>NC_135320.1:21886830-23086830 GCF_048772815.1 Callospermophilus lateralis
AAGCAGCTGGATAAATACTCCCTCTGAAATTCTTAATTTTTCTGGTTCCATTAATAATGAAAACACTACCAAATACAGAATTTACATGGCAGGTCTTTTTGACAGGTTGGCTGAGAAAGGTCCATTAATCACAGATGGTTAGTGACACAGGCTTTGGAATCAGATAGGATTTGAGGTTTGGGGGACTTTGGGAGAGTTAGTGAACTCTTGAATCTTAGTTCCTTCATTTGTAAAATCAAGAAAATAGAGTGTCCAAACCAGTTTATGAGGATAGAATTAAATAATATATGTAGAAAACGTTTAATGCAGTATTGGTATATAGTAAGTGAGAATTGTTTTCCCATGTTCTAGATATTTATTTACCAGAAAGAAAATGTTAAGTGAATTAAATAAAAGTCTTTTTTAGGGCTGGGGATGTGGCTCAAGCGGTAGCACGCTCGCCTAGCACGCTCGCCTAGCATGCGTGCGGCCCGGGTTCGATCCTCCGTACCACATACAAACAAAGATGTTGTGTCCGCCGATAACTAAAAAATAAATATTAGGATTTTAAAAAAAAAAAAAAAAAAAGTCTTTTTTAATGAACAAAGTTACACTTTTATAATTCTACAAGAGCAAAATAGTATAAAAAGAAGAACGCATAGATGATTCTTGAGCTGAGGGTCTAGGAGTGAGAAGTGGTTTGCTTTGATTCGATTTTCAGAGTAGAATTTTTGAATTATTCTCTCCTTTTCACCTTTTGAGAATTTAGTGCCATTTCTGTCTCCTGGGCCTGGAGTTTTCTTGGTAGAAAGTTTCAAATAATGG
Source organism: Callospermophilus lateralis (assembly GCF_048772815.1). Taxonomy (NCBI): domain Eukaryota; kingdom Metazoa; phylum Chordata; class Mammalia; order Rodentia; family Sciuridae; genus Callospermophilus; species Callospermophilus lateralis. The sequence continues at coordinate 21,887,635 of NC_135320.1, forward strand.
GTTTGAGTCTTAAAATAGATACAGAACTAATCAGGCTTTCTTTCTACTGTCAGTTTTGGAAAGTTGTGGTTTATAAGAAATTCATTTACATTGTCAAAGATATTGACAAAGTTATTTAAATATTATTTTACTCTCATTTTAATACCTATAATGTCACTTGTAAATTTTTTTTCATTCCTGATATTGGTGATTTTTTAAAATTCTTTCTTTCTTGTTTCTCTCATTAGATTGATAAGTTTTGTATTTTTATCTGTAAAGATCAATATTTTGGCTTTGGAATTTCTTTATTGTTCATATTTTCTATATCATTGCTTTTTATACATCTTTTCATTATTTCCTTACTTCTATTTTGTACTTAATTTGCTCTTTTTCTAGCTTCCTGAATGATAAGCTTCAGTTATTGATTTTTTTAAGCCTTTCTCATTATCTAGCATAAGACTTTATATATTTATATATTTCCCACTAATTGCTATTTTGCTGTATTATATCCATTTTAACATATTGTGTCCTAATTATTATTCAGTTAAAATCGTTTCTATTTTGCTTTGTTATTTCCTTATTGATACATGCATCATTTAGAGGAATGTTGCTGTGTTTTCAATATTAAAAAAATATATTTCATTTCCTTTTGTATTAATTTCTAGCTTGAGGCCATTGTGGCCATAAATATTCTGTATGATTTTAGTTTTTTTTTTTTTAATTTATGGAGACTAGTTTAATGGCCTACTATTTGGTATATTTTAGCAAACACTTCATGTCCATTTTATAAACATGGATTTTTATATTTTTGTTTGGTAAAGTTTAATGGAAATGCTTAGTTGATTAATAGTGTTAAATGTTCTATGTCTTATTGATTAATTTGTCTTTGTTTCCTTATCAGTTACTCAGAAATATGCTAAAATCTTTATGATTTCATATTTTTCTATTTTTTCATTTAGCTTTTAAATTTTTTCTTTATATATCTTAAAGTTATTTTCTGGCTAGGTTCATATTTACTACTTTTTTGTTGTCCTGATGAATTAACTTTTTATTATCATGAAATATCTCACCTTTTCTCTATAATTTCTTTTTTTCTTAAAATTGACTTTGACTCATTAATACAGCCACACTGTTGACTTTTTTTATAATTAGATTTTGCAGATTTTAAACTTTTTTATTCTCTAATAAATACCAGTCTAGGTCTTAGTATGTCAAGTTTGTTTTTAAAACTATCATACAATTGTTGTCTTATTTTTAAATCATATCTTTCAAAAATATTGATTCATTTACATTTAATGCAATTATTGTTATGGTTAGATTTAAGTCTATCATCTTGCTATTTGTTTTCTGTTTTTTTTTTCCTGGGTTCTTTTAATCTGTTAGTGACCAATTCTCTCAGTTTTCATTTGTCTGAGATGTTTTTATTTTTTCTTTTGTGGAATATTTCTTTATTGGGTATAGAGTTCTAGGTTGACAGATTTTTTTTTTTTTTTTAGCATGCTAAAGATGCTTTCCACTATCTTTAGTTCTCATTCTCTTTTTTTGTAAGAATCCAGTCATCGTTATTAATTTTGTTTTCCTAAGTGTAATGCATGTTTATAATTCTTCTCCTTCATCTTTGACTCTTGGTAGTCTGAATTTGAGATGACGCATACAGTTTTCTTTGTGTTTAAACTTTAAGGTTTTGCTGAGATTCTTGCATCTGTGGATTGATACACAGCCTCAGTTTTGGCAAATCTTGGCCTTTATGTCTTCCAATAGTGCCATGTTCTTTCCTAGTTTTCTTTTTTGAGATTCTATGTACAGAATCTTAATGTCATCCATTGGGTTTAAGTCATGTATACCTTTTAATCCTAAATTAATTTTTTAGAGTATCATTTTTTTTCTATTGAAATTCTCCTCTTAAAAAGCATTTCTTCTGAACTATTTTCATATTCATAATAATTATGCAAAAATCCTTATCTGGTAATTTGAACATGTAGGTGATAATGAATATGCTTTTATTGGCTACTTTTCATTGGTTATGGGTTGTATTTTCTTGCTTTGCATTTTTTATTATGTACTAGACATTGTCTATAAAACAGTAGAAAACTGAAATGGATGCTATTTTTATCTCAGAAAAACACTGCCCTTTCTTTTAACAGGATAGGGAAAGTTTCCTTTAATTTAATGCCAAATTGAGTTTTCAGAGCAGAGCCTTTACTTTTGTTCAGTTCACTTCTAATTTTAAGTATTTGGAGGCTGGAATTAGTTCTTCTATTCAGGAAGGTTTGGGGTCTAAGCACTGAAAGACTTTGTGTTTTTTCTCTGCTTCTTAGCTTCATTCTCTTTCCATGATACTGCTTAGTCAGAAAAAGTCTCAGGGGGACAACTTACCAATGACAGGGAGTCTTTGACTTTTTATGCTTCCTCAGATGTCCCACTAACTTGCCAACTCATGCTTGGATTTGAAGAATTTTAGTAATCTCCTTTTTACAGCAGAAGTTTCAGTTTTTACCAGTCCCATGGCTCTCCTTGGTGTCCTGGGCTATGCTAATACCTCTAGAGATGAGAGTGAGCCATGGTTTCTGCTTGCTTAGGAAGGATTCATTATTCTTAGAGCATAATTCATTACTTGCCTCCAAGCATTTTAGTAGCTTACAAAGAAAATTTTCAGTTTTTGGTGCATTCTATGATTTCTCATTGTTAAGTTGTGAGTAATGACTTTATTGGCAATTTCTACATCTTAACCAGAGAAGGGATAAGAGAAATGCTTAGTTTTCCTGGAGGGATCAGAATTTTGGTGTTCAAAGATCTTGAAACTTTTACTATAATCTTATGCAATGTTTATTAACGATGTTATTTGGCTTGGGAAATTAAAAACAAAAATTCCACCTTTGTAATTGTATTATTTCCTAGTACTAACTATCTTTTCACCTAAAAGAGTTTCTTATTTTATAAAATGTAGTAAAATTGGATTTGATAGACTAAAATGTCATTCAAATATCTTAGGAATAATCTCTTCCACACAAACTTGATGATGCTCCATATGGCAAACAGATCAAACATTAGATGATTCTATAGATGTCCAAACATGGTCTAAGATGTGAATGGCAATCCTTGAGTTGTAAAATATATTGCTTCTCTGTATCTCATAGAGCAGTAATGAAAACTCAGTCATAACACATGTGAAGTGCTTACTATAGGAAGAGGTTAAAATGAATTTTTTCTTTCCTTTGGATTAATAAAATATTTTAATGATACTCACTTCATATTTAAATACAATTCTATTTTAAGACGTTTTAAACCGCCAATTGTTTCTATATTCACATCATGGTTTTTTTTGGGGGGGCGGGGGTACTTTTAGTCTTAGTTTTATCAATTTAGTATTGTATTTATAAAGTAACTGAGACCACTGTGTTTTGGGGCCAGACTGTGAAGAGAGATTATTTAATGTTTAATCTCCAAAGAATATAAACAACAAAGTTTGTTCCATAAATGCTTTCTGGATATGACAATAGATCATATTTGAAAATAGGTTTGGAATACAAATGAATTTGAATTTTAGACCTAAATTCCCACCAAGGACAATAATGTTGTAAAAATAGACAAATGGAACTAAAACTTATCAAGTATCTACATTAAATAACTATGGTATAGACAATATCTCATTTGATGAGATTGAGCCTATCATAATTTTACCATGTTTTATATTCACAAAAGCAATGAGGTTATATGAAGATCATTGGCATATCCTGAGACAAGATAAGTTATCAGCAAAAATAGAATTTGAAACCTAATTTAAAAGCATGATACCTCAATCTTAGTTGATATTTCAGGGGAAGGAAATTCCAGAAAATTGGCTTGAAGTATAATCATTATTTTCTGAATCACGAAACTCAGTAGCTTCAAGGGGATAAGTGAAGAGTACGATAATATTCTTTCTGTGAATTAATTTTTCATCAAAGTAGAACTGACAGGTGTTTTGTGCCATGTAGACTCACTAAATTCTCATTTGAATGAATAATATATCTTTATTGTTTGTATTTACAGGCATGAAACAATTTTCATCTATTTATTTAAATTTTCATCCATTTTGATATCAGATTACATTATATGGATTACAAAGTCCACACCCTTTCCAAAATTTTTCCTTGATTTTGGGGGAAAATATTTTGTAAATTCAAGCATAACCCCAGAAGGAACACTTCTTGAAGGCAATAAAACATAGCAGAGTGTGTTCTCACACAGAAACTTGAGAACAATTATTGATTAACCCAATCTGACCAATATACTCCTCAGGTGGTGCTATTGCTTAGATAAATGTTTCCCAAAGGCCCATGTGTTAAAGACTGGTTGCCAGTCTATGATGCTCTTGGGAGGTAGTGGAACTTTCATGATGTAGAATTTAGTGAAAAGTGGCTAGGTAACTGGGTGCATGCCCTTGCAAGATATATGGGGTCCTCAGCCCCTTCCCATTTCTTTTTGTTTCTGGCTGCCTTGAGCTGAGCAGCTTCCTCTACCATGCATCCCCACCATGATGAACTACCTCAAAGCAGTAGACCCAAAGCAGTAGGCCAATTTCTTTGGGTCAGAAACTGTAACCATGAACCCAACTAAACTTTTCCTACTTAACAAGTTGTTTTTCTCGGGTATTTTGTCACAGTGATGAAAGCTGACTGACATAGCTGGTAAACAACTTGACGATAGGAAATTTGATTTGCCACCCCATCTTTAGAACTCAAAATTATGCTGATGGTATTCAATAGGATTCCATTTAAAATTATATTTAAGTAATAAGTATTCATTGGCTTATTAAATTTAAGAAAATGGAGTTGTAAAATATAAGGATGAATTTTAAAATATGAATAATATGAACAGTTGATATTTGTTACAGACATATTTTTTGACAAGCTTTGGGTTCTGTTCTTCATATACATATTTTGTAAATAAAAGTCTACCCATTGTAGAATAGGGAAACTAGTCCTTGCTGTATTCTAACTGGGTAAAAAGCATCATATTTGGGACTTGAAGACTTGTCATTCTGATTACAAAATCCTCAAAATTAACTTATAATGCTATAATTCCTGGGTTTTCAATTTTGCCTTGGCTTTCACCAACTGTAAATTTTAGAACACATCATATACTTTGGCACCATGTGTTATTTATAAAATGGAGATCTATCTACATGTTACAATCGTAGTAAGGGTTAAAACTTAAAAGTTCATCTGAAAATGTTAGGCTCTTCCTCTTGGAAGGAGATTTTAAATATACTACTACTGAGAAAAATAAACATGTGATCCAGTTGTTTCTCAGTACAAAATGCCTGTCCAAGAGGTATTTTCAGATTCTATGGTATGGATTTTTCATGTACCTTACAAACTATAAGAAATGGAAGATGAGATTAATAATCTGAATCAAAATGGAGGGGGCAGGATCTACATTATTGAAGATGGAAGCATTATTTCCCAGAGCTCAAATTTAAATCCATGCAATGTTTGCCAGGAATTCTTCAAGAATTCTGTAATAGAGAGTTCATTAAAACATTGTGCCAAAAGGTTGAGGCCTCTGGGTTTTAATTCACCAACTTGGTATTTTTAGTCCACTTCGCCAATCCCCCCAACTCAGTTTTCTGTCTCTAAGACAGAATGTTGTATGGTTGCTGGTAAAACAGGAAATGAAATGTAGAGGCTGCTGGTGGAAGAAATGACAGAATTGAACATAACATAGCCTACAAATTGACAACTAGCCTTCTGTTTTCAGAGGATCGGAATGTTCCCATTGATGTAAAAAGCTCATTTTATATGAGTATGGTCTTTGCTCATCAAGAACAGTTGAGGATTGCTTCTTCTTCCTCAGTGTAATTCCTCAGGTTGTTTCAAACCCGTCCAAACTCAGCAATCAGTACTCATTGGAATGCAGTTATGAAAACTCTGAATAAGAGAAAAGAAGAGGATTTCTGTGAGCAGTTTCCTTGTCCTCCAAACTCATCAAGAGTTATATGCTTTGTTCCTGAAATTGAATATGCTCATAGTGCTGTTTTTGTGGCTGGGATATATAATAAATATGCTAGGAACCTCCTGCAAACTTCTTATATAATTGATGGGGTAAGGATGCTGGAATCATCAGTGAAAAAATTAATTTCAGATAATTGGTTGACATTATTAAAAGCAGAGAGTAAATTTTTCATCCTCTGGAAGAGAAGCTATAGATAAGAGAACATTAGGGAATGGGAGGCCCTTCACAATTGAGCCAGTGCATCTCTAACAGTGCATTTCTCTTCACAATAAATTAAGGAACTTTATCCAGAAATTAATAAGTTACAGAATAATAAAATCCAGGTATGGGACTTGCAGCTTGTCACAAGGGAGGCAATAGGAAATATAAAAAAAAATAAAAGACCAAGACCTATGGTGCTTTAATGTGAACATATAGAGCAATAGAGATAAAAGATATTGAATTCCTAAATGATATAAAGGACATAAAGATTGACCATAAAATACCTCTGCAGGTGGTCCTTCACCAAAGGTCCTTGGCTGTGAGAACTTGTATTGTTTATTCCATGGAGACATTCTATATCAATGTGCGTTGTTTTTGCCCCTATATGTAGATTCAAGATTGAACATACAACTTGTACATAAAATCTTGTACATAAAAAATTTTGGAGAACAAAGCTGAATATTGGCTCTCTGATAAATGTGGTTGCTTACAATCTTGAGATGAACGTGAATTCTATACACATTGACTGGCTAACTGGTCTTGATGACATGCTCCAAATTTTGAGGCAATAGGGTTTTTCTGTGGATATTTTTATTTTATTTTATTAGATGAACATTCACACAGCATAAACTATAAACTATTTATCCATCAAAATGGTATTTTGTAAAACATTTGGATGATGTTCATCTGTGGTATTTTTCTTTTAATTTGTTATAACATCTCAGGATCTCTATATAGTTTTTATTTTCATTCTCTCCCACTCCCACAAAAAAACTATGAATAATGAAACCATCTTCCCTCTTAATTATTTCATTTAGAGGGTTATAGAAATAGGAAACATGTTCTGTTAATCTAAGTTATAATTCCTTTCAGCAAGAAATTGTCCCTCCATAAGACACATATCATCTTTTAAATCATGTTCTAAATTTTTAAATTATCTGAAAAAAAAGTTATGTCTAGAAAAACAAAACAAGAACTAAAAAGTTAAACATAGAATACTTCAGCTTCATCATTCAGGTGGATGTCTGGAGGTAGGACTCCCGTATGGGTCCCTTAAGCCGAATGGCATATTATTCTTCTATATTATGTTTAGAGAATGTAAACTATCCAGAAAAGTCCATTGGTATTTAGAAAAGATGGACTCAGCATCTCTGTAACAAAGACTTTGAGCTTTAACTATAATATATTCAAGTAGATGCAGTGTTGTCCAAGAGACTGCAAGATACTTAGATGGAAAAACAGAACCCTAAGAGAAAACCACCATGAATGAAGGAGTGATGTACTTGGGTGGGCTAGACTGCAGGTCTGAGGGGTGAGGTATAGGAAGATGTCTGTGCCCAATCATGACACCAGTGCCCCCTCTCTTCCCCACCAAACCCTATCCCCAGAATGCATGTGTGGTCTTGGAGAAAAATGGCGATTCTATAAAGAAAAGGACAATGTTACTTGTGATCCAAACAACTCTGCTGAGCAAACTGTCTATGAAACATTTGCTTACAAAATGAAAATTATTTGGGGGTTAGTAAGAAGCAGCAGAGATTGGTGGTCTGAGCCCCTGTAGTGTAATGGGTGCTAACCCACATGTTAAACAGAAGAAACATGGTCTATGGAGCAGAAAGTTCTGAAAACTCCAATTATATGTAAGAAATATTGACAATTATATTCTCTCCTATTGACAACACAAACTGTCTCTTCTTGCTCCACTCTGCTAAGGAACTGTGCTAAAGGAGGCCCTTCCCTCAAACTAATAATCTTAAAATGTCTTCAATGAGCATTGAAGTTTCTCACACAGATCAAAGAGAGAATTATTTAAAGACAAATGTAGCTTTGAAAAGAGAAGGGTTTTGAGATGCTAAAATTTAGTGGCATTATTATACCCAGGGTCCATATTAAGTCATAGAAAGAACTTTGGTTATATGAGAATATTTGGAAAATTGTAATGTACTATTAAAAGGGTAAACTCAAAACATGTTATCTCAATCAATAATTTCTCCTCTATTAAGCACTCTACTAGACACTTAGCCACATTGTAGTATGGGCTAAGTATATACAGATGTAGGCAAGTATTGAGATTAACTGGTATACCAGGGTAGGACGGGTGGACTAGAAGTTAGGGAAATTTCTAGAATATAAGGAAAAAGGCTCTAGATGTTTTTCAGTAGGAATAAGGTAGGTGATCTCAGAAGAATATTCCAAAGAGAAGGAACAATGCATGTCATGGTAGAGAGGGCTGGAAGAATGCCACCATCAGGGTTGAACAAGGAGCTTGATGTGGTCCAGGGCTCAGCAAGGTCCCTAGTTCCTAGGAACACAACTGAAGATAAAGATTAAAGGGCAGCAGTCAGAATGCTTGTATGCCCGATAAACTCTTCTGGCATAGTCTTTCAGGTAATAAGATGTCACTGGAAGATTCCAAGTAGGGGAGTTCCATGATAAGACTGCATTTCTGAGATTTCTCACGGGGGCGTTGTGAATTCTTGCACACAGCAACACACCCAGCAGGTCAGTGTAGCATATCCTTCACCCAGAGGAAGAGAAGATACCATTGAGTAACAAATGTGCCAGGGAGGAGCTCAGATACTGTGGGATCATGACACTCCTCCAAGGATGACTAGCCATATATTCCTATAAATCTGCATTAACAAGCAAATGCATGCATGAATGAGAAAGATCATAAAATCACTTGGAAAGGAAACAACATGCAGAAGCAAAGCATTAAACTGGGGAATAAAAAGAAAATCTGAACGAATGGAGAATGATACCTTGTTCCTGGATGGAGAGACACACACATAAATATTTCAATACTGAGAATGATCTCTAAATCCAGTTGCAGCCCTTAAAAGTCCCCACATGATTTCTTTTGTTTTTAAAGCAAGAAAATGACTGCATGCATTTTTATTTTTCATTGACCACAATAACCGTATACATTTACAGGGTTTTTAATGTGAAGTTTTGATATATGTTTATTGCATGCCCTTTCAATGTCATACCAAAGAATTCAGGCTCACCCAGAATTATTTAATTCCCTAGGAGAATTTACCTATAATTGACTTCACTTTTTACTCTAGAATGAAACCCAGATGCTGAATGTCGCATGTGAACATAGAGATTTCCATCTTGTAGAAGTGGAAATTGTTGAGAGCCACAGCCTAAGGGGCCCCAGCAAACTTCCAGCTGCCAGATGATTGACTCCTCTGCGGTGATGCTCATTGGGCTGTTTCCCTGCCCTTTCGGACCACAGAGCTGTTCATTGGGGGACTCTTTTAGCTCCACCCACGCGACCCAGCCAGTCGACCTCAAGAGAGGAGGAGTGGGGGTTGAGAGGCTCCTCGGAAGCCGGTGGAAGCCGGTGGTGGCAGTTGGGTTCTGAGGGAATTCCTGAAGAGCTCGTGTGGTGCCGTGTGTGTGTGTGTGTGTGTGTGTGTGTGTGTGTGTGTGTTTTCTAAAAATAAAGTTCGTTTCTGCTTGACAAGTGGCTCGTGAATTGTGCCCAGCCAGACTGCGGCAGGAAATGATTTTTTTCCTATAGAAAGGATAGTCTATTAGTCCATGGTTTTGCTGCCATGTAGAAGATTAATCAATTTCCCCCCTAATCTAGAAATTTTATTCCAACATTTTTTTCTATCTTTCTTTTATTATACACTATTTTAGTACTTTTTTTTTTTCAGTTATACAAGACAGTAGAATATATATTGACATCATGCATATATGGAGTATAACTTCCCATTCTTGTGATTGTACATGATGTGGAGTTACACTGGTCATGTATAAACATAGGAAAGTTTTGTCTGATTCATTCTATTATCTACCCCATTCCCATCTCCTCTCTCTTCCCCCTGATTCCTGCCCTGTTCAATCCAGAGAACTTCCCCTTCTCTCTCCCCTCCTAGCCTATTGTGAGTCAGCATTGTATATCAGAGAGAACATTTGGCCCTTGTTTTCCTTGTTTTTTTTTTTTTTTTTTTTTTTTTTTTTTTTTTTTTTTTTAGGATTGGCTTATTTTGCTTAGCATGATAGTCTCCTTTCTAACCATTTAACAGCAAATACCATAATTTTGTTCTTCTTTATGACTGATTAATATTCTATTGTGTATATATACTATATTTTTTTATTCATTCATATATTGAAGGGCACCTAGGTTGGTTCCATAGCATAGCTATTGTGAATTAAGCAGCTGTAGACATTGATGTGGCTTGTTTCTATAGTATGCTGATTTTAAGTCTTCTAGGTATATGCTGAGGAGTGGGATAACTGGGTCAAATGGTTGTTCTATTCCAAGTTTTCTGAGGACTCTGCATTCTGCTTTCCAGAGTGGTTGCACCAATTTGCAGTGCCACTAGCAATGTCTGGGTGTACCTTTATCCCCACATCCTCACCAACATTTATTGTTACTTGTATTAGTGACAGTTGCCATTCTGACTGGAGTGAGACGAAAAATCAGTGTAGTTTTAACTTGCATTTCTCTAATTGGTAGAGATATTGAACATTTTTTTCACATATTTGTTGATTAATCTGTGAAGTATCTGTTCAGTTCCTTTGCCCATTTATTGATTGGGTTTTTTGTTTCTTTGGTGTTTTTTGTGTTCTTTATACATCTTGGAGATTAATGCTCTATTAATGCTGTATCTGAGGTGCTGTAGCAAAAATTATCTTCCATTCTATAGGCTCTTTCTTAATGTTCTTGTTTCCTTTGTTAGGAAGAAGCTTTTTAGTGTGATACAATCTCAATTATTGTTTCTTGATTTTACTCCTTGTGCTTTAGGAGTATTGTTGAGGAATTTGGTCCCTAAGTAGACATGATGGAGATTTGGGCCGACTTTTTCTTCTAGTAGGTCCAGGGTCTCTGATCTAATGCCTAGGTCCTTGATCTACCCGCAGTGGAATTTTGTGCAACATGAGAGATACAGGTCTAATTTTATTTTATTACATATGGATTTCCAGTTTTCCCAACACCATTTGTTGAAGAGGCTATCTTTTCTCCAATATATGTTCTTGGTGCCTTTGTCTAGTATAACTGAATTTATGTGGGTTTGTTTCTGTGTCTTCTATTTTGTACCACTGATATCCATGTGTATTTTGGTGCCAATACCATGCCGTTTTTGTTACTATGGCTCTGTAGTATAATTTAAGATCTGGTATTAAGATGCCTCCTGCTTCACTTTTCTTGCTAAGTATTGCTTTGGCTATTCTGTGCCTCTTGCTTTTCCAAATGAATTTCATGATTGCCTTTTCTATTTCTATAAAGAACATCATTGGGATTTTAATAGGAATTGCTTTTGGTAGTATGGCCATTTGGACAATGTTAATTCTGCCTCTCAAAGAACATGGGAGATCATTCCATCTTCCAAGGTCTTCTTTAATTTCTTTATTTAGTGTTCTGTATTTTCATTGTGGAGGTCCTTCACCTCTTTTGTTAGGTTGATTCCCAAATAGTTTTTTTTTGAGGCTATGTGAATGGAATAGTTTTCCTAACTTCTCCTTCAATGTATTCATCACTGATATATAGGAAAGCGTTTGATTTATGGATGTTTATTTTATATCCTGCCACTTCACTGAATTCAATTATTCTAGAAGTTTTTTGGTGAAGTTTTTTGCATCTTCTAATCATGTCATCAGCAAATAGGGATAGATTGAGTTATTTTTCTATTCATATCCCTTTAATTTCTTTCTTCTGTCTAATTGCTCTGGATAGAGTTTTAGAGACTATGTTGAATAGAAGTGGTGAAAGAGTATCCCCGTCTTCTTCCAGTTTTTAGAAGGAATTATTTCAATTTTTCTCCATTTAGAATGATGTTGGCCTTGGGTTTAGCATATATAGCTCTCACAACATTGAGGTATATTCCTACTATCTCTAGTTTTTCTAGTATTTTGAACATGAATGAATGCTGCATGTTGTCAAATGTTCTTTTATGCTTCTATTGAGATAATCATGTGATTCTTGTAAGTTTACTGATGTGATGAATTATGTTTGATGATTTCCGTATGTTGAATCCATCTTGCATACCTGGGATGAATACCCCTCATCAGGTGCACTATCTTTTTAAAATATTTTTTGTCTGCAATTTACCAGTATTTTATTAAGAATTTTTGCCTTTATGTTCATCAGGGATATTAATCTGAAGTTTTTTTTTTCCTTGATGTGTCTTTTTCTGGTTTGGTATCAGGGTGATACTAGCCTTCTTTTCTGTTTCACAAAATAATTTGAGGAGGATGGTGTTAGTTGAGTTTTACCAGACATTGAAATGAGAATCTATCTGGGCCTGGGCTTTTTTTTTTTTTCTGATAAGCTTTTGATGGTGTCTTGATCTGTTTAACTTTTTGTCCTCCTGAATAAATTTGGACAGGTCATGTGTCTCTAGGAATTTGTCTGTCTTCAAGATTTTCTATTTTATTAGAGTATAAATTTTCAAAATAGGCTCTGATTAGGGTCTTTATTTTAGTATTGTCCATTGTGACATTTCCCTTTTCGTTGCAAATATTAGTAATTTGAATTTTCTCTTTCTCTTTGTTAGCATTGCTAAGGGTTTTTCAATTTTATTTATTTTTCAAAGATCCAACTTTTTGTTTTGTTAATTACTTGAGTTTTTTTTGTTGTTGTTTCAATTTTATTGATTTCAGCTCTGATTTTACTTGTTTTCAGTCTTCTACTGCTTTTGGTGTTAATTTGTTCTTCTTTTTCTAGGGCTTTGAGATGTAATGTTAGGTCATTTACTTGTTGACTTTTTATTCTTTTTTCTTTTTGGTGGTCTTGGGGATTGAACCCAGGGCATGTGGGGCAAGCATTCTACCAATTGAGCTATATCCCCAGCCTTCTAGTCTTTTTATGAATGAACTCAGTGCAATGAACTTTCTTTACACTGCCTTCATAGTGCCCCAGAAATTTAGATATGTTGTATCACTATTCTCATTTACCTCTAAGTATTTTTTTAAAATTTCATCCCTGATTTCTTTTGCTATCCATTCATCATTCAATAGTGTATTATTTAGTCTCCATGTGGTAGAATAGCATCTTTTTTATTCTATTGTTTTTTCTAATTTCATTCCATTATGATCTGATAGAGTGCATGGTATTATCTATGTTTTTATTTGTATTTGCTAAGAGTTGCATTGTGGCCTAAGATTTGGTCTATTTTGGAGAAGGAGCCATGTGCTGCTGAGAAGAAAGCATTTTCTGTCCTTGATGGATGAAATATTATATATATGTATGTTAAGTCTAAATTATTAATTGTATTTTATTAGTTCTATAGCCTCTTTTTTTTTAGTTGTTGTTTGGAGGATCTATCCAGTGGTGAGAGAGGTATGTTAAAGTCACCCAGTGTTATTGTATTGTATCCTATTTGATTCTTGAAATTGAGATAGGTTTTTTTTTGATATATGTAGATGCTCAATTGTTTGGGACATAAATATTTATGATGGTTATGTCTTCTGATGTGTAATTCCCTTAAGGAGTGAAATATCCTTCTTTGTTTCTTTTAACTTTGGCTTGAAGTCCACTTTACCTGATATGAGGCTAGAAACCCCTACTTGTTTATGAGATCCCTGTGAATGATATATTTTTCCCTATCCTTTTACCTTCCGTCTCTGGATTTCTTTACCTATGAGATGAGTCTCTTGGAGACAGAATATTGTTGTGTCTTTTTTTGTTTTTTAATCCATTCTGCCATTCTATGTCTTTTGATTGATGAGTTTAGGTGATTTGCATTCAATGGTGTTATTGAAAAATTATTTTTATCCCCTGTCATTTTGATTTATTTCTGGATTTTAATTTGAATTAGTTTCTCCTTTGATTGACTATTACTTTAGTGAAGTTCCGCCCTTTGTTAGTTTTCACTTTTATTTTTCATCTCCTCTTCATGAAATATCTTGACTATATTTTGTAGTGCAGGCTTTCTAGTTGTGAATTCCTTTAACTTTTATCATGTAATGTTTTTATTTCATTGTCAATTGTTAAGTTTAATTTTGAGGGTATAGTATTTTTAACTGACATCCATTTTCTTTCAGAGCTTGGTATATATTATTCCAGTACCTCCTAGCTTTGAGAGTCTGGGATGAGAGATCAGCTGAGATTTGGATTGCTTTCCTTCTAAATGTTAGCTTTCGTTTTTTTTCCTGGAGCCTCTAAAATTTTATCCTTATACTATGTTAGGTATTTTCAAAATAATGTCACTTGGCATGGGTCTGTTGTAATTTTGTACAACAGACAAAGCCTCCTGTATTTGATTTTCAATTTCATTCTTTTAGTTCAGGAAATTTTCTGATATTATTTCATTGAGGATTGTGCATTTCTTTCATTTGTATCTTTTATCCTTTGTTTATCCTGATTAAATCTTAAATTTGGTCTTTTTAGGTTATCCTATATTTCTTGGAATTTCTCTTCATGGTCTCTTAACATCATATATATATATATATATATATATATATATATATATATATATATATAGTCTTCATTGCTTGAAATTCTGTCTTCCAAGTGAACTAGTCTGTTGTTGATGCTTTCACTTGATTTTTTTTGGTTTGAGTCTTTCATTTCAAGGATTTCTGCTTTTTTCCCACTCCATAATCTCCCTCTCTTTATGAAAGTGGTCTTTCACTTCCTGAATTTTCTCTCTGATTTCACTTTTTATACCACCCTTTAGTTTGCAGATCAGTTTAACTATGTACATTCTAAACTCCTTCTCTGACATTCTTTCTACTGTGGTTTCAATGGATACTGTTATTGGAGTATCTTGGTTTGTTTGGGGTGATTTGTTCCCTACTTTTTTTTTCTGTTGTTTGTGTGTTGACTCAGATAAGAGTATGAATCTGAAGCAGTAGAGTTTCTACCCTATAGATTATAGTGTCCCTGAAGTCTTCCAGTACCTTACTGTTTAAGGGAAGAAAAATAATAACAACAACTAATGCAAACAATATACAGCATTAAACCAAATAGTTCCTACTGGGATGTATACAGTGATAATTATCACAATAAAAAATGATATGATTAGTTATTGCCTACAATAAAAACAGCATATTTGCAAAAGGTTTGCACCATTTCCAATGGTGGACAGCAAGAGAACAGAAGTGATAGAAGAACAGATGATTATGAGGGAGGAGGAGAGAAGATAGAAGTGAAAAATTAAAGAGTGAAAAAACCATAGAAATTGTTAGTGAAAAAAGAGAATCAAGGGAAACAGATAACAGAAGAACTACATATAAAGTAAAAATTAAAAAAAAAATAAAAATAAAATAATAAAAAACAAAGATATTAATCAAACATCCTAGTCCTCAAAAAACTGATCCATGAAAAATGACTGGCTTCAAAAATGCTGAAAATGAGGGGAAAAATATAAATATGTATAATTATCCATGTAACATTAAGGTCAGAATGAAACAGAAAAGAAAAAGAAGAGAGGGGGAAAAATCTTGATGAAAAGTTCAAGAATTCCTTACATTGGAGTTCAAAAGATTCTCAGCTTCTCTTAGCAGTTTTAGGTGGGGTCATCTTAGCAGCACATGGATCCATGGTGCTCCACCATGATGGAGTGAGGGAAGCAATCCCATAGGCAGAATTCCTGGGATCAGGATTTAGGCTTAGTTGAGCTCCAGAATCTTTACTCAATGCCAATTAGTTTGGAGATTTTAAATCGGCACACCTCCATGGCCAGTAATTGTCAGCCCGTGCCTGGAAGTCTATACCTCAAGGATCTCCCTTGGGTTCCACTTGAGTGGTGGAGAAGCCAATTCTTAGTCCCCTTCATCACCTGCAGACATCACACTTCCTGTCTTGGGTTCAGTCTCTAAACTCAATCTGTCCCACCCCAACCCTTCCAAATTCCTTACCAGTTGTGTCTCCCCCAGCCAGTCCTGCAAACAGCTGGATTGGAGGAGGAGAGCTGGAGCTAGGTGGGTTTCCAAGTGTGAACCTTTCTCCAAGTTTGATTTTCCCCTGGTCACTTAAGCACACTCTGTCTTGCAGTGTGTATTTACTGGGCCTGTATTTTGGGCCAAGCTTGGGTTTGCCAGGAATCGGCTCTCTCAGCTGCAGGTGCCTATGCTACAGCTGCAAAATGCTTCCCTCCTTTGTCTTCAGCATGCCACCTTGAGAGACGGTGGCTTCTTACCTGCACAACAAGTATGTTGTGCAGCATGCCTTTCAGTGGATCCAGCAATGTCTTGGATCTCTAAATGTTCCATACCTAGATGTGCCTCAGGCCTCCTAAAAATGTGATTCCTTTTATTCCCTTATCCATCTACTTTGCTGACAGAAGAACCACTCTGGCTGGTGCTTCCAACCTGGCCATGGCAACAGCTGTGCTGCTGGGGATTTCTTCCTTATTTTATTATATCCGACTTCTGAGTCCCTGATCTGCTTTTAATGTTCAGTTTTAAATTCCAATAAAGTACTCCCCAACATTTTTTTGTTCACCCACCTTGCTGAGAAGCTGCCTGTTTACTTGTTTTCACACCATGGGGTGACCAGGGAAAGTAACTTTTTCTATTTTGCCATCTTGAAAACCTCCCCTGCATGATTTCTTAAAGGGGCATAATAAGGATGCTTTAATATTTATCTCATAGAAAACAAAAAAACTAAGTAATTCAGAAATTTAACGTTTAAAAATTTGTAATAAAGATGTAGTAAATGAAATATTATGGCAGTCATGTAAAAATAATAAATTAATGAAACTAAAGAGTTCAGAAACAACCCTGGTATAAATGAAAATTAGAATATAATATACTTCTCTCTATATAATATAATATATATGTTATCATAATTATACTATATAATATAGTGTACTTATATACTATATATAATATACTACATAATTTACTTATATATACTACATATTATATATACTATATAATATAAATATGCTATATTATTATAATATATACTATATAATATAATATACTTTTATATATAATAAAATAGTATACAGAGGAATGAATGGATTCCTCATTATATAGTATCATGATAATTTGGAAAAGATAATATAGTACAGTTTCTACCACACACAACTGAGGAATACATTCTAGCAGAGGCAAAGGCTTACCCATAATAGGTACACATCAATATTTATACACAGAGACTTAGAAGATATATAGGTTTATGCATCTTACCTTGAGTTCAAGAAAGTTTTCTTTGAATAAAAAGCAGAAACTGAGAGGAAAAGATTGGTACAGTTATATCAAAATCATAAATATCTTAAATTCCACATAACTATCAACACCATAAACAAAGCTAAAATCTGTCACTAGACAGAGTGGGAGAAAATTGATAAACTGGAAGAAAGTTTTTATATCGAAAATACCCAAAGGATATGTATCCATTACATATTTACAACAAATGAATACTTAAAAATATTCATTCCAAAAGAAAAATTTTCAAAGGATAAAAACTGACTCAGGAAAGCAGATACAAATATTAAATTAGCACTTTAAGTCAGCACACCCATAATCAGGAAAATGCAAATTAGAATAATTCAATTTTATTGTTCACCTATCAGGTGAACAAGTACCAAGAAAAAGTATCAAGAATTGAGCTGCTGCTGAGGCTTAGAAGAACAATTATTCATTGATTATAGGGTGTAAATTGTACACTACTTAAGAAAGCAACTTGATGATACCAAAGAAATTTTCAAAAACACACATGGTCTATACCTGCATTCTCACTTCTAGATATTTATCAGGAAGAAACAATTGCACACATCTACAGAGAGGTATGTAAAAGGATATTTGTGATAGTATTGTTTATAGTATAAATACATTAGGAATAACTTACGTGTCCTTAGATAGGATGGATAAATCATCTTTGATGTATTTATACCATGAAATATATTCAGAAGCTATGAAACACTGAAATGGCAAAGTATTTGTACCACATTGATGAACAAGAGAATAAAAAGAAAATTTTAGAACCGTAGATACTGAACACTGTTTACATATAGACATAACCATGCAAAATACGGTTCAAATATGCACATTTAAAAATGTACCGAAAAAGGTATCGAGACAAAAACAAAAAATAAAAGTGTTTTTCTCTGAGGCAGAGAATGTGAATGTTTGGGAAGCTTTCAGAAAAAAAAAAATTGCTTTGTTGACAGTATTGAATGAATCTCAAATACTGATTTATGAGAAGAAAATAGAGACATTCATACCTAATAGTTTTTCTTTTCTGTGAAACAACTAATCTGTTGACTGCAAATAAATAACATTAGTATAGTGATAGAAGGGAAGAATGTCTTCAATGGGACCCAAGGCCCCATCAGAACTTAAAAGCCTTAGGTTTGTAGGACACCAAATCACAAGGTTTTGTAACTGTACCTGTCAGTCATCGGCAGGAAGTGGTGAACAGAGAAAACATGATAGATGGATTAATACAAGATGGGGTGACTCGGTACACATGGAGAACAGAGTTCTGAGGATTCAAGTAAGAGAATGGAAAGGATTTAAATTATGGGGTGAGGATGATGGATTTGAAGAAAAAGAATAAAGTAACTGGAGGTCTTTTGAGGTCCCTTTCCCTAAATTGCCTGTTTAAATAAGTTTCCCATTTTCTTCTAGTGGTTTGACCTTTTCTCCTTGATTGATGAGGTATTAATCCTTTACTATATATCTTGTGAATATTCTGGTGCTGTGAACTAAGCAATGAGAAGGTAGAAAGGATGAAAGTTATGGTCAGAGAACCTGAATTTCTGATTGAAATCTCAGCTATGGGAATAGCTTGCAAACACGGTTTAAAGATGGAATTCATTGCTCCAAGAAAAGTAAGAAATTTTGTGACTGAGGACTTGAGACTATCGCTCACATGATTTCACAGGTCTTTGTGGTGTAACTGGGACTTTGCTAGAAGAGATTTTAAGATGAAAGCCAAAGTCTTAATGCTCATTAGCAGTGAAGATAGGGGGACAATATAGTTTGATAGGTTCTTTATATCCAAATGAAATGCATCTCCTTAGCGTAGGAACTGCATCAAGAATTATGGCCTGGAAAGGGAAGGAAATCCTAGAAGAAGGTATAGACAGTTGGCCTTGTAGCCCGCAGTTTGGGATGTGATGGAAAAAGCAACTACTTCCACTTTTGTAGAGTCTGTGCACTCACAGCTGTACAAGTGAGATTATGGACCAAGAAGAGTAAGATGGACCATGGGTCCTTCAAATTTCATTGGTCAACAGTTAGTTATAGGAGAATCTGGGGAAACTCCAGCTCAGGTTCTTTATCTCTTATATTTTACCAATAGATTATTTTGTATTACTGAACCAGAATCTTGTGTTCCATATTTGTGCACATGATGCCTTCTCTTTCTGATTGCAAGTAAGATGAGGTTTCAACCAGAAAAAAAGGAGAAGAAACGTACGTTGTCAGTATATTGCATAATGATACATGCTAAACAGGGAAACAGGTTAAAAGGATGCTATGTGAAAATTTACCTTACAGGATTGGGATCCACCCAGCTAAGTGTTTCATTAAAAATGTTCCCTGTTGTGGCTCCGTATTGACTCTTGGCTCTTTCTCCAGCAGTCGCTCACTTAGAGAAGGCTTAGGTCACACAGCAAGTGTTGGGAAAACAGAAATTTGGGAGAGTCAGGGAGAGCAGTATGTCATCCTACTTTAAAGGACAATTGAGTAGAAGTTGACTGATTTCATTCTAGAGCTTCACTTATTGTCATGGCCACCGAAAGATTTCTTGGAAAATGAAATTAAGTCAAATATTAAAATCATGTTTATTTATAATTTATAGTGTTGCTTATTTAGAATATCAGCGATAATTTCAGAAAATTAAACTTTCCTGATATTGAGATGATTTTGGCTTACATAATAGTAAATACAAATTATTATAATTGGAGACCAAAAGTTTTCAAACAAACAATAACAATATTGTAAAACACAATCAACAGAAAAAATAGAATCAAAATATTCTTACATATTTACAAGCACTATTTCAGTTTATTTTCAGTTCAATTTAAGACATTAACCTAAGGATTCTTTTTATATATACATATATATATCTTTGTTTTATTTTTATGCGATGCTGAGGCTCGAACCCAGTGCCTCACGTATACTAGGCGAGTGCTCTACCTCTGAGCCACAACACCAGCCCCAGGATTCTCTTTAGATAAACCACCTTTTTGTTTCTTTTAGTGATATCTTCATCATCTCACTGTCTAGGCTTAAAGGATTCAGCTCTATTTGATACCAGTTGTGGTTTGAATGTATGTGTCCCTCCCCAGTTCATAGTTGGAATTTACACCCTAACATGATGGGACAAAGAAATGGAGGCTTTGGGAAGTGATTAGGTCATCAGGGCTCTGCCCTGGTTGGCTGGATTAGTTACACTATATAAACATTTAAAAGGAGTGAGTTCTTCCCTTTTGCCCTTCTGCCCTTCCACCAAGTATGAACACAGAGTTCATCCTCTCTGCCATATGAAGATGCAGCAAAAGGTGTTCTCTTAAAGAAGATTGAGCCCTCACCAAACACTGAATCTGCTAGCACTTGACCTTGGACTTTCTAGCCTCTAGAACTGTGAGAAAAATAAACAAATTTCTGCTGATCATAAATTACTCTGCCTAAGGCATTTTGTTATAGCAGCAGGACTGGACTAAGACAATATCGTCCTTCTAGTCTCTACTTATATCTAGAATGCCAAATCCGGTGTGATCATTTTGTTTTT
The DNA here is from genome assembly GCF_048772815.1 of Callospermophilus lateralis. Taxonomy (NCBI): domain Eukaryota; kingdom Metazoa; phylum Chordata; class Mammalia; order Rodentia; family Sciuridae; genus Callospermophilus; species Callospermophilus lateralis. The sequence continues at coordinate 21,908,462 of NC_135320.1, forward strand.
CTTACCGCTTCCATTTATATAACCTAAAATGAGGCCTTTGTTTTCTCAGGCTAAAACTGTAGAATAGCTCCTTTAACGATATCGTTACTTTTAATTTTTCCTTTTTTATTTTATATATACTTTTTTACACATTCAAATTCAAAAACTTTAATATTCACTCAGGCAACAAATATTCATTGAAGTCCAATACGGGACAGGTCCTGTTCCAGGTTGTCTGATTATAGTTAAGAATTTTTAGTAAGGTCCCTGTTCTTCTGGAGTGTATATTCAAATCTGGAGAGTGGCCCCAAATCTTTAGCAAATAGACAAATAAATGGAAAGTTACTTTTTTGAAAAATGATAAGTGCAATGAAGGAAATGAAACAGAATGATGTGAAGAACAATTAAGAAGGTGGAACTAGAGGAAGCTGTTCTTGGCACTGTAAAAGCTAAAGCCAAAAGGCCCTTGAGTTTCAAAGACCCTTTCCCAAGACTTGTTTGAACCCTAGAAATGTGTTCAGAGCAAGCCATTCCTTCATAGTGATTGAATATTAAACACTTACATAAAAATAAGATTTTCAATCTCAGAAATGTTTACTGGAGCCCATATATATATATTAGGAATAGAAATGATTTATTTTTTAATTAATTAATTAATTAATTATTCTGCTACGACGGATTGAACTCAGGGGAGCTTTACCACTGAGCTACATCCCTCATCCCTTTTATTTTTTTATTTTCAGACATGATCTAGCTAAGTTGTTCATACTCCAACTATCAATCTTCCTGCCTCAGCCTCCTGGGTAGCTGTGATTACAGGTGGGCACCACCATGTTTGGCTCATTTTTTTTTTAATTATTAATTCAAATACTTAATAGGTATAACACATCTTAAGTTTTTAAATTTAAAAGAATCACATTTAACCACATTGAGATATAACTGATAGGTACAGTTAGATGAGCTATGATCTGCTTTCTGTAACTAAATATTTGTCTTTTTTGAAGCATTTCACGTAAACAAAATCATGTAGCATGTACTCTTGTGTTTCCTTTTTCTTTTGCTCAGGCTAATGTATTTGAGGTTTTTCCCTTGTCATTATATACATCACTAATTTTTTTTCTTTATATAGTAGGAATACAGTACATATCCATGTATTTGTTGGATATTTAGATTATTTCCAGAGTTTAGATACATTAGTTCTCTATTTTGTGGGGCACATTGTCCCAAACTTAGCTTAAAGCAATACCCACTTCTGAGGGAACGTTTCTCTTCCAAACTCACTCAGGTTGTTGGCAGAACTCATTTCCTGGAGGCTGTAGGAGGCATAGTGGCTTGCTACTTAGATGCCAGAAATGGAGAACAACACTTTCTGCAGAGATTCTATCAAGATGGGATTTTATATAACATAGTGTAATCACGAGAGTGAAATTGCATCACTTTGCTACGTTCCAAAGGTTAGAAACAAGTTACTGGTCTCACTCATACTCAAGGGAGGAAATTATACTGGGGCAGAAATATTTGGAGTTCGGTCCACCAGGGCTGCCTTACAGCTCGTCACCACAAGCCTATTCCAAATAAATTTTGTGTGAACACTTGTGTATAGGAATTTAGGTGGACATATGTTTTTGTTTCTCTGGCATAAACACCCAAGAGTAGAAATGCTGGTATATGTGGTAAAAATATATTTAACTTTTTAATAGACTGGCAAGCTGTTTTTGAGAGCAGTTGTGTCATTTTAAATTCCTACCAAAATGTAGGGTATTCCATTTGTTCCACATTATCACCAGCATTTGGTGTCATCAGTTCTTTTATAGTTAGCCATTCAAGTGGGTATGTAGTGGTATCTTATTATGGTTTTGCTTTGCATTTCTTTAATAATAAATGATGCCGACCATTTTTTTCTCATGTGTTTATTGGCCATTCAGTGTATTTCCTTTTGTGAGTGTTTATTCAAATTTTTGGTCCATTCTTTTTATTGGGTTGTTTGCTTTTACATATTCTTGATACAAGCCATATGTCAGATACATATACTGTGAATATTTCCCCAGTCTGTTGCTTTCAAGAGCAGAAGGTTTTAATTTTGGTGAAGTCTATTTTATCATTTTCCTTTTATATTCTGTGCTTTTTGCATTCTATCTGAGTAATCTTTGTCTACCCTAAGTTCCAAAAAAATTTTTCTTTTAAGTTTTCTTCTACAGGACTTATAGCCTTATCTTTTATGTTTGGTGTATGATCAATTATAGGTTAATTTATATCTAAAGTATAAGTAAGGGTTGATTTAATTTTCTTCCATATCAATATCTAGTTTTTTTCAACATGTTTTAAATAAGGTTATTCTTTTCTCATTTAATTATTTTGGTTTCCATGGCAAAAATCAATTTACCATGCCCATGGGTCTCTATTGTGTTCCATTGATCTTTTTGACAAACCACTATTGTCCTGGTTACTGTAACTCTATAGCAAATCTTCAAAGTGAGTACTCTAAGTCATCTGACTTTGTTTTTCTCTTTCAAGGTTTGACTGGCCATTCTAGGTTCTTTTTATTTAAAAGTAAATTTTAGAATTAACTTTTTAATTTAAAAAGTTGGCTTGGATTTTTATTGAAATTGAGTTGAATCACAGATCATTCTGGAAGAGTCAATATCTTAGCAGTAGTTGTGTTCAAATCCATTAACATGGTATATAGTTTTCTTTAAAATTTTAATTTTTCTTTTATGTCTTACACTTCATTGTACAGGTTCTACCCATTTTTCTTGTTAAATTTATTCTTAAGTTTTTGTGTTTTAGCATGTAATTTAAATGGTATTTTATCTATGTATTCAATTGCTCATTGTATATATAAATACAATTAATTTTGTAAATTGGTTTGTAGGTTTTTGGAAAGATTTTTTAATCTTTAATAGATACAAATTCAGATTTTGTGTTTTCAACTAATAAGTTTTGATAATTTGTATCTTTAAAAATATTTCAACTACAGCTTGTATTTATTGACATAAACTAATTCATAATATTCTCTTATTATCCCTTAATGTTTCTAGGATCTATAATAATCTAATTTTTATTCCTCATACTGATAATTTTGATCATCCTTATTTTAAAGAATGAGTTTTATTTTGTTAATATTCTATACTCTGTCAGTTTTAAATCCCCCCTATTATTACCTTTATTATACTTAATTTTCCGTGTTCTTAAAGTTGAAATGTAGATCATTGCTACTGGACTTTTCTTTCCTAATACAAAATCTTATATTCATGACCCAGCATATATGTTTGATTGTAGTGAATGTTCTATATTCTGTATTAGGTTTTCAGTAGAGTGTTATATTAAATATCATTAAGATTAAGTTAGTCAATTATATTGGTTAAGTCTTCCAGAAGAATATTGGTTTTTCTATTTTTTTTTTCTCCAGGTACTGAGAAAAGAATGGTGAAATATATAATTGTTTGTGTCAATTCTGTCAGTTTTTGTAACAATGTTGAAGTCCATTATTAGGCATATATTCATTCTGGATTGTTTTGTCTCCTTGATGAATTATGCATTTATCTTTATGAATTATTCATCTTTGTCTTTGGTAGCTTTCTTCATCTTGAAATTCTCTTTTCAAAATATTGTGTTAATCAGTTTTCCATCACTGTGACAAAGTAACAGAGATAAGCAACTTTAAAAAAGAAAGAATTTACTTTGGCTCATGGTTTCAGGAGTTTCAGTCCATGGTCTTCTGGCGATGTTGCTTTAGGCCTGTGGTGACATGGTTCTTCATCACAGCAATGCATTGTGGGAGGAGCTGCTCACCTCATGGTGTACAGGAAGCTGGGTAATAGATCACTAAAGCTTATTCATCCCATGTAGCTGAAACTTTCTACCCTTTGGCCAACATTCCCCCATCTTCACCAGTCTCTGGAAATCATTATTTTACTCTACTTCCATAGAGTTTGACTTTTAGGACACCAAATGTAAGTGAGATGCATTATGTTTCTCTCCATGCCTGGCTTATCTCACTTCACACAATATCCTTCATGCTTATCCATGTTGTTGCAATGACAGGACTTCCTTTCTTTTTATTTTTTTCAAGATTGAAGAGTATTTCATTGTTCATAGATTTATTATTATTATTATTACTAGGATTGGACCCAGAACTGCTTTAACACTGAGCTGCAAAACCCAGCCCTTTTTTAATTTTTAATTTTGAGATAGGGTCTCGTTAGGTTGCATAGAGCTTTGCTAAGTTGCTTAGGCTGGTTTTGAACTTGTGCTCCTCCTGCCTCATCCTCCTAAGCTGCTAGGATTACAGGCCTGGCTCACTGCACCCGGCCATATTATCTACTTTTTTATCCACTCATTCATTGACAGATATTTAAGTTGCTTCTGTATGATGCCTACATTATAATTTTATATTTATGAATGCTAGACTTAGTTGAATATCTTTAAAGATTGTTTAGTGTAGTTGGACAGGTAAGGTCTAAAGCTGATGCTACTCTAGGTCTAGTTCTGCCTTACTATGATGGTGTGATTTTTCAGGTAGTCTCTACAGAATATTCCCTCCACTTTGGCTGCTGAAAACTTGAGTGATTCCTGGGCTTGTGTGAGCTCTGGAAAGTGTTTGGCTTATAGATTTTTTTGGTAATATTTTTCCCCCTAGATGTTGTTATTATTTTGCCCAGCATGGTAGAATTTTATTCTAAGCATGCACATATTGACAATCAGCCCCAAAGCCAAATGAACACTGTGTAGAGTTCTGGAACTCTTTGAATTGCTCCTTCTCTCTAGTAATGTACCCCACAAGTTCTAGCAACTTTGGTCCTTAACTCCAATTCGGTCTCTTCAACCAAATATCCTCTGCTTCACTTTCCTACCTGTGCTGAAGTATGGAAAATATCTCTGGGTAAAAAGTTGGAGCAGCCATAAGATTCACCTCACTGGTTTCCTCTCCTTCAGAGGTCACTGTCCTGTGCTGCCTGTTGCCCATTGTCTGAAAATAGGTGTTTCATAAGTTTTGTGAAGGTTTTCAATTGGTTATGCTAGAAGGGTATGTCTAGACCCTGTTTCTTTCTCGTGGGTGAGAACAAAAAGTTTTTGATACCTAACTAATGTTTTTAAACCAAAATTTTTAAAAAAAATTTTTATTTGTTCTTTCTAGTTAATGCCAGAACTTTTCTAAACCAGAAGGTTTTTTGTTTGTTTGTTTGTTTGTACGAGGGATTGAACCCAGAGGCACACTGAGCCACATCTCCAGTCTTTTTATTTTTAAACAAGTTCTTGCTAAGTTGCTTAGGGCCTCACTAAATTGCTGAGTCTGGGTTTGAACTTAATGATCCTCTGCCTTAGCCTCCCAAGCTGCTGGGATTACAGGCATGTGTTACTATGTCTGGCTAAGTCATAAGATCTTAACAGAGCACTATTTAGTATGTGCTGGGTGCAGTGCTTAGCATGTTAAATGTGTTATGTCCTTTGGTGTTCTCAGGAATCTTATCATGGAGTAATACTCTTGTTCCCATTTATATTATAGATTAAAAAAAATTGGAGAAATTAGGTAATTTGCCCAAGGTCCCATAGTTAGTAAATATCACAGGTCAAGACTGCCCAACACTCACCCATATTCTCAAACATTACCATAATTATATATTGGGTTTGTTTTACTGTCTTGGGCATATCTTACAAGTGAAAGTAATGACACTTGCAAATGATTTCCAAAAAGAAAAAAACAGGCTGTATTTAAAATTTCCCTTCTCTTGCTTTTGTCAATTTATGATATATATACATGTAAATATATATGTATATTCATAAGTTTATTTTAAGGGGCATATGAGGAGTGATGTTATATCTAGGAATCAATGAGATTTATGTGAAAAATTTCCCTGGATTATAGACCTCATCATCCATTGGGGAAAAATGTTGTTTTACCTCTGGAAAATTGTTGTAAATAACTACTATGAACTATGTTATAAGTCCTTGATAAAGTGTGTGTGTATGTGTGTGTATGTGTGTGTGTGTGTGTGTACACACACACACATACACATCTTAATAACATATTAGAGTCTGGGGTCATAGCTCAGTGGTAGAGTGCTTGCCTCACATGTGAGGCACTGGATTCTATCCTCAGCACCACATAAACACAAATAAACAAAATAAAGTTATTTTTATGTCCATCTATAACTAAAAAATATTTTAAAAGAATAACAGATTAAAAGTGAGGAGGATATAGGAGTCATCCAAAAAAAAAGGTGCTTGTATGCATTGGGGTAAAAATAAATTTAGATAAGTTCTAATTCAAGGTGAAACAAAATCACATAAGTGATTTTTTTTTTGTTAACAATAGGTATTGAAATTTGCCTTTCTCTTAAATTTTCTTATTCTTGAGTATCAAAGTTTCAAAGATACACTAGTCATTTTTATAGACCTTTCCTTAGAGGTCAGAATAAAATGTTTTTGTCTCTCTCTTTTTTTTTTTAATCAAATAGGGAATCAACATGAAACAAAAGTTAAGATGTCAATGATGGCAGTTCCCTTTATGTAATTGTTTCTTGTTTATCTAACTGATAAAAGTCAAAACCCTTTGACACAAGTCCTATGACGACAACAGGTCTTCCTGATATTCTATGCAGTGCTGTAGAAAGCCATGCAAAGATATAGCCCTGTAGTCTCCTTACAGGTAAGCCCTGTGTGAGGACCCTGGAGACCTTCAGAGGGATCCCAATGTGCTGTAAATGGAGCTCAAGTGTTTTCACAGCTGGAAATTGTCTGTGTGCAGTTTGGGTCACGTGGCTCACTGCAAGGTTTAACTAAATGGTTCTGTCCTTCCCAAGGTTTATCTGTGGTCATGATATCCCACAAGTAAAATATAAATGGCATTAAGGTGCTTTGAAATGTACCCCACCTGGCTGTAGTCCTAGGAGCTAAATGAAAGAAAGAAAAAAAAAGATGCTTAAGAGACTAGAAATTCAGCATTTTTGTTATGTTCAATGGATTTTCTTTGAGACACTTGCCCTAATGGTGTTAATGGGCTCTAATGTACCCTTATCTTTACAAAGTCCTTTCACTTTTTTTTTTTTTAAAAAAAGTGGAACCATTAAGGAAATTAAACGTGAATAGGGGAGGCAGGACTGGGGCAAAGGATCTGACAGCTTTGCCTGTCTGTCGTTTTGTGTCGCCCTTGGTAGGTTTTTTTCAGTAGTCTGCCTAAAAAAAAATCTAACTCTGAGGCAAGTATTTTAGAACAAAATCAACTTTAGACAGAACAAATGCCTCAATTTCCAATTTCTTAAATGAGAACTGGTTTGTACATTTTTCTCCATTTTTATTATGTTTTGTTGTACTCTCTTTCTATTGACTATGCCCTTATTAATATGTTAATACATTACTATATCTATAGAGTACATTATATGTAACATTATAGAATAATGTTTCAAATATATTTGTTACATATAATTATATGTAATTATGTATGTCTCTGCCTGCTACTTATTGCAGTGTGTATTGTATATTTATATATTTTTTCTGTAGTATGTATATATGGATATGGGTTATATATAACTAGATATTTTGGGGCCTCTGTGTTCATCTGTTACCATAATTCACTTATTTAATTCCTAATTGCGATTGTCAGTAAACTATATATGATATGTAGACTGCTTTTTAAAGGAGTCTTTGATGCAAGAGTGCAAAGATATTCAGAATTTCTTATATATATATATATATATATATATATATATATATATATATACACACACACACACACACACACACACACACAGAGAGTACAGAGAATACACACATCCTATTTTATGTAGTTTGTATTCTTATAAGCCACCATAAACAATTTTGAGGAAAGAGGCAGTTAATGAGTTAATTGATTGAGTAAATGACAGACAGAGATATATTATATTACAGCTATAGTATGTAACACCCTCCTCTTCAACAGCTCTCCTCTTTAACAGATCCATTAACCATTCATATGAAATAGTAGGAGGGAAGGAGGGAAGAAGAAGTGGTCTATACATCCCAACCAGAGCACAAATGAAGAAAAGGGTAAAGTGCAAATAAATTCTAAATTTACTGTTCCTTAACTCTTTTAGTGCCCTGGTGGGTTCAACAAAAGGATATTGTTTGAAACCCTCCAGAGCTGACCCTGTCAGGGCTGGGAGGGAGCAGAATAACTCATAAAGAAGAGAGGGAAGGCTGCGTGGCCATTGGCTGACCAGGAGGAGTTAAGCAACTTTATCTGATCTTCAGTTATTTTACCGAACAATTAACGACCTGCAGTCTGGAGAAGTTCAAAGCTAGAAGTGAAGCCAGGACTCCTCAAGACTCCATCTGGCATTAAATGACAAGGAAGAATTCAGAGGCCAGACAAAGCTGTTATTATGAGCCATTGGCGAGGAAGAAAATGTGATTTCTAGAAAGGGAGAAGAAAAAAAAAAAAGAAAAAGAAAATGGAAAGCAGAATTTAGGAACAATTTATGCTTTTATGCTTGGTTTTTCAGTAAATTAAACCCAGTTTTAAAATCTTTTTTTTCCATTATCATTAAACTTGTTTGATAATGTTTTAATTACAGAATACTTTAAATGCTGCCAATGAAAGTGTTGAAGAATAACAGTATCCATGAAAAGTTTATAGTCCTTGTAAAATAAACAAAAAGATGATCAATTATTTTTTCATTAACATCTCATTTCAACCAAAAAGTATACAACATTTATAGATTAAATCCTTTGGAAATGGTACTGGTTATCATTTCAGCATAAAAAAGAATCTTGGTGTATTTCTTTGCTATCTTATTAGAAAAGCATTCTAGTCCTATAGGCTCAGTTAATGGATTTAGGAAATTACCAAAATTGCAAAAGAAAAAAAAAACTAGTGAGTTTAGACATTAATGTTACACTGATGTTATTGAGAGAAATAAAATGTTTCTAACAATCTTATTATCATAAAATGTGTATCTGAATTTTATACAACAATATTATAGGGACTGGAATTGTCAAACTAAATCTGAATACTAGCATATAAAAATATCAATTGTGTCACTCTAGGGATATCGTACAGATAAGTTTAGCTAAGATATAAATGAGTTGGTGCAGGTAGAGATAGCTCATGTTGCATTAGGTCTTGGACATATAGGAAACTCCAAAATAGGAACTGGATAGTTTTGAGGTCACTGTATTCATCTGTCATCGTATTTCACTTATTAAATTCCTAATTGGAATTGTCAGTAAATCTCATATAGTATATGGATACTGATTTGAGGAAATCTTGAATGCAAAACTATATAAGAGAATATTTAGAATTCAACAAAGATAGACTTGAGTGGGTAGTAAGGTATAAATATCAACTCTAAATGAAAAATATGTACATTTTAGGATTAGGAGAAAGCTATATGGTCATATTTGGAAGGAACTGCTATACTGATACCTTCTAATTTAAAACCAAATGCCTGTTGATGGCACATATTAAAACATTTTATAGCAAAATAATCTCCCACTATTAAACAAAGTCATTTTAACCTATTTTTCATCCTTTTGTTTAAATCTAATGCTTGCTTTGCAAACCTGTTGCTGGGTTATGCTCATCTGTAGGACTTCTTCCCAGTGGTGATAATTATCAGCTTCTTGGATTTTAACTGCTTCAAGGGTAAATTCTGAGTTAATATCCTACTGACCCCTAAAAAACTGGGGAAACCACTCCAGGATAGCACTTACTAAAAGGAAATCACTGATAATGGTTTCTTTCATAACTCAATTATTAATCCTGGGAATGTCTTGGGTAGTTTCCCAATAATAAATATCAAGTCCCCTAATCATCATCAAAATTAATGATTTAAAGAATTTCTCCTGGGAAGGGGGATACCATTAACAATTTGGGGCTGTTAACTGTTGTTTTTAAATCACAGTATGCAGAATGTCGACATTTCCTGAAAGGCATATTCACATACATTGTTAAATGGTGGGACTAGAATACCTGCATATACCTCTGAAAGATTTCTCTTCTGGCTCCAATTTATGGCTCCTCATTTCCTAGAGGAGAAAATCAAAACCACTGAATATTGTATAAGTCACCTGTTGTTACAGCTAAGCTGGGGAAGATTGGATGGCCTCTTTCAATCTCTTTTTGACAGTACCAACTAATTTACATTGGATTTTATGTGGAAAAAGAAAAAGGTTGTTTTAGTGAGAAAATTCACACTAAAGGGAGACAGTTTGTCCTGAATAGCTAGATTCATCCATAGGATGAATGGTTGTTTTTGGTAGCATGTTATGATTATTACTTGAACCCCTCATTATCTTGCTTTCTGAATGACAAGGGCATGTTCTGAAGGAAATAAATATATCATGAACATTTGTAAAAATTCAACAACTTAGGTTCTAAAAGGTCTTGCTATAAGACTTTTCTAGGAAAGCTTAACAACAAAGAAGGGGCAGTTTCTTTACCCATCTTGAGTTGCAGTTGGCTCTAGCACAGTGACAATGGGAGAGTGGTAAAATCACTAGTGAAAGTGACCTATATAGAATGTGGCCTGGAGGATGGTGGCAGTGATGGGCGGTGGTTGCTTGGAAGTAAATATTAGTGCAAATATTAGTGATTCAGAGGGAATGGTAGGAACATCTCTATTCAATGCCAATGGCTATAGCCTGAGGAAATTGTGAAATGATTCAAAGAAATTTCATCTACTTTATTCATCCATGTACTACCAACAACCCAATTTGGGACATACAAATAGGTATTCAGATGATATTTGGTGAATAAAAGACTACCCCAGGAGTTCAAGCCCAGCAGCCCAGATCCACCCGCCCCAGCCTGCGCAGAACCCAGGCTTACAGTAGGCCCTTTTCCACCCCTCCACCAGCAGGCACCCCCTGGAGCCCAGCCTCTTCTGACCATCAGACTACCATGGGAGCCCAGGCCCAGCTCAGATCCACCCATCCCAACTTGCACAGGAACCAGGTCCAGGGTAGGACAGATTCACCCCCGTCCCCACCTGGGAGCCTAAGCCTAACCCACTTCCATCTTGGGTGGGACTGCAAATTGATACAACCAATATGGAAAGCAGTTTGGAGATTTCTTGGATAATTGGGAATGGAACCACCATTTGACCCAGCTGTCCCTCTCCTCAGTTTATACCCAAAGGACTTAAAAACGGCATACTACAGGGACTCAGCCACTTCAATGTTTATAGCAGCACAATTCACAATAGCTAAACTGTGGAACCAACCTAGATGCCCTTCTATAGATGAGTGGATAAAAACAATGTGGCATATATACACAATGGAATATTACTCAGCAATAAAAGAGAATAAAATCATGGCACTCATAGGAAAATTGATGGCATTGGAGAAGATAATGCAAAGTGAAGTTAGCCAATCCCAAAAAACTATATGCTGAATGTTTTCTCTGACATAGGGAGGCTGATTTATAGTGGGGTAGGGAGCGGGAGCATGGGAGAAATAGATGAACTCTAGATAGGGCAGAGGGTTGGAGGGGAAGAGAGAGGGCACGGGTTTAGAAATAATGGTGGAATGTGATAGACATTATTATCCAAGATACATGTATGAAGAGGCAAATTGGTGTGAATATACTTTGTTTACAACCAGAGATATGAAAAATGGTGCTCTGTATGAGTAATAAGAATTGTAATGCATTCTGCTGTCATATATATATATATATATATATATATATATATATATATATATAGATTAATTAAAAATGATATTTGCTGAATGAATAAATGAATCACACATCGTCAACTGGTAATGGAGCCATAGACGTTACAGCCATCTGGAAACTCTTCCAAAACATCTGTGCCCAAGCTTATTTCCATATCCAAGCTAGAAATCATCCTTTTGTCCATCCAGGTCCATCATTCACCCTTCTCCACTGTGCTCTGTGCCCATGGAAGCTGAAAGAACAAACATCCCAGTCTTAGATTTTGGCTGGATTTTCTCAATGGAAGACCAGAGAAAAAGTAGGACTGAGTCATTATGCCTAAGCTTCTCTCCCTCTGATGGTGCTCTGTGTTGGCTAAAGCTTTTGACTGAAGTCTACTAGGCAGTTCCTTTCATAAAGCTATGCAGTCTGGATTCTGGTGACAACTCTTCCCATTCCTCTTTGGGGTCTTCTTTCCTCTTATATAGCCAACTCTAACATATTAGGGTTCTACATGATTTCTTCCTTGCTGGTTTAGCCTACCCATACTGTGGTCAAGAATATAAACTTCTATTATTGTTTTTTCTTTAGCTTACCCTGTTTCATTTTGCTAACTTTTTTTCTGTTGAGATTCTGATGGCTTCTCCTCCTAAATTATATTTTCTGGTGATAGGGCTGGACATATATATCTTGAAAAAAATTTTTCTATTAAGACAATAAACATTCCTGACCATGAACCATTGACCTTCGCATTCCAGACTGACAGAAGTCCCCAGATACCATCGAGAGATACTGTGCTTCTGTATATTTTTGTTCATGCTACTTACGTTGCCATGTTCATAACTTCCATCTCACATTTCTCCTGGGGACTGTCTACTCATCCTTCAAAACTCTATTCATCTGGTTTCTCTGAAATTCTTTAGAATATTGTCTTACTCATGCATTCTTTGACAGTTAGTAGGTCATCAATAACAAGTAAATTGTGCTAAACACCTTAGAAGATTACAGGACAAAGAATGCAATTCCTGCCCTGTCACTAGTAGGGGTGTGCTGCACATTATGAGGGAAAGAATAAGATATGTCCTAAGACTTGGTTTCCATGTTCAAAAGAGGAAGGATGATCTTCTACTTTCATGGAAGAAGAGGTGGATATGAATGCAGAAAAAGATGATGAGATTGTTGTCAGAGAAGAGCATATGCCATTGTCAGAGAAGAAAAATTGTTTTAGTCAGCCTTTTTATTTTTGTGACCTAAAGACCTGACAAGAACAATTAGATTTAAGAAAATGTTTATTTAGGGGCTCATGGTTCAAAGTTGGTGGATTCCATTCCTCGGGGGTGGAGATGATAGAGAACATTATGGCAGAAGAGTGTGGTGAAGACATTATTGTTAGGCAAACTAAGCTCAGGTCACAAAGTATATACTCCAAAGGGACAACCCTCCATGACCCACCACCTCCAGCCATGCCCTGCCTACAGTCACCACTCTGTTAATCCCTATCAGGGGACTAATTCACTGATGGTGTCAAGGCTCTCACAATCCATTCATTTCACCTCTAAACCTTCTTGCTTTGTTCCACACGTGAACTTTTGGGGGATACCTGATATCTAAACCATAACAAAAATAGCATGAAGAAACGTTCAGATGAAGGATATGTCTTAGTCTGTTTTCTGTTGGTATTACTGAGTACCACAGACTGGGTAGTTTATAAAAAGCAGAGGTTTACTTGGCTGATGATTCAGGAGACTGGGAAGTCTAAGAACATGGCACCAACATCTGCTCAGCATATGGTGAGAGCCTTCTTGCAGCATGATACTATGATGGAGAGCAACACATGGACAGACAGAGCTAGTATCAGAGAGAGCCTTTGTAACAAAGCCACTTCCTCAATAATCCATTAATCCATGAATGAGTGAATCCCTCTACTTAGGTGGAGCAGTCATGACCCAGTCACCTCCCAGAGGTTGTACCTCTAATTAGCATTAATATATGGATTTGGGGGATAACTGTTCAACACATGAAAAGTTAGGGGGCACATTCCAATCCTACAGAAAACCAGGAAAGATGTCTCCTTAAAATTATATAGCATTTGAGGTGCTATAACAAAAATGTCATGAACTAAGTTGTTCATAAACTACAGAAACTTTTTCCCATAGTCTTGGAGCCTGGGAAGCCTACCATCAAGTCACCAGCAGATATGGTATTAGTGAGGGCTGGCTTTATGGTTCATGGGTGGCCATTTTTTTCACTATGAGATCAAATGGGGAAAGGGGTAAAGTAGATCTTTGCGGCCTCTTTTATAAGTGCTCTAGACTCATTTATGAAGACAGAACCTTCCCCAAAATGCCACCCCCTCCCAATACCATCACATTGGTGATTAGGATTCACATATGAGTTTTGGAAGGAAATAAACATTAAAACTGTAGGACTAGCTGCATTTCTTATATAATGCAAACCTGGCACATTTCTTGCTTCAGTTCCTCCATCTGTAAAAAAGAAAACAATTATAGCATGTCTTACAGAACTGTGAGGATTCAATGACATAACACAAGGAAAACACTTTGGCATCTTTAGCAAATAGTAAACACTCACTTATTAACTGATTATTTCTAGTAGTTTCCTCCTGAAATGTGTTGCTTTGCTTTTACCCATATTTAAACTCATTTTCTTTTTCCACAGCAAAGACTAAAAAAGCCTCTGTAATAAATCATATACCTGAACTGAAAATGGAATTCCAGTGTCCCCTCAAGGTGCTCATCCTCATTTGGGTTCTCCTGGTGCTCCCTTCCCAACCCTGAGAGACAGGTTTCTGCTTGGATTTGAAGAAGAGGTCATCTCATTGCCTTCCATCCTTCTTAGGCAGACCAAAGGCTAGCCAAGTTTTAAACTGCAGGTGGAGAAGGAGATACCTTCTTCCTACCTCCCAGACACATTAGGTAAGAAGGCAATGAAAGAATAAAGTTCACGGTACAGAGAGACACACTCACCCCTGACCCAAATTATATGCCTACAAATTTAGAGATAATTTTCAAAGATGTCTATATTAGAAGGTGGAAAAGAATGGACCATTGGGAGAGGTCTTCTGTGTAGGTAGCCAGCTCATGATGTGACTTCATGACAGTTTTTCTGATTGTTACAATCCTCCTTCCTGAAAAAAATCTCAATAAGATGCTAATTAAAATATATCGAAAGGTACCTAAATGTATTCCAGTTTCTAATGTTAGGATTTATAACATTAGGTAACATAACAGAAGGTTTTGGTGTTTGATAAGGAAGATGGCACAGAGCAGCTTGTTGTTAAAGTATTTGTCAGTGTTGGTTAGCCAGGACCACTCAACGTTAAATGGTCTAACTGGTTTGTACAAGCACACAAAAAATGTAGATGCTAAACATATATGCTCCACAGAAGAACTGGAAAATCCTTTCATCTTTGTTATAGCCTAGATAAATGATCCCCCGAGATAGAATCCATTTTTCAAAAAAAATTTTCATGGTGACAAGCACCTTTATGATTTTTAGTAGCATTATCCAACACTGTACTATTAGAAGGTGGTGGGATACAAAATACAATGTCATAAGTCAATGTGTTTGGGAATTTCTGTTAGTGTAGCTAGATTTTTCTGGACATCAATCTGGATTTATAAAGCCCAAGACCAGGTATATGACAGTAGAGACCCTTGGAGGTATGGGAAACTGTCAGACCTTACAATTTCTTAGCTTTAGTCACTGCTATGGTCTAAGCATTTGTGTTCTCTCAAAATTCATGTGTTAAAATCCTAACCCCCAAGGTGATGAATTTGGAAGTGGGGGCTCTTGGAGGTGATTCAGTCATAAGGAGACTGACTGTTTCATAAAACAGTGCCCTTCTAACAGAGGCCGCAGAGACAGACCTTGCTTCTCCCACTATGTGAGATTACAGTAGAAGATGGTGGCCATGAGGAAGCAAGCCCTCATCAGATACCAAATCTTGCAGAGCCTTTATCTTGGACTTCTCAGTCTCCGGAATCATGGGCAATAAATTTCTGTTGTTTATAAACTGCTTCTGATATTTTTGGTATAATAGCCTAAGTGGATTAAAACACTGACCACAACAGTGTTAGATATTGTCTTTTCTTACTCTTGCCGTTGAGAGCTAATATTTTCATGTAGGGCACAGAAAAGGCTATTGCAGGTAGAAGAAAGTGTGCCAGAAGTTTCCAATTGCTTCAAGTCTTCAAAGTCAAAGTCTACAGTCCGCGTGTTGGGTACCTCCCAGTGGTTGCCTACCACAGTTATGTGTTTGTAGTTTTGCACCAGGACTATGCTAACACTTCCGTCCTTTCTTGCCATGTACTCCAAAGGCACTTGGAGATTTTGCAGAGTGTCACATTAGTCCACTATTTAAAAATAATAGATAAACAAGAATAGCAAGTACATTAGAGCCCTTGGTGAGACACATGGCCAGAAGATTGAAATAAACTCTATGAAGATCCAGTTGTCAGCTACAGCAGTAAAGATTTTAGAGATTTGATGGTCTAGGGCTTCCCCAGGAATCACTTCAAAGTACAGGAAACATTTTATATATCTCACACCTCCCACAAAGGAGAAAGGAAACTGCCTTATAGGACCTTTATGGGTTCTGGAAGCAATGTATTTTGTACTTGAGGATGTTACAGTAGTCTTCTTCTCTTTTCTGTGGTTTCACCTTCTGTAGTTTCAGTTAGTCATGTGGTCAACCATGACCTGAAGGTATTACATGGAAACTTCCAGAAATAATTTATTAGTTTTAAATTGTATGCTGTTCTTAGCAGCATGCTGAAATCTCATGCTATCCTGCTCCAACTCTCTTATTCTCTGAATCATTTCTTTGTCCAACTTATCCACATAGTACATTGCTATCTGCTTTCAGTCTAGTTTCAGAGTATGCATTTTGGTTGTTGGTTTTGACTGTAATTCTTATTTGACTCCATAATGGATCCAAAGCAGAAGAGTAGTGATGATGGCAATTCAGATGTGCTAAAGAGAAGTTGTAAAGTGCTTCCTTTAAGTGACAAAAGTCTCAGTAAGGAAATAAAAAACATAGCATGTCGAGTTTGCAAAGATGAATGAATCTTCTCTCCATAAAATTATGAAGAAGAAAAAAGAAATTTATGCTAGTTTTGCTGTTTGACCTCAAATTATAAAAGTTGCATCTTTAGGGGTTACTATATTTACCATGCCCTGACTACTGCCATTCCCAGTGGCCACCTTAGGGAACCCGTGACTTCTTTCCTTTAACTCTGACTCTGGAGGTCCCAGTTCCAAGGGAAAAAAAACAAAATAAAACAAAAACAAACTTCTACCAGGCACATAGCAAGATTCTCCATGCTATTCTATTGGAATCAACAATCAATAAGGGAGCATACTACCTGAAAGAGTGACCTTTGAATCCCAATAAAATGCAAAGATCAGATCACCCAAGGAAAAGTGTGAAAACTGGTGGCACAGGCCTATACTTTTGTAGGCAAAATGTTCTGTCTACTAAAGGCATGGGGATGGGCAGAAGCCTCTTGTGTTATCAGCTATTTGGGGAAGCTTGAGAGGAAAGTGTGATCTGATAAGCTTCATAAATGATAGAGGGAGGGAACCCATCAAGAGGAGGGAGAAGGCATTCCAGACATAGCTCAGGTCTTGGGAATGCAGGGATGAAAGGGTAGATGTGCTTTCCTATCTGGTGGAGAGCTGATGGGTGAGTGGGGGAGTAAGGGATAGTAACAGAGTCCTGAGAAATTTGAGCAGAGCTGTGAACATCATGATGAAGCACTTGGTGGTGATATAAGGAGAATTAAAAGGTACTTCAGGGTTCCATGATGAGTGTAAAATGATCAAAGTGGTGGGAAGAAATTAGGGTGCAATACTTAGGAGAAACAAATATAGTCATGTTTCTACCATATCTTCTATCTGGTTAAACTATAGGGTGATTCTGAATTAGAAAAGAGAATTCAGGTAATTGAGGAAAACCAAGTGCCAAAACCTTCAGTAATTACATAAGAAAGAAAAACCTTGAGTGATCATATAAGAAAGATTAATTATTGAAAAATTAAAAAATTTCTCCCCCCCTCAAGACTTATCTAAGCTGTTTTATTCAAGACAACTTCTCTATTTTTAATGCAATAAGATGTCATTTTTTGCCAAACAGAGCACATTTCTAGGAGTGAGATTACTGAGTAATATTTGAAGTAGCATGTTCTAAAGCTCCAGATCATGCTAACAATAGTATTGGAATTTTTCTTTTATAAAGATTACTGTAACATTTCAGGCTACTTTAAGCTTTTTTTTTTTTTTTTAAATGGTGTATAAAAACTTTACCTCTTCAAGACAAAGAAGATAAAAAGCTTTTATATAGACAAAATCTTTCTCCATATATCTCCATATATATACATATATGCACATATTTAAAATACAAATCAACCAATTTTTAAATCTCTATTTGTAAAATAAAAATAGATTTTTCAATCCATAGAATTTCCTTGTAGAGTCTATAGAAATTCATAAATATGTCTAATACTACTTTGTGAAATTTCCTTAACATCAGTTTCTATATGTCTGCATATATAATTGCTTATTCTTCCTTGACAGGAACAATAAAGAAAATGTCTCCCATAGCAATCATAAAAGACTCATCGTATCAATTCTCCAAAACAAAGTAATTTTTGAGAATACGTGTACTGCTCTAGAAACCACCTATTGAGGGACAGTTAATTACCAAATCACCTCTAACTCTTGGAGTTCCAAAATCAAAGTGGGAGGTAAATGACAATCTCCTTCAGTGTGTTTTGAAATGCTCTGCAGATGACTAAGTCATTCTGACATTGGTGTGCCTAACTGTTATATGCCAAAAGAAAGACATTTACTCATTTCTGATTCTGAATCGGTGGAACCTACAACTAACATCATGTCTCAGATACAATAAATCAGGGAAAAGATGTTTAACTGAAAAGTAAAAAAAAAAAAAAAAAAAAAAAAAAAAAAGCTTATGAAAGGACAAAACATCTTTTAGAGATTGTGGCTTTAAATAAAAGGATGCAATTTAAGATAATGGATAATTCTCCCAAACATCCATGGAGTGTTTGAAGTCTATCAGCCCACTGGTTTATAGATACGAACGACCCTTCTGTATCTGAAAAGCATTTTCATGCTTTGATGGATTCACTCTTCTGGGTGCTATATTCCCATTTATGTCAATTAGGAGTGAAGTGAAAGGGCTTCATAGATTTAAAAAAAAATCTAAAAAATTTGAATTTTTGGCAGTCAATCAAAAGTAGTTTTATAGCAGAGGCTAGGAAAGGCAGCAGAATACAACAGACACTAGCATGGCAATATGTAAATCAGTGGATGTGTAACTGATGTGATTCTGCAATTTGTATACGGGGTAAAAATGGGAGTTCATAACCCACGTGAAAAAAAAATTAAATTAAATTAAAAAAATAAAAATAAAAAAAATGCTGAAAAAAATAAAAAAATAAATAAAATTCTTCAGTCTATTTCATAAGTACCAAACTATATAATTCTTGGCTAAATGATATTTACTGGTAATTTTTGACCACATAAGGGAGAAGAATACAATTTAACAAAAAACCCTGTACTTTCTCTGGATTTATTTAATTGTTAGGTTTCTATGAACTAAAGGGCAATTCAAAAATATTAAAACCTAAGTGACTTTTATTATAAAAACAAAGCCTAGAAGATATGATCTAATAGTTGAAAAAGTTCTGAAAGTATAAATTACTTTTTGTTCTACATTAGTATGAAGTGAAAATAAACAGTTTAAAAAGAAGACATATGAATGCAGGAATAGCAATAGATGATATTTATTGAACTTCCATTTTCTGCCAAAGACTCTTTATAAATGCTTTATATGTGTTATTTGACTTAAGTCTACAAACCACTAAAATGTGACTTCCAAGACAGAGATAATTTTATCGTTTTAATCACTAGTGTATCCCTTACCACTAAGAACAGTCTCAGGCATATAGTAGACATTTGCCAAATCTTGTTAAATAAAATAATCTATAAGGCAAGCACTATTATCTTCCCTTATTTTCAGATGAAGAAACTGAAACATGCAGAGAAGCTAATGAAATCATTTAAGGTTTCTGAGTAGTGACTGGGAGAACCCAGCACACATGTTATTACACTGTGCTTTACTCTCTCTCAAAAAATATGCAAAAACAATGGAAAAAGTAACTGACAATTCTCATTGTCATATTCAGTTATTAACTTGGGAATCTTCTTACCTATGATGTGTATTAATTATAGTATGTCTTTCATCTACATATATATATAATACATGTAATTTTCATGCATTTATCTGATGGTGCTTTGAACTAGGTGAATATTTGGGTCAATGTTGATGTGCATACTATCAGTGGGGCTGGTGATTTTTGTTTGACTTCACAAGGGAAAGCTTTTTTCCAACTTCTTTATTGGATACAATCAGGTTTTCAAAGCTCTGTCTTGAATAGGGTAGCATCATATGATGAGTGGCATGTTAATGCAATTATGCAAAACATCTTGACTATAACCTCAGAATAAAGTTGGTCTCATTTGCTTGGCCCTAAGGTACTTCTTCAGAATTTCAATACCGGTGTGACACCTGAAACTTTTTGAAGACCTGCTTAAACTGTGCTCTGAAGTTATCAAGCGTATTTCATCAAAGTGTAATTTTCAAAATTGTTTCATTCTCTTCACAGAGGAACATGTATAAATTGAGAAAGGATGGTAATCAATCAGGACACCTCTCATTTCTGATTCATATTTTTATCACTGATGGCACATGCTACAGGTCTCACCTTTGATTTTTCAACAGTGAATTACAAGATTATATTTTCAAAATGTCACATTTTCATCCGAAAATGCTAGTAGAGTTTTGTGTCTAGCCAATAATACAGAACAGTTCTGAGACTTGCATAATGGTTTCATCAGTTCCAGGCAAACTGGGTCTTCATTGGTCTTCATGGTGGGTGTGTCCACATTTATCCTATTCAATTGGATGAGAGAGACTAATCCTTGTCTGAATTCCTTCCCATATTTGGGGAGTGTATACCTTTTGGAGAAGAACCTGATGTTTTTCATTGAAACTGAAAATATCAGTACTTGCATTTCTAACATCATTTATGACTGGGGATTAGCATACAACAAAGGCCCATCAAGAAGACACACTTTTCTCATTGTTGAATTGAAAATAGTTGACAAGTTTGCATAAATACATAGAGATGGCAAAGAATCAAGTCAGGAAAAGCTGACTACAGCTGCATTTGTTTTCAGAGGTACAGTAGTGGTGGAAGTGATATGAAAGGTCATTTTTCCTGCTTCTGGCCGTGTCATCTGCCCATCAGCACTAATGATGCCTCTATAGTACTAGCTCTGAGTTATAATCTGGAGTTGTTCCTATCTGTGTAGCCCCGAAGTCTGGTTCTCAGTTTAGTTTAGAGATTTTGTTTGTGTGGGACATGGGCTATCAGATCTCCCAATCAACTTTCTCTTTGTATGCACAAAGTTAGATGTGTGAAGCCAATAGAATGGCTTCACATATGTGCCAATAGAATCTATGGTTCTAAATTAAATGTTTACCAAGTATCAGAATAATAGTGTATGCTGTGCATTTAAAGTACTTTGACAAGAAGGAAAATCAAGGTCATGAATCAAGGTCTCTGGTTGGCAAGTAAAAAATAATAGAAACTAGAAAGTTCAGAAATTTGGGAACTTGAATGTTAAAAAAAAATTATCGATTTTTAGTGGATCTGGACCAAGAAGGGAAAAGCAAGACAGATACCAAAAGACAAAGTTCCACTAAGATCTAGGCCTGCATGTGGCAAAGATCAGTGTGAGGATATGGCCTCCTCACTCTGTAGGTCAGAAACCATTACAGTGCCAGGCTTTAAGTTAAAATATAAAAACACAGTACACAGAAGCAAATTAATAAAGAAAACTTAACAATTACTTCTAGAAAAGAATTTTAGTTGTGAAACTTTCTAGAAACAAATAAATCAGATGTAATTAAAAGAACCATTTTGCCAAAGAGGCAAGTAGCCCAAAGAGTATTAACATTTAAGTAGATTTTAAAAATTATGCCTATTTTTGTTAGGTCTTGCTCTTACCCTCATTATCTCATCTGATGGAAGATATTTACTAAAATTACTTTAAAAAACATTAGGACTATTTTAAAAAAGTAAAAAATAAAACTGTCTTGTAAAAAATTTGCACTGAGTACTTTCACCTACCTTTCTAATTAGCTTTTTTCTCGCTGAAGTGAATAATTATCTAACGAGGGTTTCATTTCACAGATTAGGGATACCATTTTTATTCACTCAACCATTCTTTCTTTCTTCACTCACTTTTTCATTTAATGCTTGAGCTCTTGCTATATGTCACATTTAGTGTTAGCCATTCACAAATATATCTGAGTCATTAATTTAAGGGAAAATTTACTTTGAATGATCAACATACCTGTTATCTTTTTAAGTTGTTATGATTACAGCTTTTTGTCATTAAGACAGACAATATAAGCTGCTTTCAACGCCATCAAACCTGAACATAAAGAGACCAGTTTGAAAAAAGAAAAAAAGACAACCAATATATCATAAAAACATGAAATTATTCTAGATAAGGCAAAATCTCAGTAGTGGTATTTGTGGCATTTCCTATTCTACACTTCTTTTTATCCAATGGGAACCCACATAACATGTTCTGTTTCTTAGCTAACAGTATAAGACTAATGATTCTAAGAAGTTCCACTATGGGATATGTATCTTTGAATGGAAAACTATTTGTATACCCTCAGGGAAAAGAAAGTTACATTTAATAACTAAATTGCTATATTTGTGCAATTTGCTTATTACCCTTTATTTGATTTTTGGTACTATCCTCTATAAAGAATCCTATTAACTTACTGTCATATTGAATGAAGACAGATGTACAGAAGTTGTGTGTGTGTGTGTGTGTGTGTGTGTGTGTGTGTGTGTGTATTTAAAAACTCTGCAATGCTTTAATTGCCTAGACATTACTAATGCAGGTCCACTGTAGTGTTTTATCAAAATTCTATGCTTCTTATATCTTCCTGTAAAGGAAAGAACTACCAAAATCCCATTCTACAAATTAGCACTAGTGCAACTATGTCTTAATGCACTTGTTTATGCCAAAGGGCACATGACATAAACATATTGAATTTAATTTGAGTTTATCAGCTATTTTATCTTTCAGGTTCCAAATTTATTATAATTTACTAGCAAAGAAACTGTAGTTTATAACTGTGATAAGGGAAATTTATGAGCAGATGACAGGATCCAGTGGAATTGTTTTATTTGAGAAGCTAGATTATTTGGTTAATTACTTTGATCATATGTATTTAATATTTTTATGTGGGATTAATATGTTAGTTATGAAGGATGCCAGGGATAGCAAGTTTTATTCTCATTTGGGACTAAAAACAGAGATAAAACTAGGTAAACCATTATTGAGACAAAACATACCATAAAAGAAACAAGTAGAGATGAATTTTAGAATCTCAGAAAAACACTCATAGCAGGCAATTTGGGACGGAACCTGAAAATCCTATAGAATTTTAGCATGTGCAGATTGTCTGAGCAAGCTCTTGGACGTTATTGGGTCAGGAGCATATATGGGGAATTGTGAGCAGGTGTAGTTTGCTTGGAGCACTGGATAAAGCAGCAGAAATAGATAAATTGATGTCATATCACAGAAGACCTTGAAGGAATTCTCAATAATTTGGATTTTATGCTTAAGCAAATGCAGAATCATTGAATGTTTTGAGATGTGGCATGACATGATTTGTGCCTGTGCATCAGAAGATCTTTCAATATACAGAGGACAGAATATCCAGAAACAAGGAGACCACTTAAGGAGTCTGTTAGAGAAAGAGAGAGACAGACAGACAGACAGCGACTATCCTCCTATGTACACACACACACTCTTGCTGAATAGCTGATGCAACATAGAACCCTTTTAGCCATGTTATAGCAAACTAATTAACATATCCAACATTTCACATAATTACTATTTTCTTTCTTACTGTAAGAATATCTCAGATCTATCCTCCTAAAAATCTCAGGTATACAATGTTATTGATAATTATAGTTACATTGCTGTGCATTAGATCTTCAGAACTAATTTCTTCCTGCATAACTGAAACTTTCTACCACTGGACCACCATCACACAATTCCTCCTGTCCACAGACTCTGGTAACTCCCATTCTACTCTCTGCTTAGATGAATTCATTTTATATTTCACATATGCAGGATCATGCAGTATTTATCTTTCTGTGCTTGGCTTATTTCACTTAGCATAATGCCCTCCAGGCTCACCCACAATGTCTCAAAGAACAGGACTTCCCTCTTCCTTAAGGCTGAGTAACGTTTCACTGTATATGGTCTCTGTATGTATATATACATATATATAATTTATTTTGCTTACGTATAATATATAGCAGAGTATATTTTCTGACTTCTTTCTAACATCTTTTGGTCTTAACTCAGTCATATATTCCCCCTGAAAGCTTTCTTTTCCTCTAAAAATTCATCTTACATTTGCCTCCTATGCAGCTTCATGGTCCTCTTTTACTTCCCTTGTCAGAATACTTATCAATGTAAATAGCCATTGCCTGATTAGATGTGCATAGCCCTGATGAACAGTAAGTCAGTGGGCACCTGCTCATTCATAGTTATGTCCTCAATATCCAGCACAGGTCTGGTGTTCAATGAATATTTAATAGTGACTCCTGAGGATTATTATGTCCTAAGAGTATACCATGCATAATGGGTGGAAATGATTTAAAAGCTCTTGCATGGCTGGGCATGGTGGCATATGCCTGTAGTCCCTAATGGCTCGGGATGCTGAGGCAGGAGGATCACTAGTTTAAAGCCATCCTCAGCAATTTAGCAAGTCCCTAAGGAACTCAGTGAGACCCTGTCTCTAAATAAAATACAAATAAGGGCTGAGGATGTTGCTCAGTGGTTAAGTGCCCCTGAATTCAATCCCCGGTTCCAAAAACAAAACAAAAATCCTTGTATGAAGAAAATTAGTTGCTGCTGCAGAGCACCTAATACACATCATCATCTCTAAACAAAGAAAGAGGTGATCTTATCTGATACATTTTCTGCTTTCACTGTTCTCTGGATTTCTGCCGGCCTTCTTCTGTACATTTTGTCTTACCATTTTCTTGAAGAATTGTTAACATATCATTTATGTTAAAAAAATAACCAATGAGGAGATCAAGATAATGAAAATACAAAAAGTTCATATAAATAAGATAACCACATCGTATGTAAGTGTAACAGGCAAAACAATTCAGGGAATTATTCATTGTCTTTCTCACTCTCTTGCTTCTTAGTTCCTATGTATTTTCCAAGCTGATTGAAGATGCTCAGTAGACAGAAGGAATGGAGCCCATTCTCCTCCCAAAAGAGAATATTCTAAAGAAGAAGTAGGTGAGACAGATGAAGCAAGGAACTAGATGTTCAGTCTAGGGGAAGCCCTGCCCCCACCCTTTATAAATAGAGGAGTTTGGTTTAGTAAGGAGAATTGTGAATGAGGATTTCTCAACTAGTTTTTCCATTCTCACCTCTGCTCCAAGTCAAAGGCCTCTTTTTGCATGAGATTAATTTTACATTACTCTTCAGAGGCTTTGGAGTCATCTTTGTGTCTGCTCTGGTTGTCTGTGCAGTGAACCAATGTGACAGAAAGACTTGCTTATCTTGGAGATGCCCAGATTTACCATGGGGTTTCTATGCTGCTACAGTTTGATGATGGAGTATCTTAGACCAGCATATGCTTAGTATTCTTACTGCCTTCCCTACTCAAGGCTCCTCACACCCCTTTTACTTGGCCATTTAATAACTGCTACGGCATCATCTTTGCTCCCAGTTTCCTTTAGATGCCATCATTCCCTCCTGGCTGCATGGGAGCATAACTGGCTGAAATTCAGAGCCTCCAGTGTGCCCTTACTCTTAAGTATCAACCTCTCTTTTCAGATAATGCCGTTCAAAATTGAGTGAGTGTCCCCAATTTTGCTGATGGAGAAGTTAGGCAAACAGGCTACCTTGACTGAAAGTTTCACTCAGAAAATTTCCAAGCACCATCCTGTTGAATGTTTGTTCTCAGTAGAGCCGTGACGAACAGTAGGAAAATTCCAATGTACCCATCACATACAGTATTTCAAATGATGGTTATAAATAAACTCAGCAGGAAAATTTTAATGATACATAGAATAGGAAAAAAAAAAAGGCACAAGGACTTTACAAGCCACTGGTATATATGTTTTTTTTTTTTTTTTTTTTTTTTTTTACAGCGAGATGAACCAGTGCCCATTTGAGCTGAATAGAAAAAACATCTGCTGCCAATTTGTGATGGTGATAATATGGCAGCCCTGAAGTGTTTCACACTTACTCAGGCAACACGAGCTTTTATCTCTCTAAGTAACCAGTGTGTGCCCTGTTGAGCAGTGGCTTTGAAAGTGGTCTCTGTTCTCCTATTAGCTTTGTGTTGTCCGCTATTTCAGTGTAATTAATACGCTCAATATAAATAGCTAAATCTTCAAAAAGATTTGCCTGCCCTGCAACCGCTACATTTCCAATTACACACTAAATTAGGCACATAATTGAACATGAACACTAACATTTTCCAACAGGTGGTGAATAAGTGATTTCCATCCATCAGCTCAACAACAACTCTCTGGCCAAATCGTCACTCTGTTTTGGAGTTTCTAATACACCAAGTGTTTTTTATGCCGAAAAAAAAAAAAAAATCTAATGTCTTTTAATGGAAAGGTTTAGGAGAATGAAGTGTCTACTTCTAATTTAAGAGTGCAGAGCATAGGAAGAGTTAGTATTTCCATGTGTGAAACTGCGCTAAAATGAGATTTTTTTGTGTGTGTGTGCTATAAAATAGTATCAAAAGTCCATTGTAGTAAATTTAGTGTTAGACTTAAGATTTTTCTGAGATAACTAATTTTTGACAGATTTTGAAAAGACACTGTAATGCTTTATTTTTCTTTTAATAATGAGATTCTTGAGTATCAAGAAAGATAAAAAAAGATCTCTGTTCTAAAAAATATTCGCTGTTGCAGATTGTGTTACTATCACACCCTACTATAAAGAAACCCAAATGAAGCTACTCAATTCAAGCAGATGCCAAGATGAAGTTGATAAGGGCAGATTTTAATAATGGGGATGCATTTTATGAGGATTCTGGGATAAGTTTACCTACTTATCTAAATGTCTGTTAGATCATGTCAGTCCAAGATGAGAAATTTAAAGATAACAAATACAAGCATCTTTCTAATGACCATAAAATAAGTTTGGAGGCATGTCCCAAACCCAAAAGCAATGCCACTGGCTGAATTCATTACATATATTATATAATCTAATTGGCATAATATGCTATTTGGGGATAGTGCAAGGGAAGTAGAGAGCAAAATCTCTGTCATATCTAGTTATATTTTACAAGGCTCATCTATGGAAAGGGATGAGAGTTATTGAAAGATTCAAGGAGATGTAT
Source organism: Callospermophilus lateralis (assembly GCF_048772815.1). Classification (NCBI taxonomy): domain Eukaryota; kingdom Metazoa; phylum Chordata; class Mammalia; order Rodentia; family Sciuridae; genus Callospermophilus; species Callospermophilus lateralis. The sequence goes on from NC_135320.1 coordinate 21,935,605, forward strand.
TTAAATAGTCTTAAGAGTCTAACGGGTACCATCTACCTATACTGCTTGAACTAATTTGATGAAATAGGAGAAAGAGGAATAATGTAGAGCATGTATGAATAAATAATGAAGCAGAGTTGGTTACATAAATGGAAAACCCAAAACTATTTAGTGATTTCTCAGCAAGAACTGGTCATCAAGTATGTCTACCTGATGCTTGCTTTCCCTAGTCTATTGGATAAGGTAGATGCAATAGTCTCATTCCACAGCTTAAACACTATGAAAACTATACAATGCACAGAATGTTTGCTGAGGTCTATTTTTATCTCCCCCAATTTTTGCTGTCAGTAGATGACTTTCAGGTTACCAGATAATCAAGTTAATAGGAATTCGTGTTTAGGTTAATATAATGAAATAAAATGACTCATTAGTATATACTCAAATCAAAAAGTCATAAGCATGATTTTTGTTATAATAAAGGTAAGCAAGAAGGGAAGGTGACCCCAAAACCTTGAAGCTCAGATTCATTGATTACTAAATCTATACCTATTCAAGGCTCATTACAAAATGAATCTATTATGGATGTACTCATATAGGAAGCCCAGTGAACAAGAATAAATAACTGTAATAAAAAGGTAGAAAAACAAAAATCTCTAAAAATTAAAAAAAAAAAGTAATTGCACTTCACAATTAAAGGGGGGCAGCCAGAATGCACAATGGTAGCTTGTTATGGCAGGCACCTGGCTACCCTAGGGGTGATGAGCATTCTTACTTCTAGGAAGTAAAAGTCTCATGCTCCAGCCCAGTTTTCAACATTTATCAAGTATGGAACTCTGGGAAAATGGTTCAGCTGGGAGGCCTTGGCCACATCATCTGACGAAGTAACTGAACTGTACCTGAGAAGGTTTTGATTATGATGTCTGTTCCAAGTTCTGATTTTTGACCATTGCCTTCTCAGATGGGGGCTGAGTGAAGTAGTAAGGAGCATGTGGAATATTCTCCAATGAACTGTGCATCACACAATTTTGGTATCCTGCCCTAACCTCCTCCTATAGTTTGGATATTAAATGTCTCCCAAAGGCCTGAGTTTTAAAGGTGTGGTTGCTAGGATGGAAGGCACTGGGAACTTTTGAGTGTTGGGCCTAACAGAAGGTCTTTAAATCATTGGAGATGTGGACCTTGGAGAAGATTGTGGGAGTCCATCACCTTCCTGGCTAGGAGGTGAGGAGTTTTACTCCATCAAGACTGCCCACCATGGTGTGTGTTACCTCACCACAAGCCCAGAGTCAAGAAGTCAATGGGCCATGGGGTCGAACCTCTAAACTTGTAAACTAGAGTAACCACTGTCACTTTAAAAGTCAAGTACTTCAGGTATTTTGTTATACCATGGCAAGTTAACACACCCCTCATCTAGAGCTACAGGCTACTGAAAATGAAGAAATACAGAACTTCATGGGGAAGTAGTTTATATGAAGCAGAACAAAATTTGAGAAAAGAAGAATCTCTTGGTGTTGAAATATGCTTTAGCCTTTAGAATTCTTTATTCTGTCACAGGGAAATAGCATCTATTTTAAAAAAGGAATTCTCAATAATAGAAAATTCTATGCCTAAGAATATTAGGTACATACCTTTTTATACATATTTTCTACTCAGTCCATTTTCTGAGATGTCACATTTTTAGCAATTCCCATTTCACGGGTCGCATTTTCTATTATTCATCCTGAATATTAAGAATTTCTCTTCTAGTCTTTCATTGATGAATGTGTTCCCCATTTGTTTTGACTGTTTCTGGATATAGAACCATACTATCAGAAGAATACAGGGCTTGAAACAAATGAACAGTGTAATGGATCTAAATTATTACTCTACAGCTGTCTTACTTCCATGTTGGTAGGCAGTGCTAACCTGGGTAGAGACCATGAAGATATTTTATGGATAAAGAGAATGAATACACACACACACACACACACACACACACACACACACACACACACACACAGTTTTGTATGTGTTTTATAGAGCAACACATAATTCCAGCAGCTCGGGTGGCTGGAGTGGGAGGATTGCAAATTTAAAATCAGCCTCAGCAATTTAGCAAAGGCCTAAGTAATTTAGTCCCTGTCTTAAAGCATAAAAAAAGGAGTGGGATGTAGTTCAGTGGTAAAGCACCTCTGGGTTTAATTCCCAGTACAAAAAAAAAATAAATAAATAAGTACTATTTTTCTTTCTAATTTCTTTCCTTCGGTTTCTTTTTAGCTCCAGAGAAAAGAGTGAACTAAGCGAAGCAGTGTTGACACTTCCCATATGCTGACATTCTATCAAATTCTCACGGATTCTCATCTGGTGTGGGCTTTTTCACGAGGGTGTTCATTGATAAATGCTAAGGCCCTTACTTCATTGGAGTCTCTTAAGGATTTCAATGCCTGCACAGCCCTAAGAAATAAAACTCTGGTAGAGAACTGGAAAGCATATCTCAAACTCACATGTCCTGTATCAGTCCAGATAGTTTGTATTTTTAAGAACCCTTTTCAGGAAAAAGGACTGACAAAAAAATTTTGCAAATATAATTCATTTTTTTCACATTTTCTTCTGTATAAATGAACAGATCCAAAAATCCTATGTCAGATTGTGCTTACATGTTGGCTAAGAAAGAAGGTCAAAGTAATCGTCATGGACGACTGCTTTTACAGATATTTTTGGAATGAGGTGTTCCTGGCTCTTCTCAAATCACACACATGAGGGAAGTGGACAGGACGGGTCTGACCCTGTGGACATTTGGTAGCCTTCAATTATTTTCTGGTTGGCAAAGATTCCACTTAAAGTGGTAGTTACTTTGCTTTTTAAAAGGTTTCTGTTTTTTAAGTGATGAAATACCAAAAGTCAAAGTTTCTGATGGAAGTATTTCAGTGCAGGATCCCCATAATTAAAGACCAAGAGAAGGAAGAATCCATACTAAATTCAGCAGGAGTCTACCTTCTACATTACTCCCTGGAGTCATTATCCAAGTGTGTACACTGCACTCACTACAGTCATGCTCAGAGGGTGAGTTGGCTATGGTGCTGGCTAATTTGTACTGAAGTACTCCAGGCTGTGATTGAGAGTGATTACAGGACACCTAATTACCATCAGTCACTGAAAATTCAGTTGCTGACAATTGTAGATTATGGACAATGGATAATTAAAACATAATTAATGAGGTAATTAAGATGTCAGCAACAGAAATGTTTTGTTAATTCAATGATCCTTAATGCAGCCTTGGTCTTCACACATTTTAATTCTTAATTGAGAAACACTGATCTCTAATGGCCAATATCTCCGCTTTATGACACACATGAAATCATTCTTGGAGGAGGTGGGGAGCTCCCCTGTTCAGCAGGAGCCCACCCACAAATGCAAACGAAAGAGCCGAAGAAGTTTCATTAGCAGACGTATAGATCATGGAGTGTTTCTCAGCTCAAGAATTTGAAATTTTTGCTCTGTATTTTTAAGGTCGTTTATTCTTAGTGACTTTATAATCCACAAAATGTTACCATGCAATATCTTGAATCTATCTGGTCAATAGGCCTCTGGAAAACTGAATAAACTGCTCAGCAATGATACTCCTCTGTTCAGGGTATTTTGCTACCAAATTTCCACTTTTTAGAGCTCACTAACATCAATTCTCCCAGTACAGACTTGAAAGGAAGGCCAAGAAAACCAAAAACAAAGGTGATGATGGAAAGGCAGACTGTAAAGAAGAGGACACTAATGTTCATCTTTTATCTGCTCCCACTGAAGAGGAGCAACAACCTTGCATTTCCTGCAAATGCAAGTTTATTTTCTGACCTGCAACTTATGGGGGTTGCCTCTTGCTCTGAGCAATTCAACAACTAGTTGGTCCCACCTGCTCAGTGTTTGACATTGTCTAAGTACTCAAAGTTGATAAGCTCTGTAGCTGTAAAAAGAAAGTTCTAGAAACTAGAGCTAGAAAGTTGTAGAAACTATATTGAAGTAATTCAAGAAAAACTATTTTATGTTGGCCTGTTCATGTATGTGGTCAATGAGTGAACACCAATATTTTCAAATAAAAATGATTTGTAGCTTTCCTCATGGTAGCTTTAGTATGTACTGGTTGGAAAAAAGTCACTAAAGTTTTCATAAATTCAATAATACTATAATTTTTATTAATCATACATTATATATTAATATATATACATTATATATTAATATATACATCATATATTAATCATATTATATGATATATATTAATATATATCCATCATATATTAATATATACATCATATATTAATCATATATATTACCACATCATCCATTTGCATAAACATGCATATTTGTAACCCACATGCAATTTAGTCTTTAGGGAAATTCATGATCTTTTAACGGACTTTTAGAATGTGCAAAAATTTGGAATTACCTAATCCTTTTCCTCCCCACAGATGCCTGTGACTATGACTAAAGGGTTGAAAAACATTGGCTTAGACTATCAGCCCTTGAGGATCTTCCAGTATATTTGGGCAATAAGTTATAGATTAGAGAATAAGATGGAAAGAAGGAGAATGTACTGACATATTGAAATGGTAAAATAATGACATATACAGGAAATAAATGGAATAAATAATAAGAGCTGTGAGAGTTACAAGCATATTATTGTCCTTGTTCATTTTCTGCTGCTCTAGTGGTATCACAGATTGGGTCATTTACAAAGAAAGGAAGTTTGTGTCTCACAGCTCTGGAGGCTGAGAAGCCCAAGATCTAAGGACAACATCTGGTGAGATCAGAGCATGGAGAAGATGATCACCACATGGTGAGAGAGGGGGAGGGAGGGACTCAGGAACAAGAGGACCCACATGACAACTGTACTTTAGTAACAGCTGCTCCACTGTTAGTTAACCCTCTCGAATGATAATGGCATTGATCTGTTCGTGAGGGTGGGGCCTTCAGGACCTAATTGCTTCTTCAAGTTATCACCTCTTCCTAGCACAATGGCCGTTAAACTTCAGCATGAGTTTTGGAGGGGACTTTCAAACCATAGCAACCACAGGGATGAGAGATTTTTTTAGAGGCAATTGGGAGACCAGCTGAAGGCTGAAGCTTTGGTAGGCACTGGCTGGGCAGAAAGGGGACTCGAGGGTATTCCTGGAAGGAGGCACAAATGCAGAGGGTGGTAATGGATCGTCCTGTGAGGAAACCAGCATAGTAGAATGAAAGTGTGCTTCAGGAATTGTATTTGGATTATTGGCAGAAATGACCAAAAAGGTAATTGGTAAAGAGTAGTGTTAGAATACGACCAAAAAAACTTTCTTAGCTAAAACAGCTTTGAGGAAAGGGGTGGCATGATAACTGAGGACTCTTCTCTGAAATTTGCATGGGATGCATGTGACAGTCTAAAGTGTAGGTGCTCTTCAGGTCTCCTCGCTCATGACCATGCCTGTGCTAGAGTGTGGAAATATAGCAGCTACTCTGGGTGGTGGTGAGACATGAGAAGGAACAGCATGAACTCTACATACTAGACGTTCTTAGACCTAATTTGAATTTGGTTGCTCACTATTTTTCTATGAAGGTGCTAAGTTCAACTTTGAATGAAAAAAAAAATGGTCTTTTTCCAACTTTGGGAGATGTTAAAGCTAAAGAGCTTTGGCAATGACAACTTGTATTTCCATAGTACTTGAAGGATGCTGGAAGGAGACACAGAATGGTTAATAGTAGGAGAAGCTATGGCCTTTGGTGGAGAGCAGGCAGAGAGTGAGTGTTAGAGTCTGTAAACAAGTCAGGATGGCGCCTGGCAAAATGCCAGAGGGAGTGGGTTGTGAAGTAACGCCATTGAGCCATTAAGTGTGGAGATTCCTTATTGGTTGACTGCTGTATCTAGTTTATGCTAATTAAGATAAGCTGTGTGGAATGTATAAATATCTAAATATCGCTCCAGTCCTACAATAAACGGCTCCTGCCGCAGTCTGGCTGCAGCAAAATAACCGGGGGGAGGGGGGTGACAAACAACTCGTGTACGTTGATACAGCAGGAGTAGGAGCCCTTTATTGTAGGACAGGAGTGGTATTTATACATTTCACACAGCTTATCTTAATTAGCATAAAATAGATACAGCAGTCAACCAATAAGGAATCTCCACACTTAATGGCTCCGCTGGTGTTACTTCACAAACCACTCCCCCTGGCATTTTGCCAGGCGCCATCCAGACTTGTTTACAGACCTTAACAGGCTCCCACTCCTGCTGTATCAACATACACAAGTTGCTCGTCACCTGCCCCCCCCCCCCCCCCCCCCCCCGTTATTTTGCTGCAGCTGGACCCTGGCAAGTGAGAGGGACACTGGGAACTGCTCCGGGTTAGAGAAATTGACTCCTGTTTAACAGGCAGGGGACCCCTGTGGTCTCTAACAATTGTCCCTGTAAGTGATGTCATGATAAGGTTTCTGAGACTAATGGACACTTTTGAGCAGGCAACTTGTAAGATGAAAGCAGAAATATAAGATGATAATTTATATAGCAGGCAACAGGAAAAGACCAGGAGCAGCAAGAATAGTTGATCAGTTATTGCAAGGGTCTGAATGTATGGAAATGAGCATTCATTTATTGGACAATAATAGAAATGCAGGAATATAAGAGGCAGACTCCAGAGATCATTCAACTGAAGATTGGCCAGACTCTAGGAATGCAACTGGAAATTACTAAAGAATAGAAAGAGATTAAATATTGGGCCATGAAAGAAAGAGTGGGTGCCTTTTTAAGACTTTCCTTTTCACCCTGAAAACAGTTTTATTTCAGGAAAGAATAGATTATAAGGGAAAAATTATAAGCTCGTGAGAGCACTCAAGAGCTTCATTCAAAATTACAAAACATAATTTTTGGATACTATTCTTCTTTCATTTATTCACTCAACAGATGATAAAATTTGATGACAATCCTTTGAAGTTTATCTATCTACACTGGAGCCGGGTCAAAAGACTCCTTGAAGAATGACTACTGGAGTAGAAATCAATAGTATCTCCAGAAAAAACAAAGACAAAATATGAAAGACAGGGAAACACAGCAAGAAAAGCACAGGACATTAACAACTTAAGGAAAAAGAGGCATGGGAAAAATGAAAGAAGAGAAAGAGAGTTTTTTGTTTTGTTTGTTTTGTTTTGTTTTGTTTTTAGTAATGACTCCAACAGAAAGAAAGATGCTACCCATTGCCTTTTACCTTTAAATAAATAGAACATTTTCCCAATAATGCGAAGATGACTCATAACGCACATTTTATGTATCTTGTAATTTTCCTACACACTGCAAAAACAACACAGTTGAGCTAATACTAGCCAAGTCTTACATGTAATTATGGGATGTCCATAGCACTTCTAGCACGATATATTAATGAAAACTAGTTATTTAATTATGGCATAATATAATGAAAAGCTTTTATAGTCACTTGTTAAAACAGACCAAAAAGCATTTTCCCAAGTAGAGCTGAGGAACAGTAGAATCTTATCTCGATGTAAATGGACGTCTTTGCCAGTATGTAGAAACAGCTTTTCCTGTCACTAAAAGGACAAACTGCAATCCATCTGCCATGTATAATTTGACAATCTGCAACGCTTAAACAGTAGGAGGGAAAGGCATGTCTTCCAGAATTTCCCCTGCAGGAGAAGGCTTTCAGCAGTTCCCAATTACTATCCAGGCTGAATGTCTCACTTGAGACATCTGCTCAGCAGTGAGCCATGAAAACCTGGCACACAGGACACCAGAGGTGTGTCTCACAATTGTTGGCCTTAAAGTGGCCAATTGTTGGAATACGAGCCAGTCACTCAGCTTCAGGTGTGCATTTTGGCAACCCTTGATGGCATGTTAGTATGTGCCCTGGATCTAACTTTTCTGCACATAAACCTCTGAGATGATAATCTTTCTGAAGTTCAAGGTGGAAAAATCCACTGTGAAGTGAGTCTGTGTTCAGTAATGAGCCAAAGATCTTAACACGTTTTTTACTGATATAAGAAGAATGAAAATCACATAATACCATGGATCCATGTTTCCTGCAGATAAGCATTGCTTTCTCAAGACACACTTCAGTTCATTATACTTACCCAACCTGCTAAAAACCTTCCTGGCGGCAGTTCAGAATACACAGAGCTATTCTCTGCAAAATCGACTTTAGTTACCACGTGGAGATCTCCTGGGTAGGGAGGATTTTTAAGGGGAAAAGAATCAAATCAAAGATTCCATTTTTGCCCATCAGGCTTACCTTCTGAAATCTTGGGAATGCTGGATGAGGTTAAAAATGGACAACGATGATAAGTTAAAAGGTTAAAAAAATAGCATTGTTAATGGGAAAGGAAGCAGCTGAGGCTTTCGCCGTGTGGAATTATGGGATTGCTTCAGAACCAGAATTTTCAAGAAGACCTGATCATGTTAGGGACTGAGGAAAAATGGAAAATGAAAACAAAGTGAGATCCTAGACCAGATCTTGGAACAGAAAAAAAGACACTAGTGGAAAGATGGGTGAAATCTGAATAAATTCAGTAGGTTATAGTATTATACCATGATAACTGCTTGCTTTTAAGAATTCTCCTATGATTATACAAGATGATACTATTAGTAGGTAGGGAGGATTTTTTAACCTTGAGAAAGCAATGCTTATCTGCAGGTTAAGCTGGGTGAAGGTCACATGGGATTTTCTGTATCTTTTTTGGTAGCTCTCTTGTAGATATAAAATCATGTGAGAACGAAAACCTTTTTCTAAACACTGAGTTCAGTAAAAAACTGGTCACTGTGCTAAATACTTCATTTACCAGCATAAAATTAAATCAAGGAGCAAATTGTTCTTCCTTTGAACTATTATAAATTAATTTGGAATTTTAGAATTTGCATTGATAATTATTATGGAAGAGGTATTAATGTTGATTTATTCAAAATATATATATATTTTTTTCATCAATGAGGTATCCATGACAAGAACTATGAAGGGACTTCCCCAGGATCCAACGTTTAATTAAATACAAAGCTGGGAAATATAAACTCTTTTGTGTTTCTTTGACCAATGTTACAGGCAAAATCTCAGTAGGATGTTACTTCTTTGCAATCATCGTTCAATCTCTAAATAGGAAACAAGCATCCGATGCGTTCAAAGAACAACCCAGAATCTGCAAAGACACGGTGTGTGCTCACTCTCTCTCTCTGTGTCCATGCCAGCACTGTCTCTTCCAGAGTACTTAGTGTCTAGTTGAGGAGACACATGAACTGATAACTCAAATTTTAAAAGCCAGTAGGAAATAAACATTTCATATTAAATGGGCAATATCAGCAATAATCATAGACAGTTATATTTTAAATAAAAATTGCAATATAATTAAACTCTCAATACTCGTGGTGTTCCTTCAAGCATTGGCTCACAGTCGAAGACTACAGATCTCTGCGCTCTCAGGACGGCAGGGAAGATACTGAGTCAGCTATGGTCCTGAGGCCCTCCTTTCTCTCCCTGCACATAATGTAGACAATTAAGATAGTAATGAAAAGAGACTTTTCATCCTTCCTTTGGACAAGATCCATTTTCCCCTTTGCATATTTTTTTTTTCCGGAAAATATTATGTCAAGGGAAATTCAAGGAGGTTGCTCATGTCATAACCAATGTTCTAAAAGCACAAGGCAAGTGAAAGATACTGCCTAGAAGAGACAGCAAGGGGAAAAGGAAAGATGAACAGGCCACACAGTGAAATGAGAGACTTCTATGCTGTTTCTGTGTTGTGTAATGTGGGAGGTATGGAAGGGGGTGAACCTAAAGCTGTTTCATTGGTGGCTTTGGGTTTTACCAATTTGTATTCCTAAAAACAAGCCTTCCTGAACCAGCAGGACCCGATGGCAGAATTGCAGAGCACATGTTGCCAAATGCACAAACAAGTTCATTTTCCAACTTGTGTCAACATTAAGTGCTCATAATTTCCTCTTTTTTTTTTTTTTTTTCTTTTCATCAAATCAAATGTTATTGCAAAGGCTCAGCAGACAAACCCCGGCTCACCATCAGGTCTTTAGTTTCTTCAAGCTCATCTTACATTTATCCCAGGGCAGTAATTTGATAGGTATTATGAGTTGTTTGACAATCTTGGATTTTTTTTTTCTCCTCCAGATAAGTTATTTCCTTGAAAATTGCAGGAAAAAATCAGCCTGGAAGTAGAGTCTGTAGTGATAGATACATTTTTTCCCCCAAAAGAAAATATCAGTTGTATTATGCTCTGTGGAAGATTGTACAATGATGTGAGGGCAGTAACTGGGTCTCCAACAGTTCTGTAATCCACACAGCCCTTGACAATGTGTTTTCTTAACAGTAGGTGTTTAATAAATCTTCACTGACTGGCTTGCTAACTAAATAACTAAATGAATATATGAGTGATTTGTTAAATGAGTTAAATAAATTATTTTATATAAATCATTGTGAACAATCCTTGGTATTTTTCCACCCCCAGGAGGTGGATACTATGATTTAAAGTCATCCTTTTAAAATGAAAAGGCACATACTCGTTCAGAATAGAGGGAGAAATGAAACAAGTTTCTGGCCAACTCAAGCCCCAAATTAACTTTAGCAAAATATAATTTCAGCTTGAAAACAAGTTCATTCGCTCAATGTTCCAGACATTTAGTCGGCATAAATAAACTCAGTCAAACAACCACCTGGTCTCAGGTCCCATCCCGGTATTCTTGTTTCATCTCATGTTCTCTAGTTCCTCTTTCCTGTGGGCCTTTGTCCATAATGTCACTGCTTCCTGGAATATTCCTTCTCGACATGGTTAACCACAAACTCCAACCACATTCCAGCATTTAGAGCATGTCCAAGCTCGATTCCTCTAACTGACCTTGGCTTATGTCATCTGCCTTCCTTTAGTCTTGCAGGATTCTCTCAAGAAAAGGGCTGAAAGAAAAAGCCCTGAAAGCTCTTCCCACACATAACCAGGCAGCTTGCTCTCTCATTTTGCTCAGGATTCCACTCAGATGGGATCTTATTGATGAGGGTATATTCAATGAGCCCATTTAAAAGTTGCATCTGAAGGACAGCCTTGCTTTGCTTACTGCTCAATTACCAGTGCCTGACATATACTGTCACCCAGTAAACTTTTATTTTCAAATAGGTGGATTAACACAACATTACATTTTTTTTTTCAGATTCATGTGGCACTTTATCATATTAAAAATCAATTAGACAAAGGAGAATGAGGGAAGGGAAGGGGGATAGGAATAGGAAAGACAGTGGAATGAATCTGACATAACTTTCCTAAGTCCAAATATGAATATATCACAGTGAATCTCAACATTGTGGACATCCCACAAGATTGGGATCCTAATTAGAATAAGGCATATTCCATGTATGAGTTTTCTTGACTCTTACTTCAGTGAGAAATACAGGCTTGAGTTCAGAGATCACGTCACATATCCTTCAGCATCATGATGGAGCTTGAAAAAGTTCAAGGTGTACCATCAGTATTGACTGATTGCTAAAAGATAAAATTTTCTCAGATGTGCTAATGCAGGAGTTCTGCAGACTGACTGGGAGTATACTTATATACACTGCTTATGAATAAATATTGAACTTTAAAAATAAAATTAATGCTGAATTAGCATTCATAACAAATTTCTGAAGGGGAATATGTAACTTCGTTTGCAACCAAATATGTGCTGCCATCTCTGATTCGTTTACATAAGCTATATATATATAATATTCATATGTATATTATATATTACCTATAATGCTTGATGTTTAATTTTGTTAGTGTGTGCTAGGAAGATACATATAATCATTGAAATAAAACAAAGATAGAAATTCACTAGATGGATTTTACAAATGCTTTTATGGAACACGACCTTGTTGTTTTGATTATGAAGATTGATCAAATAGGTAGAACTGTAACCTTGGAAAACATAGAAACAAAGGGCTATAACAAAACCTTGTATTTCAAAGTGAATATAAAGTCTCTTTGATTTTTTTCAGAGTTTTGTTCAGATTCGAAGATTCTGAAATGGCCTACTTTCTGTCCTGTGAATGGTACAGATACGATAGATGCAGGAAGTTTCCTTTCCTTAAGAAAAGCACACAAGAGAAAGGCCTTGCCATAAGTATTTGGTGAGTCAACAGTGGACTTTTTATGAGAATTCTGGTCTTCTCTTCTTAGGGAAATGACTCAACTAATTGCCCAAGGGACATACAAAGTGCAATATTTTTACGACAGGACTTTTTGAATTCTTTTTTAGTGGTCACTAAGAGAAAATTGTTTCTTGGAAACATATTTGTAGAGCTGTATTTGAAAGACATAAACAGCTACTGATTTCTGTTTTTATTCACACTTTAAAATTTAAATAAACTGAATATTTTTTTCAAGTAAACAGATAAAATTTTTTTCCACATTTAAAAATCATCAATACACTTTTAAAATTTAGAATTATTCTAAATCTTAAACTTGGCCATTGTATCACTATTTTAAAGACATAGTAAAACTAATGTTAAAAATATACCTCCAAGATTCACTCTGTAGGTCTACTATCTACAGAGGCATTGGTGCTAGTTAGGTTGTTAATTGTGTTGTAAGAGTAAAAAACAAAAACAAAACAAAACAAAATATATATATCATAATCTTGCTACTTAGAAATAGCCACTGTTGCTAAGTGGTACTAAAATATATATATATAAGCTCTTTGCTGTCATTTTCAATAGTATTCATATTTTTCAATCTTGCCCCATCCTCCTACACCCTCTAAACTATCAAGATAACACCAGTCACTAAATATTCTGTAATCCACTTTGGTACAGTTTCTTAACAATCTTGGCCTAAAAGTAAAGTTTCCTCCTATGAGACTAAGAGAAAAAATACTTGTACATATTTAATTACCTTTACTATCTGTGAGCTCACAGATATTCCTGGTTCGAAGGAAAATATTGGAAAACGATGTAAGTTATCAAAACATAAAATACCTTCAGAGAAGTCTAAACTTCAGGAAGAAATTCAAAATTTTGGCAAATGTTTGATTTATGCATTTCAATCAAAGGCCAACTTCGTCTCTACAGAACCTTGCCGTCTGGTTTGTTCATATCTCAGCTGGCTTTGCCTCTTGATTTGGATAAATCTATGTGGAGCCTTATCAATCCGGTCTGTTTCTCAGTGCTGTCATGAACAGTTGGCTCTGGTACACAAAATGACACTTGGAAGGAAAGTCTTATTTTAACAACGCTGTTGACTTTCCAGCTTCTCCATTAACCACAGTCATCAGAGTCTGATTTACTCTTCAGGGGCCCTAATCATTCTATAGCCTGAGCTGGACAGAAAGAAAATAATTTGTTCACTTAACAGAAAGAAAGTCTATCCTCCCAAAACAAAACGAGGCAGACAGGGATCTTGGAATTAACAGTTCTGCTGACGGGTCCCTTTGCCTACTTTTCATCAGTCTGATGACAGTAGACTCCGGACAGAGATAAATGAGAGGTCAAGCTACCTTTCATTTTTCCAGAGGATTATTTCGCCCACAGATAAGGCACAAAGAAGGAAGTAATAGTCAAGACTAGCCTGTAAGAAAACAAAAAGAGGATCACTAACAAAAGCCCATTCTCTCCTCCCTTGCCCTGGTTTGGGCTGCTGCATGGTGAGACGCCCACCAGCATGCATGGCTTGTTATTTTTTTTTAGTGAAGGGAGAAAGAAAACAAAGCTAATATGTGTAAGGATAATTGTGCCACAAATAGTAGATCTTGTGTTTGTCCTAACTGTATAGCTGATGTTTAAAAAACAGAAGAAAATAGAAACCTTTCTGTACTCCCTTTGTTTCATAACACTGAAAGCCCAAGACCATGCAGAAGAATGTATGGTAAAATATGTTGACTGATTGATTTTTAACGGAGAGAAGTAGTGATCCGCCTGACAGTCTCACTATGAGATTAGAGTTTTCATTCTCCTTTTTTGGAAGAAAGGAAATGTTGCAAATACTATTTTTTATTCTTATGGTATGGTGAGGAGAAAAAAAGAGAAGGGTTATCCTAATAACGAGTAAAGAACAAATACAAAAATATGCATGAGCTTGTTCTAGAACTTTACTATTGTTGATGAAATTTGATCACATCAGTCCACCTCCCTTCCAAGGCACTGTCAAATTTTATTCATTGGTGGAAGATAATTTTTAAATCCTTTAAATTTTTCTCATGGAAAAACTAATCCTTAACACATAAAGCAGTTTATCTTCAGTTATTTTAAATGTATATTTGGAAGTACCATAGAGACAGAATGACTTCTTAGAGATTTTGTGCTCCTTAAGATGTCCATATGAAACCAAATAATTAGAATTGCTACTGAAAAAAAAAAAAACTACTTTTACACAGATATATCAGTTTTCTTTAAGGTGTACTTGAGAAAACAGGTAAAAAATGACTTATACATTACAGAATGAAACAGGCACCTGGTAGTTAAAAGATTTAGAAGCTGATACTGATTTCTGTTTGTGTGCATATTATAAATACCTCATGTAAAATAGCTTATTTTCATAACATTCAGATTATGAAGAATGCCATTTATGGTATTTCAGATGAGATCTGGCACGCTCTGTGTAGTATGGCTGCAGACCATTTATGGTATTTTTAAAACTTTCTCCTTAAGTTTTATGCTTAGCTCTTAGAGGCTCAAATACCATAAAAAGCTGGTTCACTTTGTAGACTGTAAAACACTCTGTGAATGCAGTGAAGCACCTTTAGAGCCAGTTCAAACCGTGACTCTAAGGTGAATCGATGGGCACATGCATCTGTTTGTCCAAGGTGGTTCTGATCATGAGGCCTTGGCCTCTCCCCTGCCAGGTTCCCCCAGTGATTCCTACCCTGGATTTATGCCCCATGGCTCACTACTAAAGGAAGTGTTTCATCCCACTCCAGTGAGGGCCGCTCATCTCAAATGCTGGGAACGCCATGGAGGTATCCAGTGCTCCTTACCACCCAACCCACTAGCACGCCATTGCTCCTCCACTCTTGAGCACGCATACCTTTGCTCTTTCATGGTCACGTGCTCAGGCAGAGGATGAGCTTCCCTTCCTTGATGCTGCCATCTCCCCAGCCTTAGGTTGCTTCCTTCATTTCCTGAATGATGAGGCACTTGGCTCACCCTGTTTCCCCTGTGCCATAGATTTTTCACATAGTCTCATTTCAGCCTTAAGTTCCCTAGCTTCTTATTTTAGTGGCCTCCTCATCATCGGCAACCTTTATTTCAACACCAGTGATGTATTTGGCAATGTGCCATTTCCTGCAACTGCACACCATGGAAATCTTCAATATCCCACTTTCAGATCACTCCAGCTGTTTCCTTTAGCTGCACCCAACTCATCTGCTGTTGGACTTCAAGAGCTCCTGCACCCTCTCGTGCCATAACTATCACTTCTGTCTTCATTTTCTACCCAGGTTGGATTTAATAGTAGGTAATTTCAACCACTGGTGTTTAGCCATTATCCTCCAGTCCCTCATTCCATTGTTTACTGTAGCTATTAGTTGTCAAAACTCCAATCTGGGAAGAACCTGTCAGTCTTCTTTAAAGCTTGTCAGTAAAGATATCCCAATAAGATTTTTACATTATAGTTTTTGCCTTCTACTTCCATTGGTCTCTCTCTCTCTCAATAGTGTTGTCAAAAATCCTTGCTTTCCAAGTAATTTCTGCTAGGTTCCCTGTTGTGAATATTTTCAGTTTTCTTCATTTTTCTCAAAACTCTGAAATTACCAACTTGTCATTCAACTTGTAGAAGCCAACACAAACCTTTTGAATGAATTAATGAGGGTTGAATAAGTAAAGATTTTTTTCAGATTAAGTCAGAATAACAAATCCTCTCCGCAATTATAAATGTGAATGTTGTGCCTAAATTTAGCTATAAATTCAATGCATTCCCAATCAAAATCTTGTAAGGGGTGTGTGTGTGTGTGTGTGTGTGTGTGCGCGCGCGCGCGAAAATATTTAAGTAAATTCTAAAGTTAAGGGCCAGGATAGCCAGGATAGTCCTGAAGAAGAAATAACAAAGGAGGATTTTCACTATCCAGTATCAAGATAGAATAATTTAGAGAGGGGAGATCAATGACACTGGAATAGATGGGTAAAGTAAAATAGAGAATCCAGAAACCTGACCTACCAAATATGTATGTTGCCTGTTTTATACAAAGAGGACCCAGCACCACAGTGGAAAAAAGAATGGTATTTTCATTTTTTCTTGCTGATTTTAGTAGCATCTACGGGGGTGGATGGAGTAAATATCTAGAACTATATCTTCTATCACACCCACACATAAACTCCAGATATATTATTATTACAGGTATAAATCAGATAGTAAAATTGGGAAGATTATGAAACAAACAAAAAGATTGGATGGTAAACAATCAGCCTTTCCAGAGGAAAACACCTTTATGGCATTGGGATAGGAAAATATTTCTTAAACTTTAGAAACACTAAGATGCTACTAAAAGACCCTGGAATAAAGGAGGTATACAAAAGACATGTGTCCAACAAAGGACTGAGATCTACGATGTCAGAAAAATGTCTCCAAATAAGTGAGGAAAGAGGCAAAGTATTAAACATTTGTTACAATTTAAATAGATTTTATTTCACAAAAGAGGATAATTGAAGAGCCAATCAATCCACAAGTGAGAAGAAGCTCAATTTTATGGACAACCAGGGAAATGCTTTGAGCCCACTGTGAAATTGCACATCTTCCAGGGTGGCTAAAGTTAAAAAGATGGAAGATACCTCGTGCAGGCAAGGACTCTGAACAAGGAATTTATATATTGCTAGTCGGTGTGTACATTGGTAAAAATCACTTAAGAGAGCTGTTTGGCAGTGTATGCTAAATGTATACACACACACACACCCTGTGCCTCACTAATCCCACTGTATATACACTTGCCCAAAGCCATGGGCTAGAATGTTTATAGGTATAATATTATAATAATTTAAAATGGGACTAGTGTGACATATTCACACAACCTAATACCGTAAACAGGGGCTGACAGAGTTTTTCTGTAAAGAGCAAGATGGTATATACTTTGGGTTTAAGGGCCACATAGCCTTCTGAATTCTGCCATTGTAGTTTGAAAGCAGCCATAAGCAATGTGACATGACTGTGTTCTAATAAGGCATTATTTACCAACATAGGCAGCTAGCCAGGGAGCCATAGTTTGCTGACTATTGCTATATGTGAATGCATAAGTAAAGTTATGGCATGCTTGCAAAATGAGATGTGATGCAGCAATAAAAATAAGTGACCAGCAGCACTTATAGCAAAGGGGTGAATCCCACAAGTCATAGGGTCAAAAAAGCCAGAGAAAGGAATATATATTATTTAATTTCATAGCAGTGCAAAGACAGCCAAATCAAACCTGTGGTGTTAGAAGTCAGGAGGGCACTTGCCCTCTGGTGGGGAGGTAGGGGCTGCATGAGACTATGACAAGGGCTTTGCATTGCTCATAATGCTATTCCTTGATCTGACTCCTTTTACACAGGTGTGCTCAGTTTGAAAAACTTCAGCCAAATATATGGTTATGGAATATACATTATTAAGTTAAAAATCTGTTGTACACTGTAGGGAATACATTTTTAAGAAGTGGTTTGAATTTGTCTGAAGTTCATGTGCAGAGATCCAGATGGAAGCACAGGATCCCGGAAAGGTCTATTCTCATAAGACAGTGAGTCAATGGGGGCTTTTTTTTTTTTTCTTTCTCTTAACAGATGTGAGATTCTTCTTAAAGTAATATAATCTACACTTAAAATGCAGTGGCCTGCAAAGATGATACAGTAACTGAGTGTGCGTCAATGTTCTTTTCTGAGACTACTCTTTAACTAGTACCTTGGGATACTTTAGGCAAGAGAACAAACCCTTGTGGAAGAAACACTTCGATCTCATAGTTCTTTTCATAGAATTCTAATGAGGAATGGGTCATTTTCCGGCATTAGTTGAGCAATTTTGGTATAATCTGATTAGGGAATTTAGGGAGAAAACATATCACACAAAAGATTATAGTAATAATAATTTATCAGTAATACAGTAAACGTACATTAACGACAAGAAATGTTTTCTTTTGTTGAAAAATTCTTGTTCAATCTCACGGTCACTACCTTAATCTCATCATTGTATGCCTAGACTACTTCATTGATTTAATTTTTTTACTGGTCACTTTAGTTCTGCTTTTTCTGTCCCCTCTTAAATCCAATCTCACAACATTGCCAAAACGAATTCTCCCAAAGACTGAATTTGGTTATGTTACTACTCTAATCAAAAGCTATCCACCTTCCCCATTTTCTACCAAAGTGAAGGGCTAACATTATATTGGCCTTCCATAGCCACTAATGCACCCCCCACCAACATTCTTATTAATACTTATATTCCACTCCTGATGCATAGCATTAATGCCCTCTAAACAAACATCCGTTTGGCCTATTCAAGAATCTGCCTGTCATGAACTTACCAGCCCTATATGAAATCCTTCTTACAGGTCCAGTTCTGAAGCCACCTCCTCCATGCAACCTAGGTGCATTATTCCAGAGAGCAGTGCACATTTTCTCCTTTACCTCAGCACTGCATTGGTTAGCTGAGCATATATATATATATATATATATATATATATATATATATATGCCTTAAATTTCCAATTAAATTATTAAATTCTTATCAACAATATTCTCTTTTATCTTTGCAACCTAACCCCTAGCTTTATATGGTACCTACTCAACATAATAATTTAATGAATAAAAGTTATCAAATTAAAGGAAATCATACTAAGCAATGGAACAAAATCACATTGAGCAAACTACCTTTGTACTGCAGTAATCTATTAGAGGCTACTAAACCTAAATGATGCTATTACTACTTATTGATAATTTTATGGAGGAAGGCAATTTATATATTCTGTAAATTATTATCTTGTTTAGTTTGCTCTGGTGGTGTTGCCTTTAAAATAGTTATACCATTGTTCTTCATGTCTGTTTTGTTATAAATACCATGCCATTTTTGTTACTATAGCTCTGTAGCATAATTTTTTTTTAGAGAGAGAGAGAGAGAGAGAGAGAGAGAGAGAGAGAGAGAGAGAGAATTTTTTGATATTTATTTTTTAGTTTTTGGTGGACACAACATATTTATTTTATTTTTTATGTGGTGCTGGGGATCGAACCCAGCACTCCGTGCATGCCAGGTGAGTGCGCTACTGCTTGAGCCACATCCCCAGCTCCCTATAGTATAATTTCAATTCTGGTATTGTGATGTCTCCTACTTTATTTTTTCTCACTCAGGATTGCTTTGGCTATTCTGGGCTTATTATTATTCCAAATGAATTTCATGAGTGATTTTTCTACTTTTACAGAGAACATCATTGGCATATTAGTAGGAATTGCATTAAATCTGTAAAGTGCTTTTGGTAGTATGGCTATTTTGACAATATTAACTCTGCCTTTTCAAGAACATGGTAGATCTTTCCATCCTTTAAGGTATTCTTCACTTTTTTTCTTTAGTGTTCTGAGTTTCCATTGTTGACTTCTTTTACCTCTTTTGTTAGATCAATTCCCAAATATTTTATTTTTGGAGAGGCTATTGTGAATGGGATAGTTTTTCTAATTTCTCTTTCAGTTGATTCATCACTGATGTATAAGAGTTTTATATCCAAAACTTTATATCCAAAATTTGGCTGAATTCATTTACAAGTTCTAGGAGTTTTCTGGTGGGTTTTTTTTTGGGGGGGTCTTCTAAATATAGAATCTTGTTGTCAGCAAATAGGGATATTTTGACCTCTTTTTCTCCTATTTGTTTCCTTTAAACTTCTTTCTTCTATCTAATTACTCTGACTAGTTCCAAGGACTACATTGTATAGAAGTGATGAAAGAGGGCATCCTTATCTTGCTCCAGTTTTTGAGGGAATACTTTTATTTTTTTCTCCATTTAGAATGACGTTAGCCTGGCACTTAACATGTAAAGTTTTTTACAATGTTGACGTATGTTCCTACTATCTCTAGTTTTTCTAGTGTTTAGTGGATGCTGACTTTCATCAAATGCTTTTTCTGCACCTATTGAGATAATCATGTTATTCTTGCCTTTAAGTATATTGATGTGATGAATTACGTTTATTGATTTCAGTACGCTGAACCAACCTCATATCTCTAGGATGAACTTGAATTGTTCATGGTGCACTATATTTTTAATATGTTTTTGTATGTGATTTTCCAGTATTTTATTAAGAGTTTTCACATCTATGTTCATCCAGGGATATTGGTATGAAGTTTTCTTTCCTTGATGTGTCTTTGTCTGGTTTGGTATCAGGGTGATAACTAGCATTATAGAATGAGTTTGGAAGGATTCTCTCCTTTTCTATTTCATGGAATAATTTGAGGGGGTTTGGTATTAGTTCTTTGAATGTCTGGTAGAACTTAGCTGAGAATATGTCTGGTCCCGTAGCCCCACTTCTTAAAGGTTCCAGCATCACCTATATCACCATGCTACGGACCAACGTACAAACACATGAATCCTCAAGGGAAACACATGCTAAAACCATATACAAATAATAACATAATGTGACATCCTTCTGGAATGGAGTAACATTAGAGCTTATGAAACATTATGGAGGAGTGGTGAGGCTATAGGGAAAAGTGATTGGAGCAACCAAAACTGAGTGGGAGATTCCATAGGTAAGCCATAAACAGTCGAGTGCTCTAAATACTGGTTCAATACTGGTAAATAAACCTGTTGATATCACTTAGAAGTCTGCTTTTTAGAAGCCAATAAAAATGGTTTCATTTTTACATCATTTGACATAGGACCTATTTAGAAGTTTTGATGTAAAAATCACAAAGTTATTTTGTGTTACTTTGGGGAACAGTGAAGGATTGAAGATGAATTCTGCCTAGCAAATAGACTAAAGTAAATGTGTGGTCATAGAACACTGTCAATACACCTACAGGGGCCTGGTGGGACCATATGATTCCTTCACAGAAAGATATTGCTGCATGTGTGAAGAATCAAGGAGGGTCTACACTTTAAAATTGTCTTGCATGGTTGGGCTGTGATGTCTACACTGAACTCTGTCTCCTTGGGTTGTACAAAAGGACTTGAAGCATTACTGCTCAGCTTTGGGTAACTTAAAGTAGATGACTATCTTACATGATAAAACTGCTTTTCACTGAGCATATTTGAATTCAAACAAGTATCCCAGTATTTGGTTAAGATCAAATTCTTCCCCTTTCAATAAATGGTCCAAATGTTCTGTGCTTTTGGGAGACCCTGATAGTGTAATGTGCACTTTTTGTGTGGACCAAAATTTTAGCTATTCAATAGTGTTGTCATAGCCTTCCCTAATATCTTTGATCCTAAACTCTTAGACTGTTACTACTGCTAGATAGGACTATTAGTGGATAGGTGGGTTGTTATTATTAAAAACAAAAGGCTATGTGCTATAAAATAATTTTATTTCAGTTGATGATTCTGCTTAATGAAGTATAAAGTTATGAGATAAAACTTTTGAAATTAAAAATGCATTTGTTGATGTTTGGGGAATGAATTAGAGAAAAATTAGGAAGTCACTATGGTAACCGGGACAAGATGACAGTTCCTAGAACTCAAAAAAAAAATAACAGTGGATATCTTTTGATGTTTTGGTAATAGAATTCACTAAATTTTTTGAAAGATAAGATGAGTGAAACTAAAGAGATAACCGATAACTTCTTAATTTCATGCTTAAAGAATCACGTGGGTGATGGTTTTATCATCTATTATGGAAAGACATGGAGACAAATTATAAATTCCATTTGGACACCTTACTTTTGAAAATTTTGTGAGAGAGCCAAGTGCAGATGTAAGCTAGGTAGTTGGATATGCCTGCCAATACCTCATATAATAGACATAAATGCTGTAGACGTAAGTTTGGTAAAAATGAGCATTACAATGACATTTAAATCCATGGGTACATATGATTCTTCAGGAATGAGTAGAAGAGGGCATGAAACTCACTCCTGAGGTTATATAGCACTTCAAGTTCTGGAGGAAGAGAGCAAGCATCAAACTGATTTGGAATTAGGAAAATTAAAGAGATTGCATGCCCTCATTCCTCTGCATAGACACTGAATTAACACTATTGGGACCAAAATACCTTAGTGGGAAGTCAAGAGATGAGATTGAAGTACCCAATATAACTCATAACCAAGGGACTTCATTGAAAGAAGCATTTTGCACACCTGTGGCACTCTCCTTCCCTGGCTGCCGCAGTCTGGCTGGGCACAAATCACGAGCCACTCAAGAGGAACAAACTTTATTTCTGAACTCTACCAGTACACTCCACACACGCTCCCCAGGAACTCTCCCGACTGCCACGCGGCTCCTCCAGGAACTACCAACCAGAAATCCCTCCCCCAACACCTCCCCAAGCAATGCGAACTCTTCAGGAATCGCCGCGAGAGCTCAACCGGAACTCAACGGGAACTCCGCGAGAACTCAAAAGTCATCGTCTTAATGGCTCGCTGGCCTCACCTCTCAACCACCACTTCTGGCAAAAATGCCATGTGTCATCCCGACTAGGCTGTGGCCCTCAACACCTGGCATACTGGTGCAATTGGGAGGAAATTTTCAACACCCTGGCTCCTCCCTCAGGATGAAAGCAAAACAGTGAACTGTGTATCAACTATTCTGACTCCTGTGGCTGCTGCCCCAGGGATTTATTCCTGTCTTACATGACTTGGAACACTGACATGAATGGTGGTATAATTATAGAAGCCACTAAAACACAAATGGGCCTCAGCATGTTAGAACTACAGAGAATCTGCACTTCTGCAGGCAGGTATCTGGAGGAGCAATAATCTAATATTTCCTATGAAGAACTAGAGAAAGCTGATTGAGAAATCAAGATAGTTAAAACACTTGCACAAGTCCAGAGACACCTTCCTAAATCTGAGAGAAATTAAAAACAAAAGCATATAAATTCAGGAAGCTGGGGCTAGGAGTATAGCTAACATGCATGAAACCCTGGGTTTGATAGACCAAAAAAAGTATATCCACTTCAAGTAGCTTAATATTCTCTAACTTTGGAAAATCCATTGAGACCTACACGAAGATATAGTATCATCAAACTACCAAAAGTCAAAGACAAAGAGAGACTCTTGAAAACAAAAGAGAAAAGTGACATCACATACAAAGGAACCTCTATAATATTACTAGCATATTTCTCAGCAGAAACCTGGCAGGACAGAAGGCAGTGGGATTATATATTCAAAGGGACGAAGAAAAAATAACTGTCAGACAAGAACACCATCTGCAGGAAATTGTTCATCAAAAAATGAAGGAGAAGTTAAGACTTTCCTAATACATAAAAATGGAGAGCTTATAACACTAGACCTTCCTGTCATGAAAATGCTAAAGGGAATCCCCAAGTTTTTGCAATTTAGGTACATAAATCTTTTAATTCTGACACATTACTTAAAAGACAAAAGCATTAAAAACCATAAATCAATGTTAATGAGTATATAATGTATAAAAATAAGTTGTGATGTCAGTACTATAAAGTGCATATGAATAGAGCTATAAAGGCATAAAATTTTTATATGCAGTTGAAAATAAATTATCAGTTTACAAGAGATTGTTAAAATTTAAAGACATTTCATATCACCACAATGGTAATCAAAAAGAAAAGAGCTACAGAATATACACAAAAGGAAATGAGAAAGAAACAAAAGCTTATTATAAAAAATTAACAGAATGCAAAGGAAGACTTAAGTAAAAGAAGTAATAAGTCAGAAAAAGCAATGAAACTTTAGGAAATAATTCATACAAGCAATAGTGAGTTATTTCCTATTTGTAAATACCTTAAATAGATAGAATAAACTCCTTAATTAAGAGACATAGATTAGCTAAATGCTTAATAATATAAGATCCAACTACCTGCTGTCTACAAAAGACTTACTTTAGCTTTAACGATGTTCATATGTTGAAAATGAAGGAATGGAAAAATATATATTTCAAACAAGTGGTAATGAACAGATAGGGATTACTAATGTCTTTAAGTAACTAAACTATTACATAGGAAAAATATTATTATATTTTATAATTATACAACGACGAAGGGTTAATTCTCCCAGAAAATATAACAGTTATAAATATGTGCACACAAAAGATCTGAACTCCAAAATATATAAGACAAACATTAATTGAACTGAAGGGAAAAGTGGGCAGTAAAGCAATAATAAAGGATCCTATTAAATGTCCAACTTTAACAGATAGAAGTCGGTGAGGACATAAAGAACTTAAACACAACACTATAGGCCATTGGACTTATCAAATATGCACAGAACACTTCACTAACAGCAGCAAATAATGTATTCTTCTTCAGGGCACATGGACTATTCTTCAGGATAGACCACATAGTAGGCCCCCAAAAGTGTTAGCAAGTTGAAAAATATTGAAATTATACAAAGCATAATCAACAATTCAGCATTAATCCCAAGGAATTAAGGAAAAATAAAATAACTAAATACAAAGTTAGCTAAAGAAAGGAAATAATAAAGATCAGAGCAGAGATACCTGTAATAGAAAATAGAAAAACAATAGAAAAAAATCAGGGGAATTGACTTGATTCTTTGAGAACAACAAAATTAACAAACTCTTAGCTAGATCAAAAAATAAGGAAGAAGATTTAAATAAATATGATCAGAAAGGAAAGAATACTTTCACAGAATATTTACTTATTTCACAGAAATAAGACTTTCCAACAAAGAAAAGTCCAGGATCAGATAATTTCATTAGAGAATTTCACCAAATATTTAAGAAGAATCAACATCACCTTTTCCTTAAAATCTTAAAAAAAAAAAGATGAGTGAATTCCTGAAACTATGAGACTATAATTATCCTGATACCAAACCCAAAGGTATGAAAAGAAATCTCTACACTAATATCCCTTATGAAAGTAGATGCAAAAATCTTCAGCAAAGTATTAACAAACAATATTTAACAGTTCATGAAAGAATTATATACCATAACTGAGTGGGATTTATTCCTGGAATGCAAGGAATTTTTTATACTCAACATACAAAAATCAATTAATGAAATATATTACATTAACAGGATGACAAAACCATATACACATCTCAATTTATAAAAAATAAAACGACAAGATTCATTCAATCCTCTTTCATGATAGAAACACTTAAACAGGTAGAAATAGAAGGAAACTATCTCAACATAACAAAAGCCAAATATGGAAAGCTCACAGTCAACATTATACTCAAGGGTGAAACACTGAAAGATCTTTTTCTAAGACCAGAGACATGACAAGGATGCCCAAACTGACCACTTAAAACGGACAGTACTGGAAGTCCTAGCCAGAACCATCAACAACTACAAAACATTGCCCAAAGTAAAAAAAAAAAAAAAAAAAAAAAAAAAAAAACACACACACACACACACACACACACACACACAAATTAATTGTAAGACAGGCTGTGTTCATGGTTTGGAAGACTTAATACTGTTAATATGTCAGTACTGCCCAAAGCAGTCAAGGAATTGTACAAAATCCCAACAGTATTTTTTTTTTCCAGAAAGACAAAACCATACTAAAATTCATATGAATTCTCAAGGGCTCCAAAATAGCCTAAACAATATTAAAAGAAGAAAAAACAAAGTTGAAATTTCTAACTTCAAAATGTATTGCAAAACTATGGTAATCAAGGCATTGTGGTGCTAGTGTAAACCAGACATACCGACCCATGGAATAGAATAGAAATCCCAGGCAAGGGTGCCAAATTCATTTAATGGAGAAGTTAAAAAAAAATGGTACTGGGAAAACTAGATGTCCTCATACAAGAGAACAGAGTTAGATCCTTACACCACATACAAAGGTTAACTCAATATGAATTACAAGAGGCTGGAGGCTTACCTCAGTGAAGTACCTGCAGATCTAAAAGGCAAGGTCTCAAACTATGAAACTTCTACAAGAAAACACAATGAAAAAGCTTCACAATGTTGATTTAAACATGATTTCTCAGACATGACATGAAAAGTATAGGCAAAAAAAGCCAAAACAGACAAATGATGCAACATAAAACTTCAAAATTTCTGTGCATCAAAGGGCAGAGTTCACATAGTAAAAAGGAAACCTATAGAATGGGGGAAATATCTGAAAATCATATCTATGATGAGGGTTAATACTGAGAATATAAAAAAAATTCCTTCAACTCAACAACAATAAAAAAAAATACAACTTAATTAAAGAATGAGCATGAGGCTTGAATAGACAATTCCAAAGATCATATGTAAATCATCAACAGGGCTATGAAGAGGTACTTCACATTTCTAGTCATTAAAAAAATGCAAATAAAAATCACAGTGAGCTATCACTTCAGATGCACATGGCTACTACCAAAAAAACAAAACAAAACAAAACAAACAAACAAACAAACAAAAAAACAGAAAATAGCAGGTATTGGTAAAGATGCAGAGAAATTGGAACTTCTGAATTCTGTCATCGAGATTGTAAAACATGCAAATTCTATGGGAAACAATGGGACAGAATCTGAAAAAAAAATAAAAATAGAACTATCATATGATTTAGCAGTTCCATCTTTGGGTAAATTTCCAAAAAATAAAAAATAAAACCAATATCTCAAAAATATATTCACACTCCCACATTCATTGCTGCATTATTTACAACAGCCAAGAGATAAAAACCACCTATGTGTTCATTAGCAGACAATTGAATAAAAAAAATATAGTATATGCAAACAATTGGCTATTATTAAACTTTAAAGAGAAAAAAAATTCTGTTACACACTAGAGTATAGATACACCTTGAGGTTATTACATTTGGTGAATGAAACCAGTTATAAAAAGACAAATACTGTATGTCTCCACTGATATAGGGTACCTGAAGTAGTCAAATTCATGGAAACAGTAGAATGTTTGTTATTAGAGTGGGAAGGAGCAGTGAAATGGAAACTTAGTATTTAACAGGTAAAGAGCTTCAGTTATCCAGTTGAAAAATTTCAAGAGATCTGCTGTATGTCTGATTCACAATGCTGGGCAACAGTGTGAATATAGCTAACACTACTGACATGCATACTTAAAATTGTATAATGTGGTACAAGTTTCTTTTATGTGCTTTTTGTCACTATTTTAAGACTCCCCTCCCCCAAAACACTGAGAAATAGGTGCAAGCAAGTCTGAATGCAAGTGGCCATGTGTTGCTAAACTGTGTCCCTGCAATTCTTACCATTTTTGATTGTTCATCTCTGGTCCTCTCAAGTATATTTTTTCTTGAGCACCTGTCCTTGTATCCATCAAAGACCTGATGGGTAATGGGTGCTTTACAGAAGGGCAAGTAGTTCAGCTTTAGGGTGTAATCTGCCTTTTTTACATGGTCTGGATCCCCTATAAAAGGAAACAAATGCACACATTGAGCACATCACCCCAAAAGGACCACTGACTATAAAAATAATAAAAAATGCATTTCAAGTGTGCCAGATACTAGTCTAAGTGTGCTTTAAATGTGGTTATTTATTTAATGCCTACCACAACTTGTGAGACTGACATTATTATCATCTCCATTTTGCAGAAGGGGAAATTGAGCCAGGTCTACTATGTCAGAGAGGACCCTAAAATTGACCTCTGACAAATGTTAATAAATATGTGTGTCTCTTTTATGTGTGTTTTTGTGTGTCCCATTAGTCTACTGAATTATTCATTTGGGTTAAAAAAACATGAAACTTCACTGTAAATTTGTACATTCAACAAGTATGTATTGATCACATTCCATAAAGGAGGAGAGAGGTGGTAAAGAGGGGGAACCCCTGTGTTAACATTTTTTTTTGTGTGTGTGGTGCTAGGGATTGAACTCAGGGCCTTGTGCATGCAAGGCAGGCACTCTACCAACTGAGCTACATCCCCACTCCTGTGTTAACATTTATATAAATTAGTTTATGGCTCATTCTCCCTGGGAGAGAGGAGGATAAAGATGGGAGTAGGCCTGGAAAATGTCATGGGAGGAGTTTTATGCAACTCCATAAAGTTAGTAATTTCAGAAGAATTCAGTAGTTTCAGGTAGAAATGTTTGAGTCAGATTTTTTTGATTCTTGTAATTTTCAAAGCCATGTACATATATAACAATTTCTCACTGCTTTTAATTAATATACCTGCACAAATGAGTGTCTATAATAGATCTTCAACACAAATAGAGGAAGAAAAAGAGGATAAAGAACATTGATGCAAACAACTTTAATATAAACTTGCTAGACTGCTTCTCCCAGAGGGCTAAAACACTCTCAGAAACAAGGTAGCTACGTTGAGAAAATGAAGTAATTGCTTTAGACCACTAAACAATCCTTTGGTGACTGTTTTAGTGTGCTAAATTCTTACTTTATCCCCTGGGAGTAGTTTTTCTCATGAAGAGACTCCTTTCAGTACAAAAGTATACTCATAAGTATATTATGGAATTCCATGGAATTGCAATGTAAAGTGTTAATTAATTTGGAGAACTATATTATTATATTAAGTAATAGGAATTTACATGGTTAGAGGATATTCCATTAATCTTCTAAGTTTATATATTCACTGTAGGTGGCAGAGTGAAAACTTCATAAACAGAGAATTCATCTGAACCTAAAGTATATATTATTTATAAACTCTTATGCATCCCACATTTTGCCTTTTGATGTAAATAGCCAGATGCTGCCCTTATGGAGTAATTGAAAATTATTAAAATATGCTTACGGTTCATTCCATCGAGTAAATATATTTCTCAATTTAAAAGAAACTTAAATTGAAACAAGAAAAAGGACAAGACATGGAGTTAGAGCACTTTTTAAAAAGTGCTATGGATCCCAAATGTCTAAACCGTTGAAATATATTAGAGTCCTTTAAGCTGCTTAAAGAATGAACCTAGAAACCATGCGTAGTCAATAGTGTAGCATCCCTCAAAACAAGAATTTTATTTAATCCAGATTTCCAGAAGCAAATGAGATTGAACTTTTTTTGTGAAAATGATGGTACAATTACCGATGATGATGATTTCTAATGCTTTTCATTTACCGAAAATGAAAATCATTTAAAAAGTCTTTCTTTTTCAGAAAAGAAGCTTTAATAAATGAACACTTAGGGCTATATTCTTAATTGGCACTCTGAATACCATTGGCACAATGGGAATTTTGCATGAACATCAAGGAAAACATATCCCACTTGGGAGTCTGATTTCCAGTTTAGGTCTGTCGTAACATTGCCCCTGGTTTCTTAAATAAAATAAGGAGTTTATGTACTTAGAGGTGATTATAAATGATACCTGAGACAGTCATTCTCATGACAAAGGTACAAACCAATAAACAGAAAGCTTAGGGCTAGGATTGTGATATATTTGAATTTTTGATTTTCAGTTTTACATGACAGTTTAATACTGAAATTGATAGAGATGGGAAAATTTGTTTTAAATTTGTATCTAACAGAGGTGCTAATCATTTCTTGCACAGTCATGGTCAGCAGATGAGCTGAATAGTGTCTGAAGGCAATAGGGAAAAACAACTGAGTCAGGAATCTGAGTTCAGCAACTTCTAAATACAAAAAAATGGTGACACTTTTTTTTTTTTTCCTCTTGGCACAGATATTTCCATGTGTACTACCTTGTCTATCAGTTCAGGGTGCCATTAATTTGCATTACCAAGCACATCATCACATAGCCCTCCAATCAGATCATTGATGCCTAAACATTCTAGTCTGTCTCCTTCATTCTCATATATTTCATGTAATTGTTCATCCTTCCACTCCTCAAGCAACAGGTCTTGTACTGCTAGGTTATTAGGTGGTTTTATAGCATCTGTTGCAGCTGTTTTCCATGGAGGTGGGGGCTAGGGTCACAATCTGCTGTGTCATGATAAGCACTGATAGGACATCAGGCACTTATTTTGCATGACATGATACTAAGATTTATGTAGGGTGATTTTTTTTTTTTTTTAAATTAAAGACTCTCCATATAATACTATTTGTTGTCTCAATAGCATCGTGATTTGACTTTTTGGAGGATTTGGAGTTACATAGGTACTTTTATGGAATTATGCACTGTCTGGCTGTAGCCATGAGGGTGTGGCAGATAGCCACCAAACTCAGAGTCCTTCTGGGAAAATATGATTGAGAAATCTGATTTAGGAAATGCTCAAGTGGGGAGATGTTGGCTAAAAGGTCAACATACTTTCAATTGTAAGATGAGTAATTTCCAAATACCTAATGTACAGCATGGTGACTATAGTTATAGTGTACTGTATAGATGAAATCTGTGAAGAGAGTACACCTTAAGTTACCTCATTATGGTAATTATTTTATAACATATGCATATAAAAATATCATTGTACACCTTAAATATATATTTTTACTTGTCAACAATAGCCTCAATATAGCTGGGGGAAAGAAATGTCAAAGTAACCTGATGAAGTTGTTTGAAATTTAGCGAATTTATCAATTACATTTTGCTTCGTTGTCATCCAAATAATGGTGATAGATTCCTTGAAATGATAGTTCAGCTTTCTATGATACAACTATAAGCTTCTAGGGCCTAAAATAGTCTATCAACTCCAACTGTCCAGAAACAAGCTCAGAACCATTACAGATAAAACAGAAATATACTTGTTTCCACTTTTACATGTGAAAAATGATGAAAAAACTAAACTTTCTCTTTACTGAATGTGCATGATCCTGGAGACTTTATATGTGTACTTTTGAATAATTTCCATGTATCTTCAATTTCGGATCATCTTTTCTATTTTCCGAGTGAAATAACTGAGCTTTAGCTGTAAATGGCTGAGTGGACACTTTGGTCTGGCTCTAACGTCAATGATACTTCTATAAAATGATGCTGCTTCTTAACTCTCATTGAGGACCAAACTTCAAATGACAGACTGGATGTAATTACAGTGATTTGGCTTGAAAACAGGCAGTGCCTGTGGTTTTCCTCCCACAGTGAGCTGCAGTCACATAGGCCTAATAACAGAGTAATGGGGACTTGAAAATCTCACTGCGAGGAGTGTAGGTGTGAGTTCCTCTGGTAAGTGTAAGTCACTGAAGATCTGCACTCCGGAAAAAAATGCACTTCAAAAACGTAAACTCTTCCACTGACTCCAGTTCTTATTCAATTCACATGGAATCTCAGAGCAAAAAGAGGTTGGTGTCTGCAAAATCCCCTGCCGGGCAGCTGAGTTGGTTGTCTCCTCCCACACCAGGAGATATTAATTAAGGATGCAAATTTCAATTTCAACTGAATGTGGCTATTGTGTCTGGGCCTAAAGGGATAAGTATGCTTGGACTATTCAGCTCTATAAGGCATTAAACTCATGATTAAAAGTTTTATAAACAAAGTTTCCTTTAATTTTATTCAATATATTAAGGCTCCAGTGTTTTAGGACTATTTAGTCAAAGTTTTCTCTTTAGTCAAAGTTTTCCCATAACAAATAAAAAACTCTCAAGTCTGCACAGATGATGTTTATATAAATCTTTCTTAAGAATTCTCTCATTTCTTCTCCTTTCTTCCCTCCCATTGAGAGCTCGTTCTCTCTCTCTCTCTCTCTCTCTCTCTCTCTCTCTCTCTCTCTCATCTTTTCCTCTCTCTCTTAACACTCTCTTGTAAAACAATTTTGCCTTTTTGCTGATAGAATGATGCAGTTTGGGAGGACCATTTGGATGTCTCAGGAGCAGATGGATCTAATTGCAAGAGCAAAGACCTTGTGACCTGGTGCACAAGGTGGACGAAGGGGTTCCTGAGGCTGGAGTGGGGACACTGCATTCATTGGAACAGGAGGGAATGCACCAATAGAACTTGGAAGGGTCATGCAAGTATTCTTTTACAACTATAGAACTTTCACGGTCTCATTGAAGCATATCAGCCCATGGTAATAGATGTTGAGAAGTTGAATGGATGATGGGATGTTATGAGAGTCAGAGGAAGTCTATTTATTTCCTAGGACTGCCTTGACCAAGTAAAAACAGAAACTTGTCTCATATTTCTGGAGAACAGAAGTATGAAAACAAGATGTCACACTTTCTCTGCAGCTCACGGGGAACCTCCCCTTGTCTGTTCCTAGGTTCTGGTGGCTTGCTGACAATACTTGAAATTCCTTAGCTTATAGACTCATTACCCAAATCCTCTGGAAGAGGATGTCATATGACATCTTTCCTCTATAGTCTGTCTTTCTTCTTTCTATAAGGAAACCAATCAAATTGGATTAGGAGCCCACCCTTTTCCAGGACGACCTCATCTTAGCTAATTACATCTCAGCAACATTACTTTCAACTAAGGCCATAGTCTGAGGTCCTGGGGATCAGATTTCAACATCTCTCTCAGTTGGGACACAACTCAACCCCTTGCAGGAAATATGAAATAAGCAGCCTGGAGAGGAGGGTGAATTGAGTGATGTGACCAATTAGGACTGTGTGGCAGCTCTCGGGACAAATTCATTTGCATTCAAAAATCAAGAAATTGCTGTCAACTTGATCACCTCAGACCAGGATAGGACAGATACACGTGTTTCTATTTTGTTTATATATTATTTTCATATGTGTGTCAGCTTAGATTTTATTTTAAGCTAATTTTAATAACTTCATTTTCCTGCCAGAGGACAAAAATATTACTCATCAAAATGGAAGCATGGTCTAAACATGGTTTATCTGAACAGCAGATCCCTCTTTCTACCAAAACCACCTTTTGCTAATAGTACAGAACAATGAAACAAGAAAAAAAATTGTTTTAAGTTATTTATATTCTTATAATCATAGAGATACATTTTGGTGTGTAAAAGAAAAAAAATATACCATTGTAGAGCAAATTACTTTCATATCAGATTGATGTTCTCTTTTTTGGAACTGTATTGGCTTAAAAAAAAAATTCTCTACAAACGTCACTGAGATATCTTTCCTTAATGGTAAGCTATTTAAATGTAACACCCATGAAAAAGATCCATTTCTAAGCTGTTTTAGAGAGTTCGGGGAGAGAACCAGCCTGCTCATTTCTAACTCAGAGGGGCTAAGAATGACCAGAGCTTGAGAAGAGAATGAATCCCAACAATAAAATTCACTTTCATAGGAGAGATTGGGGGAATAACTTGCCTTTGGTTACTGAGTTTCCAAGTCATGGAGTAGGGTTTGAACCTGGTTCTCTATAATCCCACCCTCTGTGACATTATAAGCTTTAGTTCATTGCCCACAATTGCACCTTCCTGAGCTAGACTTGTTTCTCTCTCTGGGCCTTTTGCATTCTAGTCATCTGTGTATGTCTGTTACCTCTGTCTACTGGAATCTGTTTAAATACAAGGCCTTTATGGTATTTATTTTTTGGGGATGCTCATGACACAGGTATCAGGTTGAGACAGAGTCTAAGAGGTAACCAATATGGCTGCTCACCCAGGTGAATTACACAGGGCCTAAGAACATCAATTATTCACCATTCCTTAATTCACAAATATTCACTGATTCTCACTTATCTGCCAGGAAGTGGCTGAATTCTTCACAGTGGATATGCAAGCAAAGGTCTTGATTTTCTCACAAGCCAGCCAAGACCTCTCCTTCCATAAAAAGAATTTTGACAAGGTTGACCACTGAAATTTAGATATAAACAAACATGGGAGGACGGGACTAAAAAAAAAAAAAAAAATCAAGAGATATATGTGTGACGTTGAAGAGCAAGTTCATGCAGAAGCAGAGAATATAGCTTGGTGAGCTGTCTTGGCAAAGACCATGATCAGCACCTGAGACAAATGCTCCAGGTACAGTTTGTAATCATAGTAACCTATGTTGACCCACCTTCCTTCGAGGTGTGTGCACCACTGTGTGTGTGAGAATTTTAAAGAACACCATGGAAAATTACAATGTGCTGGGGGCCTTCCAAAACAACCTACCTAGGGAGGAAGGAGTCATTGTTTCTCTCTCTTTCTTGCAAGAGAGGGCGGATAATTGTGAGGACCAGGCTCATGAGAGGGCATCAAGTCTGGCCAGTGGCCCAGGTGAATGGTGGGAAGTGACCTTCAGCACTGCCATGGCTAAGAGGTGAGGACAATAGTGGCAGCAGCTAGGGCTGAACACTGAAAAATAGAGGACAAATGCAGAGATGCAGGGGATCAGGCAGGGCAGTCACCTAGAAATGACACAAGAGCACGATTCAGGGCAAATCTTAAATAACTTGAGGGCCCTGGATTTGGTGTAATTGACTTCAACTCACTGTACTTCTAAGGTCAGGCCAGGTTCTTGCTAAGCTTTTTAGAAATGTTAACTCATTTGATCCTCACAACATCCATGCCAGGTGCTGTGACTTCCTTCGTCTACAGATGAGAAAACTGAGGCACTGAGAGGCTAAGGAAGTTGCCTGTGTTCCCATAGCTAGCAGGAAGCAAGGCTGAATCTAAAGTCAACTAGTTTCATTCTGGAGCCTGTTTTAGCCACAGTGCTGTACTGATGGAGAAATTTGAAATCCGGCCTGTGGGCTTCTGTGATCATTTGATAAAAATTTCTTAAATGCTTGTGTTAATCATTGTTCTTGGTACTGGGAATAAAGTAGTGAAAAGATAGGTAGGATCACAGCTTAAATGCAAATGAGCTCACAAGAAAAAAAATAACAAGCAGAAATAGTAGAGTTGTGAGGTTCAATTGGTGATCAGTATGATTTGGAAACTGATATTTAAATTATGTTTTACTTTTCTTAATTACTTTTTACTTAAATTTCGATAATTTGGCCATTGGGAACATTTTAAGTGTATTTGGAACAACTCTGGTATGTGAATCTGTTTTTTACAATTATAAAATCTTATGAAATCTGAATATAGATCAAGCATTTTGTATGAAAAGGTTAGTATCTGTATTGAGATTATGTTGTTATTGTCAGTTATGCCCCAGTTTTCAAAGACTTAGTAGAAAACAAAGAATGCAAAATATCTCATTAATAATTTCATATTAGTTATATGTTGAAATGGTAATATTTTGCACATGTTGGTTTTAATAAGATAGAATATTAAAGTTAATTTTACTCATTTCTTTTGACATTTTTTTAAGGTGACTGCTAGTAACTTTAAAATTACCTATGAAGTTTGCACTATATTTTTCTTAAGAGTATATTCTCCTAAGGAGTGCTAGGTGTGATGAACAAAATAGAGTAGGGTGACAGAATGGAGAATATTGGGGAGCTTATTTATTAGTTTTACTTTTTCTTTATTTTATTGCAATAAGGACGATTACCATGAGATCTGTTTTTCATAGATAATTTTAAGTGTTGTTATTTATGGGCATGAGGTTGGACAGCAGATTTCCAGGATGTATTCATCTTACACAACTGAAGATTTATACCCACTCGACCCCCAAGGAATGGAGCCACTGGCTAAAGCAGTGAGAAAGCTGGACCGAACCACCGGACCACCAGGGAACATCCGCTGGCTATGTTAGTTTGTGGCATTGGTTGGATACTAAGATGATGTATTCGGATGAAATAATTTCTAGGGGAGGAATGTAGCAGGCAGAAGACGCTACAGGGAGGTACTAATGCAGGGAGCCTGCGTACATGCAGCACCTGGGGTGAAAGCAAGATGACTGGACCTGGAATGGACAGGTGAGAGGACATGAGATGTCATACCTCTTGAGTCCTGAAGGCCACAACAAGAGTTGATGATCCTTTTGAAACTATGCAGGTTTCAAAATGTGTCAAAGTCATGATCTGATTGCTGTAAAAGGGAGACTGGGAAGTGAGTAATTGTGGCAGAGAAGATTGCAGAGCTCTGGGGCTATAGCGGAGTTCTCCTGGAGAATTCCTGGCAGAGGAAAGGGGTTGGAAAACCAGGAATTGGGGTCCACATCTTAAAGTCACAACAGTGCACTATGTGAAATTCCGGTTTCATGTCCTCCGTTGTGGCCGCGGCCTGAGGAGGCCCTAGCGTATTTGGGTTTCATTAGGATGTGATCTGACATACATTCACTATTCAATGGGTGGTAATTACATTAAAAATATTGATGATGACTTTATTTCTTCCAAGAAGGCCTGTCGAATTCACAGGTCAACATTGTTCCACTTCTGATTCATCGCATTTGGGAACACTTTAGAAGTAGCTTCCTAAATATAAGCAACAGCCAACCTTGGTGTAGGGATTCTACTGGGTTAAGAAGGAGGTTGGCAGCCAGAGATTGAATTTTGCTGGACCTGGGCTTGCAGGGCACTTTCAAGAGAACACAACTGTTATACAACAAATGATGAGGGCATATTGGTGCTGTTGATCAGAGGTAAAGGTGTTGGCAGAGAAATGGGTGCTGATTTGGAGACACAGGCTTTCTGTAGTGTAGAAATGAACTTTTACTTTTTTCTGGGAAGTAGGCAGTAGGGTTTAGAGGCATAAAAATGCTGCCCCAGAAATAAGAATGTGGTCTTCTCAGACTTGGCCATTCTCTACAGTGTGACCTTGGGAAAAAAAACACTTTTTTTCCCTGAGCTTCTGGTGAAAACTAGGGATAAATTAGTTTTCCATTTCCTTAAAATCTTTAGATAGATTCTGCCCATATTAGTTGGATATGTGAATCAAAGGCTTAGTAAATACTCTACTGTCTAATTTATTTCATCAATGTCCCCTTTGGACTATTGGATTACCACATAAACCCTGTGTGTCTGAAGTCTACTAGTTCTGGATAATTTACATCTAATTTGAACAAATCTTTTCAACCCAACAGCAGAAATTAATCACTGAAATTTCATAATTGCTGTAAAGTGGGTTTAACTTTACATCCTCACAATAGGTACCAGGCTAAGTGCACTGTAAACAGTTTCTGGTATGCAACCAAAATATTTACTTAGGACCCAGAGGGGTAAATGGATATCCCAGAGTCTAATTACCAGCAAGCAAGAAAGGAGTCACCAATCAAACCACAACTTTATAAATTATAGAGTCCATTTAGATGTGACAATGAAAAAGCAAAAGACAATGAACCTGTGAGTGACTCAAGGAAGAATTTATTTTTTCTCATCAACCTCATTTTCATGTCAGAGAGAAGTTTGAGAAATCAGATATTTTCAAAGTCAGCCTTTTAGAACCCATAATAGAGAAATGATTCCAAGGCTGTGAGCTCTCTTATTTGGCTTGTATTTTTTTTTTTTCTAGATTCTTTATGTGTGGAGATGGAATGGCCAGTGTGCATTATGTAGCCCTTGGTGACTACTCAGACTGTGTGTCTTACGGTAAGTACCACCATCTCCACCATGTTAGAGCTAAAACTCTTCTCAAATGTCAGATTCTTGCTGAGTACAGCGGCACATGGTTGTAATTCCAGGGGCTCAACAAGCTGAGGCAGGAGGATCTTGAATTCAAAGCCAGCCTCAGCAAAAGTAAGGCACAAAGCAACTCAGTGAGACCCTGTCTCTAAATAAAATACAAAATAGGGCTGGGGATGTGGCTTAGTGATTGAGTGCCCCTGAGTTCAATCCCCAGTACTCTCCTTCCCCCAAAATGTCAGATTCTCTTTGATTTGTGCTTTTCTTTCATGTTGATGAAGCATTCAGTATTTGCTTTCTGGTAAATAATTGCCACATTTGCTCTTTTTTTTTTTTTCTCTCAAAAGAGTTCCTCTAGTTGTTTCCTTGCCTCTTCTTATTACTTTGCTTCAAGTTCATTGCAGCAACATGGTCTGGCTTTGAAGACCCTTAAGGCCCCAGAAATGATGATGAGTTTTATCCTCACTTACAGAAGCATACTGGTGGATCTTCCACTATCATCATAAGGGTGACATTTCTAATATTAGATATGGTCATTATTACAAAGCACAGGGGAAGTATTTAACGCACCCACTTCAAAATGCTAAGCATCACAGAGAGACTTCTGCCTTCCAGGATTGTACAACTTAAAACGATCGTAGAAATCACTGAGATGACCTTTAGTTCATCTCCATTACATTACTGCACAATTTCAGCGATTACACATTATCGGAAAAAGCAATATTTTGCAATGTGGTGTCCAGAGCTACGCGTCGTCTCTGGATTTCAGCATTCTTCTTTGAAAGCTGACATCAGAGCCACTCAACACATTTAGTCAAATGATTACATTTAAAGCCCATTTAAAAATATTTTGCCAAGTTTCTCCCTTTCCTGAAGTATCTGTATCTACATTTCTTTGCCAGATGTATCAGCTTACATTTTTCTGTCCTGATCTCACTTTATCATAGACCTCCAATCTTATCTTTCTTAATTATATTTTTATAATGTCTTTATCCTTGTTGAAATATAACAAACTTTAGCAAATATGAAAAAAAGCCTTATTGCTAGATTACTCAAGAATGCATACATTACATGGTAAATGTACTTGATGTTTTAATTTTGGGGAAAAAGATTTCCCTCACTTTAACCCATTTTATCCCATCATCCTATATATAGGACATTTATAAAAACTCAAATTGAACAACAAATATACCATTTATGGTAACTTCAAAATCAATGTTATGTTTTTAGAGTTCTATTCTTTTGAGAAAATTAAAAATGCTGAGTGGTTACAGCATTTGAAAATATTTTCAAATTCATTGTGAAAATGCCATAAACTTTACTGTAAATATTACTTTTACTAAATATTCAATTGAATAAAATTTTAGGAATATAACATATATAATATAGAAAATGCATTCACAAAAATATTCTAGAAGTGGGTTGTCATCTCATTTGGGGGAATACACTATATTTCAAATTGTCAATGGCTGAAAAATAACTGTCCTATAAATAGGCCCCTGAGACAATGTATATTGCATAGCAATGTGTAGTGTACTGCCCTGTTTCTGAGGAACCCTAACATGTCACTACTTGTGGTGAGATAATAAAAGTGACATTGATGGAACAAACTACAATAGTGTGGAACCACTTGGCAAAATTCAAGGTTGAAAAAAAGAGATTAAAAAAGATTAAAAAGTAGAGCTGAGAAGCCTCAATCAAAGGTAGTAGGTACTTACAGCAATTCCAACCACTGTTGTGGATGAATGAGGCTTGTTGGCTTCCAAATACTTCACTTTCATGAAAGATACAAAGTGAAATTGGCCTTTATCCACTTGAATAATTGATATATGTATCATAAATTCATGAATTATCCATGTACTTGTGAACAAAGACAAGGAAGTTTTCATAAAGTGGTTGGATTTTAGAAGAGACATCTGCTTAGCATAACAAAAATAACACAATGAGAACCCAGCAGGATGAAGAAAGTGTAATATCCTGGACCTACTACTATTGTAACCCAGGACCTACTATTGTCTACTCTCCCACTTTCTTAAACCAGCATTCTGGCACTCTTAGTCCCTGAAGTTCAGAAATAGGTAATAGCCTTTAAAACTTCAGCACTATGTCTCTGGCTATAAGGAAACCCACTCTGGTTATGTTACAAAGCTGAAAACCACAATATTGGAAATGATGTTCTGGGATGCATATCATATTTATTGTAAGGTGATATGGACAATGTACATGTATGTGTGTATACACACAAACATACATATCATCAACCTTCTGATGAGAAAAACCTAGAGTCAGGAGAGAGAAGAAAACGGAAAATTAAAAGGAGTAAGTGTTAGAGGTGCTGCAGTGACCACTATTGGAAATG
Source organism: Callospermophilus lateralis (assembly GCF_048772815.1). Classification (NCBI taxonomy): domain Eukaryota; kingdom Metazoa; phylum Chordata; class Mammalia; order Rodentia; family Sciuridae; genus Callospermophilus; species Callospermophilus lateralis. The sequence goes on from NC_135320.1 coordinate 21,975,147, forward strand.
GCAAGTGGAAAATGAAGACAAATCATAGTATTTAGAGAAGAGAGCCAGGGACAAAGAGAGAGATGAAGTGCCCCATGCATTTGGAAATGAAGATAGATGATCAAAGAATTATCAATTGAGCTAGATGGTGCTATCCTAGGAACAGGCAGGAGGTGGCAACAGGGTGAGCATGCAGACAAAAACAAAACCAAGACCAAGCAAAACAAAGCTCACAAAAACTTCAGTAGCTCCTGAGAGCCCACTCTCAGCCAACCCAGGCCCTAGAAGTATCATCAGTTCTTATCCCTGTGATTACTAGAAGAACTACAGACACTAAAACATCATTAAACAAATGAGCAAACAAAATAGAGTAATTGAAAAATGAGTGTGAAGGAAGTCCTGTCCTTATAGATTTTCAGTTTGTATTATTTTAACGTAGGCATGGCAGAGCAAAGCACAGTGATGTCATAGACTCCATAGTCTTACGTCAGCATCTGGACAATTAGCAAAATGTCTGAATGTAGAAATCTACTACCAAGCCAAGATTTATCTACTCCAGATATTGTTCATTACTTATCTATCAGTTTACTCACCATACTTGACTCTCTTCCTCCATGATGGTTTCATGCTACTTTGGTAAATTTGGCTATCCTTCAATTTCTACTTATTTTATCAACTTTCTTGAGTATGCTTTGTCTTCTGTTTGGTAGATATGTCTTCTTTTTGCATCATCTTTACCAACATCTCTTCTCTCCCTTCCACTGCCCTCTCTCCAATTCTTCCCCTTGGACTTTTATTGCATAGTTGTCAGCTCTATTGTTATATCCAGTTTTGCCACCATAAGCTACTCTCTTATGTGTTTTGTTTATAGGTTGATTCTGAAACTGAAAATCAACTTTGCTTACATTATCACAAATATGGATATATTTTTCTTTGCTTAGTGAAGCACCATCCTAAACCTTAAAAGAGAAAAAGAAAAGGTTTTGTACAAGGAAAAGAAAAGGAAATCTTGATTGATCAGTGTGATATTAAGTCAATTACCTTGTATAATACTGAAAGTCAGAAGGGCAGTCATTAAAATTCTTCTCAGACTCTGTGTCATTCATCTAAAGCTTTTAAAGAGAGTTATATCCATCACTTGCCTGCATTAGATCACCACGATTTTATGGCCAGGAGCCTCAGGAAGAAGATGGGTGTTTTTAAATTGCCATCATGCTAATAGTAAAAAGCAGAACATTTTATTACCGAAGTTTATTTTTGAGAGAACAGATTTAATACCTCTAATTGAGACAGTATAGAAGATTTGATGTACATTATGAAAATTGCAAAGAGTAAAGCCGAAATATATTAGTGGGACTTTTTCAAACATTGGCTCTCTGAACATCATTTTAAGGTCAAAGCAATGACTAGAGTTTAGTTATCTCCTCAGCAAGGAATAAGAAGGAAGAGCTATTAAGTAGAAGCAAGAGAGGGAAAGCGGCTATTCTTTCATACCCTGAACTTCAGGTTCTACGAAGAGAAAGCCTTTGGTAACCGAATAAATACATCATCCTTCAAAGTCCTTACTCTTTTGCTGTTCGAATGCCTATCAAAAGATTTCTTTTTCCTCTCTTATTTTTTAACGTTTTTATAATTGTGAATCAATGTACTCTAACTCCCTCTTGTTGCCTGCCTCTCCCCTGTCACCATTTCTGAGGCAAACTGACCACATGAATCGTCAACCTGGTCACAGCTGATCAGATCAACAGCAGATGCCAGTACCCATCCCAGCAGGGATTTTGAGTGCACAGCAGATGAACTGCAGCTTAGCAGAAAGCATACTTGGTGCCAGAGGGCTAGAGATGGGAAAGCTCTTAGAACTTAAAAGGTCTGGAAAATCATTCCCAGGAAAAAGGTGTGGAGGAACAGCAGGGAGCAATGCCCAGGGCATGGCTCAGGTACTACTGCTCAGGTCCTGGCCTCTGGGGCCACAGGATCACCATTGTGAATAATCTCTAACTGGTACTCGGAATTTATGACATTTTTCTCTTGACTTAAAGACCAGGTAGAAGCTCCTGGTTTTTAGAAACTCAGTCATGTGCCCTGTTTTTAAGTTGAGAAACAAGAAGAAAGAATTTCTGGTTCACTGTGGCTACTACCAAAACACACACACACACACACACACACACACACACACACAGAGGAAAGTCTATATAAACAGGAAGGGGGTTCAGATGCAGGGCAGCCAAAATTGTCAAAACCCTCTACAGTACTTGCCCCAAGAACAGTCCAACTCTATGCTGGCTAGGAGCCCATAAGGTGGCCTGGAAAGAGTGCTCTGCCCACCAGGGAGGTCAATTACAATGGAAATCAATCCGACTTTTTCTTAAAAAGTTAGACTGTGCTTCATCCAGAGTCTGCGGTTTATTGGGGGGTTCTATGACTCAAAAGCACACAAAGAATAGTCAATAAGCAAAACCACCAGATAGGAGAAAGAGTGCTTAAGCAGAAGTTGTGAAAGAGCCAGGGCTGTAGAGAGAAGTGAATCAGTACCAGCAAGACAAGGAAAAATTCATTTAGTCACCATGAACACATAACTTAGAGGAAATATTGGGAATCTGTACTCAAGAAAAGGAAAGATAATTTGATCGCTAGAGTTGATTTGATCATGAATGATCTTCCCATTCTTGATCTTCCCTAAACTGGGGATGTTCCTATATCTCATATTTTCTCTGTTGTCTTTTTTTTTTGTTGTTGTTGTTGCTTTTTGCTGATGGATAGGTTTGCTTGATTTAATCATCTCACATTGTATATGTATATCACAACATCATGCCGTACTCCATGAATATATACCGTCAAAAATTTGTCAGTTTACAATAACATAAAAAAGTCTCAAGATTAAAATAACATTGAATGGACCCTGGCTTGCCACAGGGTCCCCTCCACGTATTTAAGAACTCACTTTCTTCTGCCCTCACCTATCAGCATCCAAATCTCCCCACTGATGGTGTAAGAGGTAACAAAGGAAGGGTCGTACAGAAGATTCCAGAGACAACACAACTGGTGTTGGTGTCTACTGTGAATCAGGCTGTGTTTAAAAGCTGCCTAAATATCAAGCATAACTAAAAAGAACCAGTTAAAAAAAAATAATGCTGCCTAAATGGCCAAGGTTATGCATGTTCCCCATCTTCCTATCCTGGCCACTGGCACCACCATCTGCCCCTCTCCAGTATCAGAAGGCCCCAGAGCAAGAAAACGCACAATAAATGGACCATTTTCCTTAAACCCCAGGAGAATCCACCCCCCCCACTCCCCACCCCCGGATTTAATTCAGAGTCACAATTAATATGCTTTAGTTGGAGAATGCCTGAATCTGAAATATTTTCCTGAGCCCTTTATAAATGTGCTAGAGATGCTGTGTGGCATAGAAGTAGTGCTAATATACCTCAGTGTTCTATATTACGTTTCTAAATATGAGTTGAATTCCTGTTTTGATTCACCTTCTCATATGTATACTACCAGCAAGACAAGGAAAAATTTGCTTTGTTACCATGAACACACATAACTTAGAGGAAGTATTGGGAATCTGTACTCAGGAAAAGGAAATATAATTTGATCACTATAGTTGTATCAGAGTTTATTTTCTCAGCTTGCTTAGAATTAGACTAACTTGTTGGAGAACAGAGGTAATTTGGAACACCCACATCCAAAGGACCCTCAGTGTGCCCCACTTTCAGAGAGAAACCCCCCCACCATATAGTTTTATTGTATTATTTTTTATTGACTTTTTAAAAAAATAAATGACAGCAGAATGAATTACAATTCTTATTACACGTATGCAGCACAATTTTTCATATCTCTGGTTGTATATAAAGTATGTTGACACCAATTCATGTCTTCATACATGTACTTTGGATAATGATGTCTATCACATTCCACCATCCTTGCTAATCCCTTGCCCCCTCCCTTTCTTTCTCACCCCTCTGCCCTATCTAGAATTCATCTATTCCTCCCATACTCCCCCTCCCTATCACACTATGAGTCAGCCTCCTTATATCAGAGAAAACATTTGGCATTTGGTTTTTGAGGATTGGCAAACTTCACTTAGCATTATCTTCTCCAATGCCATCCATTTACCTGTAAATGCCATGATTTTATTCTCTTTTATTGCTGAGTAAAATTCCATTGTGTATATATGCCACATTTTTTTTTATCCATTTATCCATTGAAGGGCAGGTAGGTTGGCTCCACAGTTTAGCTATTGTGAATTGTGCTGCTACAAACATTGATGTGGCTATGTCCCTGTAGTATGGTGTTTTTAAGTCCTTTTGGATATAGTCCGAGGAGAGGGATAGCTGGGTCAAATGGTTCCATTCTCAGATTTCCAAGGAATCTCCATCCTGCTTTCCATATTGGCTGCACTAATTTGCAGTCCCACCAGCATCTGTTGTCTTAAAATAATATATTTGTCTTAATTATTGTAAAAGTTAAACTCCTCTAGCAAATTGACTAAACAATAAAGTTTGTCACATAAGATAGACATTATATCTAGCATATGTATAGTCCAGGGTATACAAGTGGGTTTTACTCAATAAGAATGGAGACATCTTTCTAATATTAGCATGGAACTCCCAGGGTGGTTGTAAAATAATTTCCATTCCAATGAGCAGAGAAAGGGAAGAGCAAGAATTTTGTTTTGTTTTGTTTTGTTTTGTTCTAAAGGAACTAGAAGTTCCCCCCATCAATTCTGCTCACAACCCAGTTGGGAGAACTTAAGTCACATGATTGACCACTGGGAAATTTTGTGTCTATCTGGACCCCCATGTGCCCTGGGGAAGAAGAGATCTGAAGTGGAAAGAAATGCCCTGAGAAAAGTTAAGAATATCTCTGTTCCTAAAGAGCCCTGCCTTTATTGGAAGGCTATATTTGATGCCGAAATACCCTTCAGGAGAAAACAAAAAGAGTTATTTTATAGGTAGAGCAATGGAAGTATTTTTCTGATGTTAAAGGTCCATTTGTGAAATTATTATTATTATCTTGCTATTTCCAAGTCCAATGTGAATGATTTAGTCAGTAAAACAGAGTTTTAACTAAAAACCATGTGGTTTTTAGTCCTGATTTAAGGTCCCTTGTTTCCATCCTCTAGCTACTGGAAATATCAACTGCAGAAGGCTCTCACTGGGATTTGCTCTTGTCTGCAAGGAGCTGCCTTGCCCAAGTCTCCATCCTCTCAAACCCACCAGGGGCCTGTCTGTAGCCAGTGACATGGGACAGCTCTCACCAACCTCCTTGAGTCCAGAGCTGTTTGTGGGATTGCTTAGCTGAGGCTGCAGTTGTAACCACATTGTGAGTCATTGTGAGTCCCTAGTCCCGTGTCCTCTCACTTCCCAGCACTTACGTTTCCTGAGAGCCCTCCTTAATAAGTCTTTGCATACAATTCCTTGTATCAGAGTTTATTTTCAAATAACTCAGAGAGAGAGATATGATATGATAAGGGAGATTTTATAGGAACTTGATCAACAAAGTGAACTTTTAAGTGAACTACAAGAAAAATTCAATGATTAGAGTAACTTGGCTGCAATTTTTATATATATTTTCAAACTTTGCTTTGGTTAGAATATCATCTAAAGTCTAGAGGAAAACTGTGGGACATTGTCTGATTTTATGGTTTCAAAATTCAGATATTTAAATGATTTTATGGGAGTATTTAATCTTCAAATATAGAAGCACACATTTTTGACACAACGTGGAATTGATTCTTCATCCTCCACCATGAAAGAAATCATTGCCAATGGGAAATGGTATAAACCTAAAAAGAGAAAATTCATGTTTTCTTATGTATATAAGGAAACAGCCCCAGAAAATATTCTGAATGCTACCAGGAAGTCAAATGGCAATGGCGGATAAATAAAGGGAAGGGGGTACAAAATTAAAAATCACTTGGGAAATACAATTTTTGGCTTTTGATTTCATATGTATTTATTGTATTTATCAGAATAAATATTGTATTAGGTTCACCAGGTGGCCATCTGAAAGCTTTCCTTGACATCAGGAAAAAGAAAATCACCAACTAATGAAGATTTTGTAGGAAAACACATATATTCAAAATACAGATCTCATATTTGAAATCTGTATGTGTTTATTTTTTCAAATAAGAATGAAAAGGCAGATTTAATCTGTACATTATCATATTGCAAAAAATGTTAAGTATTTCTGTGCCATATCTATTGTGGTAAATGAAACTGATCTTACATTGCTGCTTATCTTTCCTAGAGCTACCAGAAGAGAATAATCTCTCAGCCCTTAAAAAGAATTATGCATCTGTGAAACAGATGTTCAATATTATTTACTCTCTCAACCCAGTAAACAGATGTTTATTATATTTAGCTACCAAATTATGGCAATCCAGGGAGACAAATATTCCAAATAATGAATACAAAATGTGACTAAATATTTGTTAGCTCATAATTAATGCTAATTCTAGCAGTCTGAGAATGATGTGAAAATGGAGGACATTATAAGTCATTACAATTCTCTGATGAGTTTAATTTCCAACTAAGATGTCTAGATCATTTCTTGGATTCGTCCAGGTCGATTGTAGTTATATTGTTTGTTTCTAATACGAAAACAAGTTCACCGGTGTACAAGTGGTAAAACTGAAAGCCAATTTAAATAGTTTCTAAAATATTCGTCATGTAGTTACATGATTTCTAATATTCTGATGCTAAAATCATACCTTGTTGTGATTAAAATTTACAGGGTTATGTGATTGTTGTTTTGTCATATAGAGACTTTTCTAATTTTAATCTGACAAATTCCTTGCCTTCACATATCTGGATGTACCTGATTTTTTTTCTTTGTAAATAACTCTTGTAGCCACTGTATTTTTATTATAATTTAATTATTATTATTAAAAATTATTATTAATTAAAAGAATTATTATAATTCTTTCACTTATTCCAGGTCTTAAATTTCCTTTCCTAGAGAATTCCCAAGAAAAGTCACAATGGTCCTGTATGCATGTTTGAATCTATTCTAACAAAATTTTAAAAACATGTAGGGGGTAAGAATATAGTTGATATTGTTTTTCATGTGCAAACATACTGGCCTTGAGAAAAGTGAAGATCATTTTGGTAGACAATGTGCCTATTAATGTCAGCAAAATACATATCTAATCAAGGTACCAGATTGTTTATGACCCTTCTCTGTGGCCCCTGCATGAGATTACAAATTGTCTCAGAAAAAAAGATGCTGTCATTTTGTAGTGATTGCCTTTCTTCATCTCCATCTACACCTTTACAAATACATGGCTTTGACTTTAAAATTAATTATCTTGTGTTTTCAAACTCTTGTCCTGTTTACTACCATTTCCTAAAGCTCACATTTTAAAATTTGACTTTAGTTTACTCTTGGGCCATTATTCTGCTCTCAGGACAACTTTGACTGGTTCACCTGGGGTGTCTGGGCCCCATCACACTCTTGTTATGGTCCAATCAGGTCAAATCAGGTCAAAGACTCCATAATCCCAAGGTTGATAATTAGAGAAATTATACTCAGATTTCTCAAGGATACTAAAATGTCTCCTCTTTGTCAGCCCAGCATCTCTTAGGAAAGCAATTGATTAAAGTTGACAATACCTTCACTTGTCAATTGATTGAAAATTGACAAATGGTAAACATATCAGAAGCTATCTTCTCTATAGGTATTTAAACTTTGAGATTTCTGGGATCTTCAAAGGGATCTGCAACCAGACTTGTGTTACTGTAGATTCAGGCCATTAGCACATTTATTTACTAAGTATAAGTCTGAAATTTCCAGATTGGTATAGATACTTACCATTGATAACTGTGCCCTAATAGATAGAAGACTCATATATTCCTGTTTGTGCTCTTAGCAACTAGATAGGAAAGTGTATGTTCACTGATCATGTCCTGTGTGTCACTGGATCTGGTATAACAGTTATTTTGATTATTTTCTTTTTCTCTTCTTAAGAAGCCTCATGACAGCATGATGCTGTGATATGAAGTTCTAACATTTCCTGTGGTATAACTTAAGATGAATAAGAAAATGAGCTAAAACTTTTAAGCAGATGATTCTAAAAATAAACTGGAAGTATTTCTTTTACAAAAGGATTAGAAATTGGGTTTCTGGATCTGAGACATATCAGTGAGCTAGTGAAGGGCTGAGAACAGACTAGATGTTCTGGAACATCTGGTCCAGTTCTTAGACTCTCTGTCTACTGTCTCACTGTGTGTTCTTGGAAAAATCACTTCCCATATATTCATTTTATGGGAAAATTACATTGAATCCATCTTATAAATGTACTAAGGGAAATCTAAAATCCCCTGAGGGCTGGGCTGGCGTCTGTTTTTACTTGCTTACATATGCAGTGCTGTCTCTCATAACCCAGGAGGACATTCCTGTTGACTTACTCTGTGTGTATGTTTCAAAAGACCAGTCCAGAGCAAAACCTTTTCTCCTTTACCTACAAAACTCTGATGGACTCTCATGCATGGGTTGGATTCTAAAGATCTAGGTGGAGACATTTTGACAGTTATTTCTCACCTAGACTGCTTCCAACGTCTCTCTTTTCAGAAATTTCAATTTCCCCTTCAATTTTTAGCATTTATATAATGAACGACTCCATTACTGGCTAATAGCTTTTAACACTTGCCAATCATTAGCAACATTGATTAGATTTCATTGGTCATTATAAGCAACCCAAGCTAGGAGCCATGGAGGAAGAGCTGGAGAGCACAGTCCTGGGAAAAATGAAGAGTCAGGACTTTCCTACACCAACGTCAAGTGATTTTATTACTTATCTTTGATTTTCTGCTCTGAAACCACAGCCTCTGAGTACCAAGTTTGGGTCCAGACCAGGTATAGAAATGGAAATATTCCCATTTTGATGTGATCTCCACGAAATGCATTAAAGTAAAAGTTCTTTGTACTGTGTACCCAGACACAGGACAGTTGTTTGAGCAGAGAAGAGGAGATGGTTCTGAGTCCCGTAATTATTCGTTCAATTAAGAATGCAACTAGAGATTCAAATTAACACCCCCTTTCGTTGAGCCTTCTATTCTCAAATAGACCTACTCACAGAAAGATTGTAAGTCAATAATTTTTTCTATTTTATTGATACTGGAGTTAGGGGGAGGTGGTGAGAGTCTGAGAAAGTATAACTCCAGTGTCTCTACTATCACTCAAACCAAAATAAATAGATAGCCAGATAAACATGGATATAAGCAAAATCCTGATTTTATCCAGATTTTCCTCTTTGCTTTCAATGAGGGAAGAAAAACATTGCTCTGGGTTCTTCGCTTGGGTTGTTATTGATAAGAACAACTCCATTTTTTAAGCAGAACTTTCAACAGAAGTTAAAATAACTGGGAAATTCACCATATTTTATTTTTGTATTTTTCCGTTTACAGGAGAGTCGTCGGTGGGAATATGCTGCAAGGAGCAGAGTACATCACAACCAAGACCACCTGTGTCAGTGAAGTATCATCAAAAACATGGACCACCTCAAAAATGTGAGCCGTGGAGTCCCCTAGACCTCAGCAGTCTGCTAAAGCAGTGGTTGTGACTACAGCACGCCTGTGGTTTCTTTCAATCTCTTCCAAAAATGATATACTGAGTGAAATATATAAGCTATTAAAAAATGAGGAACAAACAGGCAACTGGGAACTAAAGTGCTAACATGCCGCTTTAAACAGGAACACATGGCCGACTGGAATACAGGAGTGGAAAATAAATGGTAACGTGAGCGACTGTGAGGGAGAATGACTAACAAATGGGTGTCTTTAGAGTCCCAGGGGGAGGTGTTTTGCTCCTTGACCACCCTGTCCCACCACTCCATCACTTCTGGGCAGTTTCCAGGTTGAGTGGGAATCAGCAGGAGCAATGTCATGGGAAAAACTCACTGATACAACACGCCCTGAATTAAACTTATAGGTTGCTACATGGGGTATCTTAAAGCCCAGACTACTTAGTGTGATATTTCACAGACAGAGCAAAAACTAGGTTGAGTTATGTTTTTTGGCTTGGAGATGCATTTTTTTTTAAATGTTCCACTAATTGATTTGTTTTCATGTACTCCTGCAGCAAAATGAGTAATCTGATATTTAAGATGTTGGACAGGAACCAGATATCTAGTCTTTCCTTTTAAATAATAATACTCAAAATATACATGCATTGGGGCCATGAGAAAAAGATAGTATTGGGAACATAATGAACAATTAAAATGATATCAAAGGTCATTCATTTAGTTAAGAAGTGGGAAACATTATTTACTCAAAAATTTTTTTTTTCTTTTTCTTTTTTGGTACTGGGGATAACCCAGGGGCCCTTAACCACTGAGCCACATCTCCAATATCTTTTTTATATTTTATTTAGAGACAGGGTCTCACTAAGTTGCTTAGGGTCTTGCTAAGTTGCTGAGTCTGGCTTTGAACCTGCAATCCTCCTGCCTCAGCTTTCTGAGACAGTGGGATTACAGGTGTGCTCCACATGCCCAGCTCAGAATATTTTTCATAAACATGAAAGTAACCTTGCTTTGCAGTTTAGGTCCAGAGATGAGAGACACATCCTCTCTCTTATCCCTCTGCTTAATTGCCCACTTCCTTTAGTCACCCAAAAGGCCAGCCAGTCACAAAAAAAAGGTAGTCATGTTCAATGTGGAGGATGGAGGCATTCAGGTGATAATCAGGTAAAACAACAAGTGGAAAGTAAAGGGGAATTAGGGTCTTTGGTAATCAGGTAAAACAACAAGTGGAAAGTAAAGGGGAATTAGGGTCTTTGGTAATCAGGTAAAACAACAAGTGGAAAGTAAAGGGGAATTAGGGTCTTTGGTCATTCTCTTTGTATGTATTCTGATTGAAAGTGCTGATTGGTTGAGAAGATTTTGCTAACTCCTGTGAACTAACTCATACTACTTTGAAAACCCAAGCCAAATAGGGCAATGGGTTAGCATTTCCGTTAACTAGTGAATGTTTGGAAAAGTTCAGTGTGGACAGAGACAGCAAACAGTGATTGATGTAGCAGTTGCAGACTGAGTCACAAAGTTTGAGCTTAGATTTATGGAGGTGTGCCAACAGTTAAATATAAATTGTGCTCTTCTTGCTTGAATGGAAGGTGAAAGGACTACAGATAAACATTTTGATGCTGTGCATTATTAGCGAGGAGGCAGAATTAATAAATGAAGTCAGAATGAAACATTTTTCTAAGGAGGCAAAGAGGAACTCAAGTCTTAGGCATTTCTCATAAAATGTGCTTAACTCCGTTTATTGTGAGCAAGTCTGAATGCCACTCCTTCAGGGATGGCAGTTAAGAGCATAGGTTTTGGGGTCCAGCAGAGGTAAAGACCAGAACTTGATTTTACCCCACATGATTTGTTGAATGTTTGGAAAATTATCAAATTCTTGAAATTATTAGCTCCTAACATGTTAAATTGAATGATAATGCCCATGGGTGAGAATTAAATGAGAGAATGCAGGTAAAATGCTTAGCAGAGGGTCTAGAACATATGAGAAGAATAATCTACGCTTGTAGGAGCCTGCTGGAGGACAACGCTCCAGTCTAGTCTCACTCTCCTTCTTTTTCTCCTTGGACTCATCAGTCTTCTTCTCATTTCTCCTCTGATTTTTGTCTTTTACTCTTGCCCTCCCTAAGTACATACCAATTTTCCTGTTTGCCCTGCTCTTTGAAAACACAAACTTAGTTTTGTATTAAGACATTTTCTTTTTGCTTTTTCTGCTTCTTGTGTAGTTCTTTCTCTGTTCTCTGTGTGGCTGTTTTCTTCCCTTTGATTTGGTCTCATCTTTCAAGTCATAAGCTAAATTAGACTTCCCCTGAACATTCTAGTGACAGTAGCCTCCCGGTGCTCCAGGCATGCACATTGCCCTATGCAGTTTTCTTTAGAGTTCTTAACATTTATTTTGTATTTATTTCTGCCTCTTTTCACTGGAATGAAAGCTCCATGAGGCCATTGCTGCATGTCCAATATCTGAAATCCTGTATGGCATGCAGATGCTTACTCAACAAAATGTGGCAAATAAAATGAATTGGTTGATTGAGCCTGGATACTATGGGGGGCCAGGAATATAGTGGTCCCAAAATAGAAATCTTTGATATATGCACTGAACTTATAATTTAGAAGAACAGATACAAAATGAATAAGTGTATTAATAATAAACCACTGGTGAGCCTGATTTATTTAGGAGACAGAGAAAGTATCCTTGAGAACATTATATTTGAGCCATTTAAGACCAGATCTATGAAGGATGAATAAGGGTTAATGGGGCATTGGGAGTGGAGATGCCGTAGAGAAGTCACGTGTGGTATCTGCTGGCCTTGAAGTAGAGCAGGACAATGGAGCCACAGAAAGAGCCATGGCATGGCTCACAGAGTGCCCAGCATTCTGCCAGGTTTTATTATTTGCGAAGGAATCCAGGGAAGAGGCTCTAAGAACAGAAAATTCAGTTAAAAACTATAGAGTGAGAATTCTAGGGATATCATTATTTTATTTTAATTTCTTTTCAGTGTTCTCAGAAGGTTAATTCCTTCTTTGGCTGAGAGGGAGAAAGGGTAAAAAGGAAATCTAACCATGTTTTCACATCTAATCCACATTGTTGTTAACAACAGAGGAAAAAGAATCTCCCTGACCAAACTTTTTTTTTTTTAAGAGCTGACCAAGAACTGAGTCTGGTACATATTAAAATGAATATACAAAAGAGAAAAGTTCAAATAATGGGGAATAATGTGGATGCAAATTTTAGTGTGTTTTTAAACATGACAGCTTATGTAAAATGTAAGAATAGAGAATTATTAATATTAATCTGAGTTGAAGCCTACATTTTAAAAATTAGACTGGCGAGTTGAAAAGAAATAAGTGGGAATGAATAAAAATATATACAATCCTTAGTTCATATATTACTGTGGTTTAGACCTTATATGTCCTCATGTATTAAATAAAGGCTTGGTACCATTGGAAGGTTTAAGTTTTGATATTTAGCGAAGAGTTTTTAGTTCACTGGGAGCTTTATCTGAAAGGGACTATAGGAACCTGCCCCTGTTTCTTTTCTACCCTTTTGCATTCTGGCCATGAAGTGAATGGTTTTGTTCGGCCTGATGCTGTGTCTTCCTGCCAGGAAGTGGGCCACTGCTGTGACTATACCTCATGAAGTAGAGAAAACTTTGAATTGGGTTATGGGAGGAGTTTGGAAAAGTTTGGAGGAATGGGTGAGAGAAAGATGAGAATACGGTAAGTGGAGCTTAACAGGTTTTGGTGGGGACTCAGAAGACCAGAATGCTGACAGAATTGTGGACAGTAAAGTCACATTGATGAGGTTTCAGATGGAAATGAGGACTCTGTTAGAAATTGGAATCGATGCCAACCTTGTTATACCATGGTAAAGAACTTGACTCCATTTTGTCAATGCCCTGAGACTTTGTGGGAGGCCAAGGTTAAAGGTGATAGAGTAGTTCACTTGGCTAAGGAGATTTCAAGGCAGCAATGTTCTCAAGCTATAATAGATATGGTTATTCTTGACTGTTTTTAGTCAAATTTCTAGTGAAAATAAGGAGCAAAGAGAAGTGGAGCTGAAATATTAGAATATTTTCAGCTTGATCAGAAAAGAAGCATATGAGGAAGATCAGTAGAGGGAAGAAGGAGGGGTTTCAGGAGGGGGGAGAAGAAGAGGTATTGGGGACTGAATTAGAACAAGATATATTCCATGCTTTTATAATTATGTCAAAATGGATAATACTGTCATGTGTAACTAAAAAGAACCAGTTAAAAAATATGAGAACCATGTAAATAATGTTAATTTCTTTATGTATCAAAGATTTAATACCTAAGAGGTATTAAAAAGAAAAGAAGCATATGTAAGATTTCAGCCAAGGAGGGTGCTTTGCACCAGGATAGTAAGAGAGATTCCTCAAGGGCATCTCAGAAGTCTTCAAAATCACCCCACCCATCATAGTCCCAAAGGAGTAGAAATGCAAAATTCATTTCAAAGATTTTCATTCTAGGGCTGGGATGTAGCTTAGTGATAGAGTATTGCCTAGCCTGGGCAAGTCCCTGGGCTTGATCTCTAGTACTGAAAAAAAAATTTTTTTAAAGGCTTTAGTTTGAGAAAAAAAAAGACATGGAGCAAGGTGCCCACCTCATATCACCCAGGGTTATTTCCTTGGGGAGATTCATTTTATTCAGCCCACAAAGCACCCAGCTGCCTTTATAGCCATATAGTTCAAATGGGCCAAGGTGGATAAAGGAGCACAGGCTCACTGACACTTGAAGTTTAATCCCACAAGACCTGTGTTGCATTACTACTTATTTATTATTTCTAATTGAATAGTGCACATCTTTATGGGGTGAATGTACACTGTTCAATGATCACTTCAGAGTAATTGATATATGTATCTCCTCAAATATTTATCATTTCTTTGTGTTGGGAACATTAAAAATCCTCAGTTGCTAGTTATCATGAAATAAAACAGTTAATTGTTGTCAACCCTAATGGTCCTACTGCATTTTTCCCTGTAAGGGAAAAGTCATTTTGGCTCCACACCAGTCCACACTGGGGAGACAGTGTGGGAGAGGCAACATGGCCGTCTCTCTGCTCTATAGTACTCTCCCAAGTTTTCACACCTCCAGGGATCTCCCCAGTAAGCTACCCTCAGCATACTTGCTCATTCACACTATTTGATCATATGGTTGTTCATTTTTTGTAGTGGTCCCTTTGTGGTAGGAGAGGGACAAGTGACAGGTTGCTGATGTCATAGGTCAGACATTTTTTTTCCTACAGAACTGTGAAACAATAAAGATTTGTTATTTTAAGCCATCAAGTTTGTGATAATTTGTTACCAGCACCAAAAGAAAAATAATACAGATATATTTAGGAATTTGTACTTTATTAAAAGTAATCAGGTAAGGCACACTTTCCTTTGAAAAAGGGGAGGGATTGCAAGAAAAATTGAGAAATAGATTTAAAAAAAATAACACGGGAGACAAAATTTATGCAATGATATTATACATAATTCTATGATAATTTTTTTAAAAATTAAGAAATACAATATTTATAGGGTTAAAATAAATCTAACTCAAGAATGGTTAGAAGCATGAATTAGTGACAATAAAGAATAGAGAAAATGTGTACAATATAATTTCATTCGGAGAAGCTTCTTGTCAGAATGTTAAGAGCTAATTGTTTAGGTATCAATGACAAGATGTCTCTATTATGTAAATATTCCCAAGATTTAGAAGAATAAAGAAATCTCTTCTATTCATTCTATGAACTTGGTAGAACCCTAATAGTAAGGCTGAGAAAAGAGAATCCTGAAGAGTGAATAACTTTTTGAATAAGTATAACAATAAAAAATACTGAAATAGATCTAGAATACTATTCGTAATATTCTCTATATAAGATATAACAAAGTGGCATCACCAAAAAGTATGAGAGAGGTACCTAACAGAAGGGGGTGTAATTATATACTTTAACTTATATCAAAATATATTTCTAGATAATTAAGGAATTAAAGAGTATTTCTGGTTTAAAAATCTATAGGAGATAATAGTTTGATGAAAGAGACATTACAAATTGATAATAAAGAAGGGAAATGAGATTTTTAAATGGCACAGAAATTATTTTTTGAATTTAAAAAAATAATGTTTGATACTTATCCCCTGAGTTAAAGACCAGATAAAAATGGGAGGGCTGTTTCAAAATGGAAAGAGTGTTTAGTAACATATTGCTCAGGAACTGGAGTTGTTCTTGTAGAAGTTGAATCATCCTACTCAAGGGGATGCTGTGCAAATGCCACTGGAGAAGTCTTTGATCATTTGAGCAAAAATATCCTCTTTTTGTCAATCCATATCTCCACTTTTTCCTTTTTTCATTCATGACACTTACCATAGTCTATGAGCATCTTGTTAATTTATTGCTTTATTTTCTGTCTGATAATCCTCTAGAATGCATGCTGCATGAAGTTGAGGAATTTATCACATCTCTGCTGAATCTCCAACTTCTAAACTGGCACCCAATTGTCTCTCAAATAATATTTTTTGAATGAATGAATGAATTCATTCATTTTCTTTCAAAGTCTTGGGATATTTTACATGAAATTCAGGGTGTATAATTTCTGCATTGTTTTTTTTAGAAATATTGCGATAAATCATGCAACCCATTTATATTTGGAGTAGGAAATAAAAATTTCCCAGAATCAGTAGGGACACAATAAATAGGTAAAATCACTGCCTCATGTGTTCAAGATGTATAGAATTACTTCAGTATCCAATTGTGTATCTACAGAATAATACCTGAACTCAAATATATGGTCAGAGAGAAAAATATTTCACCACTGCAAGTGGCTAACAGAGAGCTTTGCATTAGACAACAACTTGATCCCATAAAGTTAATTGTAATGTATTAGTTAACACCAAGTCAACTTGCTAGAGTTGAGTATCAGTTGTAACTTAATCTAAATTCCTGCTTATCCCCTAAGGAAAAATTCTCTTTATCTTAAGGAGTTGCTTTATAATCATAGCTAAGTTTTTTTTCTTTTATTAGTATACTGTGGTTATATATAATAGATGGGTTTATTTTGACAATATCCTACATGCATGCAATTTGATTTAATCCACTTCAGTCCCCAGTGCCTCCAACTTTCCTTTCCCTCTTCTTTCCCCATATTCTCCTTCCTCTACTCTATTGGTATTCCTTTTGCTTATTTATTTGTTTATTTTAGTTTGGTGCTTTAAAGAGATATATATATATATATATAATTCACTGTGGTATATTAATACATACATATAACATAATTTCAGTTACATTTTCAGTTAACTTTCAAGCATCAAGAAACCAGTTGTATCTTTGTAAACTCAAGGTCACCTAGCAAGGAACACAGACTCAGATGAACTCAGATGGATGACCTCAGATGGATGACCAAGAGCCATTGTGAAGACGCTGCTGGTTTTTATTTTTGTTAACTTCCATATAAACAATGCTTTCTCTACTATTTAACTCTCATTGTTTTCAAACTTGTCAGCTTTGATATGTGGCTTATTTAGAAATTTTATTTTTGTTCTTAAACAGAACTAATGGTATTTTATCTAATGTTTCCTCAGATGTGAAGAAACAATAACATCCATTACTAGATTGTTTCTGAGAGTCTACTTTCTAGTGTACACAGGAAGTGTCAGACTGCTAATGTTTCTGAAAGTAGGGCATCTATTTTCATCATGTACTCTGGGCTGGAAATGATTTTTTTCCCCTGCTGAAAGTGCCTTCCATCAATAGAGTAGGTGGAAAGTACTGATGTTTCAGGGAAACATTGATCCCATAGAGAGAACACATTTGCCAGGGATAAAAAGGTACATAGCACTCAACTTAAGAAATTCATAGAACATTACCTGGCACATAATAGATTCTCAATAATATGTGTCATAGCAATGAATAAATGCATTCTTTTAAGAAATCATATACACAGCCAGAAACAAACTAGTGGTGTTGAAAGGAAAGAAAACATGTTTTATGACTTTCAGCAAATTGATCCATTCAGAGTCTTTGTGATTACTAGCAAGTGTTCTGAAAAAAAAATGTGGATTTCCAATAGCACCTATATGGGAGAACAATCATGACTGTCAAAGTAAAGGACCCCCAGTGGGTGTAAGAGAGCAAACTCTCAGCAGGAATGGTCAAGTTATACCACTAGTTCTTTGATGAGAAGGAATAGTAGAACATGTTGTTTATTCTATTACTTGTTTCCCTTCTAAATCATTCATTCTTTTAGTCATTCATTAACTGTTCATTTAACAAACACCTTTTGGGTGCTTCCAAGTTCTTGCCACTCTTTTAGGCACACATTGAACAAAACAGGCAAAGTCCCTGATTTCATATGTATTTTACAGAGAAAATTTAACTAACAAATGATTATATAATACATTTGACATTATGTACTATGGATGAGATTATAGCAGGTTAGGGGGGAAAGGAATGCTGGGTGTGAGCATGTGCTGTGTTTCACAAGATAATCAGGAGAGACTTCATGATAGGTAACATTTGAATTGGTGGGTAAATATGGGGAGGGGTCCATACGAATATCTTATGGAAGATATCCTGTGAATGGCTAAAAGCAGAAAGACCAACAAATGAAAATGTGTGAACTCAGGGACAAACTGCTCATTCTAGAGAAATGTTGCTGGAGCAGTGAGTAGGGCAGGGGAATTCATGGAGAAAAAACCATCAAGTCTATCATGAAGTTAATTGTAATGTGTTAGTTAACACCAAGTCAACTTGCTAGAGTTGAGTATCAGTTGTAACTTAAATTCCTGCTTATCCCCTAAGGAAAAAATTCTCTTTATCTTGAGGAGTTGCTTCATAATCATAGCTAAGTTTTTTTCTTTTATTAGTGCACTATAGTTATATATAATAGTTCCTTATAGGACAGAATAGCGATATTAACTTCTGTTCTCTGAGAAGAAAAATCATTGAACATTACAGTGTTCTGAGTATAAGAAACACATATCTTCTTTGTATTGGAAAAAAAATAATCCAGTTTGTGTTAGGTAGATAATTAGACTGCTGGAGGGCAATGTTGGATACGAGGAGGACAGTATGACGCACTCACAGTGCAACTAACCAGGCAACAGCTAATAGTGGTTTGGATCAGGATGGTTGGAGGGAAGCAGGGACATAGTTGAAGTCCAGATGTGCTTTGAAGGTAGAGCCAACTGAATTTGATGATGACTGGATATAAGATGTGAAGAAACTGGGTGGAGTTAAGATTTCCACAAATTCTTCACTTAAACAACTGAAATAATGGAATACTGCTAGATACCCCAATGAGATGTGGAGCAGGACGCTGCAAATAGGAGCTGGGGATCAAGTTACAAAATTGAACATAGAGATATTATTTAAAATAATAAAGACATTTTAGTAAATAAATAAATAACAGAGTAGCTGTAAATTTTATAGGTAAGGCACCTATAAATTATGTATCTCTGATACATAATTCCTTTTAATATTTAGAATAAAAATTTAAATTAGCAGACATGATTAAAAACAAGCAGTGATAAATTTTTTTTAAATGAAGTTATGGAAATTTTTTTTTAAAAAAACTGGCATGGTAAGCTTTGTAAAATGTTGCTGGAGCGGCTGCTTAAAATAAAGACTGAGATTTGAGATGTTCTTATTGACTTGAGACTCTCTTCCTCTACTTAGAAATACCAGTATTCTGGCCTGGTGAGATGACTTCTGTCCCTGCAGGCAGGGCCAGCACCAGCACCCACAGCAATGGGGGCTTCAGTAGCACCAAACCAACCAAGCAGATAAGATCAGTGAAAACAAAGGGTCTGAAGATTGAAATGCTCTTGAAATCACAGCCCATGAAAGGAGGCCAGAACCTAGTGGTTACATAAACTAGATGACTTCCTGCCAAAATAAAAGATATCAACAAGATCTAAAGTCTAACATAACAGATAAGATATCGAAAAATCATCTGTCAAATAAAAATATATGGTGGCTAATGTGATGAATCAAGATGTTGGGATAATCTGATAAAGATTTTCACAAGGTCAACATAAAAAATGCTTCAATAACCAATCAAAAAATATCCTAAAACAAAGAAGAAAAATCTTGGAATGAAATGAAAATTAAAATAAAGAATCCAATAGAAATTAATGACCTGGAATGTATAACAATAATAACAACAACAAAAATACCCTTGCAGAATGGACTCAAGAGTAGAGCTGATATAAACACAAAGGATAGAAACAGTAAATCTGAGATTAGAATAATATAATTTACCCCAATCCAAATAACAGCAAGAATATGGGCTGTAAAATAAACAAAATTCCCAGACACCCGTGGGAAAAACCCCAAAGATTTGACATCTGTATTGTCTAAAGCCCACTGGAGCAAAGAGAGTGAATCTAGAAGAGTATTTAAAGAAATAATGGCAGAAACTACCCCAATATGGTGAAAGATATAAACATACAGGTTGAAGAAGCTGAGTGATCTCAAATATGAGCTCAAATTCATGCCAACATACATTATAATTTAACTTAAAAAGCCCCAAGACAACAGGGGGAAAAAATCTCAGCCGTAAAAGAGAAATAACTCATTTCCTATAGGAAACCTCAATTTGTGTATCAGTGGAGTTTTATCTGAAACCATGGAGGCCAAAAGTAATGAATGAAAAGAACTCTCCCTTGTGAATCCTTTATCAATAAACATATACTTCAAGAATTCAAGGAAAAATAAAAACTTTGTTAGTGGTAGAGAAAACTAAAAGAACATGGTACTAGCACATCCACCCTTAAGGTTGGCTAAAGGAGACTCAACAGAGAGGAAAGGATAGAGGAAAGAATCTTTGAGCCTCCCGAATGAATTGGGAAGAAAGAGATGAGAAGTATATTTATATATGATAGTTGATCCTTTTCATCATGAAATTCAGAAATTATATTTTATGAATGAAACAATCAGTCCTCCATAATGTGATACTCAAGACAATAATATCTACAGTAAAAAGGTGAAGTTACCTAAGTGGAAATGATAAAAAATATTGATACCAGAAGATTAAGGATATGTGTGTGTGTGTGTGTGTGTGTGTGTGTGTGTGTGTATTTTGTACTATATTTATAGAGTAATACCCAGAGCTACCACTGTGAAAATTATATCATAAAAAAACCCTCAAAAACACCATAAAAAACTAGCTAGATTCCTAGATGTATTTGGGCCATGCATCATCATAAACAGATGAAAGAGAGAAGAGAGAGAGAGAGAGAGAGAGAGAGAGAGAGAGAGAGGAGAGTAAACAGATAAAACAATAAAATAAAATACATAGATATACCAATAAAAATATAAATACACCACTCAAAAGTCAGAGATTAACAGAGTAAATTTTAAAAAGTAAAATCATCAACAACAAAGAACAAAACAAAAACCCCCCACAACACCAAAAACCCAAAACATGACCCAACAATAATGTTATTTAGAGAAAACTCACTTTAAATTTAACATCATAAGTTGATTGAAAGTACAAGGATGCAAAAAGATGTACCATAAAAACATCAAAATAAAACAGAAATAGCAATATTAATATCAGAAAAAAATATACTTCAGAGTAAAGAAAATTATTGGAGACAAAGATGAACTTTACATTTAAGAAATAAACTAAAAAAGGATCAGCCCACCAGGAAGACTGTTATGTTTCCCATGTACTGAAAGCAAAATTTACAATGCATCAAGATTCAGAGGTGGACCTTCTAGAGAATGATGGAAGCTGTACCCTCATTAGTGCATTAATTCATTTAATGGATCAGTAATTTGAAGGAACTTCTGGGTGATTAACTATAAGCAGATGGGACATGTCTTGAGGAAGTAGGTCATCTCTCTCTCCTCTCTCTCTCTCTCTCTCTCTCTCTCATTCCTGTCTGCCATGAGTTGAACAGCTTTCCTTTGTCATGCCCTTCCACCATAATGCTCTACCTCATTTCCTGCCCACAGCAATACAGTTGGCAGACCATGGACTGAGCCTCTGAAAGTGTGAGCCCACAATAGACTATTCCTTCTCTAAGATGGTCTTGTTAGGTTTTTTGGTCACAGTGACAAAATGTTGGCTAACGCAAATGACTTTAAATGGGTATGCATGAAATAAAGTAGCCTCAAAATACATGAAGCATAAACTGATAGAACTGACAAAGAAATGGACACATCTACAATACAGTTGAGGACCTCAGGGCTCTACCCTCAACAACTGATAGATCAATTCGTTGGAAAATCATTGAGGATATAGAACATATTTACAGCAGTTCACTCAACAAAACACAATGCACACTTTTTCCAGATTTCCATAGGAGATTTGCCAAAATAGACTCTACCTTGGACCTTTAAAACAAGTTAATAAATTACAAGAATTGAATCAAGTAGAGTGAATTCACTCACCGTAAGTCAACCCAGAATACATTTTGAAGAATCTCTCTGACATGAAGATTTACTAATTGAGATAATTGATATAGTGAAATAAACATATAGTTCAATGAAACAGAAAAACGAACTAGTAATAAACTCAAACAAATAAGCTCAACTAAGTTTTTTATTAAAGTACAAAACAATTCACCAAACAACCACACATTTTATGCAAAAATTAATTCAAAATGGATCATGGATCTACACAGAAAGTGTAAAACTAGACAACTTTTAAATAAAAAAAACAAACAGTTGAAAATATTTTAAACCTAGAACCAGGTTCTAGTTTGACAGTTGATTCATAAAGAAATAGTGATAATTGGACCTATTGCATCAGATTAAAATAAAAACTACAGACTAGGAGAAAATACTTGCAAAACTCATATCCAACTAAAGACCAGTATCTGGAATACACAAAGAACTCTCAAAGCTCAACAGTGAGAAAGCCAATAATCCAAGTAGAAAATGGGCCAAAGACATGAACAGACTTTTCATTGAAAAGAATATGAAGATAACAATTAAGCATGTGAAAAGATATTCAACCTCATTAGCAATTGGCTTTATAAAAATTAAAGATTCAAAAAAATTCTACTACAGGCCTATCAGAAGAGCTAAAAAAAATAGTAGCAATACCAAAGGTGGCAATTATGTAACAAACAAGAACAATCATGTAATGCTTGTGGGAATATAAAATGGTATATCATTCTGGAAAAAATGTTTGAAAATTTCTTGTAAAATTAAATATACTATTACCTATTTTCCAGTAACTGCATACTAGGCATTTATTTCAGGGGAATAAAAACATGATCATATAAAAGCTGTGCATGATTATTCATAGCAGTTTTATTTAGAACAGCCCCCAAAGAGAAACAGCTTGTCTTTCACATATAATGGTTTAAAAAAATCTCTTGTACCCATGTCACAGAACAGCACTCAGCAATGAAAAGGAAGTGGTATATGCAACAACTTGCATGAATGTTTAGGGTGAAAAAAGTTTACTCTAAAGTTGGCATAGTGTAAAATTCTCTTAATATAATATTTGAAATGACAATACTGTAAAATAAAGGACAGATTTGGGGTTGTGAAGCATCAGGGTATGGAGATTGGGGAGTAGCTGGGAGTGATAGGGTGGGGGGGATTTGTTTCTAAAGGAACAACATGAAAGATCCTTGGGCAATGGAATTGTTCAACAAATTAACTGTAATGATAGATATATGAACCTATGTCTGTGACAAAATAATATATAACTACATACACCCATATGCATGAGGACTCATACAGCTGGAGAAATGTGAAAAAGATCCATGATTATATCATCATCAATATTTCGTTTGGGTTATCATATTAGGGCACTGGACAATGTTACCAATGGGGAAAGAGGGGCAAATGGTACAAGTGATCTTTTATTACTTTTTATAATTGCCTGTACACCTAAATAACCCTAAAGTAAACAAATAAATAAATAAATGTAAGAATTTTAATACCAAGGGTTTTTGAGTATCTAGGTCAAAACTTCTTAATAATTCAGTCAAAGATAACTTATCAGTCTTAGTCCAGACTCTTACTTATTTGAAAGTTCTTCATCCTTAGGGATCTTTATCCATATACTAAGACTGTATGAACTTTTATCCATGTCGAAAATTTATTTCTCCCTTTTCTAAAGGGTGGCAGACATAAATAGAGGAGAAGAGTTATTTTGGTGAAAGTTGGAGTCCTCTGTATTCCAAACTGAACTACAAAAACAACCCAGGGCAGTCAGAGGCTGCACTTTAATGAGCACCAGCCTGAGAGAGTTGAGCAAACAACCTCCATTTATTTCAAATGATCACCAAAACCAAGAATGGAATAATGAGAGGATAAGCATACTGTATTAATTGAGTCACTGTCTCCATTTCTTCCTGGGAAAATGCAAAAATACAAAACACACATGCTCAAAGGGTACATTGAAATCCCCTTAGAGATGTCTTTCATTTCATTGGGAGACAGGAAATGACTTAAATAGACTTTATGGCATTCTTAACAAATAAATTACCTTGAGAGATGAAATGATGTAAATCTTAGTGCATTCTGTTGAAAATGTCATGGAGAAGAGTTGTCATGGCTGCAGATCTTTTATCTAAAAATAAGCAAAAGACGGCAATTACTCATTGCCCTGGGTAAAGCACCAAGCAATTCCAGTTGCATCGATTTTCAAAATTCCAAAGTATTTGGCGTTTGTTTGCAACACCTTTCCCAACATGAATGCAGCCCTTCTACATGAATAAAGCCATTTGTACCTTCTTGAAGCCAGATTGCTTGATAGAAAACTCTAAGAATAGTCAAATCTGAATCACAGTCATGAGTCTGTGAAACAGTTTTTATTTCTTTTCTTCTTTAAGTGGGTCTTTGTCACATGAGAAATGAAGTAAGCACATTTCTGTCCATTTCATTTTTTTACAGAGACTAGGACTGTCAGTCATTTCAGTTTACCTTTCCTATTTTACATTTGACCAGATTTGGCCTAATTAATCTTGTTCCTTTAAAAGAATATTCTATCCTGGTCTAATTTGTTTTCTGTAAATGTAGATATTCCCATATTCCTGAAATCTCAACTGCTTTTCCAAGAAACTTTTATCTTACATAGTTGATGAAATGTGATTATTGTTATATCGATTTATAGAACTGCTATAGCAAATTAGTACAAAGTGGGTGATGAAAAGCAACAGAAATTTACCCTGAACACTTCTGGAGACTCTAAAGTCCAAAATCAAGATGTCAGCAGTGCCAAGCTCTCTCTCTAAAGGTTTGTGGGAAACATCTTTTTCTTGTTGTCCTGTCTTCTGGTGGTTGCTAGCAATACTTGGTATTCTTTATTTCCCAGAAGTGTTATTCCATTCTCCAATCCATTGTCATATGGTGTCTTCTCTGGGTGTCTGTGTTCAAATTTCCCTCTTATAATGACACTAGTCTTTAGATTTCAGCCCATCATAATCCAGTCTGGCTTAATTATAAACTTAATCACATCTGCAAAAAATCCTTTTCCACCTAAAGTCTTCCTATATGAAAGTTGGGATTTGACCACATCCTTTTAGGAGAGGCAATTCAATCTACAATTATGAAATTATATTTTGATCCACGCAGGTAGATTGTGACCAAGAAGATGTTTATTAGTTAAAAATGTATACATGCAACACTAAGATTAATGAAAGAGTTTTCTAATTATAGATTTCTCAACATCATTAAACTAATTTAAAAAAATATATACATAAAAATTTCAATCTTTCTTTTTTTAATCTTTTATTTATATATGATAGTGGAAGGCATTATAATTCTTATTATACATATAGAGCACAATTTTTCATATCTCTGGTTGTACACACAGAATATTCACACCAATTTGTGTCTTCACACCTATATCAAGGATAATGATCATCACATTCCACCATCATTAATAGCCCCATGCCTCCTCCCCTCCCCTCCAACCCCTCTGCCTATCTAGAGTTTGTCTATTCCTCCCATGCTCCCGTTCCCTATCCATTATGAATCAGCCTCCCTATATCAAAGAAAACATTTGGCATTTGGTTTTATGGGATTGGCTAACTTCACTTAGCATTATCTTCTTTAACTCCATCCACTTATCTGCAAATGCATTATTTTATTCTCTTTTATTACTGAGTAATATTCCATTGTGTATATATGCCACATTTTTTTATCCATTCATCTATTGAAGGGCACCTAGTTTGGTTCCACAGTTTAGCTATTGTGAATTGTGCTGCTATAAATATTGATGTAGCTATGTCCCTGTAGTATGCTGTTTTCAAGTCCCTTGGCTATAGACTGAGGAGAGGGAAAGCTGGGTCAAATAGTGGTTCCATTTCCAATTTTTCAAGAAATCTCCATACTGCTTTCCATATTGGCTGCACCAATTTGCAGTCCCATCAACAGTGTATAAGCATTCCCTTTCCCTGCATCCTCACCAACACTTATTATTGTTTGTATGCATAATAGCTGCCATTCTTACTGGAGTGAGATGAAATCTTAGAGTGGTTTTGAAGAGTGGTTTTGATTTGCATTTCTCTAATTGCTAATGTAATTCATCACATCAATAGACTTAAAGATAAGAATCATATGATCATCTCAATAGATGCAGAAAAAGCATTTGACAAAATACAGAACCCCTTCATGTTCAAAACACTAGAAAAACTAGGGATAACAGGAGCATATCCCAACATCATAAAGGCTACCTATGCTAAGCCCCAGGCCAACATTATTCTAAAATGGAGAAAAATTGAAGACATTCCCTCTAAAAACTGGAATAAGACAGGGATGCCCTCTTTCATGACTTCTATTTAACAGAGTTCTTGAAACACTGGCCCGAGCAATTAGACATACGAAAGAAATTAAAGGGATATACATAGGAAAAGCAGAACTCAAATTGGCACTATTTGCTAACGATATGATTCTGTACCTACAAGACCCTAAAAGTTCCACCAGAAAACTTCTAGAACTAGTAAATGAATTCAGCAAAGTAGCAGGATGTAAAATCAACACCCATAAATCAAAGGCATTTCTGTATATCAGTGACAAATCCGAAGAAAGGGAAACAAGAAAAATCACCCAATTTTCAATAGCCTCAAAAAAAAAAAAATTTGGCAATCAACTTAAGGAAAGAGGTAAAAGATCTGTATAATGAAGATTACAGAACCCTAAAGAAAGAAATCAAAGAAGACCTTAGAAGATAGAAAGATCTAACTTGCTCTTGAATAGGCAGAATTAATATTATCAAAATGATCATACTTCCAAAAGCACTACACAAATTTAATGCAATTCTGATCAAAATTCCAAGGACCTTCCTCATAGAAATAGAAAAAGCAATCATGAAATTCATCTGGAAAAATAAGAGACCCAGAATAGCTAGAGCAATCCTTAGCAGGAAGAGGGAAACTGGTAGCATCACTATATCAGACCTTAAACTATACTACAGAGCAATAGTAACAAAAACAGCATGATATTGGCACCAAAACAGACTGGTAGACCAATGGTACAGAATAGAGGACACAGAGACTAACCCACAAAACTACAATTATCTTCTATTACACAAAGGTGCCAAGAACATGCATTGGAGAAAAGATAGCCTCTTCAACAAATGGTGCTGGGAAAACTGGAAATCCATATGCAACAACATGAAATTAAACCCCTATCTCTCCACCATGCACAAAACTCAACTCATAGTGGATGAAGGACCTAGGAATTAAACCAGAGACCCTGCATCTAATAGAAGAAAAGTAGGCCCTAATCTCCATCATGTGGTTTTAGGTCCCAACTTCCTTAATAAGACTCCTGTGACACAAGAATTAAAATCAAGAATCAATAAATGGGATGGACTCAAACTAAAAAGTTTCTTATCCACAAAAGAAACAATCTGTGAGGCGAATAGAGAGCCTACATCTTGGGAGCAAATCTTTACCCCTCACCCATCAGATAGAGCACTAATCTGTAGGGTATATAAAGAACTCAAAAAGCTAAGCACCAAATAAAATAAAATAAAATAAAATAACCCAATCAATAAATGGGCCAAGGACCTGAAGGGAAACTTGTCAGAAGGTGATGTACACTCAATCAACAAATACATGAAAATTTTCAACCTTTCTAACCAGAAGACATGCCAATGTGTACAGGGAGCAATTAAATCATGTTCAGAGTTGGGTACAATGTACATGTTATTTAGAATAATGAATTACTTATTTCTGTGCGGGTGAATCCTGCATATGATACAAATTGGAAAAGCAGGAAAGGAAGGAAAAGCATCTCCCATTCCTCAGCATTCAATGTCTTTCCCTCAAAGCAAGCACTGTAATCAGCATTTTATGAATTTTTCCAGAAATACTCTTTGTATAAGAAGCATTTACCTTGTGATTCATTTATTAAACATTAAAACATAAATGATAGCATATTATACACATTTTGTAAGTTTTTATTTCACTTAACAATGGAAAGACTTTCTTATTATATCTTACTCTGCTCTAGGTGCTATCTTCTTTCTCTGGTCTTCTTTATAGCAGAACACGTCATCCATCTTCATTGCTCCCTTTGATTCACTCTTGGTTTCCCCCACTCCCCCTCAATTTCTACGATCCCTCTCTCTGCTCCATTGGCACTACCACTTTGTCCCCCCTTCCTGCACATCACTTTTCTCTATGATAGTCATTATATTTTACACTTTTCTGTTGGTTGGTTGCTTGTCTCTCAACCTGAGCATAAGTTCCACAAGGCACAGACACTGAGCATCTTAGTAGCTGTTTTACTCCTAGCAGCAGCTCAATCACAAAAAAATAGTATCTCATTGTAATTTTAGTGTATGCTGCTGTTCATCTGAGTGAAGTCGACTCTTTTAAAACTGTTTATGAGCTATTTGTATTTTTGTTTTTAGGTCTTATCATCATATCCTTTTCCAATTTTTCAGTTGTTTTAATTTTATTCTAGCTGAATTATAAAAATTATTATATATTAAGGAAATTTGGCCTTTTTCTCTGACATGCTCTTCAGCACTATGTAATAGTCCTTTCCTAAATTCCTTAGCCAGTCTCACTTGGATTTAAGTATCTTTGCTTCTCATCAAACTCTGTCAATATTCCATACTGTAGAGCTACCCTGTCCTTCCATTCTAGAATTGGTGAATCAGATGCAAGCATCATGGTCCCCAAGTCTTCATCCTTCACTTACCTTCATGCCAAGGTAGATTTGCTCTTTGCTCAGTTCCTAGTAAGAATACTTGACTTCCATAGGAAAATTTTAATTCTATCTTTTATTCTGTATATTAAAAATCAAAACTTAAATTTGTTCTCAGTTACCAACTCGGAACATGTATAAATCAAGTTCCTTGCCATAGAATATAATTCCACTTCAGCCATTCCTGGAGCTGCTCATGTCTCTCATTTTGGTTTCTTCACTAAAGAGTTTTGGAATGTATTAGCAAATCCCATTTAGCAACAGTGGGAGGCCTTCAAGTAACAATATAACTGTAACTGTGTTAATAGTCATAACCTGATTTAACTTTGAATACATGTTACTTCAAAATATTGTAGAAAGAAATGGCATATAAAAGTCCTTGACACATATGCTTAAAGCAAAAGAGAAGAGACTCTGATGATAAAAACAAATCTCTCTATGATGCTTTTTTTTAAGAAACTTTATCTCAATATGGAATATCATTGAAAAGTAAAATACAGCAAAATTTTTTTAAAAATAATAATCATTAATAGCTTCCAGCTATAACATAAATGGGTAACAGAAAAAGTGTTTATTTAACTGTAAGTTAAATTGTGTTACATAATACCTGCAGCTCAGAATAGATTTAATTCCTGACTCGCAATTTAAAGTAAAAATCATGGAATTTGCAGGGAAATGGATGGCATTAGAGCAGATTATGCTATGTGAAGCTAGCCAATCCCTAAAAAACAAATGCCAAATGTCTTCTTTGATATAGTGAGAGCAACCAAGAACAGAGCAGGGAGGAAGAGCAGGAGGAAAAGATTAACATTAAGCAGAGTCATGAAGTGGGAGGGAAAGGGAGAGAAAAGGGAAATTGCATGGAAATGGAAGGAGACCCTCATTGTTATACAAAATTACATATAAGAGTTTGTGAGGGAAATGGGAAAAAAATAAGGAGAGAAATGAATTACAGTAGATGGGGTAGAGAGAGAAGATGGGAGGGGAGGGGAGGGGGGATAGTAGAGGATAGGAAAGGTAGCAGAATACAACAGTTACTATTATGGTATTATGTAAAAATGTGGATGTGTAATCAATGTGATTCTGCAATCTTTGTAATGTTTTGAATAACCAATAATAAATTAATAAATTAATTAATTAATTAAAAAAATAAATAAATTAACTTTCTTGACCAAAAAAAAATAAAGTAAAGCAAATACAGAATTTCTTTTACTATATCTTCTTTATAACAAGAAATAGATAATTTGTTTAATTCGAAGAATTATGAGAAATATGAGCACATATACACAATATATTTTATTATAAATTAGAAGCATAGAGGAGTGCCGCCTTACAGGAATTCAAATGCAGGGGATATACTTCAGCTCTCTCAAAAAAAGAAAAGAGGAAATAAAAGCACATAAATGATAGTCTCAATGCAATATTTCTAATAGAATGAGATAATTTTTTTGTACAGAGGATTGAAATCCAGAGGTTTACTAAGGGGATTGTTGCTGTGCCACTGAGCTACAACCCAGTCCTTTTTATTTTTTGAGACAGGGTCTCTCACTAAGTTGCTGAGGTGGGCCTTAAATTCAAGATCCTCCTGCCTCAGCCTCCCAAGTCACCAGGATTATAGGGATGTTCCACTGTGCCCAGCTTAAAATAAGATGCTTTGAGGGCAAAATCTTATGAAACACATTGTATAAATTAAAAGGCTTCATATTTTAACCGATACATGAATACATTAGAAAAAGTGGGAAAATATTGTTTCCTTTTAAACTCCTTATATTAAACAACAAATATGTAGCTTAACAATTGCCCACAAAACCCTCAAACCACAACTACACCCCCACATTCTGAGCACTATTCACAATTCCCACGAAACAAAAGCAGAAAAAGTTTTCATCAGTAGATGAATGGATAAAGAAAATCTGGTACATATACACAACAGAGTACCACTCAGCCGTAAGAAGGATGAAACCCTGTCGTTTGCAGCACCACGGATGGAACTGGAGATCACTAGGTTAAGGGACATGAGGGAGGCACAGAAAAGCCACAGGATCTCACTCATATAGGGGATCTGAAAAAGTTAATCTCAGAAGTGGGAAGTGAGATGGGGAATATCAGAATCTGGGGAAGGAAGTAGGTAGGATGTATGGGGAATCGCTGATCAATGGGTAATAAGTTATAATAAGTAAAAGCAGGAAGTCATTTGTGCCATTGTGCAGTAGGGTAACTATAAATAATGATAGTGTACTACATCTTCCAAAAAGCTAGAAGGGAGTTTGAATGTTTTCACCATAAAGAATGATAAATGTTTGAGGAGACAGAAGTTTACCCTGATGTAAAAATCACACAACATATCTATGTATTAAAACATCATATAGGGTCCCATAAATATGCATGATTTTTATATATCAATGAAATTTTTTAAAAAAATAAAGAACTCAGGCTAAGCTAATACATTCTGTTTAAAGTCCTGGTGGTGGCTATCCTGGGGAGGGAGTAGTGACCAAGAGGATACAAGTAAGGCTTCTGAGTTGCCGGTAGCATTCACCATATATCTTGGTATATGGGTGTGATCATTTGGAAAATTTATCAAGCTGTATCTTATTTGCCTTTTCTGTGTGTACATTATGTTTTGTCATGATTTGGATCTTAAATGTCCCCCAAAAGCTTATGTTTTGAAGGGCTTGGTCCCCAATACAGCAGTGTTCAGAGGTGGGGCCTTGGGGAGATGATTGTATTATGAGGGCTTTGACCTCATGAATGGATTAATCCATTTATTATAGTTTAGTGGTGTTTGGAGGAGGGTTTTTTTTTTTTTTAATAAAAGCAAACCTTTTTCTCTGCTTCCTGGTCACCAGGAGGTGAGCAGCTTTGTTCCAAAACACACTCCCTACCCCAATGTTCAGCCTCATCACAGACCCAGGGACAACACAGCCAAGTGACAGGAATCTCTAAAACCATGAGCCAAAATAAATATTTCCTCCTTTTATTTGATTTTCTCAGGTGTTTTGTCCCAGTGATGGAAAGCTAAGAGTTCAATAAAATGTTTTAAAAATGCAAAGAAAGGAACATACAATTTTATATAGAAGAAAGTTCATAGGGTTAATATAGTGAAAGTTGTGGTTGAGTTTTGGTGAAATTTGATAATGTCTGGCAAGATTTCATTTAAAGTAGACAGGACATCATGTGTGGGGACACATATCTGTAATCCCAGCAATTTGGGAGGCTGAGGCAGGAGGATCACAAGTTCAAGTTCAAGGCCAGCCTGGGCTACTTAGTGAGTCTGTCTGAGAAAAAAAGTAGGTATGGGTATATAGCTTAGTGGTAAAGCACCCCCTTGAGCTTGATCCCTAGTCCCATATAAATTGTTTTCTTAAGTAGAAAAGAAATTTCTGAGTTAAAAATGGGTGGGGGGATGAGTATCTGGCCAAATGGCATTCTTAGTTTTAAAATAATTAATTCATTATTGAGTGCCTATGATATATGCCAAGGTTATTCTGTACACTAGAATGAATGAATAATTTTAATATTTCAGTATTCTCAATAGTTTCTTAGACAAAAATTTTTAGGTTTTTAAAAAATATTTACTTTGTATATAAAATGCTTGGCCACCCACCCAGAATGTTCCTAAATGTCCAGTCTGCCCCATCTAATTCTTTCCCTGTTTACAAGTGTCTGGTCAGTTATGTTCCCAAGGTAGAGCCTTTTCCAACCCCTTTGGCACAAGGCCTTGCGTATTATAGGGGATCAATCAATACATGCTATTCAATGTCAATGACGGCAATAGGACTGAAAATGTACTACAAATATGCTATAAAATATATTCATTTACATGAAAGATTAAATGTCTGAATCTAGTTATTTATGCTAAATGAGAATATGATAGAGGGGGCACATTTAGATTTCCCCTAACTAAAATGTTTTTATAATTCAATAAATATATATGGCTGAATAAACCATTATGGATAAACATTTCAACTTTAAAGTTTACCTCATTGCAGGAGTCAAGTCAATCTTGGGTATAGTTGGCAGATTCAGCAAATTAAAAAAAAAAAAAAAGGGGGACACTCAGTTAAATTGAGTCTCAGATAAACAATGAATGTTTTTAGCACAGTATGTTTTTGTTCATCTGAAATTTGTATTTCACTGGATTCCCCGTATTTTTTTTCTGACAACCCAATCTTGAGGTGTAGCTCTATCCTGGTTCAGTTGAAGACCAAGGTTGGATTTACTAATGGAGAAGTTAGTGGGCACACTGCCACTTTGTGGTGACCAAGAGCAACGACATTACTGCTCTTGAGAGAGAAGAGGTGTGAGCCCTGTAGCTGGACATTCATTTTCAATGTGCATAACATATCAGCTAGCAGGAAAAAACAAAGTGACCTTAAAGAAGGAAGTATGGAAATCACCATGCTTATCTTAGATAACATTAGTTTGGGTTGGCATGATGGCAAGATTATGTACTTTCTGAAGATCTTATAGTCCAACATTCCTAGATAAGGTTTTAGAGAAATGAGAGCACAACTTGAGTGAATGTTGCCAGAAACAATATGTGAGCAAGTCTCATGTGACTGGCAGTAATTATAAAGAACTGCTTATAAAAGTATGATGTTATAAACTCTTCCAATAATTTCGTATTTATTTTGCACTATCAAACCAATGTTTGTTTTTCACCAAACCTTTAGGGCAGTCACTTTTACCAGTAAAGAGAAAAAAGGATAAACTAATTTCCTGAGGGTTGAACATTGGGTCTATAATAGAGCTGGAGAGAGAGTGAAAACCTCCTTACTTCCAACCCTGAAGACTTCAATTAAGCTAGAATCACTATTATTTTCTGAAATGAGCCTCTTTGAAGGACCTTCAAATATTATTTCAGAAATACTAGACACATGTGGAAGAGATACTCTTGTGATAATTTAAGGCATCCTAGTGGAAACTAAAGAAATCCCAAGTTAAAAATTCTCAGACAACTTCAGAGTCTCCAAAGCAAACACATCCTTCAGAAATCCATGTGCCTGTGTCCTTTTCTCTTGTGATGAAATAGTTTATTTTATAATTATATTTTCATATTTCTGGAAGAATGAGTATTCTTGACAGATACGGATATTTTTAATCCTCACAAGAATATATTTGAAAGTTAATGGACAATAAGTTACCACTTATTTAAAAACACTATGAAAAGAATTTTAATTAAGCCTGAATTTATTATGACTACCCCTAAACACTCAAACCTTGACAATAAAAAAAAGAAAGTAAAAGTTCAAATATACATCAAACCTTTGCTTCTATGCATATTAGAAACTGTCCTAGGTATAATCTATGTTGGAGTATTTGAAGCTTTTTTTATCCTGAGGCTGTTAACCTAAAAAAAAAAAAAAAAAGCATGTTAATCTTGAAAAAGATTCATGGTCTTACTAATTGTCAGGCAGAGACACTGGGTGGTTTTCCAGAAACCACAGTTGGTTATAATACTGTATTGAGAGTGTTTTATCTTAATCTCTATGGAAGATTATCAAATAAATCAAATTTTCAGTAGCTTGTCTACAGACAATAGATTATTAAAAATAAGTGTATGTCACATTTCTTAGTTTAGCAACCTGCCAAAATAGCCATGTAATCCTACGATAGGACATGAACAACGTCATTCTGGCTTTAACCACCTACTGGCAAAGCAGTTGACCTTACTTAAGAACTGGGTGTGAAGAGGAATAATACAAGACTGGATTGGAAATGATTTCGAACACACTCTGCTACATGAAAGTCAGTTCTTTCTATGGACATAGCTGTGTGATTATATATGAGAAGCTGATGTCAAGGAATTCAGACAAAATCAATGCTATGCAGAATCCCAAAATCCAGTTTGAATCACACATACACACACACAAAAAATGGTAGTGTTATGTATTGGAAAGCGCTTGCATTTCAGGGGTGACTGGTTATAATCTTGGAACTTTTTTCCCTACCTTTTCCCATGGAAACATTCAAAGGTCTAGGGCTTAAACTTTCCCTAGGTGCTTGTATGTGAATTCCAGTGTGAGCCTCTACTTTCTGTTATTTGTTTTGCTTACTGTTACTTCTCTTAAAGTCACCTTTAAGTCTACATTTTGTTTTGTAAAGTTGCAGTGCTAGGAAATATTACAGGTACTCAATTGAAATTATTTAAATTCAGTTCTAGATAAAGAGGAGTGCAATAAAAGAAATTCAAGATAAGAATAGTCACCTGAAATGTATATTGCTGGGTGTAAAACAATAAAAAATACAAGTTCTGAAACTCCTAGCAATTAGAATATTACTTTGGTTATTAGTTCTATTTTGATATCATGTGAATGATTATATCTTTGAGAAAAACTAGCACTTGAAAATAATAACATCATCTGAAAACCTGCCTTTCCTTGATAAACTCATATGAATTACTAGTCACTAATAGGAACAGTCTGTGGAAAGTTACCTTCAGAACTGAAATGATTAAAAAAACATAGTAAAGAGATTCATAGTTTCATGCCCTAAAATGCTGGCAACATTCCTGGATCTATGTAGGACCTTCAGAATTATTAATAATGTTTAAAAAGTGGTTCTGGAGCAAAAAAAAAAAAAATCAACTTGTACCCAGAAATACAAAACAGATCTTTCTTCTATTCATCTTGCTTTTCATATTGTTTCATCTGATTCCAATTTTTATAGTGAAAAACCTCTTTTTTTTTTTTTTTTTTTTAGTAGTACAGTATTTCTCACCTGTTCTGGCTTTTGAAGCCAACATTTTCTTAACTTCAGTATTGGCACTGAGACTATCTTTTAATGTTTTAAGGGCCCCCACTCTCAAATCCAGATATGAGCAAGGAGAGAAATAGACAACTGGGGAAAGACACTGTAGAAAAATTCCCACTGTTCTCTAGGATAAAGCTACATAAAGTTTTCCCCCGACTTCCTGCCCTTGTAGAATGCCCACCTTCTCTCCCTCATGGTTGCTGTAGCTTGCCATAGGTACCATGCTGTTATTATACTATGATCTCCTAGAGCACACTGCTCTGGTCATTATTTGAAACTGTTGGTCATAGAACACTGATCACAACATAGAAGAATTGTCAATGTTCATTGAATAAGTTGTGATGCTGGTTGAGGGGATGAATGAATGAAAATATCTGAAAAGTTTTTAGGATCTCTTCATACACTTAGTAAAGATGGTGACCTAAGTCAATTTTCAAGGAATACCTAATGGTCTCTGGTTAAATATCCAAATCTGAGTGAATTAGAGAGTCATAAAAAATATTATGAATCTGGTAAGTATACTTTTCAGGTTTAATATGTAGTCATATTTTTTAAAAAAATTCTCACACGGAGAACAAAACGAGTTTTGTAGTCTTTCCTATTTCATTGGTTTTCTAAGGACTTTTGGACAGTATAAGGTTACCATTCAATACTCTTGGTTGCGAGGGACAGAAACAAAGTTAAGTTAATTGGAGCAAACTTTTTGCTCACAAAAAGGTGGCTAAAGAGTTGGCTTTGGGTCTCAACTGAAATCAGAGCTCTCTCTTTTTGCATTTTCTATTTGGCTTCATAGTCACTTTCTGAAGGTGTGGTTTCTTTGTTTCTTTGCTCACCTAATAGAGATCATGATTATATGGCAGCATGGATCTCGTTCCAAGATCTTCATCCCCAAAGACAGGAACTATCCTAGCTCACAAGCCCTAGATACAAAATTCCAGAAAGCTTACATTCTGTGTCTCTTCCTGAGCCTGTCATTCAGGACACAGAAAAGGTTGTTCCTTCCTGTGTTACCCGTACGCTTATCAGGGACAAGATATATTAATAGGGGAAAAGCGGTTCACACACTGGAGAGGAAAAGGCAGTGGTTAATACAGGGAAATTTGTCACTTTTTCTCTTTATTTCTATCAATAAAAACCAAGCTGAAAAGAATTTATTCAGTTCTCAGCCAAAATGTCTAGTAGAAGCCAGTAGAAGCCATCCATGGTGGTAGAGATGGTACTCGATGCAAATTAGTTTAAAAAGAAAAAGAGTCTACAGAACAAAGGCACTGGGAAAAGTCAAAGCTTGAGTCACAGAGAAATAATAAATAGGGATTCCTTCTAACCAAGGATTCTTGATTGTAGGCTGTAGTGATGGTTGTCCAAGTACTTCTTACCAAACTTCAGCTACTAAGACTATAGTATAAGGAACATGGACTGCTCAAAATATTGCTCATCAAAAGGTTCCATATGAATACTTGTATTTGGAACTTAATTTAGTTTGTGACAATAATGACATTTTATGATAAGACCCTTCTGAGCTGACTTCTGTCACTTTGACAATAAACCAGGACTAAGCTTTGAAACTAGATGTAGGAAAAGATCAATACAGTGTGTATTTAAGTATTTTAAAATGAATTTCATTAAATTCCTACTTTTCCCAAATTTAATGTTCTTTAAGAATACCCCACAGTTTCTCTTTTTCATTTTTTTTTAAAGACTCTAAGCCAGAATAGTGTGCTGTTTGGCAGAGCTGGCAGAATGGAGTGTACTAAGACTTTTCTACTTATTTTTAGCCATTTACTGGAATAGTTTCTTCACATTTAAAAGACCAGCTTTACTGTAACTATCACACTGTTAAATCTTTTACTAAATCTTCCTACTTAACAGATTTCCTTAGTATTCCATTAGTAAGAGTGATAAGATCAGAACATAATTACATTCATTTTGAATTCTTTGCACACAAGTCTTTACTGGTAAATGGATAAGCATTTAAAGCCATTTATTGTCTATGAAAAAATGGTTGTTTTAAGAAATAATGTCCTAAGCAGTTCTTTTATTACATTAGGAATCTACTTGGACTTACAATCTGTCCATGTTATCAAAATAGAGCCAGTACAGTAATTGATCCCTTCCAATATCTCACTCACTTTTTCTAGTTTGCGAAATTCAAAAGAGTAAGCATATATAAACTAAATCTTAACCTCAAATATTTATGTTCAAGGTTCTTAAGGAGATAGTGCCTTGCCTTAACTTTAAGTTCTGCAATAATGGGAAATCAAGGCTCTTTTAAATGGCATTTTTGTGTAAAAAAGACATTAACCATCAAGCAATTAGTTTTCCCTGCCACTAAAGTTGAATTTATCTCTGTAGATAGAACTTGTTCACTCATTGCTTCATTCAGCAACTATTTCTTTTGCTATTATTAATTTCACAGAATACATTATTCAAATCCCAAGGGCAATCCAATCTGTAGTCTGTAATTTTGTTCTAAAACCTCAAAGCCATTGATTAAGTCATGATATTGATATATCACAATGAGTTTTTCATTTACAAGTGTGAAAAATGACCAGATATCAGGGCTGGGCCATGTTTTACCAATTTGGATGATAGAATGGTTTTGATTTAGTTCACTTTCATGTTATGAAAAGAAAACAGAATATGATTTCTTTGGCTAATAATTTACTTGATTCAAAGCAGTTTCATATCCATTAATTCATCATGGTCCCACAACAAACATGATGCATACGGGGAAATGTTATAGAGCTTCCTTTTGTCAGTGTGCTGGGAGAGGGAGAGGTTAAATGTCATGGAGTGAGTGGACAGGAACAATGGACCTGCAGATGGGCTATCTCTGCTGAAACCTGTTGAGTCACATTGTCAGAGAAAAGAGGTTTATGTCCAATATCACATCATCTTGTTTTTTCTAGTTCTTCCTCTGTACTTTCTCTCTGCTTACCTAAAGGAACGAGGTCAACCAGGACAAGGGTTAAAATGACCATTTCGTTATTCACTCCAATTCCAAGGTGATACAGCTAGTCTAAATACAGCACAATTTAAAGGGAAGAGTTTTTAGAATTTCCAATGAAGCTCTTGAAGATTACTGTCTTTGGGTCATTTGTTCTTGTTTATTTGAATTTAAATATCTACAGACACTGCTGGTAAAATAAGCAGTTTTCTCTTGAAAACTATGTCGTTGATTAAAGATAGAATTGCTCCTGAGGTTAAAGCAAACCCTTGAGATTTGGAGGTTCACTGCAACTATTCTTCTACAAATTCTAGTAGTTCATGTTTGTGAAATTTCCTTATTTTCCATACCATGTGACTTTCCTTGAACAAAGTCACATGGTATGGAAAATAAGCTGTGCGAATCAAATTCTTTAAGCATCCCTAGATTTCCATATTTAGGCAACCTGGAAATCATGTACGTTAGCTAATTTAGGATTCCAGCATTTTGAATGGCAGAGGACCTAAGGAATTAAAGCAGAGCAAAACAAAATGAAAAACCACATCAAATTACCAACCAAACCAAATAAGAACATGGGTCAATGTGAATTTCTCTACACTAAATACATTTTAACTCCAGACTTGAATTTTATTTTTTTCAGACTTGAATTTCTTATTTTTTCAAAATAAGAAATCTTGAGTTGGAATGTGCTTTGTGCACACACACTCACACACACACACACGTGTGTGTGTGTGTGTGTGTGTGTGTAATTATTGTAAAGCAACACCATGTAGTACTTACTAATAAGCAGCAGAATGTCATGATTGGAGTCACATATTCCATGTCTAGTGGCAGTTCTTTATTTATTTTTTAGCCACAAATCCTTTTGTGAGGAAGGTAATATCAGCAAGCCACTTAATAAAACACATGGCAGCCCCAGGCCCAACACAAGTTTGAAGATTGTGAGAAAGTGGAGCAGAAATCTACCTAAAAGAAATTAAAACACTTCTTAATAAACAAAAAATTGAATATTTTCCCCTCACATCACAAATGAAATCTAATCTAACTTCAAGTACCTCAATGTGTTTTAGAAAGAGCTTTTCTTTAGC
The DNA here is from genome assembly GCF_048772815.1 of Callospermophilus lateralis. NCBI lineage: Eukaryota > Metazoa > Chordata > Mammalia > Rodentia > Sciuridae > Callospermophilus > Callospermophilus lateralis. The sequence goes on from NC_135320.1 coordinate 22,014,572, forward strand.
AACCATCATCCTGTCCTCTTTTGAAATGCATTGAAATCATTTCTAAATATTTATTATATATCAAATATACTCCTTACCATGCATCCATGCCAAAAGGCTATGGTTTGATCATTTTACTTTTTCTGAACATTCTACAAAGCATATTATGTATCTGAACCACCATAAAATGTCATTCTTGCTACATTGCCAATTTCAAAATGCTCTGTTGAATAGTTTATCATTGGTGTTCTCCTTTTCCTTTCTTCATCTTCTTTGAGAATCAGCCAAGCAAGCACTAGCTAAATTTATTTGCATTTGTTAATGCATCTTAGCCTGAACATTTCTTACTGAAGGAAAATCACAGGGCCAGAAAGAATAAAACCTAATTCTTGGCTGAGGTTGCTGTAGCATGGGGTAATATTAGATGAAAAATAGAGACAGAGGGAATGTAAACTCTAGTTTATTTTGTTCTTGATTTTCTTCCTGTTAAGGTACATTCTGTTAGATAGTTTTCCTCCCACTTACTAAATAGCTAAGCCCTGACATCATAAAGAAAACTTCAATTCACATCCTGAAGGCTAATGTCACCCAAAGATAGCTTGCTATTTTATATAATATGGAAAGTGAATTGGGTTGACAGATAAGTAAAACAATCCGTTTTATTTTTAACTGCTTTTGATGTGTTCCAGACTTTGAATATTCAGACAGACGAATAATGGAAAAGTCATTTTTTCCCCTCTTAAATCACACCTCCCCAAATTACTATTCCTCTATCCTCATCCCTGACCTCTTTTTATTTTTTATTTTTAAACAAAATTGATGAATTCGATTCTATTCTTGCTGGGGATAATTGTCCTGGGCTCAGTTTCATAAGGTCTCAGGTCAGTGACATTCTTTCTAGAAGAGTACTCCCAGATATATTTCTAAGTAATAAGTCTTATTTTGTTGGGAATGTTGGTACCATGTGAAATCAGGGCTAGGGTCAAATACTGAGGTATAGTGTCTCTTGTCATTGGCTTTCCATCTGGGAGCAGTTGTGCTAAGGCTCCACAGTAGGACAACCTTTCTGGTATAAGCCTACAGCGAGAAACCAAGATTAGACTTAGCTCATATTTTGCAGGTTGCTTTATCACACTTTGAACCCACTCTCCTCCTGAACCAGGACCCTAGCAAGGATTTGGCAGTAACACCATTGTTCAATGCAAATTGCATAAATGGTATTTTGTTCCTCCAGTGAATCTGTCAAGAGGGACAAAAGAAGCAATGGTCCACAATAGTCATTACCGCCTGTCTGTTTAAAGAACGTCCATTAGATATTTTAGTGTAGTCATACTAGCAGTGGATTTTCTGTTTGCTTCTGCTTAAAATGACCTGCCCTCTTCCTCATTCCTGAAGGATATTATCTCCTGATACAGAATTGTCAGCAGACAATGCTTTTCTTTGATATTTGAAAGTTGTGCCACCTTCTTTTGGTGTCCATGGTTTCAGATAAGAAATCTGCTGTGCTTCAAATTATTTTTCTGGATGTTTTTAAGACTTTTAGCTTTCATGAATTTAATTATGATTATCTTGGCAAAGATTTCTCTGGGTTTGTCTTTTAGGGATTTGCTAAGCTTCTCACATGTGTAGATTTGTGTCTTTTACCAAATTTAGGGAGTTTTTAGTCATCATTTCTTTTCTTTCATCAATTCCATTCTTTTCTTCTGGGACTCTGATGGTATATGTTAGATCTTTTGTTATTGTCTTATATTCTCTTCATATTTTTTGTTGTTGTTGTCAATTTGTTTTTCTCTGTTGTTCAGAGTAAGATAAATTCTGTAGGTCTGTCTTCAACTTCTCTCCTCTGTCTTCTCTAGGATTAAGTCCATAAGACCATTTGGTAAATTTTTTCCTTGTTGTCTTTTTTTTTTAATTCATTATATTTTAAATCCCTATAATTTCCATTTGATTCTTTTCATATGACCCCTGTTTCTCTTTTGTTATTTAAAAACATTTAATTTTTTTTGACAGAGAATTCATAATTGCTTAATGAAATATTTTTATTATGACCACTTTAAAATCCTTGTCACCTAAATCTCAATGCTTGATTCATCTGAGGGTTAGTGTCTATTGATTATCTTTTCTCATTCAAACAGATTTCCCTGTGATTTGTGTATTGTATTCTGGAAATTGGGGGTATGGTATTTTTTTAGGCAGATGCTTGTTGATGAGCAGTGTGAGAGTCAGGTGGATATTTATGTTCAGCTTCATCCCTCGGGTTAGAAGATCAGCTCTCCACTGACACTGAAGACACCAATTGGGAAGTTAGATGGAGTGCTTCTCACAAGGTGGGAAGAAGTAGAGTGTTGACTTGATTTTAGCTTGGTATTGCATCTTGTCTTGTAGTTGCTGCTACTGAGCTATATAGGTCTTCCTCCTGGAAGATTGTTGATTCACTTTTACTTGTCCTTACTTGTTCGTGTCATATGATGTTGGGTGGAGGTGGAAGCTCAGCTCTCTGCTTAGAAACACTGACACTGCCCAGTTGGAGATACAGTGTGAAAGCAGCAAAGTGGAAGATCATTTTCTTGCTTAGTCCCACTATAACCATGGGGATGAAGGTAGGGGTGTTTCTGTTAATGTCTTATTGTACCAAGGTCAAAATGTGTTGTGTTCACAGGACACTTTTTCTCCATTCTTGGATGAGAGTGGAGGATAAGATGTTCTTGATTTTTTTTTGTTTTTGCTTTATTTTCTGTTCCTCTTGACTGTCTAGAATTAAATGTTTCTGCCCATGACCAATTGGGACATATAGAAGGCAATAAAGCCAGATAACTCACCAGTACATTGTACCTCAAGTCCTGAGGTCCCTAGTCAATCTGTTTCCATTTTACTTCTCAGTGTCTTCCTATAATGGTCTATGTTAGTGTGTCTATTTTTCAAAAAAATTTTAAGAGAGACTCTGACAGGAGTGAAGTTACATCCTCTGGGTTAGAGTCAGAAGTCCTGTTATAGTTTTTTATCTGTTTCCTACATGTACATCTATAAGTATATATATGCATATATATACTAATAAATATGATACTATGAAAATCTTCATATATCTACCATGATTCTAGATAAAGCTTCCTTATGTATGTTTCTGGAACATACTAATCAAAATTTGCAACAAGACACTATTTTTCTTCTTTGTAAATTTATGGATACACAAAGAACTATTCAAACCTGAAAATCTTCTATTTACTCCAGCCCTATTTTTATTTCATAACTGTGTTCTTGCTGTAAATAAAATGAGACCATATCTAGAAAGAAATATTTTTTTTTCATTAAGTTCTTACTCTAATTTCCAAATTATTTTGTAGTAAGAACAGGATCTTTAGGCACCCTAGGAACCTGAAGCAAGGGAATTAATTCATCCTGATATACAATATATCAGAAGGATTGAGGTGAAGCAGACAGGATAAATACTATGAAGTTGAATTTGAATTGGATATATTAGTGAATTCATGATTTTTAACATATACTTATATATAAATGTATACATGTATATGTAAAGAAATAGATATATATGTAAGTAAAGTTGTGAGCATGTGTTATGTACTTCTTTGTCCTATCCTCTGAGAGAGGCTAGATAGCAATAACACCTCAATAGCAATGGGCACCCTGAGAACCTAGGTCTTGATTTCTAAGTATCATTTCTCAAGAAAGAAATCAGGGTTCTTTTGAAGAAATGATAGACTCCAAGAATATAGAAGGGAGAATATGCAAGAACCTTGAACATCTTTTTGTGTGAAGAATAGGAATTTGTAAAGAATCATGTGGAAGTGCCAAGAATGCAGTATTAAGTTGCTTTCATTAGCCAAACCTAGGAGAATTTTCACATCAAAACAGTATGATATTAATGGGTTATGGACCCTTTTAAAAACATAAAAGAAATCTAAGAGTGATTCTGAGCTCAGTGAATGAAAGAACAAATAAAGGAAAAAAAAGAAATCTCTATTTTAGGTTACCATGTCAATTAATAGGAAATGATGGATTTAAAAATGACTGTTTGGCAGTAATTCATCAAAAATCATTAAAAAATACTGAAACTAGACCGTGAATGTTTGATGAGGAGCTGGATAATTTAAAAGTCACAAAGTACCTTTTCTTCAAGTACTTATCAAAACATTTAAAATACAAAGGTCCTATTATTAATGATTCTAAATTTGGAGAAATCTGGTGAACACTTGGCTAACCAAGTGGTAAAACCGACATTGTGTGCTATATGACGTAATTGAGATAGTACACTGAGGAGAACAGAGCATCCTCTGTGGTCTCTTGCCCCAAACGCAGTCTGCATCTAGGAAATATCAAGTAAACTCCAAATGAAAGATGTTCTTCAGAGTCACTGGTCCGTATACTTTGAAAAATGTTAAGATCATGAAATACCAGGAAAAAAGAAAACCCCAATTTTTATTGGGGATCTGTTTCAATTTAGGAGACTAAAGAGACATGACAACTGAAGGATTAGATCTTGAACCACAGGGGAAAGAGCTTACAAATGATAATCTTGAGGAAATTGAGAGTCTGAATGTCAATTCAGAAGGGGTCTGTAAATTGGGTGCTATTTTTGTATGGATGTTAATTTCTCCTATTTATGGTTGTACTGTAACTACATGCTTCGTGTATATGTGTATTAAATACACCTGAAATACTTAGAACTCATGGGTTATTATGTCTGCAACTTTTGAATGGTTCAAATGTATGGATGTGCATATATGTATATTTGTACATATGTACACATACATACATATGAGTAGAGGAGAAAAGGGAGAAAGAATTCAAGAGCCAGGGCATGTTAGTCAGTTGCTGCTACTCTTAACAATTAACTGAGATAATTACCTAAAAGAGAAGAAAGCTTTATTTTGGTTCATAGTTTTAGAGGTTTCAGTTCATCATGGTTGACTGGTGTAGTACACAAATATGTACACAAATACATATTTGTATTTGACAATATAATAAAATGTTGTTAATAGCAATTTCACAAAGCTTGGGTAAAGAAGATTTTGCCCCCAATTTTACATTTCTTTGTGCAAATTAATGTTAGAAATTATTTTAAATCATTATTGTGATTGGCTCTGGGCACACAGACCCACGTGAATTTGGCAGACCCATGCAATTTTCTTTGATTCATGAAATGTGAGCAGAAGTATCATGTTGCTCTTTCAGGTGAAAGTTTTAGGAAAAAGCTCATGAGTCATTATTTTCATTTCTCACTGAAATGATCAAGGAAGCATGTGCCACACTGAAATGAAACCTCCCCCATCCTTGGACCCTGAGGAAACCTAATTTGAAGCTTAACTGACCAACAACTGACATTTAAGTGAACGTCAAATTAACTTTGTTTCTTTAAACCATTTATATTTTGGCAGTTGCTTGTTAAGGCAGCAAAATCAAGCTGGTTACAGTCACTAACCTTAACTGATCTTCATCAAGTGAGTGCCAGGTACTGTGCTCAAAGTTTAATTGGGTTACCTTATTTAATATAATAATCTATGAAGTCAGTTTTATTGTCCCCATTTTGCACATGAAGAAAGAGAATCTTAGGTAGGTTAAGTAACCTGCCTCAGGTCATACAGCAAAGCTATGATAGAAATGGAAAGATATCTACATCCCCAGAATCACCTGATGAACAGTGAAACACAGTATTTTAAAGTACTTTAAAGACATCCATTGGAATACATAGAGTGATAATAAGAAATACATCTCACCTAGTTATTGAGCTAATTTCAAAGAGCTTTTCTTGGCTCTTGAAATTTTGATCATGTAGCACAGAATACCAAGAGGGCAAGTCAGAGGTTTCCAGAGAGAAAAAAAATTTCACCTTTTAGTTTTGTGTTAGTCAGCTTTGCACTGCTATGACCAAAACACCTGACAAGAACAACTTAGATTTGTAGTTATTCCAAGTGTTGTTTTTTTTTTAAATTTAGTTGCTCAAGACAATACAATGATCTTGACATATCATACATTTGATTGAAATAGGGTATGACTACAAAAAAAAAAAAAAAAAAACAACCTAGAGGAAAAGTTTATTTTGGCTCATGGTTTCAGAGGTTTAGTCTGTGGTTGGCTGAGTCTATTGCTCTGGACACAAGGTGAGGCAAAACATCACCAAGGAAGGGTGTGGAGGAGAAAAGCCACTCAGGAGATTTCGGGGAATACCTCAGATGCAAATGATAACAAGATTCTCCTATCCATGTGACTTTGAAAAAAAAAATTTAACCTCTTTTAGTCTTTCTTTCCTCGAATACAAATTGCAGCATAAAATACCCACTACAATGCCCTCCTCCAAGATGTCAATTAATTACACGTGCAGAGTACTGTTAGATTAGTTCTCACTCTCTCTTTCTTGCAATATAATAATTTATTTAGAAACATTGCATAATACAAATGGTTCACTAATTCCTTAATTTCCTAGTTAATTCAAATGAAGAAGAAGGGACTTCAAAATTTGGAAAAGAAAAATTTTTTTTTTTATTAAATGCTTTTCTCATGAAACTTCATGCTTAAAAAAAAAGATTACAGGATAAGAAATACAGTACCTTGTGAAGTATGGAGTGGAAATGCAGATTTTAAAATTCCAGCCATATAATTTCCTAAATTGTCTGGTTTGAAAATTTGGGCCGTGCAGATTGCCTCTGCCATGCACACATGAGTAGTTCTCCATCCTCGGGGAGGGTGGTCTTTTCCAGGAACTTTTATTTGCAAACTATTACAGGAAAATCTACTCTCCGGCCAGTCCTCTGGTTGCCTATTTCCATTTGAGCATGTTTGTCAGTCAATAAATTCCTGCCTTCTGCATGTCTCCCAATAGATCTGGTGTTCTCCATTAAACAATGAAATACCCAGGCGTTTTTCACTTTCTCCACTTCAGCTGAAACTCGTTTGGCAAAGCATGAACATACTTCAGCCTGCCCTTTACAGCTTAATGGGGGAAAAGCCATTGCATGCCAATGTGAATTTCCTCACTGTTATGTTATGCTGACTGACACCAATGGGTGCTTTCTTCTTAAATAAGATGGAAATTTTCTGATATTGCCAGACAATTACTTGATAGTACTTGGATTTTTGTTTATACACTTACCAAACCATCCCACTGGAGGCTCCCCAAAAGGAGTAGTGTTGGCCAAACTAAAAGAGCCCTTGGCATTCCAATAACATAGCCTGCTTACTTTTCCCCTTGAGTGTTTATTTTCAGTCTATAGTTTGATTAGATTAAATTTCCTTTATTTAGACTTCGGCAAGAACAACTGACACAAAGAAAGGTAGGGTAGTTGAAACTTAATTTGAAGAGACAGTCCAGTAAATCACTTACATAAAAATAGCCGATCACATACACAGGCTCATTCCCCCCTGTGAGCCAAATGGCCCTGGTGAGAGGCCTTCCTAATTCCCAAACCAGGACAATATGTGTCCACAGGTCAACCATTACAATTGAATTCAGAGGAAACATGGTGCTCTGGATGTCTGTTTCACACACCGCGGTTTCATGGTAAAGTTTAGGCTTGGCAGCATGTTTGATGGGAATGTGTGCCTTCAATTAACTTGACACTTGCACAGTACCATAAAGTACTGTGAGCACAAACTCTGTACCTTTTAAGAAAAGAACAAGCGGAAATGCAAAATGATGTGGTATGACAACAAGAGCTATCAAGATTTACTTGATGCCTTATTTAAAAATGCTCAATGTTCATTCAGTAATCTTCCAAAACAAAGGTTATTTTTATGTTTCAAGAGAAACTCAGTGAAAGAGGCAGATTTTCACATCATCTAAGGTATGGGTAATTCTATTGCTAGGATAATACCTCACAGCCTTCCCTTTTTCTATTCCTACTGCTTTTACTTTCATTTAGTCACTTAGTTGCTTGATATTTAATCATCACCTGGACTTGTACGGTAATGTTTTAATAGTCTCCTTACTCCCATTCACTCAAACGCTGCAGTTAGTTTAGTATTCCTAAGGAGCAGCTTGAATGTCATGTACTCACCTACTCAAACACTTTAATGGTTTCCCACAACCACATAACCCAATGTTCAACTCCCAACCCACCTACAGAAACTGCCATTTCTCCTCCTCAGGTTCAGACATGCCAATACAGGATTGCCACATGCCCTCACACATCCATGCCTGTGCTGTTGCTCTCTATATTCCACAGGATGGTGTTCCTCTTTATTTTATGCTTAGATTGTACAATTTTTTTTTATCACTCACTCAAATTATACCTCCCACATGAAATCTTTCTTTATACTCTAGGTTTTGCAAAATGCCCTCCCTTCCTGTAATATTTATCTATCAAGATTAACGACTCTTTAATACATGTCAAAATGATGGATGTTTGTAGAACTTGTTTTTTGTAGAATTTTATATATAATTTTTATAATCTGTTATAAAATATAGAGATGGGTTTTATATAAAATTTTGTTGTTGAGGTTCATTGCATGGTTTAAAAAAAATTAGTCTTTTGAATACCCTCCCTCCAGACCAAAAATGAGTAGCTCTTCTTTCCCAATTATATGATTCTATTTTAAAGTAGCTTTTACCAATATATAAATTATTAGCTATCGTTTGCTGATAAGTTCACAACTACAACATCAAAAATGTATCCCATTTCCCCAGACATTTAATCTTTCAATTTACATAAATATCTTCTCCTTTACTAACTAGTGTCTTAACCCCTTGAAGTATGAATATATGTCTGATTCATTCGTCAACTCTAAAATTCTGGATACATGTTACATAAATTATGAGTGCAATCTGCCCATCAGTCTTGCAAATCATTGACATCACCTATCCTATTACTAGATCCATATTGGAAGTCTGAGTAAAGTTTAGGTACTTACGAGTTTTTATCTACTGAAGCATTTTTGCTAACAAAAATCCTTGGGATGATTAAAAGAAGTATAAATAATTCAGAAAATCCTATTTGACTTCCACAATTTTAAGAAAAAGTAAACAAGGAATTTCAACTTTCCCTGTAAAAGTGGTAACTGGAAAAATAATCAAATTATGGAGGTTTCATTTTTTTACAAGCCTCGTTTTCAATGGATTCACTCAGTCTTTTAAAAGTTATTATGTTAGTCAGCTTTCCATCACTGTGATCAAAATATCTGATGAGAATTTCTTAGAGGAAGGAAAGTTTGTGTTGGTTCATGGTTCCAGAATTTAGTGCCTGCTCTGCTGGTTCCATAGATCTGGGCCTAAGGTGAGGCACAATATCATAGCTGAAGGGCAGCTGTGGAAGACAGTTGTTCCATTCACGGTGGAGTCAGGAAGCAGAGAAAGAAGAGAAGGAGGTGCTACAAGGAAGATGCACCCTCCAGGGCAGGACCCCAATGACCCATCTCCTCTAGCCACTCCCCACTTGGATACAGTTACCACCCATTCAGTACATTCAAACTAGAATGGACTAATGTTACAGCCCTCAGTCCAATTACTACACAAAAGCTTTGGGGAGACACCTCATATCCAAACCATTATAGTCATTTATTATGTCCTAGACTGTAGTGTGGCTTTGTGCAGATGATCCCAATATACATGTACCTATTTGGAGTGGTATAAATATTCTGAGAGTAGAATATCTAACTTAGTTAATTTTCCCCCTTCCATATAAGAAGAGTTTTAAAACTGATGTGACCCATTCTGCAGTTGCTATTGGTGTTACTGGGAAATACTGTGGGCCAAATTTTGATTGTCAGTGGAAGCGAGGGGGCAACATGCCTGAATGATTCTTTTTGATACATTTCAGCCATTACTTGTCATTCTCTTTCCCACTCTCACTGCTTTGTGGATGCTACCAAGCTCCTGACCAAACAGAATTGCCTGCACAGTAAAAAGAGGGATGTTACATGGTTTGTTGCACCTGTCTACAAGATGTGGAATGCCATCTACGGAGGCGCTCTGGGATAGTATATAGGCCAGATGGAGCTACCTGTATGTGATAAAAACTATCAAATTTACTTATAATCCCCAAGAAAGAACTGTCAATCATAAACATACGGCAACAGATAATCTTAAAGACATTTCCCAATAGGGCAGATTATTAGCAAAGCTGTTTGCAAAAAGCTGAGGCAAACAAGCAAAAAAACAGAGGCTAGTCTTCTACCCATCTTATAAAAGCTGGTAGTCTTTGTCTTCTGGACATAGATTAAGAGGCAGATTAAGAGGCCAGATTGCCTAAATCTTCATATTACTCACTCTTTACTGCTTCACTGACCAGTGTGAGAAAAAGAAAAAAGAATGAAGAAGGAAGGGATCAGGAAATCATTGTTTTCAATTTGAAAACATGAAATGAATACTACATAATCAGAAATCACTGACCTCAGATTGCACAGTTCAATCAACAAGCAAAAGGGAACACAGTCTAGGGCTATAGCTCAATGGTAGAGTACTTGCTCAGCATGTGCAAGGCCCTGGGTTCCATCCCCAGTACCTCCAAACAACAACAACAACACTGAACAAGAATGGGCAACTTGTTTAGGAGTTTCCCTTGTAGAGGCAAAATAAAGAAGCTAGTGGGGCCATTTTAAAATTTCTGAGAGAGCTGGGTATGCCTGTAGTTCCAGTTATTTGGCAGCTGAAATAGGATAATCACTTGAGCCCAGCAGTTCAAAACCATCTGGGCAACACAGAGGCCCTGACTCGAAAGCAAAGAAAAAAAAAAAAATCAGAGATATCACTTGCTTTTGACTTATGCTAAATTATATCTAGTGCTGCCAGTTTGGGTAAAAAGGAAATTGTCCACAATTTCTATAGATATCCCCATTAATGTTTTGGATCTATTATTAAGTGTTACCCTCACTCTGGATGTTATGTGGTCAGTAATCTTGACTAACCCAGAATTGGGGATATCTCTGAAAGCCAAGCTTGTAGGGATGTGGCAGGGGCTGCTTGGCCCATTTCCACTGGCAGAAGACCGGACTCTCTTGACCCACCTGGACTGGATCCAAGTGGCCACTCATGATGGTAGTTAGCACTGTCCAGCCACTACTCTCACTTGGCAGAGGAGACTGAGGGGAATCCAGGAGGAAGACTGCTCAAGTGCTTTGCTCTTATACTCTTTGGTTTTCTCTCTGGCTGAGGAATAGACTCAAAACTCCAAAATAGCTTTTAAACTTCCAGTTGTAAAATTGTGGTTTCTTAATTTCTGATAATGGGCCAAAATATGTACTTTGAGTGAGGTCTGAGATGGAGAAAAAAATGGAGAGAACATGGTTAAAGATGCTTATGATACATCTTTCCCTCACTCACTCTCTTCCTAAATAATTTGCCACAAAATATCAGCTGTGGGGCCTTGTTATGTACACAGTTGGGACAAACCCAAGGGTCTTTTATTGTCCTGTCAATGAGATAGTCTTATGATGCTGAACAAAGCATAGTTTTTGGTATTTGAAGATATTTGTGTCTTCCTAGTTAAACTGTTTCTCTTGGTGGTTATTTATGGTGTATTTCCCATTATTCTGGTATCCTTTTACACATGTTGGTTTGGACTGTGGCTACAGATTTATCTCTAAGAGCCTTTGGTTTCAGGTCTTTCGCAAGACCTCAAAACTCGCAGACACTATTACAAAGAGGAAAGTATCCTCTAAGGATCAATAAAGTGTTACATAGAGAGAAGATTATCTATAGTCTGTTAGCCGATCATCTATCTTCTTAGCACAGACCATTTGGAAAACATAGTTATCATCATAACGAAATTTACAGAGTTCTCTAATCATCCTCTCCCTGGTAATGCCAGAGAGTTTTAAATTTAAAACAAAGCAACACATTGAAAGCAAGATGAAAGAAGTATGGGCCTATAGCTTCCCCCAGCTCTTTCATTGTGCACAAATGTTTTGAAGGTAGGTGGTCAGGAAATCCAGGCTCCCTGCCCTTCTGAGGTCACAACCTATCTGCATCACTTGCTGGAGCAGTAGTCCAACTCTCTGCCCCAGCTCCCCTGATGACACCACAGTTGATAAAGTTGGAAAGGAAATATCTTAGGCCACTTATCTTAGTATTAGACTCTATGTAGTCAGAGTTTAGAGTTTAGAACTGCACACAAGTACTTACTTGGCCCAGAATGCAAGGATATTTTCCTGATCTAAGATTTCCCTGCCATTAGCCTTTTCTCCAAAGATCTGCAGGGAGCCTCTGTCCCCAAGTCCAATTCAGATACAGTGGAAAGTGAGGATTCAGTTCCTCTGGATTCAGTCTCAGGTTGCTTTCTCATTTTCTACCTCTGGTTCTTGTACGCTGCTGCTCCTATCTAATTCTGAGGCTTTCCTAAGATTTTCAGCTTCTAAGAAAAAAATGATTTCTCTCCCTTGTTCTCGATCTACCAATTCTCTGCTTTCCAAGCCAAAGATTGGGTTGTTCATTTCTCTGAGCTCTTTTGTTCAGGCTCATAAGCTAGCTTTAATTAGTGCACCCACAAATCCATTCAGAGTAGATGTTATAGTTTAGATGTGGTGTCCCCCATGTGTGAGACAATGCAAGGTTTGGAGGAGAAATGACTGGCTACAAACTAATCAGTGAATTGATCCCTGATGGGATTAAGTGAGTGAGAACTCGAGGCAGGTGGGGGGTAGCTGGAGGAAGTGATCCATTCGTGGCCTGCCTATGGGGTATATATTTTATATCTGGAGAATGGAGTCTTTCTCTGCTTTCTGATCACTATGTGAGTCACTTCCCTCTGCTACACTCTTTTTCCATGATGTTCTAACAATATATAGATGAATTTTAGTGGAAGTGATTTTTCACTATTTTCTATGGGATTCACAAATTCTAGTTTTGTCATCAAAATGGTGGCTAAAATTAAAAGTTTCCAATTTATTTACAGGTAATATAGAAGTACTTTGAATAAAAATAATGTTAGATTTAGGTTAATAATATCATTTCTCATTTATTTGAAACGACTCATCCTTTCCGTTGCCATTTATTTGTTAGTTATAGTGGAAATAGAAGACTAGGAAGTATTTTATACATGGCCCCACAAAACTGGAAGACGGCTCTCACCAGTGAGAACTCTTCCCTGGTTTTAGGGCCATTGCCTGACTCATATAAAATGCAGTTACAGAGTGGAATTTTGTGTGTGGCACTCTACTAGATATAACAGAAACAGAGCTGCAAAAGTACTACCCTGCCTTCCTGTTATAAAATAACCATTATGATAAAAAGTTATAAGTTGGGGATGGGTTTCATCTTGGGGTGTGGGTACTGTCTGGATTCAGTTCTAGTTAGGGCTAAAAAGGACCAGACACTCTTCACTCTACTGTGCCAATAACTACAATTGACACCCAGAGCTTTACATAGAACCAAAGTATATGTCAAGCAACTCTCAGAAGACTCTAAAAATAAATAATAACAGATGAACTTGGGACCAAATAAAGGCCAACAGAATTATCAATTCAGTGATATTTCCTATTTTATTTCTTTTTATTTTATTTTTTTCTCTCATATATTCTGAGGATTTAGGGCAGATAAGTTTGTTGAATTGCATATCAGTCTTGGGCAGGGAAAATCCAATACAAACTTCTTTTTTTTTCCAGCTATAGGTCATAAAGAAGGGGGGGTGCTCTGTGGGACAGAGATTTTTGAGGAGTCATTTTTTTTTTAAAAAAACTCTCTTATTCTGCCTCTAGGCAAATCTCAGTTGTACATTTTTACTCTCGTACTATTACTTAGCATGCAGTCACCTAAAACTCAGAGAGAAAATTCTTCCTCTGATCAGAGAGCCCCAATGCTCCAAAGAATGAAGAAAGAATTATTATTTTCTCTCTCCTATTCTCTAGCCTTTTGCTTCTCAGACCCAGTTTGAGACATTACAGCAGTAAGGGGTCATCAAAACTCGAGATTATTAGCATAGGGCCAGGAGAAGTGTCCCATGGAAGTCTGATAGCATAGGTTGCACAGAGAAGGCAAAGATGGATGGAGATCCCCTAAATATGTGCATGAAGTCTTGGATTAATCCTCAAACTGCACTTGGAGAATTGACCCAGTATACCATGACAAAGGCTTTGAGAATTTGGCTCTTGCATAATTCACGATTCATATCCCAGAAACACATTTAAGATCAACCTAAATAGCACTGAAGATATTTTAACAGCTAAACTAACACAGAAACCATTGTCCACAAAGGTGATTTGGTAGTTGGGATCAGCCTAATGACATATATATTACAAAATATACCAAACAAATAAATAAATATTCTCCAGAGGATTTTCATCGTACCTACAGTCTCATAACAAAATACTCAAAATCATCAGTATACAATCCCAAGTTACTCAACATAAAAACATTTAAAACACTCAATAGAATGATAATATGCAAAAATAATACTCAAAATTATACAGATGGGAGGATTATACAATAGGGACCCTAAAGGAGCTCTTATTATAACTATATTTTATCAAGTAAGTGTAAACTCTTTTTAAATAAATGAAAAGTGGAAGTTATTAGCAAGTAGAAACAATAAAATAACTAAATGGGAATTTTGTAACTGAAAAAATAAAACAAATGGGAATAAGTTTAACTGCACAGAACCAATAGTGGAATAGTAATGAGAAAAGAATCATTACCTGAAGATAGATCAATAGAAAATTTTATGATATGAACAAACAACAAAGAAAAACACAGGAACCTGTGGGAAAAGATCAAAAGGTATCTATAGGAGGGAGGGGAGGAGAGGGGAGGAAGCATGGGGGCAGGAAAGATGGTGAAATGCCACGGACATCATTACCCTAAGTACATGACTGCACATATGGTGCAGCACTACATCGTGTACAACCAGAGAAATGAAAAGTTGTGCAACAATTGTGTACAATGAATCAAAATGCATTATGCTATCATATATACCTAATTAGAATAAATAAATAAATAATTTTTTAAAAAAGGAATCAATATAACAATGTCAAGAATAAAGTGTGGCACAGGAAAAAAAAAATGACTGAAAACTTCACAGATTTGGTGAAAGGTATATAATGTACAGATTCAAGAAAATCAGAAATCCCAAATGTAATGAAGTAAAAGAAAACAATGGGCTGGGGTTGTGGCTCAGCGGTGGGGCACTTGCCTAGCATGTGTGAGGCCCTGGGTTCAATCCTCAGCACTACATATGAATAAATAAAATAAAGGTATTGTGTCCACCTACAAAATATATATATATTTAAAACAGGAAACCATACATATGCAGACATATCATGATCAAATGCTGAAAACCAAACTTTGAAAATGGCTAGAGAAATACAACATATCATATACAGGAAAGAAGAGTTTGAATGACTTCAGATATCTTTTCAAAGACCATGCAGACAGAGGCCTCTACATCATTTTTTGAAGTGCTGGAAGAAAAGCCTGGCAAGAATAAAACTATTCTTTGGGAATGAAGGAACTCTCAGGTGAAAGAAAACCAAATTATTTATTACAAGCAAATATTCTCTAAAATAATTGCCAAATAAAATTTTTCAAGTGAAAGAAAATTGGCACCAGAAAGAAATGTGAAATTGTGGGAAGAAAGACAGGAGAAATGGCAGTACCTGTGCAGATGGTATTTAGTAAAATGTGCAGATCCATTTAGTAAAATGGAAAACACAAAAGAAGGAGGAATGGGAAAACAGAAGAATGAAAAACAACAGACAAATAGAAAACAAGCAATACAATATATTCCCAAATGCCTACTATATATACAGTTTCATTAAATGAAAATAGTCTAAATGTAGTAATTAAAAGACTCTGATAGCTTGGGTCTCCAAAGCCTTAATAATTATCCAGTTTATGCAACATTGTTGAGTCAGCACAAATTCTTAGTAATTTCAGAGTGCTCCCAGGACAAAATATTGTAGCAGAAGAGAGCGCACACCTCTCTACTTTGCCATGACTACTTTTGGGTAAAATAAATAATAACAATCACCAAAAATCTTTCTTCTGCTGAGTCATATAAAATACCAGCAAGCAAAAGTTTTCTTTCCTTTATCTTGATGTAGAAAATACAGAAAGGTTAAACTTGAAGCAGATAGATTATGCCATGATTTGGAAAAGTAAATCTGAGAGATAGTAAATAAAATAAAAAAGAGGTATGGTTAACAGAAAAGTAACTTTGTCTTTCTTCCTTCTGAATTGGGGAGAACATTAATACTATTTATATATATGCATTTAAGGAAATAACTTTTTTTAATGCTAGAGGAGGGAACTAGGAATGTTCCTGTCCCATCCTGTCCCCCTCCTGAATGGAAGATAGACAATCTCTATGGTCCCATTTTGATTCTCCTCCTTACATCCTTATTTCCTTAAATTCTGTTCTCCCCTTGAACAACAGATAAATTTTACTTATTGCTTTTTAGTGGGAAAAATAGCCATATTTGAAAATGACTTTTTAGGACTGTTCTCCTGACTCAGTGAACAGGAGGTATGCAGAAGACTGTAGTAGTTGTCTTTGAAATCCACTTACCTTTTGTTTCTCACATTGTTCATTTGATTCTTGATGTTTAAGATCTCTTATAATATGTTCCAACATTTACCAACCTCCAACACGTGCTAAGCTTTATGCCATCTCAAAGAGCTTATACTTGTTTCTGCTGATTGCATTATAACACTATTGAATTAAAAGTTAATGTGTATGCAGGGGAGGGATTCTTTAAGAAAACAATTCTTGAATTGTTCAAACTATTATTGACCCAATTCTAGGCAACTTTTAGGGATCATGCTACATACAGTACTTCCATGGTCTCACTGATGCAATTAAAATAATGTAACTTTAATGTTGCCAAATCCATTTAAAATCATGATTTTTTAAAGGTTGCATTTTATTTTCTTATGGAATTACCACAAATCATTTAAATATTTCTCTTCTAGTCAATGTTTAGATTACTAGTTGTGTCCTTTACTGTTTAACAATTGTATGTAAATATAGCTTGAAAAAAATCCTTATTCCTCTTCTTATTCTTTTATCTTGGAAAAATTATTAGAAATGGAGTGATTGTGTTAAATAACAGCACTTTGAAGAACATAATGTTACATTTACCCTCCTCCATGCAGGTAAGAAAACTAAAGAAAGAAGATCAGATCTAGACCATATTATAATCCAATATAAAAACCAAGTTCACCTACATGTTGATGATGACAGTACTCACTCCAAAGAAAAGAAATTGAACTGAAATACCCTCAAAAAATTGTGTGGCAATATTCTGTGATCAAACTCTCTTTTGTAAATAAATGGCATAATATTCTACATCAGAAGTTAAAATGTACCCTAAATAAGCCACCATTTTATAAAATAAACTACAACCTTGAAGGCCAGTTGGTTTGAAGTTCATGCCAAATTCACTAAACCATTATAAAAGAGTAAGTGAAAATGGAAACTGTTTATGGGGTTAAGCCTCCCTGTTTTTAAAATTCCTGCTTATAGTTTAAAAAAGTGATGAAGAAAAACACCCAATATTTTTTACTCCAGTGGTCAAAAATAAGAAGTCGGTAAATTATACTCTAGTAGGTAAATTTAAGTTTTTTTCTGGGAAATTATGTGGCATGCTAAGATCTTACTAATATTAAGAATGATAAGTGGTTATAATTAATTTCTCAATTTTCTCACAATTCTTTTACAGCAATTAGCAGAAACCAGTGCCTGGCAGAGGTGTAAAAAAGCCAAGTAAAAATTATATAAATTCAAATATAAAAACTGAAACTATTTCTTAATTTTCTTTAATATGTGTTGGCAGTTGACTTGGTGATTGTGCTGAGAAAAAGATCTATTTTCAAATGATTTTAAGTTTGAAATAAATGTTCAGAAGAGGTGTAAGATTCTGAACCACATTGATAATGTGTTACTCCATTTTACTATGGAATATACAATTCCTCATTGATCTGTGCCAGAATGATGTGGAGTTTCTCACTACACATTCCAGAAGAATGGTGTATTTAAAAAATGATGGGAGATTGATTAAAGTTGCCATGGAATTATTTATTTATTTATTGAACCTAAATTAGCACTATTTGTGGATGATATAATTCTATACCTAGAAGATCCAAAAAACTTCATTAGAAAACTTCTAGAACTAGTAAATGAATTCAACAAAGTAGCAGGATATAAAATCAACACCCATAAGTCAAAGGCATTTCTGTATATCAGTGACAAATTTTCAGAAAGGGAATGAGGAAAACTACCCCCATTTACAATAGCCTCAAAAAAAACTACTTGGGAATCAACTTAAAGAAAGAGGTGAAAGATCTATACAATGAAAACTACAGATCCCTAAAGAAAGAAATCAAAGAAGACCTTAGAAGATGGAAAGATCTATCTTGCTCTTGGATACACAGACTTAATATTATCAAAATGACCATACTTCCAAAAGCACTATATAGATTTAATGCAATTTCGATCAAAATCCCAATGGCATTCTTCATAGAAATAGAAAAAGCAGTCAGGAAATTCATCTGGAAAAATAAGAGACCCAGAATAGCTAAAGCAATCCTTAGCAGGAAGAGGGAAGCAGGTGGCATCACTGTACTAGACCTTAAACTATACTACAGAGCAATAGTAACAAAAACAGCATGGTATTGGCACCAAAACAGACTGGTAGACCAATGGTACAAAAGAGAGCACACAGATACTAACCTACAAAACTACAATTATCTTATATTAGGCAAAGGTGCCAAGTACATGATTGGAGAAAAGATAGCCTCTTCAACAAATGGTGCTAGGAAAACTGGAAATCCATATGCAACAAAATGAAATTAAACCCCTATCTTTCACGATGCACAAAACTCAACTCAAAGTGGATCAAGGACCGAGGAATTAAATCAGAGATTTTGCGTCTAATAGAAGAAAAAGTAGGCCCTAATCTTTATCGTGTGGGATTAGGCCCCAACTTCCTTAATAAGACTCTGATAGCACAAGAATTAAAACCAAGAATCAATAAATGGGATGGACTCAAACTAAAAAGTTTCTTATCAGCAAAAGAAACAATCTGTGAGGTGAATAGAGAGCCTACATCTTGTGAGCAAATCTTTACCCCTCACACATCAGATAGAGCACTAAACTATAGGATATATAAAGAACTCAAAAAGCTATACACCAAAAGAACCCAAATAACCCAATCAATAAATGGGATTTATTTTTTAAAATTATTTGTTTTATACATTGGTTATCTTTACTTGCTGATAAAAACTTGGATTTGATTCCATGGAAGTACTATGCTGAGGATTTAACTCAGTGGTACAGCACTTGCCTGGCAGACATGAGGCCCTAGGTTCAATCCCCAGCATTGCAAGAAAAAAAAGTACATTCAAATAAATGAAACGGTTCTGATTCTTATAAAAATTATAAATATTTCATCACTATTATTGAAACTTTTTATAATCAATGGTTATAATTTACCTTTATAAAATACCAAGATTAGTTTTATTTGTAATGTTGGTCAGGGATATTTCAGAATTTTATCTTTAAACAGACTATTTTCTGGATTAAGAAAGAAACACATTTTATATACTCCTGACAAGCACAGAACACATAGTTACATACATGGGTGTATGATCGTATGTGTTAACTTGGTCATATTGACTGTCTCACTGGAAAACTCAGAAAAAAAAAATGCTCTGGGAATAAAATGGAATGGGCTTTATGGACCAAATAACCAGAATTTAAAAATCTAAATCAATTAGTTCAACTTATTTCACCATAGTTCTTTTACTGAAAATATTAATTGGGCTGGGTGTGGTGGCTCATGCCTATAATCCCTGCAGCTCAGGAGACTGAGGCAGGAGGATTACAAAGCCAGCTTCAGCAACTGAGTGAGGGCCTAAGCAAATTAGAGAGAACTTGTCTCAAAAAAAAAAAAAAAAAAAAAAGACAAGAAGAATGTATTTATATGCTGGGAGCCATCAGCCAAGTAGGTATGACAAATTCCTTGCCAGTTTACTCCCATGCTGTCTAGTGGAAGGACTTCTGAAAGGTGACCTTGCTCAAGGACCAGGGCAGGATCCGTGTTTAGGGTGTTCCCCCTTTAGAATAGGGCAGTTTAGCATAATAGGAGATTAGGGTGTTCCCCTTTAGAATAGGGCGTATCCTGCTGCTGAGTTCCTCTTGAGTTCTTCGGGTCAGATAGTATATTTTGGGAGACAGAAGCCCATGTGAAGTGGATTTGGGTAGAGAGTGGATTTGGGAGAGAGTGGATTTGGGCAGAGAACGTGGATTCCCCCAGAGCGTGTTTGTAGACGGCCGGTGTGAGTTCGGGAATAAAGAATTGCTGTTTGAATCTACAAGCTGTGTGGAGACTCGTGATTTGTGCCCAGCCAGAGACTGCGGCATTTATATATTCTTTTTCACATGTATATATGGGAGCAGCTTCCAGAATTTCTGCTCAGGTAGGTGGTCAATAGTTCTATGCAGGTCCTGCTCAGGTACTCAGGTAGTCCTGTATGGGCAAGTAGTTGGGAGACCTACTCTGATAGGAAATTCTAAAAATACAAAAGGTTTGGAATTAAGAATTTAACTATAAAATAAAAAGGTAATTTTCATTTTAATAATGTCTAGTGGAATAAAGAATTAGGAGGCCAGTAGAAAGACCTGTATATGGAATTTCTGGTGGTGACAGGTGCTACTTCATTTGGGTTTACTTTAGATATGTCCCTGCAGTCTGTCAGAACACTGTCCATGTACCTCCGTTAAAGTGAATTGATTTTATTTCTCCTGCACCAGGTTGCTTATGAACAGGAACTTGCTCATTCAATTAAATGTTTAGCACAGTAACTGGTATAATATAAACACCTAGTAAATGTTTATATAAATTGGATTGAATTAAATTTTATATTTTAGCTAGGCCTGGAAAAATGTAAAATATTTAATTTTTAATTATCTCTGCTACACAAACATAGTCAACCATATGTTTGCATTTCTATCCATTTCTTTCAGTGACCTATGTTTTTAATTAGGGTTTATGAAGCTCAATTATTATAATGAATAGATTTTTAAAATTCATTTAGGCAATAAATATTTATTGATGGCCTACTATATTTTCAAGTATTGAGAATATAGCCTGAATTCCTTACCTGCATGAAATTTATATTCTAATGCAACTCTAGGAGATTCTAGTGATTTTTTTAAAATTAAGTTTGTTAAAAACATGCACTTATTTAAAAATAAATAACTTTTTACCTATGGTCGACTTGATAAATATTCTACAATGTCAGATGAAAATATAGTCCTGCCTCTATCAATTGATTCTACCTCGCTAGTAAAAATTCTCATCTCTTCCTCTCTTTCTGGGTTTCTTTTAATCAATTGTAGTATTACATAGTATGGATTTGGAAAGTGGGGTAGTCAGTTGGCTTCCACACCCGGTTCAGCCTGTAGTTTAATTAGTCTCTCAGTGTACCTGCCTCTTGCTGTCACAGAGTGTCACTTTCAGAAATTGGCCCTACATGGTCTTGCCAGTGTTGGTCCTTCTATGGTTTGATGTACCCATGGCAATATCTCATTCTTTTCCTCTTGCTGCAAAAATCAAATGTAACTCCTCTCTCAGATTGAATTCAAAGATGCCCCATGCTTGGATTCCTTAAATTCTAATCCTTAATATTTACCTCTTTGAGATTGCAAACATGCCTGCCCTTACTTGCCTGGCATTCTACCACCAACGATGAACATGCAGGGCAGCATCTGGCCCCAGGAGCAAAGTATGTGTATCTTGTCTCTCACCGAGATTCACCATCTTATTTCTCATTCCCCCAAATGCAAATCCTATGGCCGGGGAATTTAAGTCCTCAAAAATACAGAATCTAACATACATATATTCCCTAGTCAATGAGCCTTGTAACCTCTGGCCCTATCAGAACTTATGCCAAATCTTCTGGAAGAAACTTCCTTCTCTTCCTCAACAGTGACTTAAATTCTAAGGACTTTCCCACGTCCCTGTATCATTGGATTTTCCATTCATTTATTCCTATCTGAATTTGGAAGAGGGCCTAGGTTCATCATTTATATGATACTCTTTTTATCTTCTATTTTATTTCTTTGTTTCAGTTCTTCGTTCTGTGAGATTGTTACTATGCAGTGCACTCTGAGGGATCTCCAAAGTTTACTTTTTTTTTTCATTTTTCCACATCCACCCTAAAGAGAGGTTCCAGGCCACCTCATCTTCTAAAGACCCCATGTTGACCTGAGAGTCATACAGCAAATGATTATATTGGTCACATCCTTGTCTCCCTCTGATTACACCACACTGAACCTTCTGGCACCAGTAATCAGTCTGGCCTCATGGTCACAGTGACCACAAACCGAACATCACATTTCTCTCCACTTTGGCTCCTTTGACTGATCACACAGTCTGTGCTGACCTTACATATGGTTTTTAACTATGTTTGGGGGTGGCGGGTGGGAAAGGACTATGGGAAACACGAGTTTTCTGGCACAATGCCACTAGAAAATGATCCCTTTATGAAACAAACATGACAATTTCTCTCTTTGATATTTTCCTGTTTCTCCACTTAGAAAGTTTCTTGTTAGCAGAGTTAGTTTAAGAAACAAAAGGCCTGCTTCAGAAAGATTTCCCTTAAGTCTCTGCTTTTCCCAAGGAGAAGCCATTCAACTGTTCCCACCCTTCAGTGCTCTTGTGCTTGTGACTAGCAGGTCTCTCTAGTAGTAGCTGGCTTCAGTCAACAATACTGAGCAAACCCTTGTCAAAAGGGGTGGAGTCAGAAATAGATGTTAAGGTTTTTCCTGAAAGGAATTGTTGGGCATGAAAAACACTCTGAAACATTAATTCAAAAACGGGCATTATCTTTTTTTTTTTTTTTTTTTTTTTGATACAGGGAAATGAGCCTCAGGGTGCTTTCCCACTGAGCCACATCCCCAGCACATTTTTATATTTTATCTAGAGACAGGGTCTCAAGAAGTTGCTCAGGGCCTTACTAGGTTGCTCAGGGTCTTGCTAAGTTGCTGAGGCTGGCTTTGAACTTCAATCCTCCAGCCTTAGCCTCTCAGGCTACTGGGATTACAGGCATGCACTACAATACCCAGCAGAAGAGGGCATTTAACTGCACAAGTGAATTCAAGAATTGACCAGGGAGAGAGTCAGAAATGATTTAGCTTAAACTTAAATCTGTATCCAAGGCATTATGAAATTTTGATGGAGAAGACCTTGGTTGAGAAAGCAACTGAGGCTCCTGAAGCCAATAAAAGTTGAGCTTTGTGATCAACATAAACCCTTTTGAAAGACCTGGATGTGGATTACAGCTTCAGATGGAACAATCATACTGAAAAAGGAGCTATATGACAATCTACTATCTATGCCATTAAGACAATCCCTGAAGAAAAAGTCTTATTATTTTATAAGATGGGGAATATTTGGCTGAGGAATGTTAAGTGATTTACTGGAAGCTACATTGCTAGTTAATGGCAGAACCAGAATTCAAACTTAGATATAGAGTGACCAATTTGTTAAAGGCAATCTGGCCTATGGTGATGTAAACAAATTGAATGTAGTGGTATAATGTATTATCATATGTTTTATTAAAATTAATATTTATTTGAAATTCTGTATTACTTTTTTATTCTTTTCTTTTGGGTACAGCAGGCTGCTGTTATTTAAGTAAAACCAGACTAGCTCAGATGTCAATTGTAGTTGGAGTTTTTAAACAAATATATTGAAGACAATTTAATAATATTAAACAGTTTTTGTCATACCCATGAAACAATAGGATATTTCTAGTTGTTTCCTCTGAGCTTCTTGCAGTGTAGGGAATTTTTCTTTTTCTTAATGCAGTTGTAAAATTGAATGCAGTCAAAAGTGAAATGCACTTTGGCTTGTAGCTCTGTTTTTATCAAGCCCACATTACACTGCTCCCTGGTGTATTTCCAAAGTGATGACATAAAGCTAAGGAGCTTGTCAACAAAAGCATTTGAGCACGGGGTACTTAGGGTTTCACCAAATAGCACAGCAGCAGGTGTTTAGACTAGTATAAAATTAATTGTCTGATCTCCAAAAAAAAAGTTCACCCCCTTTTTCTCTACATCTTATTTTAGTAGTTAAGCTGTTGGTAAATCAACTTTTTTGTATCCACTAATTTGTCACCTAGACTCTTCCATTTTTCCTTGATGCCTCATCATTTTAAAACACTAAGAGCCATATTAAATGTCATCCTATGTCACATTTCTCTTTTCAAGAAAAATGATTCTAAGTAAAATGGATAATTTGAAGTTGAAATTTTAATAAAGAAATGAAGAAAGTCATTTATTTTGACCTTTCTTTGCTGGTGATAGTTGTTGGCTGTGTTGTTTTGAGTTCTAAAGGAATCAGTTTTCCTCCCCAAACAAGAAAATTTTTTGCTGCATGAGTTTAACAACTTGCAAGTATTATAGAGCAACTCCTATGCTGTCCATCCATTGTATTTTAGGGTCTTTATGTTCTCTGCAGAGATCAACAAACACATTTGAAAATACAGCATGTAAGTTTGTTTTATTGTAGTCCTTTTCTTCATTTTCTTTCGCAACATGTTTCCCAATTAAATGTGCCATATTTTAAAAATACAATTTTGCATCAAATTCACTTTTTAATCTCTTTTTTTTGATTCCAGAGACAAAGATAGCTATCCTTTATGCCCATGTCCAATAAGGATATCTTCTTCTATCTCTATCTTCTTCTTTGACTATGAAGTCAAAGTTATATAAATTGCTTCTACACATTTTTAAGAAACCAAAAAAATATCAAAAATTTTCATCTGATAATTTTTAATCTCACAAGTAAACAAGACACACCCTTTTTGAAGAGTGTTATATGTAAGATACATAGGCCATGACAAGAAAAATCTTTTCATTTCCTTTAGCAGGAAGATTACAGACTGCATGAAGAATTCTAAAATTTACATTTGCACTGCCTGATGCATATGCAGATAGATGAGCAAAGTTAAGTTTGTATTTAAACAAGATGTCAACTTCTTGTTTAATGTTTTCTGCTAGTTCAACAAAATATCCACAGAAATCAAGGAGATGATTTGAGACTCCATAGTGCAAATAAATTACCTAAGAAATGAAAGAATTATTGCTGTTGCCATGATTCAACATATCAGATGTTATACTGTACACAACATGATTATGGGTAAGATATAACACAATCTGAGCTATGCTATAAGGTGAAAAAGCATCTTTTATTAAAACACTCTCCATTGCTTGCCCACAGAGTATTTTTAAATGCAATCTGAATCTGCAAACATACTTACTCAGTATCAGAATCAATCGAATGCTCTGATAATCTGTACTCATCGGGATGTTATGCCCAAGTTATTTCTTACTATGAAATTTTCAGAGGAGGCATTTAAAAAAAAGTTATTTAAAAACATTTGCCTATCTCATCTTGAATTTTTTTTATATTCAGTCTCCATATGTGCTTTTACAACTTCTTCTCAATATGTGCAAACCCAAGTTGTTTTCGACTTGCAATTTTATCCATTGGATACCATAAACACTCATGCTTTTAGTCCCTAGATTTGAGCTATACATGAGTATTACACTGTTCCTCCAAACATCCATGCCCATCACTAAAATCTAGTGAGAGGTTTTCCAAGGATATGAGTACATCAGTACTAAAACCAGAATAGTCTTGAGTAAACGGGAACAGGTCATCACCCTAAGCCCAGATCTGACTCTTGTTGTCTCACTGTGTGACATGGGCTTCTTATCATGTAGCACATGGCTCCCTTGACTGCCCACCACAGTGTAACTAACTGGATTTGACACTTGAGTTTCAAGTGGCTTTCAATGCCTCTGCTCTGGTTAGCTTTATTTCTGATTCTTGGGACCAGGACAGAGCGGTGCACCTTAAAATGTAGCAACAGCATATATCTTTTACATCTCAAGTAACTTTATAAAAGACAGAGCTGTTTTATAAGTTACATTTCTTCAAGATCCAGGAAAGACAGTGTAATGTCTCAATGTGTGTGGGGGAGAAGTACCATAGGTAGAAATTACATACTATCAACTTTTGCATTAATAATAAATATTAAGAGGAAAATTGAGCTGTTTCTCAATGAATAAACATTTGCAAGGTTTGAACTTTAATATCAAGACTGACAGATTCAGGGTTAACTTTAGTCACAGGATCCCTGCTCCCTGCTTTTAAACTGGATATGGTTATTGTACAACTCAAGTTACATCAGTAACATAGATAAAAATATTTACTAATGATTTTTTCTACATAAAATTTCAAATGATAACATGATGATAGTTTCCTTAAGGAAGTAAGGAAGAACTATCTGCTTTGTTTCTTGAGTTTTATGAGTATCTGATTTTTTTAAAAACCAATTAACTCTGAATCTCATCTCATATATGACAATATTTTCTTATATATATAAACAGTCAAAATAATTGGTTACGGACATCTTTCCTTGGCTGGACTTCACGTAAACATCTGGCTTATATTCTCTGCATGCTGTTTGTCCATGGCACGAATATTATTATATAATAAAACAATCCCAGCATAGGCAGAGATCTGCTTTGTGGGTGACTATATTCATATGCACATATGTACTCCTTTTACACACAAACATTTCTAAAACAGAGCTGCCTGCTTTTTCTCCTGTGAAAATCTGATCTGGAATATAACTCTACTTGTATTTATTTTGACATTTGTGCTATTTAATAACATTTTATTTTCCTGGAAATAGATAAGAAAATTCTTCTTTCAATTTTTTTGGGGGAGAGGGGCATGAGAACCCTTTATTATTGAATATTTTTTCAGCATTCTCCGTACCTACACCTTATACAGCTTTAAATTTTATGTATTAATTAACACACTTCTGGTTTCCTGAAAGTGTTTTTCACAATTAATTTTCTTGAAAACCTACTCTAGCTGTTGCTCATCTTTACCTACTTGTCATATGCTGGGATCTATATAAATTTCCCATGTTTTCCCAAGTTGGAATATTCACAATTGTGCATTTAGTTAAAAAGCACAAGTCTTAGTTACCTTGCTTCATTACAAGCTTGATTTTCATTTAGCTATCTTGCCTCTTCTCTAGTGAGTTCTAAGGAAGAACTTTTGATGCTTATTGGCCAGTAGAAGTCCAAATTACTTAAGTTATCAGTTCAGTGTGATCCGGCTAATTTGCATCCAACTCTTCCATCCTTGGCACATTTTTTTCCAATACATATGTTATATTCTCAGAATCATGTTATCTCAAATGTTCTTTCTGATGATTATACCTTTATTGATTTCTTTTACTTACTTAAATAGCAGCCCTTTAATATTGCCTTTTCACCATGGCAAGAAATTCTGAGCATATCCTATATTATCTACCTCTCTGGGCCTTTCTCCATCATATCCTGAAGAGTATTTATTTATCCTTTTGGCCACATCTTTCTTACTGGTGTGGGGAACCCTTGAAGATGGAGAGTGACTCACATTCATTTTATCATAGCCCATAGCACCCTGAAATATGCTCTCTCAAGAAGTGCATTTGTTGGAATGATTAATTCCACTCCACATCTTTCTTTATTTTTGGTTCTAACAAATAAGAAATTAGCTAAAACAGCAGAGAAATTACTCTGCTTTACTCCCTAGAGCTACTCTCTAGCCTTTATAGGAATGACTAAATGATGATCTCTGACTGACCTTTCTAAGCTACTTTTGACTATTTGGCATATGATCTCTGTTTGAAGTTGCTCTCTCTCCAGCAATGAGCTCTAGTTTCTCAGTTCCATTCATGCTTGAATTCATACAATCTTATTTTCACAGACTATCTTTGCTGAGTCTCCATATCTTCTTAATGGAACTGAGAACTGTTGTATCACACTTCAAATGCAGAAGTGGTTTCTGCCTGTTTAGTTATCATTCTTTTAAAACACCAGAAATTATCCCTTGGAGCCCGGTGCTTGCAGGTCCAGACGCTGTTAGGTGGAATAGTTAATAACACAGCATAGTTAATAAACATTCAAAATAGATAAATGATATTCTGACCAGTTCTTCATAGTCTTATACATTAATCATTTTCTATCTTAGATACCAAATCTTTTTCTTTTCCTTTTTCTGTTTATTCTATATTTCACTTTCACCTTAGTCAAATTGAATTATCTTTATCTCCCCAAATAAAGCTGGGGGTTTAAGGTGAATTTCCTGCATATACCATTTTTGTGATCACTCCAAACAATTAAATACTATAACAATGCACAGACAATAGATTATAGAGAAAACCAGGGACTCTCAAGATAGACCTCTGAATCCTATTTTTTTCTCTTACTTCATCACCCAGATATATGAATAATTTCCTTAGAATTTCTAGTCCTATTTCCTTATCATTGAGGATAATAACACCTACTTGTTAGGAGTCTTGTGGGTAACAAATGGAATCAGTGTATATAAACTTCTCAGAATTTGCTTGGAACACATTACGTCCCAATAAATGGTAGTCATTGTTAATCATGGTTGTTCTAGAAGCCTTTAAAACCCACATGAGATGGTCTAAGGATAAATGAGATACCCTAAGTTTCCCTGAGACAAATATAAAAAATGTTCCTTTCAAGATTTTGAAAATGTCCCCAATGAAAGCAAGAGAGATAACAAGACACCAAGGCAGTGGTCTGTGTTTTTTCCTATAGCTTCTTGACCGCTTCTGCCTGTTCTTTATAGGACTCAGAATTATGAGAGCTTGATAATTAATCTATCCATCAAAGTTCAGAAATGACAAAAAACTCCAATCCAGAAATAAATCAGTGTTCATACTCTCCACACATTTATTTTAAATTTTTACTATCATTATAGAAATTTATGTGTGCTATCTAAAAAACAGAAATGCCTTCCTCTCTTTTTAAATTTAAATGTATTTTTAATGGATAGATAAAGACATAAAATATACATATTAATGGGGTACTTTGTAACATTTTGATACATGTATGCATTTTGTAGTATTTAAGTCTGGTTAACATATCCATCTCCTCAAGCATTTATTCTTTCTTTATGATGAAAACAGAAAATCCTTCTTTCTAGCTTTTTGAAATGTATAGTGCATTATCTATAGTCAATTGATGAATGGGTAAAGAAAAACTAGTACACATATACTATGGAATATTACTTAGCCATAAAAAGTATGAAATTTTGTTAACAACGTGAATGGAATAGAAGATCATTATGTTAGGTACAATAAGCCAGACACACATAGACAAGTATTGCATGATCTCATTCAAACATGGAATATAAAAATGTTCATCTTATGGAAATTGAGAGTAGAAAGTGATTACCAGAGGCTAGAGAAAGTAGAGGGGAGGAAGGATGGGGAGAGGTTGATCAAAGAGTACTTACAGAGTTGCCCTTTTGCAGTTCTTTTAAATGGAGATAAGGATTGCACTACCCTTGCTTTTGTTGCATACTTTTGTAAAGTACTAATGAATTCTTTACTTTAGCATCGAAAGATCCCCACCTAAAACTGGTAAAATTTGAATTACTTCAGAGATAATTATTGAACTTTCACAGCTCTTTAGGGAGAGGGAACATGGGAGGAATACACGAACTCTAGACAGGGCAGAGGAGTTGGAGGGGAAGGGAGGGGACATGGGGTTATTAATGATGGTGGAATGTGATGATCATTATTATCCAAAGTACAGGTATGAAGACACGAATTAATGTGAATATACTGTGTATACAACCAGAGATATGAAAAGTTGTGCTCTATATGTGTAATAAGAACTGTAATGCATTCTGCTGTCATATATAAATAAAACATAAAATAAAATGACTGGATGAAATGTACTGCTTTCTTTTTTTTAAGACCTATCCTTTCTTTATTGTGTCCTTGGAATTCTTCCGGGGTGGTGGCAGAATGGTGGCATACTGCAGAAAGCATCTTTGTTCTTCATTCTGAAGCTACTGGTTACTGCCTCTTCGCCTGTTTTCAGTATGAACTTACAATTTACTAATTGGAGCTGGCCGAGCAATGACTAAAGTCAAGTACATAGCCTCACAACTACATTGATTCAGAAATACAATGAATTGGTTTTGAACCAGATCCAACCACACTCTTCGGGGCAGCATGCTTTCACCTTGAATTTTGGGCTCCTTTATCTTAAAATGTTGACAGTAAATAATCTTGTTTGATTCCGTCAAAATTCTTTTCTCCTTGACTTGTTTTTCTTTGCCTCCCATTGAGTGTGGGCATTATTCACCAATCTGGTATGATTCATTACTTAGGCTATAGCAAAGGCATTCACATTCCTCTCTAGGGCTGTCACCATGAAGCCCCATAGAGGAAATAATGAAATAAATAAAAGATTTCCCGTAATGGGGTGGAGAAAGGTGTGGGTCTGAGGCCTTCTTTAACTATTCTAAAAGAAGTCATTTTAGTGGAATTAACTCATGTTGGGAGGGTGGGAAAATTGATGCCTTATTTTTAATTTTAAGGGGATTTACACCACATTCTTCCTTCTTAACAAAACAGTGGCAGCAATAAGGGCATTACCTGCCAACATTAACTGATGTAAAACAGACTTGAAGAACTACCTCCATTGTCTCCCCCGAAACACCCACTCATTATGTACACCCCAGTTGGGATGAAGGATCTGATTTTGCTGTAAATGTCAGCCAGAGCCTGGTTTGTTTTTGTCCCTAACAGGATTTCAAAGGTTACTCAAAAGTGATGTTTTGCAGAAATTATAAAGAGAAGGAGGTTTTCCTAATGAGAATATGATCTCTGGGACTTGCTTTCTTTTTCACCATTTTCTTTTTTTATAGTGTTCTTATATGCAGGCTTCTATTGAGTTACCCTTCAACAGTTAAGCTCTGAAGTCAGCATTGGATGTCTGGCTTATATGTAAACTAACACCAGTCTGTGGCCTGCAAAAATATGATTTCAAAGGCCAATTGCATTTTAAAAGGAAAAAACTACTTTTTTTTTAAGGTGGAAAAAAAAAAAAAACCCACTGCAAACCATAATCGGATGTGCAGTATTTTTCCTGTACTTAACATATCAATGTTTCATTTCAAAGATAATTAATTCTTTCAATAGCAAGGAGTCATAATAGATGATTGCTATTTTATTCCAATCATATTTATTCAGGGGAAATTGAAGCTTTAAGGACAAATACTTGGTTTCAAAAACACAATGAAATCGTACCTTTTATTCACCTATTTAACAAATATATATTATTTTTGTTTTGTTGGTCCTCCATCAGTCTGTCAATGACTTCATCCATGACTATGCAGCTAACACGACAAGGCAAACTGGTGTAAGAATCTTCTTCCTAACGACTTCTACTTAGAGATCAATTAACTTTTATGAGCCTCAGTAGTACTATTCTTTGCAGCAGAGACATGGAGTGGCAGGGCTAAAGAGCAGATTGTAAGGGGGATGCCAGCCCTAAGTGCAATGTTTTGGGGAAGCCATCCTCCCAATTTGGATAATTTAAAATGGTGTCAATTATTGCTTCTGCTATTACAATGAGATGAATGAGAGTAAAAGAAAATAGGAAGAGAAAGAGAATGAGATCAACCTATCTTCTCAATGCAGCTCAACAGGTTTTCTTGCATGTAATGCTTAACCTCCCTCTTTCCTTGTTTCTTTGTCATTATACTTGAAATAGAGCTTCTATTCTATCCAATTTCTCTCTACTGTTTTTGTTGCACCAGCTAATGTTCTAACTTCTTGTTAAAGCTTAACCTGGTTGCTTCACTTTTTATTATCTTTCTTGCCTCTGAAATCCTGCAACACTGGTCAGTACCAATGATATTAGCATTGAACCTATTTTTTTTTTTTTTTTGGTCTTGTTTTGGCCAGAAGGTAAATTCCTTGCATTCAGAATTCTTATCTTTTCTATCTCCCATTGAACACATGATAAATGTGCACAAGAAATAAGAGGTAAAGATACCCAGTGATCATTTTCATTTAGCACTACTATTTCCCAGTAAGGGGTAGTTTTGAACACCCCTAAAACACACAAAATGTATAGGTCATGAAAGCAATCCACCTTGTAATTGTGAATCACTATTGTTACAAAGTTTTTCCTCTTAATAGTCACAGTCTCCTACTTGTTTTACTGAAAGAAGCATCATTATTAACAATTGAAAAATTCTTATTTCTGGGGCAAGAAAATTAAAAGCAGACAACACATCTGTAATCTGTTTCAAATTCAGGTATTCATTCATTTAACCAGAGACATAGTAGACATGGATGTGCTCTCTTAGTCAAATATAAAATTTGATGCATTTTTTCTTTTTTTTTTTAAGCATACAGGTGCTGTTTTATTGTTGTTGCTTAGTTTTTGCTCTTACAGTCTTTGAGCTAATGGGAGTACAAGCAATGTGCAGAGAAAGGAGTTTCTGACCCCAGACAAAGTTAGAGAACATAACTAACAAAGCCCTTTCAATGTGGCAAATTTGGAAAGCATTAAACATGAAACATAAATCTTGAGAACAATGTTTGGATAAAAATGATGGGCTTTCTGGACATCCTGGGAAAATAAAAACATGAGGGCTACAAATGGATCCATCTTTTCCCCTTTCTTTTTAACTACTTGCATGGTTATGGGCCTTTCATGGATATGACTATTTTTAAAACCATCTAAATTTGTTTTTGTGATTTAGTTTATTTATACCAGCATGAAAAGGCCAGTGCTTAATATGGCAAATTCTGGATAAAACTCAGAGATACTAAAAGCAAATAATATAGAGGCTAATATTTTGTCTGTTCTATTTAAATAGAGAAATATGGTGAAATATTGAAATCATGAATGTAAGTTTTCTATGAGGCAAGATTTTTGATAGTTGCTGGTTTATTATGAATTTTAAGGTATACTTCCCAAACATGAATCCTTCAGTCATATTTTTTTTTTCCTTATTAAGAAGCCCAAGTTTTGCACATATTTATTTAGGTATCCAGAATATATGTCTTATATACAGATACTTTGAAAATCTGTTGTACATATTTTCTATTAGGAGAAATTTCTGAATGCAAATTAGTAGGGGAAAAGACAGGACACTAAATAACTAGGAGAGCATAAAATTTGCCTTACACACATTAGCTTAAAATATCAGTTCATGATTGTTTTAGTCAGCTTTTTCACTGCTGTAACTAAATACCTGACAAGAACAATATTAGAGGAGAAAAGTTTATTTGGGGGCTCTCAGTTTCAGAAGTCTCACTCCATAGACAGCCAGCCAGCTCCATTCCTTGAGGCTCAAGTGAGGCATGAGAACATCATGGCAGAAGTGTAGGGCGAAGGAAGCAGCTCACACAGTGATCAGGCAGCAGAGAGACAGACTCCACTTGCCAGATACAAAATATATACCCTAAAAATACACCCACTAATGATCCACCTCCTCCAGCCACACCCAACCCATCTTCTGTTCCTACTCAGTTAATTCCATCAGGGGATTAATTCACTGATGTCTCATAAGCCAGTCATTTCTTCTCTAACCTTCTTGCATTGTCTCACATATGAGGTTTTTTTTTTGGGGGGGGGCACCTCACATCTAAGCCATAACAATTATCAATTTGTTTAAATGTGCTAGTACTTAAATCTGAGTCCCACTGTTTCCTTCAAGGAAGACTGTAAATTGACATAAATATAGTGCTAATGGAATTTATGTTGGAGAACCCAGGACAAATGGCTAATGCTCAGGTAGAAAGAGTGGTTAGTTAGACATTATAACAGGTGCTTAGAGACTATGGCATTTTGTTTTTAAAATATCAGTTCATGATTAAAAAAATCTTCTAGCATTATAATCATGGATATAGCATGACATTTCTCTAAGAAAAAGCATGATTTGTTTTATCTTTAAGTGAGAATTTTAGCAAGGAGCAAACAATGAGAAACTAAAATGCTACAAACTCAAATGAGGAGCAATTGAAATGTACTTGATTTGTACTTGTACTGGTAATTTGTTTAAGTGGGCTAGTACTTGAAACTCAGTTCTACTGCTTCCTTCAAGGAAGGCTGAACATTGAAAATATGAAGAGTGTTGCCTGCCTGTGCAGCCTGGGTTTTTGACAGCATCATTCATATCATTTAATTCTTCCCATAGAGGTAATAACAATTAAGAAACTTAATTAGGGTGTGAACTATGTAGTCATGAGATGAATATTGGTGACAGTGATTTCTTGATGATACTTTCTATTAAATCTAGACTTCTTGTTACTCATTCATCAATTGCATAAAATCTCAAATGATAAATATTTTCCTCAAGCTTCCAAACACTGAACCTATATTGATGGCTTCTGTAATGATCCTCAGTGCACAAGGTTATCATGTGAATAACAATAAAACCCAAAGCACTGATAATCAGGATATCAACCAACAGTGTATATTGCCATTAATTTTATTTCAGGTCTTCAGTAACCTGAAACTTTTTTTCAAAATGGAGTTCATTGCACAAAAAATAATAAACAATAATATAGAACCACACAATTTTTTGAACTATTAAAATTAAGGGAATAACCAAATATATGTTGTCTAATATGGAATGAGACTGAAACTCTCATAAGACTTACATGAGACTCAGGATGCAGGAAGATGAGGAAGCATGTCTTCAAAGAGCTAAAGGAAAGCATATATATATATATATAAAATAGTATATATAAAATAGTATTTCAGATTTACATATATATAGTTTTTTTTACCTCCCCCCCAAAAAAATTATTCAACAGCAGAACACAGTAGAAGGAAAAATTAATAAAAGAGATGTGCAATTTAAGAAAAGGTAGTGAATTAAAAAAAAAGTTAATGGGGGTCTAAAATCAATTTCTGTCATTGTAATTCTATAATTTAATACAATGTAAGAAAGTATGTCTATAAGTATTTTATGTAATTATGGCTTAGTAGTCATGACTTTTACTTTCTGCTTATTTTTGAAAGTTTTATTCTTCGATTCAGAAGGACAGCTTTGCTCGATGTAGCAGTCTTGCTTGACAGTTTCATTCAGGGCTTGGAACACATCATTGCAAGTACTCCTGAATTTATAGTTTGTGTTGAGAAATCATAAGAAGTTCTGATTGGCTTGTCTCTGAATGTGATCTGAAGTTTTTCTCTTGAGGTTTTTAAAATTCTTCCCTTGTCCTGTATGGTAGGCATATTAATTATAAAGTTTATTGGTGAGATTCTTTCTGATCTTGTCTATTTGGGGTTCTGGATGCTTCCTGTATCTGGATGTCCATCTCATTCTCAAGGTTTGAAAAATTAGCTGCTATCATTTTCCTGAAGAGATTATCCATTCCTTTATCCTGAATCTCACAATCACCTTCAGGTTCATGAAACTGATTTGATCTCTTATTATTGTCCAAGAATTCTTGTATATTCTGACTATGGCTACTTATTTCTTTTCTTTAATACTGTCTGACTCTTCAAGACTGACCACTTTGTTTTTCATCTCTAAGAATCTGTCTTCAGCATACTCTATTCTATTAGACTTTCAACTGAATCTTTTATTTGACTTATTGTATCTTTCATTTCTAAGATATCTGTTTGGTTCTTTTTCAAATTCTTTATCTCCTTATTGAATTTCTCCTTAATATCCTTTACTAATTTAATTAATTCAATATTTTTTTCTGTATTCTCTTGGAATTCATTGATTTTTTTAAAAAATATTCATTCTTTTGAATTCTTCAGGTGTTTCATCTGCTACTGTATCTTTGTCATTTGTTGCTGGTAAATTGTGAGCTTTAGGACGTGTTATATTACTTGTTTCTTGTTTTTTTCATACTTTTTATTTTGTATTCCAGTGTTGATTTTTATGATTAACTTGGGATGAATTTCTTTTCCATTCTTATATGTGGGCCTTTTTAGAGCATAGCTTTCTCCTGCCAAATGTCCTACTGTGATCTAGATTGAGAACTCCCTGTAGGATTCGTATCCACAGGCTTTATTTTAATTATCTCTGTTTTTGCTGCAGCAATGGATGACCATGAGTGGGAAGGATGGCCCACCCTGAGCTATTCTTATTTGATTACTGGTTTTTGGTTGGGGTTTGTCTCTTCTATTATTTGTTTTAAAGTATAACTGATAAGCAAAATAAGCTAGACTAAAAAAAATCAAGGTCAAATATTTTCTTTTATATATATGGAAATTAGAGTGAAAAATGGAAGTATGTCTTCAGCATCGGGGAAGGAATCAAACATTATAAAGATACAGGGAAAATCAGTGAAGTAGAAGGAGGAGATGAGAGTGAGGGAGGAAAGAAGAGAGAAAATGAAGATAAACAGAACAAATTGAACAAAATCACGTTAAATTCATGTATAAAGATACCATTTACTTTAGATATACGTAAAAAACGTAAAAGAAAGAAAGTTTAATGGAGTAAATGAGAGACAATAGGGCTAGGGAGGAAAGAAGGAAAAGGGGGTGAATGGGATTGGAATCAACTTCCTTGCATGTAGGATTTTTTCAAAATGACAACCAAAATGCTATGTATAATTATAATGCTCTAGTAAAATTAAAAGAAAATATAGCTGAGTTCGAGTGTTGTTAATTTATGGCTCGAGCAAGGTGCACTATCTTTTCTTGAGTTTAGTTCAGCAGCAGAGACTCCACCCTGTGATATTGTAGTGTCCCTGGAGGTTCCCAGCACCTCACAGAATAGGGGGAGACAAATGATAGTAACGACTGATATAAACAATATACAATATTAAAATAAATGCCTACTATGCGATCTACAACACTAGTTACCACAAAAGCAGAAATGTTGGGGTCAGGAATTGCCAACAGCAAAAAACAACAAATAAGCATGAATTAGATCTGGCATTAAAGCAAACAGCCGGTGTCAACTATGTCATCCACAACAGTAATAATTGCAACAACCTGAGTGGTAGAGGAAGGATTTACATAAGGCAGTTAGTTCTAAAAGATGATAAAGATACAGTTCATTAAGAGAAAAGAAAATATAATAGAAAGGTAGAATCGAGTATACAGTGTTCAAAATGTGAACCAAGAGAATGAAGAAGTCTTACCCCTGGCCTGCATGGGGAGGGAGTAAGTAATCCTTGGAGGTGTGGGCTGGCTGGAAATGAAAGTCTGAGAAAGTAATATTGACAAATACAAACAAAAGATGCAGGAAAATATTTTTTAAAGTTGGAGCTTGACACATGGAAAAGACCTGAAGGGTCTGATCCCAACAAAGGGAAAAAGCCCACAAATGCTTTATTTATAGTGAAACACACCAAAGGAATTTATTGTGGGGAGGGA
Organism: Callospermophilus lateralis; assembly: GCF_048772815.1. Classification (NCBI taxonomy): domain Eukaryota; kingdom Metazoa; phylum Chordata; class Mammalia; order Rodentia; family Sciuridae; genus Callospermophilus; species Callospermophilus lateralis. The sequence continues at coordinate 22,051,693 of NC_135320.1, forward strand.
TTCCTCAAGGTAAATAAGAAGTGAGAAGCTCTGGGGAAGTTGGCCTGATTGGGTACTTATCCCGTGCACAGTAATTCATCCTCCTCTAAGAAGCTGGCACTACAAGGCTAGTTGGGGCACTGGTATCTCTTTTCACCTTGGGGAGCTGTGTTTGAATCTGGGGCTGTCTGTGCCAATAAATTCCACGGTGCCACAGAATTCTCCTTGAGCAGGATGTTTGCCAAGGCAATGAAGCTGTCTCAGATTACACTGAGAATTCTCTGAGGGGCACACCTCCACTTAGAGATGGCTTACATACATCCACAGTTTATTAGCAGTTTCCAACAAAGAAGAGATGTAGCAGGGGATGGTTATGTGGGAAGGGGAAAAATAAATAGGAAAAACAAAGTAAATGAAGAGAAAGAAAGAAAAGAGAAGTTGGTTGTTAGCAGTAGAAGAAAGGAAAGAAAGAGAAACACAGCAAAATAAATAAGTCCCAAACCCTAACCCAAAACAACAAGGCAAGAAAAAAAGCCTATATTTTAAAAATGCTAATTATGAAGAAAAAGGAAACAAATATGATCCATGTATATATTTCCATGAACCAATCAACACAGTAAGAACACATACACCAAAAAAAAAAAATAAATAAAAACAAAAGAAACTATTTTTTTCTCTTTTATCCTCACTGTCTCTTTTATTTATTTGTTCTTTTTAGGTATACATGAGAGTAGAGTGTATTTTGATGTATTATACATACATGGAGTATAACTTATTCTAATTGGGATCCCATTCATGTTCCTGTACAGGATGTGAAGTTTCACTGGTCGTGTATTCATATATGAATATAGGAAAGTTATGCCTTATTCTTCATTCTACATCTCACTCCAATCAGAATGGCAATTATCAAGAATATAATTAACAATAAATGCTGGCAAGAATATGAGGGAAAATGTTCAGCCATACATTGTTGGTGATACTGCAAATTGGTGCAACCACTTTGAAAAGCAGTATGGAGATTCTCTTTTTTTTTTTTTTTTTTTGATACTGCAGATTGAATGAACCCACAGGTACTTAACCACTGAGCCACATCCCCAACCCTTTTTATTTTTTTATTCTAAGACTGGGTCTTGCTAAGTTGCTCAGGCTAGATTTGAACTTATGATCCTCCTGCCTCAGCCTTCTGAAGAACTGGAATTACAGGTGTGTGCCACTATGCCCAAGCAGAAAAAAGTTTCTTCATGAAAAATGAGAGAATCTTCTCCAAAAATGTTGATGAGAATGAATGGTCACTACCTATGCTTAACTGTCCTTCTTTTTTGGACAATGTACTGAGGGAGAAAGGGGGAGGGAGAGGAAATGGGGGAGAGAGTGCTAGAGTATGTAGAGCATGCTAGGGGTTGTTAACCCCTTCTTCTTTTTGTGTTGCTCATGGAGCTGTCCGTTGAAGTGACCCAAAACTGAAGCTGGTTGAAAGAGCTGTCAGCTTCCCTTCTCACCAGGATAAGGTAGGATGGAAAGGGAAGTACTATCATTTGGAGTTTTGTCTGCACAGACCAGATCAATGCACTCACAGAATTCAGCGACTGGAGCTCAATCAGGCCTAGGGACTTCCTTGGGTGGAATCTGCTTTGAAGAGATTAAAGCAACACAACCCCATGGCCCTGCAGATGCCAATCTCTGCTGAGAGTATGGATCTTAGGAACCTCCCAAGAATTCCTGAGGCTGGGGAGTCAATCTTCCACCCACTGTGCTGTCCATGAACACAGCCTCCCCAGACTTAGTCCCTGAGTGTATTCACTCATGTGATCTGCTAGACTCAAACACAAAGTGAGTTGGGCTCCGCTTTGTATTTCTGAGTTGAATTTCCTTCTGTACCATATTCTCTGTGCCTGTGTCACTCATGTTCTGCTAGATGTACCCTAGGTTGCTTAGTAGGCGCTTGCTGGAGCAGCGTGGGATAATTGTTAGTATTTTCTGGGTCCTGCAGCAGTAAGCTCAATATGGTCTCCCCATATTGACTCCTGTCTCAGTTCTCCATTCACAAGTTGAGTAATACTGAGCACTTTTCAAATATAAGTTCACAGTGCAGCCCCTGGATCAGCCAAGATCAGGTTGGTTTTCTGATCTACAGGTTTTTCCATGACAAATAGGTCCATTGTGTTTTCTCTGTGTGTTATCTCTACCCTCTGTGCATTGCTGCTGCAACCTGCTCTTCTCCAATGTAGTCTTTCTACTTTGTTCAATGCAGTTGAATTTCTGGATCTCTAAGACCCTCTGTCTAATATTGAATATTAGTGAAATCTCACTTTAACTCACCCCACTGAGAAGCAGTGCTCATGGAAAAAGTGGAAATGTAGCCTTCCTCTAATCTGCCATTTCCAATCATTGCCAGTCTATATCTTTTCATTGGGGAATTTAATTCATTTATACTTGAGGTCATTGTCCATAAATAAAGACTTACATAAGTCATTCTGTTCTTCTTGGGGGGTTATTTTCCCTTTCTTCTTTTATTCTCAATCTTTGTGATTTGATGGTTTTCTGTAATTGGTAGGGATTTGGATCTTTTTCTCTTATGTATATCTGCCTACCGTTCAGTTTTGTACCTTCACATGTTTTTCTGATGGTAGTTATCATTTATTTTTTTTTAGCACCAAGATTGTTGGTTGGTTATTTTTATAATGTCTCTCTTTGCTGAATTTCTTAATCACATCATGAATTATCTTTATAATTGCATTAAATTGTCTGTATTGCCTTTTATTTCGTTGTTTCCTTAGAAGAATTATTTTGAATTATTGGTCAGGTAATTGGTCCATTTTCCTTTCTTGAGATATGTTGCTGGAAAGTCGTTGTGCTTCTTTTCAGGCATAATGTTACCTTGCTTTTACAAGATTATTTTGTCCCTTTGTTGGTACTTGTGCACTGTGTGGGTCAGTTGCCTCTGTCAATATTATAGAGTGACTTCACAGTAAGAGACTTTCTGATGGTGATGTGTCCTAGGTTGTTGATTGGATACACTGTGATGATTTTGGTTCTAATTGGGCTTTTTAGTGTAGTGTCTAATTTTTCAGTTGTGACCCACATTGGTGAGATCTGCAGGTATCTCTGTGGCCTAGGCTAAAGGGGATGTGGGCTTGCTCCACCGTCTGGGTGCAGATCCATTAGGTAGAGAAGATTCACTGACAGCATGGCTGTCGGTGTAGGGTGATTCTCAGTTTCTGCAGGTCATTGAAGGTGAGCCCAGGGGCATGCAATGCAACATTCAAGGTAGCAGGATGACTTACAGAAGTCACATAGGGTCCAGGCCATACTAATGGGCAGAGACAGTAAGAGTTAATATCTGAGGGCTACACTGATGACTTTATGAGGTTTCTGGGGACTGACCTGCTCAACTCGGTTTTCATAGCTTCTTTCTAGGGCTGAGGTGAGTAGCCAGGGTTCAGCATCTGTTTCTCAAGGCCTCATAGGCCAGTCTTCTGAGAATGGTTGCTCACATACTTCTTGGAAAAACAGGATGATAAGCAGGGCCACTTATTGCTTCCCAGGGCCTTAGTGGGCCAAGTCTCTCAGTAAAGTCTTCTCAGCTTCTAGGGGTTGTTGGTAGGTGGGTAAGGTTGCCTGACTGTTTCCTGGGACAGCATAAGGATGGGTGAAGCCATCTGACTACTTCCTGGGTGGCTCAGTGAGTTGAACCTCTCAGGTTGTTACCTAACTACCTACCTGGGATGACGGTGTATTGGTGGGGTCATCGTGCCACTCGGTCCTGTTGAGAGAGTTAGCAGAGTTGCTGGGAACAGCTTTCTGACTACATCACAGGATTGTAGGGGGCAAGTTCTCAAGAGCCTGGGGAGAGAGGGCACAACGCAGAATGAGCTCTTTCTCCCCTTGGTGATCTGGCAGCTCCCCACACTGGGTTCAGAGCCTGCAAGAGACACAGGGTTCTCTAGCAGTAAATTCTTCAGGTGTCTAGGGTGTGAGAAGAGTTACCCACGTCTTCCTGTTTACCCATGTCCACTGAGCAAAGTCCATTTTTGTTGAGAATGGATCTCCAGGGATAATAAAGTAAATTCTGTAGCTTCATTCCCTTCTTTCTAAGACTGTTAATAAGCCACGCTTGCCGATGTCTGCGTCACATTCTGACTCCCCTCTGAAGTGCTGCTGTAAACACTCCAGTGAGAGAGCTTGCTGTTTTTTCTTGTTTGGGTCCTTTTTTTTTTTTGAAAGGAAGTGCACCAGGCATCTCTAGTCAGTCGTCTTGCTTTTGGCCCTCCTGCTTTGGGGGCTTTTCTTTGTTTTTGTTTAGTATTTTTTTTTCCATTTCTTTATGATTTGTTATGGTCCCCTCTCCCATTTTGGACAATCCTCATCAGAATATATAGTATTTTTAAAATTTGATTCTATTTTCCTGTCAGTTATTCCAGCAAATATTTCTTCTACCCCATTCTTGCCCTCCTTTTAGGAATAAGACTCTGCATGTATTTTAGGCCTTTTGTACTGGGTCCCCTCTGTTTCTTATGCTTTTCTATAAGCCTTTTTTTTTCTGTAAAATTCAGTATGAATGATTTATTCTAACCTAGCTTTTCAGTTTATTCATACATTTTTAGTTGTGCATAAAAACTGCTAAATTAATTTTAATACCTTATAAATTTGATTACAGTATTTTTCAAGTTAAGAATCTTCATTTGATTATTTTTAGTAGTGCTTGCATTCTATGTTAAAAGTCTTTTTTATATAGAGTTTGTAAGTCAAGTGGCACACATGATAGATATAGAGAGAGTTCTGTTTTCTTATTATATACAGTTATATATAACTACATATATCTGACTATATATCTCTTACAAAATATAGTTATGTATGATGATATGTTAAATTTACTTATGATTTACACATTATTATTATTTGCATATTATATAATTTAAATATGTAAATAAATATATTTTCTTGAAATCATGATTTTTCTATGAAATGAGATCAATCAAAATTCTGCTCTCTTAACTCATTGTTACTCTGGTAATATCTGTATTTCTAGTAAATATAAATAAATAGAAGAAGAAGAACTCAAACCATTACTAATTGTTGACAACGTAAATCTATATTTAGAAGATGAAAAAAATTTTACCAGAGAACTTCTAGAACTAATAAATGAATTCAGCAAAGTAGTAGGATATAAAATCAACACTCACAAATCAAACACGTTTCTATCCATTATCAGTGATAAATTCACTAAAAGAGAAATTAGGAAAACTACCTTATTCCCAATAGCCTAAAATAAAAATTTGGGAATCAACCTAATAAAAGAGGTGGAAGACCTCTACAATGAAAATTACAGAACACTAAAGAAAGAAATTGAAGAAAACCTCAGAAGATGAAAAGCTCTCACATGCTCTTGGATAGGCAGAATTACCATTGGCCAAATGGCCATACTACCAAAAGCAATTCCTATTAAAATCCCAATGACATTCTTCATATAAATAGGAAAAAAATCTTGAAAATTATTCATTAAAAAAAAGAGACCCAGAATAGCTAAAGCAATATTTAACAAGAAAAGTGAAACAGGAGGCATCACAAAACCAGACCTCAAGCCATATTACAGAGGCATAGTAACAAAAACAGCATAGTATTGGCACCAAAACAGACATAAAGACCAATGGTACAGAATAAAAGATACAGAAACAAACCCTCCTAAGTACAGTTATCTCATACTATACAAAGGTGCCAAAGACATCCATTGGAGAAAAGATAGCTTCTTCAACAAATGGTGCTGGGAAAGCTGGAAATCCATATGTAGCAAAATGAAATTAAACCCCTATCTTTCACCCTGCACAAAAATCACCTCAAAGTGGATCAAAGACTTAGGCAGTAGAACAGAGACCCTGCACCAAATAGAAGAAAAAGCAGGCCCAAATCTTCATTATATTGGCTTAGGATCTGACTTCCTTAACAAGACTCCTAAAGTGCAAGAAGTAAAATCCAGAAACACTAAATGAGATGGATTCAAACTTAAAAGATTCTTCTCAGCAAAGGAAACAATCAATAACATGAAGAGAGCCCCAACAGAATGGGAGAAAATCTTTAACACAAACAATTCAGATAAAGCAGTAATCTCCAGGATATAAAAGAACACAAAAAACACAACACCAAAAAAACAAATAATCCAGTCAATAAATGGGCTAAGGAACTGACACTTCACAGAAGAAGAAATACAATTTGATCAACAAATATATGAAAAAATGTTCAATATCCAGCAATTAGCGAAATGTGAATCAAAACTACTCTAAGATTTCATCTCACTCCAGTCAAAATGGCAATCATCAAGAATACTGGCAACAATAAATGTTGGCGAGGATGTGGGGGAAAGAGCACACTCATACATCACTGGTGGGACTGCAAAATGGTGCAACCACTATGGAAAGCAATATGGAGATTCCTCAGAAAACTTGGAATTTGACCATTTGACCCAGTTATCCCCCTCCTCAGTTTATACCCAAAGGACTTAAAATCAGTGTATTACAGGGATGCAGCCACATCAAAGTTTATAGCAGCTCATTTCACAATAGTCAAACTATGGAACCAACCTGGATTCTCTTTAACAGATGAATGGATAAACAAAATGTGGTATATATACACAATGGACTATTACTGAGTTTTAAAGAAGAATGAAATTATGGCATTTGCAAGTAAATGAATGGAGCTGGAGAATATCATGCTAAGCAAAATAAATTATCCCCAAAATCCAAAGGCCAAATATTTTCTCTGATATGTGGAAGCCAATTCACAATGATGGGAAGACTAAGGAAAAGTAGAGATATTTTGGATTAGGCAGAAGGAAGTAAAGGGAGGGGAGGGGACATGAGGTAGGAAGGATAGTAGAAGGAATTAGACATTATTACCTATGTACATATATGATTACACAATCAGTGTGATTCTATATCACACACTACCAGAGCAGTTATATTTTATTTATGTATGATGTGTCAAAATACATTCTACTGTCATGTATAACTAATTAGAACAAATAAAAAAGTAAGACCAAACAATAAAAAACAGAAAAAAGGTATTTATATTTATTTGTAACAATAAGATATCAATATTTTCATAAATAGTAAGAATTATTGTAAGATTTATTATAAGTAAATAAAGACTTAGTTTCTAAAAACCAGTAACCACATCTTTAAAAAGCATACCTGAATTAAATAATGTTAAATAACAATGGCTCCATGCTTACCTCAACTTTCCTTTGGCTTTGAAAGGTTGAAGCTTAATGACTTAAAATCAATAGTGGTGACTTGGTGTGAGACAAATAATTTTTTCTTATCAATGAAATAGCTTCCTGATTAAAAAAATTATATTTTTCTTGTTTAGAATTGACTAGAGGTCATTGTTTCATCTTGTTGACTAATTTTCCGAATATATTGAAAAATATTTTTCTAATGTGTAACAACAGTAAAAGTTGATCTTCTACTCTGTACTATGTGATTGATATTTCATGACATCATTTCTTATTCTTAACCACCCCCCGAGTGAAAGATATATAGCAGTATTCCCACTTTACAGTTGGCAATAAGAAAATCACAGTGGATAAACTAGTTGTTGGAAGTCATTCCAATTAAATTGAGAAGATCATCATTTAAACTTAGCTCTTACTGAAATTTTTATTTAAGTTGATGTAATATATGAATAGATTCTTTTAATATCACTTCATGATATATTTGCAAAGAAAACCTATTTAAAGGAATTTATTCTTTTCTATAATTTAAAATAGGTTTCTAATTTTTAATTCAAACTCACATGAGAGGGACTTAAAGTTTTAATGTTAAAAAGTATTTTGAAACATTTTCCAATATTATGGATTATTTTTAAAAATATATGTTTTTAGTGTGAGATCTAAAAAGAAATACCAATTAAATATATTGTACCTAAACTACACAAAAATATATTTTAAATAATATTTTTAATTAGAGTTTCCTCTGATGCTGGCTTAGCCTATCTGATAAAGAGGAAGAGGATAGTGGTAACATTTTTCTCAAATTAATATTCTGTGGGTAGTTTTATTTTCAAATTTATCTTCACAAATTTAAATGTTCTAACATGTTTCTTTGTTCCCAGTTGTAATTGTCATTTCATATTATTTTTCCTCAACTTTTGAGTTTTTACTGTAATTAATATTAGAGTTAGCTATTTTTAAGGGGAGAATAAATGTGTTTTACATATATAAGCACTTGGGTCACTTTTCCACATGAGTAATTACTACTTTGAATTCAGTATTTTGGGGAGTCATAAGATATTTCTTCTCAAACCTCTGGGAACATCATTTCCTCTTCATCTGGCATCTAATTTGAGGATAAGTCTATTTATTATTCCTATAATTTTGTTTTGCTGGAACACTGTAGGCTTTACATTTTTTTGCCCCCAACTTTTTCTTTAATATGTCTTGATTAATAATTATTGGGTATTCCTTATTCCTTTCATGACTTTTATAGAAAATTTAAAATCTACATTTTTTATAGGCTAATTACTAAATGCCAGATAGTTTCAAAACATGACTTTAAATTTTTAATTGTAACATACCCATAAAGTAGGAATTATTTTAAATCTCATTTTGTAGATAAGAAAACTAAGGGGCAGACAGATAAGCTATTTTTAGTTACAAAACTTGTATTTAGGAGAACTGGAGATGAGCATTTTCCTCGAACTAGCATTGAAGACTGCTTTGTTCCCTGTACAGCAAAGTAGCTTCCTGGTAGAAGCAGGGGTGACAAGAGGAAGTAACACAAATGTTAGATAGTATGAACAGAGAGAGCCAAGTGTGAGAATAGGAAGAAACAGGCAGATGTCATGAAACTGTTGGTGAATTCTATCTTTGAGGATGTTCTATATCCTAGGAATTGAGAGTCTCCTGGTAATGAGGTAATATAAGGAAAGAAACTGCAATATGTGTGTTAATTTGGTCAAATTCTTTTCAAGAGATAACTTTTCAGGACTAGAGTTCAGAATAATTATTTGGTTTTATTAGGGAGAAATTAGGTCTACCAGTATTTCCATTTCAACTGAACTAGTGTTTCTAATTGAGTGTGTGATTTGGGGTATCTCAAAACACTTGGAACCATCAAGTTACTAACAATTCATTTTTTCCCACATGAATTTATTCTATAAAATTCATTCTCTCTCCATTACTCCCTCTCTCTCTCTCCCTCCCTCCCTCTCTCTGCTTAAAATTTGTATCAATTAGATATAACTTTGAAAATGATCAGAATGTTTGGTTTCTTCAACTCCCAATGTTAGACTAAGAAAGTTAAGAAAAAAGTGATGTATTTACTAATTAGCCTGCGGCTTGAATGTGAAATTTGACCATTTAATTCCTCTATTATTTTCTAGAAACTGTATTTTCTTAAAACTATCAAATACTTTCTCTTTGCTTAAATGTGAGTAAGAAGGTCAGTTCAAAGGAACTGTAGGGGTTTTGAAAGGAATTAAAGGAAAGGAAACCTTTAACTTGACACCAAAGTGCTTGATGGCTTAATGTGATCCTGCACAAGCCCCCTGTTTGACAGTTTACTATATCTAGGAGAATAGGGGAAGACACAGTCCGAATGCAAACATAAAGACTCACACAATAAATTAAGGGAAAAGCAAGATATTGAATCACAGTTATAATATGTAGAAAGAAGCATGAGGAGATAAGATGTGGATTTGCATAGACTGGGGAGCTGGTTTCCCTGGTTGAAGATCAAGCTTCACCTTTAATCCTTTGTGAGAGTTTTAGACAACCTTTATGCCTCTCACATTTCTCACCTGTCAAATAAGCCTAATATTAAGAGTGACCTGTGGAGCTATTGTGCCTGACACATATCAAGTGTTCAGTAAATGTTAAGCATTACTAAAAAGTTCAAGCACTTTATCACCCAGACAGACCCATAGAGAGGAACAACTTGGCAGGTAGAAACACAGTTCCCATTTTTTGATTCTGAGTTCACCCAAGATGGCAGCTGAATTTTGTCAAGGCCATTACTTCCCACCCAGAAAAATTCATTCTGCTTTTGCTAAAAGGAAAGACTTGTTTAATCTCTAAAGTAACACAAACATATCTGATTTTCAGGCACCTAGAAATCTAAAACAGGTAAGTTTTGTTTGCACGTGTATTTTTCTGCAGAGCACTTTAAAAAAATCAAATGTGAAAACCCAAAGTACATTGGCCATACAAATAATACACAAGAAAATAAACATGACTTTAAAAAAAAAGCAGAAATCTTTTTACCTGCTGAAAATACTCATTATGCTATATTATTTCTATTGATAACAGTATCAGGTTCTACATAAACAATTCACTCAGATTTTCTGGGCAATACTATTGAATTTGGTTGTAATCTTTTCACCAAAAGAAATGCACTATCAAAATTCATTTGGAGTTTGAACTGAGATAAACCTTTTTTTTTTTAAATAAAGGTTAAAAAACTGGGGGTTGGAAAAACTATATCAAAATATGTAGTATGTTTTTTTTGTTTTGAACTGGGAAATGTCAAGTCAGTGATAACTCTTCACACCCAGCAATAGACCATTCTTTCTACATGCACCATCATTCTTTAAGAAAACAGAAAATGCTGCATGAATAGACCTTTCCACAGGGCTTCCTTTTTAATTTTCCAGGGTTTGGAGAAGCAACATCCATCAAGTTCCCTCAACTGTTGAGAATAATGCTGTTTTTGTCACACACAGGATCTATTTTGAGCTGAAATATACACACTGCCTTTGGACTATAGGCTGCAGACCTGTCAGCACAATGCCCCGATACAAACTATCCCTTTAGCAAGATGACTTCATTCTCGCAGCCTGTTCTGGTTTCTTCATCCTTCCAGGTTTTCACAGTTCAATGCAGTCAAATAAGGTGATGGCGTTTTTAAGGCTCTCGATTTTATTGGTCTATGAATGAAGGTAGGTGGCCAGGTGCTATTTCAGGGGTTTGTCTGGTAATATGATGCTAAGTTTCAGTACATTTAGATTAAGAGGGCTGAGATATTAATACTGGAAACACAAATATTTCATTTAGGTAAATAGTTTTCATAACAGAAAGTGATAACCTGAATCAGCCGAAATAAGAGTATAAAGGTCTAAATTTAAACTGAATTATTATTAAAAATTAAAATGTGGGACATAACATTTCTCAAAAAAACAATTTATTAGAATCCATGCAACCCCTGATTGCATTTGGAACTTTCTAGTTGTCGGATACTAAGTACACCCTAATTCTTTAATTATTTCATACAGTTGATTCACATTTACTAATTTCTTATAAAGATAAAATCAGATAGATGCCTAAAACAGATACATATCTTGGCCTAGAAACAGCCATGGCTGATTGTTTGTTTTGTCCTTTAACAAGGAAAAAAATTTTGCCTACAAATGAACCACATCTACTGTGATACTGTGTGTGTGTGTGTGTGTGTGTGTGTGTGTATGTGTGTGTTTGATTTTGACTTTTATCCATGGCTTCTGGCTCACCATTCCTTCCCTGAGGTAGGCTGCAGATACTAGAATTTCTCTTCTCTGAGGTGGAACATAGAAACTCTAATCTTCCCTACCTTTCTCTGACCTACTTTGTCTCATGGTAGATGGTAAGACCCTCATTTCAGAAGAAGTTCCATACCTCTGAAGAAGAAATGCTGAGGAATTCAAATACAGGTCTTGCTGGGTTTCCACATTCAGACTATTAGCATGAGACCACACCATATTTCAAAATGGTCATCCACGCTTTAATGATGCCTATGAAATATAGTCTCTAAAAAACTCCCAAATTACAGAGCTTCCAGATAGTTGAACACATGGAGGTTCCTGGAAGATGGTATGTCTTCTGAGAGGGCAGAGAAGCCCCATGCCTCTTCTCCCATTACCTTGCCCTGTGCATTTCTTTATCTGTATCCTTTGTAAGATCCTTTATAATAAACCAGTAAATATAAGTGTTTCCCTGAGTTTTGTGAGCTTCTTGAGCAAATTAAAGAAACCTGAGGAGGATTGAAGGAACCATCACTTATAGCCAGTGAGTTGGAACCACAGGTAAAATCACGTAGAGCTTACAATTGATATCTAAAGTGTAGACACACTGCAGTCTCAGAGATGAAACCCTCAACGTGTGGGTCTGACAGCATCTCCAGGTGGTGTGAGAACTGAATTGTATTGTAGGATGTCTAGCCAGGGTCTGCTGCTAAAGGATTGATTGCTTACTTGGTGTATGGGGAAAACCTCCACATATCTGGTGCCAGAGGTCATCTGCATTTTGAGAATATAGTAAGAGAAACTAAGTTTGTGTTTTCCTACTCATGTGTGAGAAAAGAAAGTTACTTAAAAGATTATGGTAGTTAGTGACAGGCTAAAGAAGAATCACTCTGAGTCATAAGATTGAAAAGGAATTCCCAGTGCAACTATTAAGAGCTGTGTGGATGTTTTAGTCAGGTTTTTCATTCCTGTGACAAAAAGACCTACAAGAGCAATTGCAGGAGGAAAAGTTTGTTTGGCTCACAGTTTCAGAGGTCTCAATTCATAGACAGCCAACTTCATTGCTCTGGGCCCAAGGTGAGGCAGAACATCATGGTGGAAGAGTGTGGTGGAGGAGAGCCGTGTAGGACATGGCAATCAGAAAGCAGAGAGAAAGCTCCACTCACCTGGGACTAAATATAAACCCCAAAGGCACACCCCCAGTGAAATACTTTTTCCAACCACACCCTACCCACCTACAGTTACCACCCAGTTTATCCATGTCTGATTAAGTTAAGGTTCTCATCACCCAATCAGTTCACCTCGAAACTTTCTTGTATTCTCATACATGAGCTTTAGGGGAACACCTCATGTCTAAATTAAAACAATGAACAAGAGAAAATGGTTTAGTTTTTCTTTAATTCTCTGGAAAGCAGCTGCATTAGTTGCATCTGCTAATAGACTTGCAACTGTCAAATGAGAAAGTGCATGCAAAGAGCTTAAAAAACAATGACAAGGACAGATAATATTTACCTGTCCTTCTACTAAATAAAAAATCTGTCAAGTCCTTTGCAAATGTGTTTTCTGCTTTGCAAAATAATATAAAACTAAAATATGTAAAATGTATAATGTGTATGTACATTTAAGTACCTAATTTGAAATGTGTATGATTAATAAAAAACTACATGACCAAAGATACAAAACTTGCCAGATTTTAATTCTCTGCTTCCCTGCAGTGGTCGTAGAATTTTTAATGTTAACCTTAGTAGTTAGACTCCCACATCTAACACTTTATATAATTCTCTGTTGTTAATTAAATTGGGTGAAACACATCCTGTATAGAAATGCATTCTTAAATGCAGGATTGGTCTTCAGTGTGTATTGGAAGGTCATCAGTTCTTTCATCCAACTCTGCCCTATGTGGGTGTACAGCTGGTCAAATTTTTAAATCATTTAGAACAATTTGAAATTAATGAAATATCCACAGTTTTAAAATAAGATAGGCTAAAGAAGAATCACTCTGAGTCACAAGATTGAAAAGGAATTCCCAGTGGAACCATTAAGAGCTGTGTGGATGTTTTAGTCAGCTTTTTCATCCTTGTGAAAAAAGACCTACAAGAACAATTGCAGGAGATTTAAATAAGATTATTGTTAATTTAAAAACCAAATTACTGGTGTTTTTAACAATCTGTATACATGAAAGAAGAAGAATAAAACTTTGGGAATCACATAAGTTTGCTGTGATCATTCAAAAATGTAGCCAAATTGTGGTCTGAATAAATTTTTTTCAAATACAAAATTTAGGAGTTTAGCACATTATGTGTTGCAGAAAAGAGGACCATGGACTCTAAATATCTATAAAACTTTTTCATTCATTTAAATAGGGTTATTTCTGAAGGCATTTATCTACACCATAAATATTGTGCTCTGGAATTCTGGCCACTCTTTTTATTTGAAGTCTTCTTATTGACTGAAAGAGCCTGGTTTCTTGGTTTTATAAATAATTCATAAATATATAAATATATAAATCACAATGTTATTTCTATTTCAATCAATCTTTCCTCCTATACTTTATATCCAAAATCCTACTCTAGCAGGTCTACCCTTTATAACAAAGAGATTTTAATAGCTACACGTAGACATCAGAAATCTAAGCACTTGCATATTTTCTAGGTAGGCAAAGAGAAATTTGGGCAGAAATGACTTGTTTTAAAATTTAAATATAATGAAGGCTGGATTTCTCTTCCTTGCAACTCTTGTTGCATTAGAAAAGTATGAAATACCTATTATGAATTGTGCTGCTATAAACATTGATGTGGCTGTGTCCCTGTAGTATGCTGTTTTTAAGCCCTTTGAGTATAGACCGAGAAGAGGGATAGCTGGGTCAAATGGTGGTTCCATTCCCAATTTTCCAAGAAATCTCCATACTGCTTTCCAGATTGGCTGCACCGTTTTGCAGTCCAAGCAGCAGTGTATGAGTGTACCTTTTTTCCTGCATCCTCGCCAATACTTATTGTTATTTGTATGCAAATAGCTAACATTCTGACTGGAGTGAGATGAAATCTTAGAGTGGTTTTGATTTGCATTTCTCTAATTGCTAGTGATGATGAACATTTTTTCATGTATTTGTAGATTGATTGTACATTATCTTCTGAGAAGTGTCTCTTCAGGTACTTGGCCCATTTATTGATTGGGTGATTTGGGTTTTGTTTTTTTTTTCTTTGGTGTTTTGCTTTTTGAGTTCTTTATATACCCTAGAGATTAGTGCTCTATCTGATGTGAGGGGTAAAGATTTGCTCCCAAGATACAGTCTCTCTGTTAACCTCATAGACTGTTTCCTTTGCTGGAACCAACTTTGATGCCCTTCAGTAGATGAATGGATAAAAAAATGTGGCATATATACACAGTGGAATATTACTCAGTATTAAAAGAGAATAAATCATGGCACTTGCAGGTTAATGAATGGAGTTACAGAAGATAATGCTAAGTGAAGTTAGCCAATCCCAAAAAACCAAATGCTGAATGTTTTCTCTGATATAAGGAGGCTGATTCATAGTGGGGTAGGAAGGGGGAGCATGGGAGGAATCCACAAACTCTAGATAGGGCAGAGGAGTTGGAGGGGAGGGGAGGGGGCATGGGGTAATTAATGATGGTGGAATGTGATGATCATTACTATTCAAAGTACATATATGAAGACATGAATTGGTGTGACTGTACTACATATATAACCAGAGACATGAAAAATTGTGCTCTATATGTGTAATAAGAATTTTCATGCATTCCGCTGCCATATATAAATAAAAAATAAAAGTATAAAATAGAAAATAGCCCAATATTTTATTGTTTTCTTACTTACACTGGAACTAAAATAATCCTAACTTCAAATCACAAATAAATCATCATTAAATTATGTTCTGACACTGTATTGCTAGAACCACAAGAGTAAAACTAATATGGAAGAGGTTGGCAATAAACAGAATCTCTTAGAGTCTTATGTTTCTGGGCAATTTCTGTAAGCAAGTAGTGACTGCCTATGTCAGTAAACAATACATAATTCACTCAGCTCACAGATATTATTTGGACGAATAGAGGAGTCTCTGCTATATACAGTTGTTGAATAAATAATTCAGTGAACAAAATGCCTAATGTGAAATGCTTAGAAATGCAGATAAGAATACATAACATAAGAAATAACAGGAGGCAAAGAGTCACACAGAAAAGTTTTAATCTCGACCTTGGGTTTCAATCCCACACTGTCTCATACTCTTCCCTGTCTTTTCTTTGGAAATAAAAATAATAATAACTTGAGTTATCTGAAACCCTGGAAGATATTAGATCAGCAAAAGCTTGGTCCCCTCAATGATGTGGCCTCGCTACTGATCTGTACTGGACTGTGTCAAGGACGAAAAGGAAGCATATCTTACCTTAAACCACTGAGATGGGGGCATAGGGACTACGCACTGTGTCCAGGCTATCTCGACTAATGCAACTACCTCAAAGGGTTTATGTTACAATGACACATTTGGCCCAGCATGGTGAATTTAAGATTTCCTCCCTAGGTGGACTGGTTTTGGTATGGGTTACTTCTTGCCTTCAACATCTTGAACTTCAGCCATACCTCAGGATCCGGGCTCCTGCTGGCTTCATGTTTAGGCAGGGGGTATACTACGTTCAAAACTTCCCCTTCCTTTCTTTTCTGTGTTTTGGTGATCACACCTGTGAAGTTGAAGCATATCATGCGATTTTAATTTCTAATATTAAGAAACATTATTTTTAACACTCTGTCAAGCATCAATGAATGTGTTTACTTCTCTAAAACTATGAAATGATAATTGTCATTATCTTACTGATGAAGAAACTAAGACATATAAGATTAAAACAATAGTTACATAGTCTTTAAAATATGAAGGATTATATTTGCAGAGAAATATAAGAAATGGCTATAGATAACTAGAACAGCATAAGTTACCTTTGTTAATTAGAAAAAGAGTTTTTGAAAAAAATTCAACTAAAATCAGTTTGTAGACCCAGAACTTATAGAAAAATCAATTTCACATGCATTTATAATGAAAAAGTAAAACTAAAATCATTTTATTAATGAACAAATTGTGGGGAAAATTTCAAAATATCTTGACAACAAATACAAATATAAATGGAGATAAAATAGAAAAGCCTCATGTGAAATTCCATATCATAAATTATCAGATTGAATTTAAACTCTGGGAAAATGGCTCTTCTCAGAAATTCTGTTTAAAAATCAGCAAAATACAGCTCTTCAGGCAACATTTAACATCTCCTAATTTTCATTACATTTGAATCCTATGTCATCAAATATTACATAGAACAGAAATACAATTATTTAAGAGTATATACTGCCTATGGGAGAAACTTCCTGTTCACAAGCTTATGTATTCAGAAACTAAAATAGCAGTTAGAATTTTTTAGTATTATTTTTCCAAACCAAAATGTAAAAAAATTAATCTATAATAAAATTCATTTGACAGTATTCTCAAGTGGAAGCATTAGACAATGATAACAGACTTTCGATGGATTTCATTTTTTAAAAGCAATATTCTGTATTAATTAATTATATTGATGTTATTCTTAGAAGATGGATAAAGAGTCCTTTTTCCCCCCTTTGACTTGCAATTATTTAATTTAATAAAAGAAATAGGAAAGAAGCCATGGGGAGAAGAGACTGCTGCTTAGAGTTCTAGATGTTTCTAAAATAGCTCTGATAGTTTCAGACAGAATGAGAAAATGAGGATGTCATCCTATACTATGAATAAAAAATGATGCTTTCATGGAAACAACCCTCACTAATTAATTCTCTTTGCACATTTTTTTGTAAACACTTGCCTTTTACATATCATGGATCAATGAATGTATTCTGTCAAAGACTTTTATAGTTAGCTTCCATTTTCATAAATACTAATTACATCAGCAATAAAAGAAGCCTTGACAAATGGAAAAACATGCATATGTTATAATTATTTATTCATCTGTCATCCACTCTTTCATTTATTAAAAGTGTTTTGAATACGTACTCTAGATTCTATGGAGTTATGGAGTAACATACAAAGGAGGTGTTGAGAAAAAGGTTATCTGTTAGTATTCAAACACTGCAAAATATATCTGTAGGCTGATTATCTGGTTTTATGTAAAATGTATTTGATGTCATTTTGTTTGAAAGAAAGAGGCTACTATCCAGTTTCCTCAATTTCAATTCCCTCTTTGGATACTTTCTGGAGGTGCTATGTGCTTTCAAACAGTCTTTGCCAGACTGGGAAAATACTGCCTAAGTATCATGTTTTAAAAAAATATGAATGGGATTTCTGCATTGAAAGCTCAATATATAGTTCATTTAAAAAGTAAAACAATGACAATAATAACAAAAATATTGGAGTGTCTTTACTAAAACTAGAAGGATGTGTATGCATATTATTAAATGATTAAGAGGAATCAAAATTGGAAGATTCTTTATTCAAATCTCAACAGAACTATTTTCAGTGAGAGTAAATCCTACATTTTAACGATTAGCAAGTGATATAGAAATATGCTTGGCAAAAAGGAAAAAATACATGAATATAAAATTTTCAAAACAACACAAAACAATTTTAAACAGAAATTATTTCCAAGACTGGGTAGAGCTTAGAAATAATTATTTATGTCACAGTAGTCTCTTAATATATAAAATAATGTTGAGGACATAAGTTGACATGTATGAAAGTTATTTGCTTAAAAATAAACTAATCAATGATTAGCTTGAGAAATATTTTAGGACAGGAAGCATGTGTCACTCATTTTTATATCTCTAGAACCTACAGAATAGCAGCTTTAATAGGTAGATACTTAAGTGATATTTGTTGAGCAAATGAGTGAGGGAATTAATAGTGAAAGTAAATTGTAGGACTATTTTTAGACTGAGAGGTTCTAGAAATTTGCATAAGAAATACTATTTTTAATATAAAAACTACATCTCCATCTCTAATTGCGGAAAAAATCCATACTCCTATTCTTTATTGATATCTTTTAAAACTATGGTCTTTTCAGGTTATTTATTTATATAGGATCACCTTCCAGATGTGCTGCACTGTATCACATGGGAAACATTTATCTTCACATGCTTCTAAATCTCTCTTATATGATTCATACTGGATTTCAGTCCAACCACCTTTAAAAAAATAAAAACAAACATTCCCGAAGGTGCCCAAGTTCATGCAGTTCCAATACACCATATAAACTGCAATAAACCATATGCTGCAGGAGTCTAGAATAAATAGCCTCTTTAAAAATCTGAGCTGCCAACAAAATTGAGATTCCATTTTTAAATGATTTTCTGCAAAGTAAACATTTTTCAAGCTTGATCTTTGTGTAATTTTTCACTGGCATTTTTCAAGCTAGGAAAAAAAAAAAAAAAAAACCCTGCACATGTTCTTTTTGTAAAGACGGGTTTAATACTCCACTGTGTCACCAAGTCCCAGTGAGCTAATTTGTTCTAAAGACAACATTACTACATCAATACAACGCAGCTTAACCTTCAACTAACCTTATTCTGTTTGCTTTCCATATCCCAACTGAGGCTCTCAGCCAAAATGTCCCCTCAATTCTGGGTTCATTTCTTGCTAGATGGAAAATATGTGCATATAAACTATGCTGCCTTTGTATATCAGAGAAAAAGTAACATTCACATTCACACTATCCAAAAATCACACATATATGCATGTATGCTCTCTCTCTCTCTCTCTCTCTCTCTCTCTCTCTCTCTCACACACACACACACACACACACACACACACCACTTGTTCCCTATCTTACAAAATATGGAATCACTTCAGTGAGGCAGAATGCTTAGAATTTAAGACAGAACTCCACATTTAAGCAAGGTCCCCAAAGATAGTTAAAAAACAAACAAACAAACAAACAAAAACCAGAACTAATCCAAATCCTGATTCATATTTTGACTTGATTTGATTCTCTTTATTTCTTCAATTTCTAAGCCATCCTGCTGTAACATCTTTGTCCACGTGAGCCAATGATTGCAGTTCTTAACTGAAATTTCCATGAAAACGACTCATCTCAGTTTCGTTCATTATTTCTCCCCTAGCTCTTCCTCTCTCTGGATGCAAAACAAAAGCAGAAGTACTTTCAGTGTTTATTCATTTTTTTCAAGTTTAAAGGATTTTCCTGAATTTGAACATGATGGAATCTAATCCACCTCTATACAAATAAAGTGATGATTTTTTTCCTCAAAAATGTGATTGGTACCCTGAAATGCTTTGGGATGATTTTATTCAGAGTTTATGTTAGTTAAATAAGTTAACAGGTTCACAATTTGAAAAACAAACAAACAAAAAAGTCCTAGTTAGAAATTCTAGAGAGAAAAAAGAATGTTCCATATTTTATTTTAAGAAGATCCATTTAATGAACTAGATGGTTTGATAACCACTGAGGTCTTATCTCACCATCTCAGATAACCATGCCTGTACTGGAACCCACTCTTCGGCTATTAGAAAATCTTGGAACAGTCAAGATAATGTAAACTCAAATGAGCTTGATTAACTGAAGAAATCACAAATAATAAATTATTCTCAGAGTGAATTTTCTCTGCAAAATTTATCTCAAGCCTGGAAAAGAATCAAGGACAACCGAAACTCTGTATTAGGGAAAGGATTAATATTTTTAGGATAACATTATTCTATCATCCATCTTGATTTTCAAAAGTCTCCAGTTAAGTGCATTTTTAAAATTTAGCATTTTATCAAGTCCTCACTGGTGTTTTGTAAATCAAAGACACAATTGTAAAAGATCTTAAACACAGTTTTATCTAAGCAAAGTAGCCAATAGATAAACTACAGAGTCTAATTTCTCTTCTCCAGTCTTTAATATTTTAAATAAGAATCATGTTAGGTTCCAGACAATTTGCATTATGTATGTTTTATTAAATTCTAAATGCTTAGACATTGATGATGTGTATAAAATCAATATATTTTCTGAGGAAAAGGAGACACAGGATGTGATAGAGTTGAATTATGTCATCCCAAAGTTCACATTGAAGTTCTAACCTAGTGCCTCATAATATGAGCTTATTTGGAGATATGGTCTTTTCAGATATAATCATAAAATGAAATCATTGCAGTGGGCCCTAATTCAATATTACTGGTATCCTTATAAAATGGGAAAATCTAGACATACACACTCATCCAGGGAGAGCACCATGAGAATACAAGGCACAGAGATCTGGAAGCCAAAGAATGCTGATGATGACCAGCAAAACAGCAAAGAGGCATCAACAAATTGTCCCTCGCCACCTTCAAGAGGAATCAGCTGGAGCTGGAGTTGTGAGCTCTAGATAAGGCAAAGGGGAAAAGAGGAGGGAGGGGAAGGGAGGGGTTATGGGGTAGGAAAGAGTGGAATGAGATGGTCATCATTACCCTAAGTACATGCATGAAGACATGAAGGGTGTGACTCTATGTACAACCAGAGATAGGAAAAATTGTGCTCTATGTATGTAATATGCGTTGTAATGCATTTTGTTGTCCTAGATAACAAATTAAAATTTAAAAAAGTAAATAGAACAAAGGTATTGTGCCCATGTACAACTAAAAGAAAAATAAAAAGAGGACCCAGCCATACTCTTACATAGATATGAGACTGCTAGCTTCCAAAACTGTGAGGCAAGGAGTCTCCATTGTTTAAATTTGTAGTTCTTTGTTAGGGTAGCCTTGGAAAACGAATGTATCCTTTTCTGATGCTTTTCTGACTCTCAACTCCTGAGTGAGTTGAAGTTTAAATATCCAAGTCAGTTATTTTTATACACTAAGGTTTTCCAGGCAAAGTTTGCTCAGATAAAACCTCAAAAACTATTGTTATGGTTTAGATAGTAGGTATCCCCTAAAAGCTCATATGTAAGGCAATGCAGAAAGGGTTAGAGGAGAAATGTTTGGGTTATAAGAGCCCTAACCCAATTAGTGAATTATCCCCTGATGGGATTAATTGAGTGGTAACTGAAGGTGGATGGGGTGTAGATGGAGGAAGTGGGTCATTGGGGGTGTGTTTAGGGGGCATATATTTTGTACCTGCTTTCAGATCATTAGGAGAGCCACTTCTCTCCACCACACTCTTCCATCATGATGTCCTGCCTCCCCTTGAGTCCCAAGGAATAGAGCTGGCTCTCTATGGACTGAAACCTCTGAAACTCTGAGCCCTGAAATAAACTTTCCTCCTCTAAAATTGTTCTGGTTGGGTCTTTCAGTCACAGGAGCAAAAAAGCTAAGTAAGACACCTACTGAATCAGAATCACTGATACAGGTACTGGAAATACATATTCATAAAAAGTTCTCTAAATGACACTGATACATACCTTGTGCTAAGGACCACTGGTCTAATATGTATGGGTGAGAACAACAGATCCAAGGGTGATTGTCATTCCTTATTTGGAGGAGCAAGCCCTACTTTTGTCATTAAAGGAGTCTCATGGCAGTGACTTTGACCATGGATACACATTAAATTCATCTGGGGAACTTTTAAAAACCACAATTGCAGGCCGCATCCACATCAAATAAAAGAGAACCTCTGAGGTCCTCATCCAGACACTGCTATTTTTTTTAAACTTCCATGTGGTTGCAATGTGTGCTCAGGACGAGGTCCTAACTTTAAGCTGAAGAAGTCAACTTTATGGGAAATGACTAATCAGCTAATTAACATTGTCAAAGATCAGATAACCGCAGTAACCCAATTAATCAGCCAACATTTCCCTCAGACTTCCCGAGTAGATAGATCACTTCTTTGTTCTCCATATCTTTCTTTTGTTTTGTCTACCCTTGGTTTCTTTAATTCCATTCCACCTTTCTTTTACCTTTCATCTTCCTTTGGCACTCCATTCTTTTCTCTTTCCTTCCCATAACCATCTATCTATCTGTTCCCTGTCTGATCTTACATAGAAATATAATGAAATTGAACTTATACATATGTATCATATTTGGGAGTCAAATTCTATGATCCTTGGATTCTTCTTGGAAATCATTTGGCCTAAAGTATTTTATACCTCTTTAAGACATACCTTCTACTAAATTAAGATGCTTTTTCACATGTTTTCTTAAATATACACACCTGTCACTCCCCACCTTCATTTCCTCTTGCTTTAGAATATTTTACAACACTGGTGCATTATACATTAGGCCTCAGTATCAAAGAGCCCAGGGTATCTAGAAGGAGGTCATGGTATTTTTTTTTTTTTCATTGCAAAGTTTATTTTCCTGGTGCAACTCTGAAGAACTTGGAAGACTTTCCTGGGAGCATGACAACAGGTGCCTGAAGGTGGTGGGAAGGTACCATGTGTAACATTTGGAGAAGGTACTGAGAGCAGTGCCATGAGCTTCTCACTGAAAGAACCTGGAATGGTGCCGAGTTACGAGCTGCCCATGGAACCTGTGGCTGTGAACAACATAACATCTTATTTTAGCTTGAGTTTAATTGCCCTGGATCCTGTTCTAGGAAATCTTGAGTGCCATTTCCTCAGGATGGATAGCATCTCATTCACCTTTTCTTAGACTATCATATTGCAGAGGAACAGGTTGTTTCATTTAGGTCCTAGTTGGATCATAGATGTAACTCCTTAGTCACTCCAGAAAAAGGATTGCAGATGTTCTATGACAAATCTATTCACTAAAAAGTAAACTAGCACTGCGTGTGAAGCCAAGCCGAAGAGTTCATCTGTTCGCCACCTGCATTGAACTTTTTTATTCTAATACTCTTTTTGGTTTTCCATTCTTCATTCCACTTTCTCTGGTTTTCTTTTGTCCTCTCAATCCAAGTAAAAACTTGTTAAAAAGTATCTTCTGCGGGCTCCCTTGACATGTATGCAGAAACCAATTTAATTTCATTATAGTTTTCCAAGAGTTGGCATCTAGATAGAAATGCTTTGTAGAACACCAGACTAGATAACATCTGTTCAGGTGATACCCACACAATTAGCTGCCCTCATTATTAAAAAGTTCAACGAGTGGGTTTTTATCCAAATGACCAGATAACCTTGGTTTCTTCCACAGGGGGAAAAAAATGTTCATTTGCTTGGTCCAAAAGCGTTAGGTTCTTTTTCTTCCTGTTTTATGTTAGATGTTGTTGCTGTCTATTCTTTAGCTTTGTGGTTAAAATGAGAACAGAAATTGCAATTATGAAAATAGAAAAAAAAAGAATAACACAGTTCACTGAGACACTCCTTTTGATAGAGAATTATGCAAAAACACAGCATCTTCTTCCTGACTGGGTCTTATTAGGCTCAGAATCCTTGGGATTCTGTGACTTTCTTCATATGACCTTCTCCCTGAGTGTCTCTATATACAAATTCCCCTCTTCCTACAAGGACACTAGAGCCAGGTGGCTTAGAATCAATCCCAATGACCTCATCTTGATTGCATCTGTGAAGACTCTATTTCCAGAGTCTTCACAACTGCAAGTAGCGGGTGAAGGATGCAGCATGTTTGAGGTACACACTTCAACCCATGACAGTGAGTTATAGGAACATTCTGCATATGTCCTTATACAGCAGTTAAATTTCTATGTTAGGGATACAGGTTTTATCTTTATTCCTGCCTATTAAAAAAAACACTCAGGACTTTACTATTAATTGTATTTCTCACTTTCTACAAACACTTTATTTTTATAGAAGTGATAATAATTTATTGTTTTTAAATTTTCTTTCAATTCTTAAACTTTTATTTTGGAAATGTCAATATACATAAAATCAGAGGAAATAATTAGATGGAAATGGGCATATGTATCACCTAAACGTACCTCTACCCACTTCCTCCTTCCTCCATATAATTTTGAAGCAAATTCTAGCCATTATATCATTCCATCTAAAATTGAAACTCTCTCTCTAAATATGAAATATAACCACATACTTTTCTTCCACTTACAAATGTAACAATTTATTAGTATTATTAAACACCTAGTGTTCGATTTCCCTGATTCTCTTATAAAATTTTATTATGGATTAATTATTTAAACTGTCATAAAATATACCTCATGCATTATTAGTTGATATTTCTGTTAAGTCATTTGTAATCTGTAGCTTCCTCTTACTCTATTATATGTATATATAGTTTTTAAAAGAAGCCAGGACTTTTGAGCAGCCAGACTGTGTTAGTGAACTTGCTGGTCTATGTGGGAGAAGGAGGAGGCTTCAAGAAGAACAGTGTCCTTCAGCTGAGCTTAGTAATGGAGTTAAGTCACGTTGTGCAAACTCCTCCTGGGCTGGTCAGAAACAGTTCCCGATCCTTTTTGCTCCAGGAAGCCCACTTTGAGAAGCACTGCTCTAGAGTCTGCCGCTGCCTGGGTACTGCTCACTCACCCAGAATGCCACTTACCTGGTTCCTTCCCCAGGTTCCCTGTAGACTCGCAGCCATCTGAAGCCTGGATCAGATTCCGACTGACTGTTTTGGCTAGACCTAGGTGGTGTGGTAGACTTCCATTGGCAGGCTCAACTGTCTGGTTATCTCACTTTTTGCAGGGTGACCTACCATTTTGTCATTTCTTCTTTTATTAGTTTATAAGTAATGGGAAATTGGTAATAGTCTGATCCTATCATTCCTTCTTCATTTACTAGATGGGATAGTTTAATATTGAGCAATTTCTTTTTTATTAACTCCTGGATTACTTTCATGCATAGTTCATATAGGAAAATCAAGATAAGTGTTTATTTCCCTTTATTACCAGTTTTTGCAATACTGGAGTTTACCTAGCATCCTCTGGAGGTGACCTTGAAGGCAGTGGTATGTGTACGCGGGTATGCGTGCATGTGTGTACCTGGGAAATGAACTCATGGATTTAAACATAACTATTTTAAGTATTTCAATACGCTGATTGACCCCTTAGGATTGCACAAATTGTTTCATCTTTGGCCAGTGGGATCCTCTTCAATTAGGTTCCAGATCCTTTTGATATACCCTCCAGTAATCGTAAATGGATTTCTTGATTTCTGGCACCCCAAAATGCCCCAGGTTCATCTTGTGTAGTATCTCTTGTGTAGAATTTGGAATGAGCCATCTCTCTGAGGACATCTGGTTATTTTATGGTCTCTGTCTATTGACTGCATTTATACCGGACTGCTCTGGGATTCAACTGCCTATTGGCCAGTGTTTTCAAACTTTTCTGTATTTTATGAAGGGCAATTTTCTCCCCCTGAAATAAGGATTATTATAGATGTAGCAGAGCCCTTATTGTCTTTGAGTGCTCAGATAAAACCCAGATGGTTGGTCATAATAACCACAATAAAATTTAATTTTAAGATGTAATAAAGGAAACTGAATGATGAAGTTGCTGTGTTCCCTAAGGCAACACACTGAATCCTCGTCTCCTCATAAAGGTATGGCTGAAAACCTATGAGATTTGATTTTCTTTAGCTATGACAATATGTCCAATTGAAAATTCTCTTATAGATAATCAGCCAACAACCTTTCAACAAACTAGTGCAGACCCAATATTTTGTTTGTTTGCTATTTTTAAATCACCATATTGAAGCAGTCTTAAAGAAAGTCTTGGTTTTACATAATTCAGGTCCCAGATTCATTCAGTTACTTTCTCTGTCAACATGTTTATTCTACACACCTTAAGGGTATAGGGAGCTGGAAATTCTGAGATGAACGTAATAAGGAATTTACTCTCAGATTGCTGAAGCTCCATGGAGAGATTAAGTTTCAAATGATATCTGAGAAATCTCAATGTAAATACACAACACAATCTAAGCAAGATGAGGGAAAATTAAGAATATTTATTCTTTTGACCATCTAGTAAAGAGTATTTCAAATATATAATAAGCCATGACTTTCTTATTTTTCATTTGGTAATGATAGATTATGGAAAAAGAAAAAAATCACATTAATAAAAAGGAGTGTATAATTTTAATGGAAACAGTATAACATCTTGTCAAAGAAGGAAAAATCAGGTCTTTATCTGCTAAAACTGTGAGATCTTTAAATACAAAGTGCCAGACATCTGGTTGCTACAGCCTCAGGGCCATAGCAATAAGCAAGCAAGAAAAAGGACTATGTCATTCTCACAAATCCTGACCTCAGACTTGACATAAAGCCAAAGTGTTTTAGTACTTGGCAATGTTATTTTATTGACACATGTCAAATAATTCTAATTTATGGCCATATAATCCTACATCTTGAGGCTCAGCTTTGTAGCACACATTGGAATTCAATACAATAGTCATGTTAATATCAGAGCCAAATAAAATGAGAACTCAACTTTTATGTCGAGCTTCATGAGTTACAAGGAGAATCATAATGTGTTTAAGTGTTTGCTTGTTTTACTAATTCTATGGCCTGTGAATGTACTTATATCTTTACTGGAGTTAGCCTTTTTCCCCTACATTATATAATCAAGGATCTAACTTAATTTCATAGATGATGAAAATAAAATGTGTCATATGCAAAAAATTGATGTTCACATAAAATAAAATAAAAATTCCAGATAGAATTTTCAGTGGGGTTCAATCTTTGTTAAACAGAGTATATACATTATTTTTCAGAAATGAATATGTTATTCTGAAGGAACCTCACAAAAGTATTCTTAATTTCACTGGAATTATGTATTTAAGTATGGAATACTATTGTTGATCATTATATTTATTTCCATAAATAATGCAATTTTTTATTTAAAACAATAACTATTTATTGCTACTAAAGTTAGATAAAAATACACCAAATAACCTACTACAGGATAATTTTACTTTTGAATACCAGTGCAAAAAATTCAAAATACAAAAAGGAGTGAATGGAATTCAATAGCACACTAAAAAATGTTTTAAATCAGAAGTTATATTAATTTCAAGATTGCAAGTATGGACTGTATTAGGAAGTCCATTGATTAATTCACCATTGCTATAAATTGAGTAAATGTCTCCCAAAGGTCTACATATTTAACAACTGGTCTGAAGGTAGTGCTATTGGGAGGTGGTGGGACTTCTGGGAGTTGGAGTCTAGTGGGAATTTCTTAGGTTATTGGGGGCATGTTCTTGAAGGTGGTGGAATCCCAGTCTGACTTCTTTCTCTTAGTTTCCTGGATCATGATGCAAGCAGTTTGGTTTGCCATGCATTCCTGCCATTATGCTGTCCTCACCAATGTTCCCATTAAAATGGGGATGCTCAATCTTGGAATGGAACCTCCAGTACCATGAAACCAAATAAATCTTTTCTCTTTATATGTTAATTGCCTCAGGTACTTCATTATAGTAATTCAAAAATGACTAACATATTAATAGTTAATAGAACAAAACTAGTTAATAATAGTTAATAGAACAAAAATACATGTCAAATCTTGAGGTACCAAGAAAGCATTCAGTGATCAATTTTCCTTATTATAATATTCACACCTCAGCCCAAAATAGTACTTCATAGAACATGGAATATTGGATGCATTGGATGACAAGAATAAAACAAGGAGTTATTAAAAATTGCAGAAGAAGCAGGGCGTGGTGGAGCACACCTATAATCCCAGTGGCTGGGGAAGCTGAGGCAGGGGATCTCAAGTTCAAAGCCAGTCTCAGAAAGAGTGAGGTGCTAAGCAATACCCTGTCTCTAAATAAAATACAAAATAGGACTGGGGATGTGGCTCAGTGCCTGAGGGCCCCTGACTTCAATCCCTGGTACCTCCCCCCAAAAAAATTGCAGAAGAAAGAGATTGGTATTTACTAAAGCAACATAAAAGATTTACTTTTATGATTACTATGTTAAATATTATCTTTTCCACTGTTTTAAAACTATGTGTGAATATGTGTGTTTTTATTTATATGTGTGTGCATATATGATATACATCATATAAATGTGAGAGAATACATAGACAATAGACAAATTATGAAGGATTTCCACTGGCACACTAATTGCAATTATTTATAAGATATATAAAGAGGTATTTTGGAAAAATTCTGACTTTCTTCTTCAGACTTTGTTGGCTATTACTTGAGTTTTAGTTTACATAAATTAATTTACAAAAGCTTTCTTAGAGAAAGTAATCATTCTTTACTGAAACTTCAAAGTAGAATATAATACAACTTACAGATATTAACTTGCATGTGAAGTTGAATTATTTTTGACCACCAAATATAATATGGAGTGATATGATAAAGATATCTGGCATTGTATAACTCTCTTACTGTCCAAAGTCTTTCAAGTCATTCCCAAGTTGCAAGGCAGTAAAAAAAAAAAAAAAAAAAAAAAAAAAAAAAAAAAAAAATTACGTAAATTTCATTTACTTTAGTAGACACTGTCCTGAGCTTTAGACTAAATGTGGGGAAAAGAACAGACAGTGGTCTCTCCTTTCTCACTTAAAGGCATCCTTCCATCCCTTTGTGAATTACCAGTGATATACTTAGACATTTTTCTTGGGTAAATTATGCATAGAGAAGTTCATGAAACCAAATTACTAACCACTATAATCTTTTTCTCCTAGTCTAGCAAGAAAACTGTTTTAGTTGTAGGTTTGCCTTTTAATTCTTTATAAATCCTTTAAATGTAGGGAAGAAATTAGGCTTCTTTATGTATCTGATAGTTTTTTCTGTACCTAAATAATTCTACTTATTACAGGTAAATTTGTCCATGTTCCACTGTGCCAGATATTATTCTCTGTTGCAGGGATCTGTGGCCCTTGAAAAGTGAATGAATCCTCAAGCAAGAGCAATAAGAAAAGAAGACTGACATGTAAACAAAGAGATGCATGGAGTATTTAGAAATACAAAGAAGGGAGACGTCTTAAATGATGGTTGGGGAAAGAAAGATGAAAAAAAATCAACAGAGAAATGCTGCTTGAATTTATTTTCCAAGTTTAAGTGAGGTTTTCAAGTAAATAGCAGAAAAAGTTGTATCTGCAGATCCTGAAGGTAAGGAGTTAATAATTGAGTATGATCAGATTATATGATATAAATAGAGAAAAAGAAGAGATAACTCAAGGTAGGCAGGAGACCAAAGTCAGATCTTGAGAGATCCTACCATCATGGGAAGAACTCGTCAGTAGAGATCCTATTATCTAGCTAGAATGTCCATCTCCTGGTGTCTTGACTGGAGAATTCCTATACAGACATCAAGACCCAAGTGAAAAATCATCTCTTCTTTGATGCCACAGCTGACTTAAACACTTACAATAAAGCACTTATGGTGTGAATATTTGTTTGTTGACTAAAATTAAGGTAAATCATTGGGATATCAGGCAAAAAAAATCAAAAGCTTTTTTTGGAATAGGCCAAATCCTTGGCACAAAAAAAAATGTAATTGTTGGGTTGGAGTAATTAAATTTTTCTAGTACTTTCATTGAGTAGGTTATGATTGAATGAGTTTTAGAAAAACATTTGTTTCCCACCTGTTTTTACCCTTCAAAGATCTATTTTTCTTGGCAGAGACACACCCAGAGCTTTGGCTCTATATGAACCTTGCATTTTCATTAAATCTGAAAAAAAACATAGGCAAGGTTTAACACATGCTTAAATGTTAGTTAAGTTCGCCCTTTTTATAAGCCCCAAGCACAGGTGTATTGAGTTTGCATTGGTCATTATGTATGACATTATGTTATTTTAAGCAGTGATATTGCTTTTGCTGAAAAATAGATTAAGTATGTATAGAAATGGTTGTATAATATTTTTGGCTGAGATTATGTAAGTGTTATAATGCCAAGTCAACTCTATCCTAACGAAATAATAATTCATAAGAACTATTTATGATATCATTTATTCTATCCCTGGGAGGATTATAATTTGTGACATTTCTGTTATACAAACAAAGATGAACAAACACACCAGCAGAAACCTGGTAGAACCAGTGACCAAATACAACATGTAGACTGTAGAAGGTAAGGTTATAACTTAAACAGAAGAATTCAACCCTTCCATTATTCACCAGATGTCATTCAGCTGATACACTGGGCCTGGCTCATGGTAGGCAACCTAACACTATGATGATTGCCTGTGGAATTTCAGTATTAGGTTCTATGAAGATGATGAAAAATTAAGAATCCATTCTAAAGGAATTAGGTGTGTATTCAGAGTATCACACGTAGGAAGCACCCTTCTGGCCAAATTCTTGATTTCACAGTTGAAGATGCTGGTGCATAGAAATCTCCCAAGGGGAGATGACTCATCCAGAACTGGCCAAAGCAGCAAGACTCCAGTCACACTGATTGGTGGAGGAAGAAGCACAGGGGCATGTGAAATCACATGAAAAGGAAGTTGAAAGTCAACTGATTTATATTTTAACAAATGCATAGAGCTAGCCACCATGGCACATGCCTATAAGCCTAGCAACTTGAGAGGCTGAGATGGAAGGATAGTAAGTTCAAAGTCAGCCTCAGTAGATTAGTGAAGCCCTAAGCAACTCAGTGAGACCCATTCTCAAACAAAAATGAATAAATAAATAAAAAGGGCTGGGGATGTGGCTCAGTGGTAAAGTGCCCCTGGGTTGAATCACTGATCCTTGGTACAAAAAAAAAAAAAAAAAAAAGGCACAGAAATAACTAAAGTAGATAGAAAATATGGAGCATGTTGAAATGTGCGTTGCAGGGCCTGGTTGGCCAGGCATTGATTATGCCAAGACTAGCTGTTGCCTTCCCATAACCATCCCCTATATCTCCTCTGCCTGTTCCTATGAGAAATATAACCCCTTCACTAGTGTCAACAATGCCTGCACGGCTTACAGAGCTGCACTGACAATCTGAGGGCTGTAAAGGAGAAGTCCAGGCACAGAATGGATAGCCATTGCCATCTTCCTGACTCTATTCCTATCTCCCTGTCCTTCATCTTTCCCTAAGGACAATAACCATTGTTAGCAGTCTTTATTCCAAAAGGTAAAATTGTGATGATTTTTTAAAACTTTCCAAAGAAAGATTAACTATGGCCTTTGAATTTTCATCTGTGTTATTTTATAGTAAAAATGAAAATAATAAACCATCATACTAAAGAGCTGCAATTAATTCGATTTTGTTGATTTGAAGGTTCATAATCAAATGATGTTTATTTTTAACAAATCACATAATGACTCCCAACTGACCTCTCTTTGGTTAAAAAAAAAAAATGTTAACATTAAATGGTGAAATCGTTTATTGGTAAGAGTTCTCCAAATGTACCCACTCACACATTTGTTTTATTTTATATTTTTGTTCTTGTTATGACAAAAGAAAATATTAAGAGAGGATAAATTATGAATAATTTGGAATATACTGTAATAATTTGTAATATACTTTAAACTTTACTTTTCACAGGGTTTTCAGTAAATCATTTTGCAAAACGCTGTTTGATATTAAGCTGGGCACTGTTTTCATTTCATCTGTGGATAAACTGAGATAAATAACAAGAACTGACTGACTTTATCTAAAGAGGAAGTGACCAAAACTAGAACATTCGGGGTAGTGACCACCGACCTCTCCTGTCCTTCAAGACAGAGTCTGCCTGAAGTATCCTCTTCTGTCTATGCTGGTGACATAGCTAAGGGCTCTACCCACTCCAAAAACATGCCTCAAGGTGGCACCTACATGATTTGTCATTTTTTTCTATCAGTCCCATGAAATCAGTTTGTTTCATAGCTAGGATTTGGATAAGAAATAAAATACAATGATTTTTTTTTTCTTAATTATCTTCATTTAACTTTAAGGGACAAAAATACAGGTCATGAAATCTATCCCTCTGCATTAGTTAGCTCAGAATACCATATTGTAATACCACAGACTTGATGACTTAAGTTAATTTTCTTACTGTTCTTGAGGCAGCAAAAGTAAGAAAATAGATTCGGGATCAAGGTGTTGGCAGGATTGGTTTCTCATGAGGCATAGCCCATTGGTTTGCAGATGGCTGTCTCCTCGTTTTGTCTTCACCGGGCCTTTTCTCTGGGTGCCACTGGTGTCTTTTGCTATCTTCTAAGACACTAGTAATATTTGGTTAGATTTCATTTTAACTTAGTTACCTCCTTCAATACCCAATCACCAAACATACTCACACTAAGGGCAAATGCTTCAACATATGTATTTTGAAGGACACAGTTTAGTCCATAACACTATCTTGTTTGTTCTTATCCTAACCCCTACCCGGAAGCTTTTAATGTAAATGCCAGCACTGTAGGTACCTCCTGCCACAGAATAGAAAAATATTTGACTCAGGGTTAACAGAGAAAGAAATTAAACAAAAACCAAGTGGAATTCAACCCAATGAACCCGAATGACAAAATGAAAATGTAACAATTGAAGGTTAAATAAATTTTAAGAGAACTAAGCACCAAGGTTACTGTGCATTAGGTTGAACTCACTGTTCCTCCACTTAATAAAATATCTGCAAATGGGTTTACTAAATTTAAACATAAAAATTGCAGTTTTTAAATTTAGCTACTTCCAGATTGATGACATTTTTAAGTAAAAGTTGCCTTTGCTTTCTAAAAACAGACTTCAAGCATATTTAGCACCTGATTATCTTATTCATCTCCCAGGAAAAATAACAAGAGTTGCTTTTTTTTTTTCTAAAAGAAAACCTTCTTATCACTCTCATGTGGTACTATTATACAGCTATGAGGGTTAACCAACACATTCATAAATTACGAAAGTCACTTCTAAACAGATCCTTGAATCTATAGAAATTGAAGGTTGATAAAGCATTATTAAAGGAGAAATAATGAATTATTTAACAAATGGTGGGGGGGTTGGCTAAATAGTTAAAGATCATACACAAGTCCAATTGGATTTAATATAAATGAAATTATAAAATATAGAAGAAAATGACTGATTTGGGAGTATGGGAAAACTTCTAAGCATGAAAACAAACAAAATAATTCTTAAGGAAAAGATTAATAAATTCTACTTTATAGAAGTAAAATATTTCTATACCAAACTCCAACAGTAAGAGTAAAAGACGGAATTATAACATTCACTTCCTTTTTTTTTTTTAATAGTAAACAA
Source organism: Callospermophilus lateralis (assembly GCF_048772815.1). Lineage (NCBI taxonomy): Eukaryota > Metazoa > Chordata > Mammalia > Rodentia > Sciuridae > Callospermophilus > Callospermophilus lateralis. The sequence goes on from NC_135320.1 coordinate 22,085,068, forward strand.
GATAATACAGCTTGCTTTAAGAAAAGAAGCAGAAAACCCACAAGAATAAACAGAATAAAGATGATGGCAACAAAATTTGATTATTGATATCTGATTTGATAACTGAGAAAAGAGAATTCTGTCAGCAGTAGAGAAAGCAGAGGCAAGTTGATTTGAACCCCAAGGCTCAGGAATTGGGAGTCCAGGTACCGCTGGAAGCGAGAATGAGGTTGGAGCTAAAGAGAGTGGAATGGGCCAGGCATGTGGCACATGCTTGTAATCCCAGCAGTTCAGGAGGCTGAGGTAGGAGAACTGGGAGTTCAAAGCCAGCCTCAGCAAATTGGAGAGCCCTTGGGCAACTTAGCGAGAGCCTGTCTCAAAATAAAGTATATTAAAGAGGGGAGGCAGTGCTAGGGATGTGGCTTAGTGGATAAGCACCTCTGGGTTCAATCCCTGGTACCTAAATAAATAAATAAAGAGAGAGAGATGGGTTGGACTTGAGAAGCAGTTACTTCTAGCCCCAATCAGGACCACTAGGAAAAGCAGCTAAGAAGCTCCTCCTTTGCTACCTGTTGGTAAGCTGCAGAGATAGGCTCTTCTTACTGTTCCTGCAAACCAGGTAATTTCTAGATTGGAGGATGCCCTCCTTCTTGGTAGGCAGGATTGTTTTATGAAAACCAGCAGATGGAGGAAAGTGCACGTACTGAAGACTAAGAACCCACTTGTTAACCCTTTGCTCAGAATCAGCTCCCAGAATCTTGGTAGGCAAGAGAATAAAAATTATTTTCCATGGAACCCTGAAGAACCAAAGAAGAAACCTAGAAGCATATACATCACTGATTGCCCAACAACAACATGGATAACAACAAACTGCTCTGTTATGCTGTAGTGAAGCTTAAAGTTGGCAGGCCTGCGGGCAGAAGCATTTCCATTGCCTTCCTCTAACGTTTTCACAGACATTCAAGAAAAAGTGGGCATCTAGAGAATACTGTGACATGAAATAATAAAAGAAAAGAGCTATTCAAAAATAATAGAGAGGATGCAAAAACGTAGGCTCTTAAAAAAAAAAAAACCCAAGAAACATAATGTTGTCAGAGAAATAAAAGAAAGTAGTCTTCAAGGAATGTCTGGGGGATTGTGTTTTAACATTTTGCCCAAAGGGCTGTGGCTGAGGCTCAGCATTAGCACACTTGCCTGGCATGTGTGAGGCACTGGGTTCAATTCTCAGCACTGCATATAAGTAAATAGGATAAAGGTCTATCAACAACTAAAAAAAAAAAATTAAAATAAAAAAATTCTGCTCCAAAAAGAGGACTTCTCCAAAAAATTATTAATATAACAGCAGAAATGAAAAAAAAATAGGAGAAAGATAAAGATGAGAAAATTTTCCATAATAAAGAGAAGATAAAAAGATGGAAAATAAGAGAGAAAGATATAAGAACAACAAAGTTTAGTCCAGAAGGCTTGTTATCTGGAAAAATGGATATCAAAGGGAAAAGTGGACAGAACAGAGTAAAAGGAGGGAGAAAATGAACAAAAATTATTTTAATGATTTTTCCCCTAACTGAAGGATAGGCACTTCCACATTAAGAGTCCACTGAGTGCTCAGTATAAATGGTAAATGTAGAGTCACATTAAGAAGAAAATCGTTAAATTCTAGGAACATTGTTGATTAAGAGAAACTCCTAATAGCTTCCAAAAAGGAAAAAAAAAACTGTATTATATTCAAATAATAAAAGAATTAGAATGAAGAATGGCTCTCAATAGTATAATTATAGCTAGAAGAAAATGGAAAGATGCCTTGAAAATTCTGAAGAAAATTCCAGGGGGCTGGAGATATAGCTCAGTTGGTAGAGTGCTTGCCTTGCATGCACAAGGCCTGGGTTCTAGGGGAAAGGGGGAAAAAAAAGGGAGAAAATTAAACAACAGCAGATGGGGTAGAGAGGGAAGATGAGAGGGAAGGGGAGCGGGGATAGTAAGGGATAGGAAAGGTAGCAGAATACAACAGTCATTAATATGGTATTATGTAAAAATGTGGATGTGTAACCGATGTGATTCTGCAACTTGTATTTGGGGTAAAAATGGGAGTTCATAACCCAGTTGAATCAAATGTATGGAAGATGATATGTCATGAGCTTTGTAATGTTTTGAACAACCAATAAAAAAAAAAGAAAATTCCATTTAAAATTTGTTAACCATATTGTAAATTTATGGTCAGTTTATTTTTTTTTTTAATTGCTTTAAAAAGTCCAGGGTGCCAATATCTTTAGATTTGTTCTTGAGCTGGTCAAAATTCCACAGAAAGAATTTTCTGGTCTCCTGACTAGAGAGTATAAGCTAGTAGGCAGAATTCTGTGAGCCAAGTTCTAGAAATGAATACAAATAAAAATGTCTCACCATTCAGTACTGAAATTTTGTCATATAACTAGAATGTCAATTAAGAGTGAGGGTAGAAAGAGAGCCATCTCAGATATGCACCATTTTAAGGCAGCATTCAATCAAGCAGAGATTAAATAATGAAAGGGAAAAGCACAGAATCCAGAAAACTGTGGTTAAAGTCACCACTGTGGTCGGGAACTCTCAAGGAGGATAGTGAAAGGAAGTCCTGTGAGGACTATGCCCAGACAGCAGAGCCAGGGGGCAGCTGTACAGACCACAGCTGCTCATAATCTTTGAGAGATTAAGTTGATAGAATTCTATGGGTTTTTTTTTTTAACATATAAGGAGGAAATTTTTATAATTCAGGGAGAGTTAGAAATAATAATATAGAAAAATAAGTAAACACAAGGCAAAAAATCACTAACTCCAAAAGAAGTAAAAAGTTGTAGTGAAGATAAAAAGTAATCATAGAATGTGTACATGGTTTAGCCATGAATCATTGATCTCTCCCAATAATGGACCCTCTGAATATTGACATAAGCAATATTATTATTGTTTTAGTCTGGATCTGGGCAGATGGGTAGCAAATGGGTGGATAGTGCAGGGATGAACAAGGAAAGAGCTAAATCTTCACCTTCACTGTGGAGAGTCAAAAGGTAGTGACTGACATTAAAAACTCAAGAAGAATTAGTATGTGAAGACTACCTACATATGTGAATATGAATGCTATAACAAAGATTTAGGAAACGTTAATATCTTATAAAGGAGACATTCACGGTAGGAGATTGTCAGATATTCAGATAGATAAGTAGATGAAAGAGGATAGATGTAAATAGAAAACTTAAACTTTATAGAACTGCTTCAACCGAAATTATTTGTAGATGTAAATTTGAAAATAATAAAACTGAATTTAAAAGGCTCAGACATTGAAAATCAATAGTATTGAAAAGCTACTTGTAACAAGTAACTCAGGGTTAATATTGTTAATATATAAACATTTTAAATTTAAATTTTTATTTATTTTATTTTTTTTAACTTTTTTTATTGGTTATTCAAAACATTACAAAGATTGCAGAATCACATCAGTTACACATCCACATTTTTACATAATACCATATTAGTAACTGTTGTATTCTGCTACCTAAATAAAATAAATTTTTATTTTTATTTATTTTATTCTGCTAAAATAAATTTTTATTTATTTTAAATAAATAAATTGAATTTTTTAAAAAAAATTTAGTAAAAAATTGAAAATTAAAAATAACCAGAAGAGAGATAATTCATGGAGTCAGAGATAACCAAAAATACTTTTTATTATTAATAAAAATTATAACATTGAGATCTTTGCATTCCATTTAATTTAAAAATATTAGCAAAACAATAGTGACCTACAATGGCTCTTCCATAGGCTCTTTTATTAAAATATATAAAATGATTCAATTTTTCCAAAAGTCATTCACTGATATGTCTAAAGATCTTTAAAAATTCTTATGTTATTTAACTCATAACTCAATTTCTAGGACTCTTTCCAGGGCAAATAAAATCAGAATTGTAAATAAAGTTTTATGTGTTGAGAAATTGGAAACAACCTAAAATTCAAAATTATGCTTTATTTGTGTTTCTTAGTCTGGTTGCTGGTTATATCAATGTTTTTACTTTGTGAACATTTATCAAACTGCAGAATAATAATTTGTTCACTGTTCTAAGTGTATATTGTATGCTACAAAATACTACAGTAAAAAGAAAATGGCCAAACTCTTAAAACCACATTTTTATAAAAAAAATCAATAAAGTGAAAATGTTTATAAGTGAAAAAGCAGAGCCATATAGGATATCACTCCATTTTTAAAATCTAATGGTATAGAAACTAAAAAAAAATTTACATTGTATTATAGAATCTTATAGAAATGTATTACATTTTATCATAGCATCTAACATAAAGATACTAAAAAAATGATATTTATGTAGATAGAAAGTTTGAGCAGAAAAGTTTTGAAATCTGTATTCCATTTTCTCTTTTTCCTGTCAAAGGCATTTCTTATTTTGGTCAGTGCAACCACCTTAATACATTTTCTCTCCGTTGGTGTTTATTTTCTGACATCATTTCTGTCCTGCTGAGCACATTAATTGTTACAATGACACTGTGACAGAGTTTAGCAATGCTATTAGATCATCAAAGGAAAAGAAATTTAATAAAATAATTGCATTTATCTACATCAGACATAAGCAGTAGAAAGCATATTAGAAACAAAATGTAAGTTACAAGAGTAGGAAACTAAATCTTCAGACATAAACAAAAGCATCTAGGGATAAACCCAAATCACTTGCAAAATTTACAATCCTCTAATAAATTATATAACAATGACAATTTCCCTCAAATTATTACTTATGTACAATCCAATCCAATCCCTACTGAATTTGTAGGGTTTTTTTGTTTTTGAAATTTTCAAATGCATTCTCAAATTGAAGTCAATGAATAAAATTCCAAGGAAATTTGATTTGAAAAAAAAAAAAGATTTCCTTATTAGATATTGACATAATATACAGCCACAGTAATTGACACTCTATGATCCTGGCATAGCAATCGTGAGACTGTTGAGCAGAGTAGATGGCTAAGAACAGGACATTTTAAGTATATGATAACTTAGTAGAGATGACATTACACAAACCTTGGAATTGAGAAATGATTGAGTAAAGGATGTAGAGTAATCAGCTCGTACTATGGAAAAAATGTACAGTTAGATTCCTGTCTTGTACCAAATATAACTCCATATAAACTATAGTTCTGTGGAATGCACATACTTAAAACTAAGAGAAGACGAAAATAACATTCACAACAATTTTGTGATCATATATAAACAGTGTTAACACTCAGGAATGTAATACTATCCCAAAGACAAAGTTAACAGGCAACAGCATAGACATTTGCAGTCTCCTACACTCTTACTGTGGAGAATGGCACAGGACAATTGCATGTCACTGACTAAGGATTATGATCAGCTCAATTCTGAGAATCAGATGTTTTTTATATAAATATGCACATTTAAATGCTTAATATATATTTTCAAAAGCACAACAGGTTTTTATTTTTGAGGTTTTTTTCTTCAAACTTTTATTGGCACCTTATAGCTGTACATTATAGTGGGATTTACACAATAGGTAACCATAAGCTGAAGGGCTATAAGCCATTCTTTGACAAACATTGATAAAGTCTGACATGATAAGTTCCTTGACCCTTGATAAATCCCTTAACCCTTTGTGATTTCTCCTACAAATATTTCCTACTATCTTTATCACTTTGGGGGTAGCAGAATTCTAACTCTTCCATTTTCACCCGATTCCTGGCCTCTGATGTGCATACACACCTTGTGGTAGGTGTTTAATCAAATATTAATCTGGCTCCTGCTATGACTGTGCATATAATTAAGTTCCAAAATCGGTTGGTAAAAACAGGAAAATTATCCAGTGGGTCTGACTAAAGCTAATGAGCTCTTTCAAAGTAGAGAATTTCCTCCAGCAGGTCACACACAAGGAAATGAGAGACTCATTTGGCTGGCCTGCATGAAAACAACCATCTGGGCTGTGAACATCCATGTGGCAAGACACTGGGGTTGCTGAGAACTTTCTCCAGCAGCTAGAAGGAAAATGGGACCTCAGAATTCATACAAGGACATGAATTTTGCCAGTGACCTGTGACTGTAGAAGAAGACCCCAAGCCTCAGATAGCCCTGTACAGTGCCTTGATTTCAGTCCTTTAACAGAGAATCCAGCAATGCTGCATCTAGATTCTGACTGACAGCTACTGTGACATAATTAATGTGTGTTGTTTAAGGCCACTAGGTTTGTGATATTTTTTTCTGTAGCAATAGAAGATGAATATAATCTCCTTTGGTATTCTTCTCAATTCCATACCTACCCCCCACCTGGTCAAATTTCCTTGATCTCTTTCTATTTCTGTTTCCTGACTTTCAAGTAGAAATAATAATAGAATTTAACTCATAAACTGTTATTAGGATTAAATAAATAAATTAACATGTGCTGGGATTGTGGTTCAGCAGTAGAGGGTTTGCCTAGCATGTGCGAGGCAATGGGTTCGATCCTCAGCTCCACATAAAAATAAAAATAAAGTCTTTTTCTAAAAAAAAGAAATTTACTTAAAACACTTCGAAAGAACCTGGCACATATTAGCAGTTGTAGATTGTATTTTCCAAAGATAATCATATAAGTGTCTCAATCTTACATCCTCTCCTGGAATGTGACTCTACCATTATCTTATAGAGAAATAGAGTTGGTTTCTCGGCTCCCTTGAACCTTCGTTTGGGAACACCATGGCAGCTTCAACAGACAGAATATGCTTTGCCAGTTCTGAACATAACCCTTAATGGGCCAGCAGTTGCTTTTTATGCCTCTTGGCTTCCTTGCTTTGGGGATGCTCCCTCTGGGAACTTCAGCCACACTGCCAGAAGCCAAGTCTAATGAGAGGCCATGTGCAAGTCCTCTGGTGACTCGCCAGCTGAGCTTCCAGCCAAGAGCCAGCATCAACTGCCAACCATGGGAACGTGCCACTTTGGACATTCTTACCCATCCTGCACCCAAGACTGCAGCCCAAGGCAACAATGCACAAAGGTGAACAACCAGCCGACTCACGCAATTGTGAGAGGTAATTAAAAAGTTGTTCTTTCTCACTAAATTATGTGGTGGTTTGTTAAGTAGCAATAGACAACTAATAGGTATTTTACGTATACTGTCATTGAAGTGAAATTTCAGGGCAAGACCAGGATCCTATCTATGATTTAAAACACTATTTCTCTGGGGACATATTATCTAGATTCTGTGTAACTGGCATACAAATCAGTTTTGGACAACTTATTTGGCGGTTTGGCACCATCTACATCAAAATTTGTCCAGGATTTATTGGAATACTTGACTCTGGCAGGTGGAACTCACCATGAGAAAAAGTAAGAATATGAATTAGACATGGTTTGTTAGAGTTCAGCATTGCCCTGTGTTGTGTTCTATGTTCTCTCTCTTCCTTTCCTTGATCTTTTGATGTCTTCCTGCTACATAAGCCTCCTCAGTCAAGGCTTATCTTAGATTATCCCAGATTCCAGACCTCTTTCCCCTTCAGAAACACCACAACCTATTTTCAGTGAACTTGACACACCTTCTTAAAGGCTAAATAATGAGATTTTACCGAAGCCTTGCTTGTATTTAACCCCCTTCAAATAGGTTTGCCTTTTAGTGAGGACCACAAGCTCAACCGCCTAATGGTAAGGAATATTGCAATGTTTTAACCTGAAGGGGTGATCATTATCTCTTCAGACCTTTCTTTTTTTTTGTGGGGGTTAGGGTATCAGGAATTGAACCAAGGAGTGCTTAACCACTGAACAACATCCTCAGCCCCTTTTGTTTCATTTTATGTATTTATTTATTTACTTTGAGAAAAGGGTATTGCTAAGTTGCTTAGGCTCTCTCTAAGTGGCTGAGGTTAGCTTTGAACTTTGGATCCTCCTGCCTCAGGCTCCTAAGCAGCTGGAATTACAGGTGTGTGCCAATGTGCCCAGCTATTCGGGGCCATTTATTAAGACACTCTGAAGATCTACAAGACAACCCTAATAGTGGATACAAAACACACACACACACACACACTCACACACACACACACACACACACACACACACACACATATATATATATAACACACACTTAAAGCAAAGCATTTTGAAAAGATAATTAGTATGTGAAGTCTAGAGTCAACTGTGTAGACATACTTTCCTTTGAATTATAGACCTTAATTCAATTAGACATATCCATAAATTCACTTGAATTTCTGAAAGGATACACATCTTTCTTGGCAGGGGCCCAGCTTTACACACTGAATTAAGACAGGATCTGAAGCCAACCAATAACTTTCATCCAGGAAAAGCCTCTCTGCTGAATGTGTCTGTGATTCTTTTTGGCCCTCAGTTGGCAGCCCTGATATTCAGCTACTTTATAAACGTGGCTGCGCCTGTCCTCAGTAGCACAGAGCCGACCAATTGTCCCACCTGCTCATCCATCGGGTTCTATTTTGAAAATTAACCACTTACTGCCTTAAATTCATCACACTGCCTGCTTCATAACTATTTCTCTGAAAATATTAACCAAGGCAAGGTCCTGCTTGAGAATGAAAATTTTGAACACATGTGTGACACTCTATTAACCCAAATCACTTGGTATGTCCTGTTTTTTTTTTAAGACACTTAAAATGATGAGTAAATCATTACTCAAAAGTGTAATCCTAAAAAGCTTAGTTTGAAAGCAGATATTTATCTAGAACTTGCAATTCTTTAGTTTTCATGATGTAAATAGGAATATACCATCCACAGTGTAAACTTCCAGTAAATCAAGCTTAAAGCATGCAAAGAGCTAGGATGAAAAACCTATAAATGACATTTTCTGAATTTATATTTACAACTCAAAACGTATATGGACCATGAATCAAAGGTCATCTGGCATTAGGACAGTAGCTTCCCAAGAGAATGTGGGCATCTGACCTCACTGAATGATCTCATCCCCAGGGACTCTCCCTTTGCATAGATGTTTCAGGCTAAAGTTCCACTGACTATTGACTAAACAACTTTTAACGCAGTACAAATATTTCATGGTTCATTATAGTCCTTAAATTAAAAATATGACAGGCTTTTTGTGCTGAGAGCCACAGCCGAGTCGGAATGGCCCCTGGCATTTTACCAGAAGTATGGTTGAGAGGCGAGCCATTAAGATGATGTTGGATTGAAATAGGTTGTGTATTCAATTGTATATTAGACCTTTACTATCCGGTAATAGGATGGCTCTTGCTACCTCTGGTGACCACTACTTTGCAGTTCCCGTTGAGAGAGTGAGTGTGCAAGGGGGAAGGGAGTTTCGGTTGGTGTGTGGTGTGTTCCTGGAGGAGTTGCGTGGGTGGCATCCGGGAGAGTTCCCAGGGAGTGTGCTGGTGGAATTTGGAAATAAAGTTTGTTCCTGCTTGAGTGGCTCGTGATTTATGCCCAGCCAGACTTCGGCATTTTTGTTATGTGTTTTACCATCTGATATATAGGTTTAAAAGATCACCACTACTTCTTATGAGTCACGTTCTCTGCCTCTTCATTCTTCCGTGCTTATTCACTTTTCCATTCACTATTGCACATCCTCAAGTGTGTTTCTGAGAAAAGGCCTGTCAATTATGCACTTTGGGTGCTTACACATCTTAAAATATAGTATTTTAAATTGTTCATCCGTTTTACTACTATAAGCATTATAAACTATGTAAAAATAATATTTTGTGATATCCTTCCTATATATACCTAAATGAAATTCCTGCACACATGGAATAAGGGCACTCCCAAATTTCTGTGCCCTGCACTTTAACTAAATAACATATTGTCCCTTTCAGAATATGAGAAGACCATCTTCTCCTAAGCAGACTTTTAAAATTTTTAATTAATTAGCTTTACTGAGATATAGTTGACAGCAGTAAAATATACCAATATTAACTGTACAATTTGATGATTTTGATACATACATAGAATCATGTAACAATACATAGATCAAAATGTAGGATTTCAATCAACTCTGTGAGTTCCATTATGCTACCTTATAATAATTTCCTAACTTTGATCATTAGTTGCCACAGTGTATTAATATAAATTTGTGACAATTCAGTTTTAGAATTCCACATAGATAGAATCATACAGTATATTGCCTTTTGTTTTGTTTTCTTTTTTTTTTGGTATAAGGGATTGAACCCAGGGGTGCTTCACCATTGAGCCATATCCATAGCAATTTATTTATATATTTATCGGTTCTTTTTGGTTATATAGGACAGTAGAATTCACCTTTATATAATGTACAAGAATATATCTTATTATGGTTAGGATCTCATTCTTAGGGATGTACATGAAGGTGTATTCTCTATGGTGTATTTCCTATGCATAGGAAAATTATTTAGAATTCACTTCACTTCTACCCTTTTCCTCTCTCCTTCCCTTCTCTTCATTTCTCTTTGTCAAATCTGCAGAATATCTATTCTTACCCTCTCCCAACTTATTGTGGGTTAACTTACACTTATCAGCAAAAACATTTGACCCTTGGTTTCTTGGGATTGGCTTATTTCACTTAGTATGATAATCTCCAGGTTATCCATTTACTTGCAAATGTCATAAAGTCATTCTTCATTATGGCTGAGTAATACTCCATTGTGTATGTGTGTGTTTATAACATTTTATTTATCCATGCAACTATTAAAGGGCACTAGGTTAGTTCCATAGCTTAACTCTTGTGAACTGGACTGCTATAACCATTGATGTGACTGTGTCAAGGGAGTATGCTTATTTTAAATCTTTTGGATATAAACTGAGGAGTGGGATAACTGGGTCAAATGGTGGTTCCATTCCAAGTTTTTCAAGGAATCTCCATACTGCTAAGCAGACTTAGAAAAAATTGCCTTGTTTTAATTTAAGTCATAATTTTCATATTTAATTCAAAGAGAATTTTTTATTTTAAAATATCAAGTTTGATTTTTTAAATCTCTAATTTGCTCCTGATCTATATAATGTAGCATCTAGTCAAAGTTTAATCATTAGTTGTATAGTAAAAATTACAGGCAATTATTTATACATGTATTCGAAAATATAGATACAGTTTTAATTCTGAGCTAATAGTAGATAATTTGGTCATGAAAATTAATACACAATTTTCCCTTTGATTTTATTAACTATTAATAATTTAATTTTTTCTAACCTGATAGATAAAAACATGTTTCAACTCTGGGAGTTTAATAAGGCAAGTTTTAGTCATAAATAAGTTGGATTATTTTCCTTGGTCAATTGTACATCTGTATTTTTTTCTCAGTGGATTTTCTATTTTTTTTCCTTTTGTCCACTTTTTATTGTGGCTTTTACCCAAAGTTTATATGCTAAGGCCCTAAGTACTAATGAGACTGGACTTGAAGATGGAGCCTGGAAAGAGGTCATTGGAGTTAGGTGAGGCCACAAGAATGGGGCCCTGTTAGGGTCTGTAAACAAGTCAGGATGGCGCCTGGCATTTTGCCAGGGGGAGTGGTTTGTGAAGTAACTCCATTGAGCTATTAAGTGTGGAGATTCCTTATTGGTTGACTGCTGTATCTAGTTTATGCTAATTAAGATAAGCTGTGTGAATGTATAAATACCACTCCTGTCCTACAATAAACCGCTCCCACTCCTGCTGTATCAATCTACACAAGTTGTCACCCCCACACCCCCCAACCCCCACCCCCACTATTTTGCTGCAGCCAGCCCGCCTGCGGCAGGGCCCTAATCCCATAGGACTGGGTCTATGTAAGAAGCAGAGGAGACACTGAAGTTATACATGCACTTGAATATAGTAGGTGGGTAGGCCTACATGCTGGCCCTTTGATCTTGGACTTCCAGCCTCCAGAATCATGAGAAAATGGATTCTGTTATTTAGGCCACCTAGGCTGTGGTTTTTATTATGATAACCTTAAAAGACTAAAGAGTAAGTCATATATGGCCAATCACCGGGGGCAAATCCTTTTTCTCCTTATTTTTTTTCACAGTATTTATTATAATTTCTTAACTATTTTTAGAGTAATCCATACTATTAATATTTTTCTTGAAGACATTTATCTTTGATTTCTGCTTAGAAAGATTTCCCAAGTTCCCAGATGATAATGATATTCATCACTTTTTTCTTAGTTCTTCTGTGGTATGATCTTGAACACTTAAATTGAAGATATATTTAAATCTTCATGCCCTTATAGTTTATTTTTGATGCATGATGTGAGAACATTTTTTTTTCCTTTCCTAAAATTCAATCAATTATTCCAACACTATTATTTAAATAGTTCATCTTATTGTTACCGGTATGAAGTGCTAATTTCTTATATGCTCCATTATTTTTCATTTGTTAGTTACCTCATTTCTATTGGCCTGTATGCACCCTGGCATCACAACAACTTTCTCGTAACCCTTGAAATGTCACGGAATTTTATGATGCCAAAAGAGGAAAAGAAGTCTCTACCTGATGTCGCTGACCCTCACGCATCTTGTTCTTTTGTTCTTCTAACATTATTCTGAATATCCTTACAACTTATTTCTTTCAGCTGTAAACTTATTCATCTTGTCACAGTCTCACATTCACCACATTAGGATTTTGCTTGGGATTGACCTAAATATTCACAGTAATCTCCGCTAATCTGTGTTTTCTCTTTCTGAGGTTTCACTTACCCATAGTTCACAATGATCTGAAAATACTAAATGGAAAATTCCAGAAGAGAGAAAGAGCACACTTCACTTAACACATAACTGCAAGTACAATGTACTGTTGTTATTGTTCAATTTTATTTGTAAGTTATTACTGTTAAGCTCTTACTGTGTTTAATTTATAAATTAAACTTCATTATGTGTATATATGTATATTAAAAAAATTAGTCTATATAGAACAGAGTACTGTCCATAGTTTCAGGTATCCACTGGGGGTCTTGAGACAATAGCCTCCATGGATAAGGAGGGACTACTAAATATCATTTGAAGAGTAAAGAAACCTTTACCATTTAAAATTTTCCCACTTGGAAACACGATATATCTTCTGTATTTTTCTTACCTTGTTCAGATTTCTTAGTAAAATTTTGATGTTTTCATCAAAGAAGTACCATATTGTTCTTATTGCATTTATTCTTAAGATATACATATATATACATATATGTGTGTGTATATATATATATATATATATATATATATATATATATATTCAAATGTAATATATAATTACTATTCCGATTGACCTTTTTCTCTCTAATGTATTTCTTAAAAGGTTTTGGTGGTATTAAATATTAAACTGATGTTTATGTATTTATCATAAATAAGCATTTTCTTATTTCGTTATATCCAAAGTTGAAAGGTTGATTTTTGTTTGGATAAAAGTGATAAAATAATGAGAGTTTTGTTTTGCATTTTTAATAATTAATATTCTGTACTGTCACGTTGCTGAAAACTGCTAGATAAAGATATATAACAGCCTCGAGGAAATTTTGTTTAGCTTCTGAAATTAGAAGACTTGTCTTTAGGGTTACACCATTAAGTAATAATTTTTAACTATAGGTTTCAGAAACATGTTTATACATTTTTAGTCTATTCCTAGTTATTTAAAGGGTTTTATTATATTTGAACAAAAAATTTTACTGGGTTTTACTAAGTATCATTCTGTTATTTATGCAGATTTTTTCTACATCAGCATATTCATGTTTTAAATATATCATTAGATTTTTTAAATATCAAACAAGTCTCACAACTCTGAAAAATGATGTATTTCAGTAGATGACATTGCTATTTTAAATCACGTTGTACTTAATTTTTTATTTAAGTCTGCATTTCTGAGAAAAAAATTAAAGTAGTTTACACAAATCTATTATCCTACTAAAAACTAGTAAAACATTATTTTCATTTCTTAAAATCACAGACGGCTGGATAAAATTATAAGAATTATCATCCCAAAATCTAAGAAGAAGCTTGAACCCAGAGAACTAATCTGAGCATCAAAATTGTTTTTGCCCTGAGGGCACTGCTGCCTAGGGAAAGCAGAGCAAGCAGAGCTTCTGTCTTCCTGTCCTCCTGGAACAGCAGGGATTGGAGAGCAACAGGCTCCTGTCCTGTTCATAAAACCCTGACCCCAAAGCACTGCAGTCTTCCTGTAAAAGGACTCAGAGGTCTTGGCACAGAGTTGGAGAGGAGTAGAGGAAAGGACATCCTACCTTACCTCAAAGCAGTTCTTGAATGAATTTATATTTTAAAGTCAAATGATGCAATAAGCCTCAACCCTGACTGTTGTTGAAAGCAGACCTAGATTGCTAATGTTCCAGAAATACTCGGCAGAGACAAATGCAAATTTTCTTTAAAGAATGACATCTGTTATCTGAGGCCTCAGTAAGTCCCCCTCTTTCCCCTCAAAAACAGTTGGCCCACAGTGAATTACTAATTACTAATAAAAAAGGGAACAATGCAACTTAGAAATTGTAGAAACAAACTCACAGAAATTCAAATATTGTAATCATTGGTTACAGAATATAAAATAATGATGCTTGCTATGTTTAAGAGAGAAAAGAAACACTGGAAAATATGGTACAGAATATTATACCAAAAGTAAAAATGGGAGAGAGAGAGAGAGAGAGAGAGAGAGAGAGAGAGTGAGTTAGAAGGAGAGAAAGAGACAGAGACAGAATGATTTAGTGCATTTGAAACAAAGTGTTGAGAAATTTTTAAAATTAAACCATTGATAGCTAAAATTATATCATTTCATGAGAAAAGGATTTTAAGCAAAATTAAAAATTATTTCTTTTCTTTATTACTCTCATAACAGTTATAAAAGATATCAAAAAAATTGACAGAAGTAAATCAGGAGAATAGACAAACCCATTGTTAAGGTGGGGAATTTAACTTACCTCTTTCAGTAACAAACAAAAAGCTAAAAACTACCCAGGAAAAAATATGATGAATGACCTAGCCTTAAAAGCATAGACCACTGTACCACTTTGCTTTCTTTTCTAGCAAATGCAAACATTGCTTAAAAATTGACTATTTACTTAGTCATATTTATATATAAGTTACAACAAATTTTAAAACAATGAAAATGAAACAAATACAACATATTTTTCTGATTATCATTTGATTAAGCCAATAATTTCTAGCTATATACTTAGAGAAAATATTTTTAAAATTAGGGAATATTTCAAAAGAATCCATCAGCAAATAAGAAATCATAAAATTATAAATATTTTCAAAAAAATGATACTCGAAAATTATGCATTAGAAATGTATGATACAGTAGGGAAAAATAGTCAGCCTTACAAGTACATATTAGAAAACAAGAAAGATTCAGGTTTGGGGCTGGGGATGTGGCTCAAGCGGTGGCGTGCTCGCCTGGCATGCGTGGGGCCCGGGTTCGATCCTCAGCACCACATGCAAAACGAAGATGTTGTGTCCGCCGATAACTAAAAAAAATAAATAAATAACTATTGAAAATTCTCTCTCTCTCTCTCTCTCTCTCTCTCTCTCTCTCTCCCTCCCTCCCTCTCTCACTCTCTCTTTAAAAAAAAAAAAAAAAAAAGAAAGATTCAGGTTTATTAAGGTATAACTTTACCTAAAAAAATAATAGGAAAAAATACAGGAAAAGAGGAAGGAAGAAAATAATAAATTGTAGAAAAGACATTAATAATGTTGAGAACAAAGAGAATGAACAAAGCCAGGAATGGTTTCCTTCAAAAGACAACCTAAAGGGACAATCTCATGGAAAATTTCAAGGAAAAAAGAGAAAGCACAAATAACAAATATCAAGGAGGGAGGAAGATGTGACTTAAAATGCTACAGACATTTAAATAAAAATTAAAGAATATTTTGAATAATTCTATGCTAATAATTTTGAAAGTTTAGTTAATATATATTTCTAAAAAACAGACAATATGCCAATCTGACTCAAGAAATGAAAAGACCCACTTACTTGGACTTAGCATGTTTAAGTAAGGTACTAGGTATAGGGTCATTTCAGGTGGGTTTAAATCTAAGCTCCACCATTTATTATCTGTTGGGAAAATTATTTAACTTCTCTAAATCTCAGAGCCCTTATTTGAAAAATGAGATTAAATCACTTCTCTTCCCAGGTTGTTTCAAGAATTAATTAAGATAATTCATGGAAATAACACAGTTGGGCAACTAATGTCAGATATTATTAATAACATCATTATTGTCATCAATCTTTCAAGGACTAAGCCTCCCCTACATTTATATTTCTGGCAATCTCCTGCATATTTGCAATAATTTTATTTTTCATGTTTCAATTATGTCATTTGACAAAAAAAAAATCATGCTCATTATATTTTCCCGAAGAGCTGAATATCCTTGAAAAGTAAATGATAGATAGAAGATGACCAAATAGAGGTATTCAGCTCTATTCCTCCACAAGAAAGAAACAAAGCCACGTTCAGATATCTGCAATCTGAGCAAATGACTTTGGGAGGATGCTGGAAATCTGAAAGGGGGAAATTGGAACCTTGGAGGACTTGGAGACCCGAGGTGGCCTCATAGAAAGTGCAATGAATTACTGCAGCAAATGCAATTCTGGGCTCTCAGTTGGATGGGGAATCCCCTTTGCATGGAAAAGGGTGAGTGAGAGCGCCCCAGCAAACTCTTGTCAGCACAGGCCCTGGCAGTCCTGCCTATTGGAAAATCATTCAGTTGTTGTCACAGGCTTGTAATCCAGTGACGGATGCAGACTGGCATTCATACAGTAGCTTTGCTTTGGAGAAGAAGCTCATATTGTGTACTCACCAACCCCTAGGACCTCAGTGTTAGTCAGATTTTTTTATCACTGTGACCAAACTATGGGATAAGAACTACTTAGAAGAGCAAAGATTTATTTTGGCTCAAAGTTTCAGGGGTTTGAGTCCATGGTTGGCTGGCTCCATAGCTTTGGGTCTGGGGTGAGACAGTACATCATAGAAGAAGGGTGTGACAGGGGAAAGATGTTTAGTTCATTCCATCTGGGAAGCAGAGAGAGAGAAGGGGCTGGGCCCAGGAAATGGCCTTCCAGTGCATACCTGCAATGTCCTGTTTCCTCCAATCATGTGCCACCTGATTACAGTTTCCACCTCCTCTCAGTAGTTCATCAAATGGATTTATCCACTGATTAAGTTAGAGCTCTGGAATCTGATCATTTCCTAAAACTCCCACCCCTAATTGGGGACCAAGCCTTGAACAGATGAGTCCGGATGACCCTTCATACCCAAATCATAACTCTATGTTTTCATAACTAGATGCCAACTTAAGAAGAGAGCTATTGTTCAAGTTCATACTGCCTTAGGGTTCAGAAACCTCTACATATCCCCATAGCTGGGACCCCTGAGACTTTCCAACACACTGGCAGAGGGGGTACACATTCAAATACAATTGACCTAATAGAGCAACTGGGACCCCAATATCCAAGTCCAGGCTAGGCCTTGCATTAAAGTACACAGGTGTTTCAACACACAGAGGCGGGAAGGGGTTTCCCTCAAGAACTGAAGGATAAGAGTGCTGTCCTTTGGAATCAAGGTGTGACCAGCTCTATGGGGTCTCATAACACCGCCAGGATTGGGAGGGCATGCTATGGACCAGGTACAACTGGTGCTAGGGTTCCTTGCTGCCATCTTCTCCTGTGGGTCATTGCTTGAAAGCTCAGACCATTGCTGGGAGTAGGAGCAAGTAGCCTAGCTCTCTGCCACTGTCTTCCTCCATGGGCAGTCATGTGTAGGCCTGTGCTACTACTGGAACTGAAGGCACATCCTTTTAACTCTTTACCACTACTAGGGCTACCAGTGCCAGAAATCCTTGCCAACAGCAGAGTTTGCTCCTACAGTGCTCAAGAAAATGTCCATTGCCCTTAACCCCACACTGACTCTTGGATTCACAGCACCTACCTGTGTCACCAGAGTGCCTTTTCCCCCACATGGACCCCAGAGACAGTGGGCCTCTTTGACCCACCATTGAAGGTTTTATGCCCAATGCTATTAATTACACTTCAAGAAGCTATTATGCTCAGCTAGGACAAAAAGCCAACATTGCACACCAAAATGACACCCTAAGTTGTATCTTTAGGAAAAATCTGTGTACTATTAGTATCACCTTATGAAAGTGGTAGAGATAATTGATCCAACAAATTTGCACATATCAAAGTAAAATCACAAGAAATATTGAAAAAACAAGGTAACATGGTACCAATAACTCTCTAATCAGAGATTACAAAGAAAATGGTACTGATAAAATTTCTGATAAAGAATTTTAAAGAATGATTATAAAGAAACTCATGAGATTAAAGATAATACAGAAAGTTGGATGAATTTTTTTAAAAATACAAAACATGAATGAGAAATTCATAGAAGAGATAGAGATCTTGAAAAAGAACCAAAGAAATCTTATAAATGAAGAGTTCAATAAGTTAAAAAAAAATACAGTTGATAGCTTCAGTGCAGACTAAATCAAGCAGAAGAAAGAATATCTGAACTTAATTACAATATTAAATATTAAAATATTCCAAAAAAGCAATATATAAATAAATAGGAAGGAAGGAGAAAAGGAATGATGGAAGGAAAGAAGAAAGGGAGGGAGGGAGGGAGGAAAAGAGGGAAAGATAAAAGAAAAAAGACATGAAGATGGGGGTCTATGAAACTTTTAGGACACTACTAAACAAATATTTAAATTTTGGCAAGAAAACAGGAAAGGCATAAGAACCTACCCCATAAATTAAAAACTGAAAACTTCCTTAATTTTTGGATAGATATGGACACCCAGGATAGAGTTCTATAGGACACCAAATAGGCATGACCTCATCACAACATATGTTCAACAAACTTTGAGAAGTATAAGACAAAGAAAGAACTCTAAAAATGGAAAGATAATCCTGTCCCGTCAAATTGAAGGGGACTTCCACAATACTAACAGCAGACTTCTCATCAGAAATCTTACAGGCCAGGAGGAATACAATGACATATTTCAGGTTCTAAAAGAGAATAACTGTCAAGGATACTATACCCAGCAAAGCTAT
Source organism: Callospermophilus lateralis (assembly GCF_048772815.1). Taxonomy (NCBI): domain Eukaryota; kingdom Metazoa; phylum Chordata; class Mammalia; order Rodentia; family Sciuridae; genus Callospermophilus; species Callospermophilus lateralis. Next base: position 22,104,016 of record NC_135320.1, read on the forward strand.
ACTTCAGAAATGAAGGAGAAATAAGGCAGTTTCAAGAGAAGCAAACACTGAGGGAATTTCATCACTGCTAAAGGCTTTACAAAAAGTACTTAAGGGAGTCCAACACCAGACACAAAAGAAAATTACTATCATCATGAAAACATGTGAGAGTATAAAAGCCCAATGATAGAGCAGATACACACACACACACACACACACACACACACACACTCACACACACACACACGCACGCACACGAAGAACCAAGTCTTATAATCCAATAAACTGCCCAATTCAACCACAAAGATGGACAATAAGAAAGGAAGAATAAAACAAGAGATATTCAAAACAAACAGAAGAAATTTAACAACATGACAGGACTAAGTCTTTACTTATAAATTATAACCTCGATCAAAGGAATAATTCAACAGGAAGATATGATAATTGTAAATATATAGGCATCTAAATGTGGAACACCCAATTTTATAAAACAAACATTATATCAAAAAAGAGGACTAGGATCAGTCACAATAGTGAGAAATTTAATACTCCACTTTCATCAGTGGACATCCAGATTTAAAAAAAACAATTCACAATGAAACCATTGATCAAATGGATTTAACATACACATATAGAACATTTTTTCCAACAACTGCTGAATACACATTCTTTTCATCAGCACATGGAATATTCTGTAGAATAGATCATATATTAGACCACAAATATCAAAGAATCAAAATCATATCATTTGGTTTGTTTTCTGACCACCATGGAATAAAATTAGATATAATGAAAGAAACTTCAGAAATGATACAAATTCATGGAGAATTAATGGCATGGTACTGAATGAATAATGGGGTCATTGAAGAAATTAAAGCAAAATCAAGAAAATTTTTTAAAATATTAAAAAATAGGAACATAATATGCTAAACTTACAGAATAAAGTAAAAACAGTAATAAGACAGTAGTTGTTGCAATAAACATGTGTCAAAAGATTTCAAATAAACAACTTTAGGAGTCATATTTTTCAGATTTGGGTATTTGAATACCAGTTATATAGGATTCAGAATCATTTCAGTTGTTCACATGTGCCACTAATTCAGAATCTTCTGAATGCCACATTCAGAATACACATTCTTTTCATCAGCACATGGAATATTCTGTAGAATAGATCATATATTAGACCATAAATATCAATTTTAAAGAATTTTAAAAGATGATTATAAAGAAACTCATGAGATGAAAGATAATAACATCACTGGGTAAATACTCTTAAAAGCCTAGTCAATCCAGGAATCTAGGGTATTTAAAAAGATGTACTAGAATATCAAATTTCAAAATGGTACTAATTAGATTCAACTTTGTGCTAAAGTATTTTAAATTTATGTCTGTTATTATAACAAGAAAAGGAGAGGGAAATGCATTTATTATTTCTTAATCCAATTATTGATGGGGAAACATTATCTGTATCTATAGGACCAGCACCCATATTAAGAGCTCCTTTTAGCTAATCTCATGTGCTGCCTAAGAAAATAGACTGTCACATTAGTAAAGTACAATCAGATTCAGTACCAAGATACACGAAGAAATGCTTTTATTAGCTGAAATATTCCTGAAATTTCTACAACTTTGTCAGCTTTTCTATTATATGGTCAAAGGTAGTAAATATACATTTATTTGAAAATCCATACATTCTTGTTAAGTGATAGGGCACAAAACACTTAGAAATAATCATTTTTATTCTATAGTGCTCAAAAAACCATAGATATTCATAACCACAGTAGATAAAAATTAATAATGAATTGACAGAAATTTTTCACCAGTGCCCAGAAAAGATCAATTTAAACATTTAAGTATATTGTCATATTTGAACTGTTGAACAAATCATTTGAAATTGGACATTCTTTGACATAAAGCAAGTTAAATTAATGTGCACCAATATCATATCTCTTTCACTCTATTGCTGGGAACTCTAGCCAGCAGAGATTGCCCTTGAGGAAATGGTCACTTGATTATTTGCCCAGTTAAATTCATGGTTTATCTCATTGATCATCAGGAAGATCTTCTGGCTATTTTATCTCAGTTCTCTAATATTTCAAAAGCTTCTCCTAGCAATTCATTCCCTGAAATTTTTAAAAAATTGTTTCTTGCTGGGAACAGAAGCGCCCATCTGTAATCCCAGCAGCTTGGGAGGTTGAGACAGGAGGATCACGAGTTCAAAACCAGCCTCAGCAAAAGTGAGGCACTGAGCAACCCAGTGAGATCCTGTCTCTAAATAAAATACAAAATAGGGCTGGGGATGTGGCTTAGTGGTTGAGTGCCCCTGAATTCAATCCCTAGTACCAAAAAAATAAATAAAATAAAATTGTTTCTCATCCTGATATAAAGTAACACATCACACAAAATTTTCATGAAGGATGATACAAAAAACAAACCCAAGTGAGAGGAATCAAATGACTATTTCACAAATGGTATAGCCTACATGAAGTAATGTCGCATGTCTTACATATTGGTCATTGATCAATTGCTTCATGGATATCAATTTTGCTTTTTTGATTAACTTCTGAGGGCTGGGACTTTGACATATTTTTCTTGTGAAACTAATAGCCTCTAGTTCTTAGGGAAAGGGGAGAAAAACACCTCCACTCCAGGCCTCCACTTAAGCGTCAGTCCAGGCTGCTGCATTATTTCACATCTCCACAGTGGAATACCATCATCCCTAGGTATCTGTGGGGAATTGGTTCCAGGATCCTTCTCAGATACCAAAATTTTCCAGAAGCTCAAGTACCTTATATAATATAGGTTAACATATAACCTATGTACTATTTCTTATTACTTTAAATCATCTGCTTATAATATCTATGTAATGTAGACTGTATGGAAATAGTTGTTAAATTGTGTTGTTCATGGAATAATAACAAAAGAAAAGGCCCATATACGTTCTGTAAGGATGCAAATTTTTTTAAATTATTTTTGATCTGTAGTTGATTGAGTTCACAGATGTGGACCCCACAGATATAGAAGGCTAATGGACTTAAAAAAAAATAGAGAGTCCATTGTTAACAAAATTTTTAAAGGAGAAAGGTTCGGAAGACAGGAATGAAGCAATCCACCTGGCCATTATCTAAAGCAAAGAACATCACAGGACAACCGGGTTCACAAACCATAATCATTTATTACCCAGGCATCTTCCTTTCTTGTTTCTCTTAAAGAGGAAAAGAAAAGGTTTTATTGGTAGAGATAAGTGCTGATTGATTATCAGTTAAAATTGGATAGCTTTTAAAATGCTGTCGGTTTTGTGAACTCTTACTGTTTTACCCAATTTCATTTTATAACAGAACCCTAAGGTCTTCTAGAGTCAGATCTAAAATTCCACAGACTCCAGCACATTGAATTGCTAATGCTGAAAGGGAGAGTGCCATTTGACAGTAGGACTCTGGAGGCCAAATCAGCACAGTTGTGCTCCCAGTAGGAGACAGGCCACACTTCACATAGAAGAGGCTGTAGTCAGTCAGTCCTCCCTTACTTGACTAAGAAAGTTTCAGGGAAAAAAAAAAAAATCTTTTAAATATATATGTTCCATTTCTCATAAAGCTAAGATTCTAGATACATCTTGTACTGTTTCTTCCAAAGTATGTATAGATTTCTGTCATTAAAAAAGGTGTATTTGGTATTAATTATTTGTATTTGACATCTCTTTTATTCTCTGTTTTTGTCTTAAAAGGCAATTTGTGTAACTCTATAAGAGACCTTTGCAATTTGAAGAACTCTCTTCCTCTCTCTTTAGTTCCAATTGAATAAGAAAACCTCCTTTGCTCTGGTGGTAATGACATTCAAAATTCATCTAATTACTAAAACAACATATGAGAAGAATTTAAAAAGAACCTTGTCTTCAATTTATGCTTTCAACTTATTTTATTCATCCATTTAAAGAAATGCTTCCCTCTACACTGATCTCTTCCTTTCATCATTAGATTATAAAATACTGAATCTTATTACATCTCAACAGTGTTCTTTCTTTTAGTTTTGTTTTTAAATATCCCACTCTAGACCAATGCAAAGAAGACAGATGGAGTAAAAAATAAATAAATTTCAGGGTAAAACAATCCCTATAAGAGCCATTTTAGGATATGGACCTTCCCAAACCCAATTTTAATCAACATTTACTTATATATTAATAAGAAATTAAATACTCTAGGGGGAAAAAATCCCCTGGACTTGAAAGAAATGAAGGAAGAAATTATCAAGAAAAATTCCATTTTGATATATCAGATCTAACCTCGAGAAATGGAGAATAACTATGTCAATTCTAGTTCTTGTCAAATTCATTATTTGGCCAAGGTTAAAAAGAAACATCCAGTAATAGTCTTTTTTTTCCCCTTATTTGACTTCACGGAAAGTAGAAAATTATATCCTGAGAGCACAGGAATGCACCCTATAAGGACATGCAGGATTTTCCTCTCCTGGGTGTACTACAATACTGTGGGGTAGATATTTTTATGTGACAGAATGGGTGGAACAGAATTTGTCTTCCAAAAAATCCCTGAGAACTTTTTGTGCTTTATTTTGTAATTCTTTAAAATGACTACCTTGTTTTCTGACCACAAAAACCCCTTCTCTTTCACTTCTTCATTGGGAGCTTATTAAGATTTCTCCAGGATGCTTAGAGAGGGGAAACATTTTCAAAGTGTGATTCAGTCTACTGTTTGGAAACTTGGAAAATGCAGACAACACATTTTTATACCCATATAAATGCAATGTGGCTGACCAAGACTGAGTGTCAGAGACCAGCCATAGGATTAGAGCATCTCTGAGCTATTCCCATGCCCTGCAAAAACGTACATTCCCACTTCTTTCCACCACTTGGACTATTGAAAACTCTATCACCCCTTTTTAAATAAGTATTCAATCATTACTATCTATAGCACATCTGCAGAATGAAATTGTTCCGGTGTAAAGACAGAAATGTATTTTATTCCTATTTAGCCTAAGAATTCCTCTTTCATAATTTTTTTTATTTTAACTATTTCCATATTTTATTTTTTTTTAATTTCTTACAAAATTATTTGATGATTTCCCGGACCAACTTTTAATAGAGTAGTCATCAACTCAGTGTGGTGAACAATCTGATAACACATTATATAAAATCATTGCTTAGAAGGGAATAAATCCCTTTTACACAGCAGTGGCAGTCACGAAGCAACTAGAAAAATCTACAAATCTCTTCCAAGTCTTTCACACCCTCTTGTTACTGCTAAGTTCAAATATGATGATCAATCTTAGAATTAACTCTGGAGGGCAATCTCTGAAACTTATATGTCTCTCTGGGTTCTTATTGTGGGTTATTGCATTTTGGTGATTCTTTGTTTTCTATAGAAGCATCAAAACAGAGTCTGTGTCTGGGCCACACATGAACACATTGTAGACATATTGCTCACAGAGGCAGCTCAGGTAATGACAAAATGGGTTTTTCAATATTACGTGCCTTTATTTTAAGCTATTTAATATTCCAGCATTCCTGTGAATGAATATAATTTATACTTATGAATGAAACAAATAGGGAAAAATGGATTCCCCACAGCATATCGTTATGACAAAAGAAGAAAAACTCTTGAGACCTACAATGAATGCCCAAATCTATGTTTAGATTTCTACCAAATGATAGTAGAGGTCCACGGTTCTTCTAGTAAACCTATTCCCAGAGTTAGCCCTCAAAAGTTCTTAAACATCTGTTAAATAGACCTAAACATTTATTAAAAGTATACATTGCTAAAAACAATCAATTAAAATGACTAGTTGTTGTGTTGTACACAATTATACAACTTTCACATGATTTTCAGAGTAATAGCTTTATATATTGCTGTAATATTAACTGAGTCACTGAGTCTTTAGATACTTGCAAACCTAGGGGTTGTACCTACTGGAAATAAATTCAGAGTGAAAAGAAGTTATTTGTCTATGATTAGATTTCCTTTTTCTTTTTTTTTATTTCCTCCTCAGCATGTCTTAGAGTCACATAGGATTATTCATCCAGTCCTAACCTAGTGCCTTTTAGGTCATAGACAGACTCATCAAATATTTATTGGTTTTCAATTTTTGAACCTCTGTGAAGATAAGATGATGCATCATGTTGGGGGTCCTTTAACAATTAAGAGTTTGTTCTTTTTCCCAGAGTTTATACTCAAATAAGGAAGGCAAGACATTTATAGAACAAATTCAAGTGAAGAATGACCACTTGTAATGGAGATTTAATGTGTGAGGGAAACTCTGGAGGGAGGAGCATTTCCTGGTGGGGTCACTGAAAAGTGGGGCTTTCTAGATTATTCTAGATCCACCTGCTGAGAGAGGTAGCAGTGGGAGGTGGTGTGTCAAGTAGACTGCAAAGCTGGGGCTTTGTGTGGAGATAGGAAACATTCAGAGCTCCTGAAAGGACTGAACAGAGGCTGATTTGATGCAAACAGATTTCATGATTACTGGAACAAACAAACAAAAAAGAAAAACTCATTTGAAATGTGGATGGTCCCAAATGCCATGCTAATAACATCCTTAGGGTCAGTTCTGTTGGTAAGGGGAAGCATCTGAGGGAATCTTCAAAGAGAGACCACCTTTGTTCAGAAAGACCAGGCTGGTATTATAGCACAGGGTGACAGAAATTAAATCAGAGAACAGTGGGAGGGAAAGAGTGGTAAATAGAATATTCTCATAATTTAGGAAAGCAGTTGTGTAACATGACAAGTGCAATTTCCCATTGTAAACACACACACACACACACACACACACACACACACACATTTTCTCTCTTCTCTACCAAGTCATTCACCAACTACTTTCCTATGGATTTCTTCTTCCTATTCATAGCAAACGCCTTGATCATTTTCCGCTCTTTACATTTCCATTCCCCTCCAATTTACCTCCTTAGCTCTCCAAAATTATCTTCCTTACCATTGTGCCAATTAAATGACTTGACAAATATACATGTAATTTCTTTATTAATGGATCCAATACAGACCCCTTAAAATATGCTTCCATAATACTGAATCTCCTGGATTTCTTCTCTCTGCTCTGCCCTCTCCTCAGTATCCATTTAGAGTTCCTCCTCCACTTACCTGTTGGTGCTCTCAGGCATCTGTCACAGGAGCTTGTCATTTTTAATTCCACTTCCTTTGTGGGGAGTGAGGTCAAGTGCTCTGAGGTCTCAGCTATTCTCTGTATGATAATGATTTCTAAACATGGATTGCCTGCCCAGACCTCCCTTGTGTTTCAGAACCCTGTCTAAGGTACTCACATCTGTCAGTTTGGGTCCTCCAAGTAGCAGATGTCAAATCGCTTGGAGTCACAGACAGGCCAGTGGTGGGTTGCAGAGAGAGATGGCCTGTTGGAGGTGTCCCACCCAGAGTAGCAGGGCCTGGTTCTAGTCTTCCATCATGATAAATTATGGGATGTCAGTGGACCCTGAGACTGTGGCCCAGGGGAGGTTCTAATTCCCTGCACACCTCCAACAGGGACTCTTAAAGGGAATGCCCAGCACTTCCATGGCTCCTTCATCAGCCAGTTACTAAATGAATACTCAATTTAGAAGTTCCACTGACGCCTCAAAGTCATCTATGTCCCATTATTTCCTGTGAATCTCACACTCAAATTTTCCTCTTCCTGATTTCCATACTGTTATTAGTACCTTTTCCTAGGCCAGGAAACTAGGTTTTATTCCTAGGTCTGGTACTTACACCTCCTGAATGCTGTCTAAATCACACACGCATGCACATACATGCACACTCACACACACACACACACACACACACACACACACACACACACAATTGCAACTTAAACTTTTATTTATTCACCTTTCAAGTCTGAGCTAAAACACCTGAGTGCTTACTTGGTCCTTAGATCATCTTTTGTTCTCCCTGTCATTGGACTCATCAGAATCATATTATAATGACCAATTTATTTTACTTTTGAAATATTCCTAATATAAAAAAACCCCAAATGTCCACTTACTATTTTTTACTTCTGGTTCCTTTCTGTCCTTTTAACAATATATAATGAATAAGGTTGGTATTATGTATTTTAACATAGGTATATGTGAAAAATACTTTTGTGGAATTCTCTCTCTTCCTGTCTGCCTCCTTGACTCCAGAGAAAGCTCTGTGAGGGCCTGGGCAGTGTCTGTCCTGCTGCTTTTCACACTATATGTTCAAAAGTAGTTTGAAACAAATGTATCAGTGGAAAAAAAAAATGAAACCTGGAAGGAAGAGACGTATCTGAGGGTTTTTAACATGGTACTTACCTCCTTCTTCAGTGTGATCTGAAAATCCACCACGACTCTTGATGTTTTAGGGGTTGTTCACTAAGCAAGGACCTGAGGTCCACAGATACTCAAAGAAAAAGAAAAATTAAAAATGAAAGTTTCATGGAAGGTTAGGTAATAAAAGCACACAAACATTCACACAGACACAAATATCGGGAAGATACTTCAGTTTTTAAGAAACTCAAAGACCTTTAAAAAGATCTCCGTTTTTTAAGAATACTGATTAGATTAGATAATTTGGCTTCTTTTCCAGCTGGGATAGCCAAAACTGCAAGGGTGTCAACCAGAGGAGAGGCTGCCTGTGTGACGCCTGACTCCATCAGACTCAGTACCCTCCATCCTTCAGTACTCTTGAAAGCTATAACAATCCCAGCACTTGTGCTAAATGGACAAACCTCTGAGGGATCCATGATGTGTGGAATTAATCACTCCTAAGTATTAAAAAAAAAAAACCCATATATTCACAAGTGACAGAAATGGAACTGTCAGCTACTTGTGCTATCGGGTTGCCAGATGATCCGAGCTATTTTCTGATTGAGTGATGTATTTCACTTTGCCAGCAGATGTTTAAACCACACACTCACTTTTATTTAAGAAAATTTTAATCTTTCTGGAATCCTCTATGAGTTTGAGTTGGACTTATGGGAAAAGAATAAGAATATCCCACTCCACATAGGTCACACAGGAAAGTTGGAAGGAAAAGGAGCCCACAGGAAGCCACGTTCCCCATCCAGCATCATGGAGTTCCCACCACAGAATCAGGAAGTCTGTGTGCAATCGATTCCTCCCACGGGAGCCAGTCCTTGCAAAAGCAGCCACCTTTGATTTACCTCATTCTTATGTTTGATTTCTTTTATTCTTTCATTCTAGTAACACTGCATATACGGTGCATGAGAACTGGATGTGAGACATACTAGCCCATGTTCTAAACCCCTAACTGACAGACTGTGAGGGAGGCAATCTGGAAAGTCAAGGAAAAGACAGGCCATGTTTTAGTTCTATCAACCCTGGGCCTTGGACTCACTCTTGATACGCAGTGTTCAGAGAGGCAGGTGTTCATTATTATGACTATACAAAATATTTCCTTGGCAGACACAAGGTATTTTTATCAAGTCAGACTTGACAAGTGAGGATCAATCCTCTCAAAACCAAGATTATTTTCCTTTTCTCACCAAGATTATGCTTTTCTTAGCATCCCAAAGGCATTTTAAAAACTATTGTCTTTCCAAGAGGCTACAGCAGGAGATTTTGTGGATCAGAGTAGGACTTAAAAGAATAACCCAAGTCTATTTAGGGAATTGATCTCTCACTCTGTCTCTGTCTTTCTTGTTCTCTCTAGACATGTAGTACAAACTTTCCTGCCTGATAAATACAGTAACAATGGTTTTTCTATTTATTGTGAAATTTTTAAATTAAAATATATAACCATACTACAAGATTTCTAATATAAAACATGTACTGATGCATTTATTCAGCACCATTTTGATGAAGAAACAGATTTTCTTTGATGACCTCTCCCCTAACTAGAATCTAAAGTATTTCCTGTGGAAACCAAGGTTGTGTTATATAATTTGCAAATTCCAGTATTACATTAAAGTACAACTATAACATAAAGATACTTTCAAAATTATTCCAAACTTTTATAATTGACTTGGTGAGACCTAATTTGAAAGCAGAATTTTAAAAATGAGTTTTCTTTGTCAATTAAAACAATTTAGAACTTATTTTTTATATAATCAATAGTCTAAATTTTTTTTATAATTTATTTTTCATTTTGCACCCATTTCGCTAGCTGGCATAATATTTAATTACATTACACAATCACAAGTTCATTATGTAATTACAAGTTCAACTTGCATAAATCGATTTGGAGGCAAACACAACTGATTCCTGACAAGCTCATAGTTTATGGTTCAAATAGAAGTTTGTGATTTTGGAGAGGGGCTTGCTAGTCATGACCCTCTAGGACTCCATGTATTTTCCAGTTTCAGTCAGTATTGTGAAACAGCTTTATAGTGCACTGGGTATCACTTTCTCCAAGTCTGATGAGACAGAATATCTGTGCACACAAGTCATATAAAATGTGTTTGTATACTTTTATATAGTCAGCGCAGGACAACAGAAGACTAGTAATATTCATTATGAGCTGATCCCCAGGCTCAGCAAAGGTGACCAGGGTGGATAGAGTCTCCACCACCCATTTCTTGCCTGCAGTATAGCTGAAGGATCTTGGGAAGCAGCTTGTCCTGTATTTTACACTACAGGGTAGTAGGAATCACTGTGTCAAAGCACTAAACGACATACTATTTTGGGAGGAAGGGGCTGGAACAGAGCCTATTTGTTCCCAATACTCCTACCCCGAACCTCATCCCATGATGTTGCATTGCTGTCAAATTCTACGGTTACTCTTGAGATCCGTAGTGGGATGGGGACTGGCACCTGGAGAACTGTACTATAAGTATTTCCTTGCAGAAGTTAAGGAGAATAGTTAAAATTTGGATATGCAGAAGGGACAGATTGTATTAGGTTATATCAGCAGAGGGTGTGGAGAGTGTTGGTCTATCTGGCTAATTACTCAGTTTTGTATTGATTAAGAGCACTTCTACTGAGAAGTAGTTTGATGTGATGGTGATTTGATCTTGATCCTACCATTTACTTGTTGCACAACTTTGGTGGATGGACTTAACCACTCTTTGCCTTAGTTTTTCTTTTGTAAAATGTAATAAGTGGTTTTATATAATGAGTTAGTTCCTGAATTGCACACAGATAATTGAAGGAAATTATCAATATCACATCTTTCACCAAAATCCAGACAATTAAAATTCAGAGATAACTGTTGTTTGGAAATTGTGTTTAGACACACACACATACCCACAGACACCAAATATACACACTCACACATGCATCCTCAATTCCGCTGTTTCCTAGCTCTAAGCCAAGAAGCCAGCAGAAATAAGTTGTGGATAGCTGAGCATGGTGCCACACACTTGTAGTACCAGCAGCTGGAGAGGCTGTGGGAGGAGGATTTTGAGCTCTAAGCCAGCCTCAGCAATTTAGCGAGGCCCTAAGTAACTTAGTAAGACTCTGTCTCCAAATTAAATATAAAGAAGGGCTGAGGATGTGGCTCAGTGGTCAAGTGTTCCTGGATTCAATCCTCCATACCAAACAAACAAAAAGAAGGAGAAAGAAGTCCACTTATGCAAAATGAATTTTGATTTTTATAATCTAGCTTATCCCCACACATAGGTTTAAAGTTTTATTTCAGTGCCTACTTTGTAGTTAATGCTCCTTTGCCAGCTATTGCCCTCTGTCCATATAATGCTTACAGGGTTCCGTTGGGAAGGTTCCAATTCACATGTCACTGGATATGCTTATCAAATACCTTTTAACAACGCTTCTTTTCACCAGAAGTTGTTATTGATCTTGCAGTTAGGTTATTACACTTGAGATAGCAGTCAATATGCCCAGTGAACTAAAACGTTATCCGTAATCATTTGTTTTCATATCATAGAGTCAAAGCCAAATTGATCATCCCACCTTCAAAGCCAGCCCTTGTCTTATGTCAATAACACCATTAGTTTTTCAATTCTTCAAGTCTCAAAGCTCAGAGTCATATTTGTCTTCTCCTTTCCTATCTCCTCATTTCAAATCCTTGCCTCCACCCCTACAAGGTTCCTGCACCCCTCTCTCTCCTGCTTCCCCAGCTGCCTAGGTACTTTTATAACATCATAATCAATGAGGGTACTTTACAGCACTCACAGAGACATCAGCAATAGTCACCAGTCAGCCACCCAGGTCTCTCTACTCACTTCATCCATCTCATGCCAAATGAAACCTCCTCAACCTAGACTTTGGCCAAACTACACTTTTCCTTAAATATGAAGGACTTTGTAGAATCTTGTACTATTCTTGGTGCAGGTATACTCTGGTCTGTTTTTGTTGTTTGGTTTATTTATATTTAACATATATTTTATTATTTATTCCCAAATTTATCATTATATATAATAAAGCATCTACTTCATCTATATCCTTGCTAAGCACAAATGGCTTGATAAATCTCATTATATTAAGAAAATAACTTTAAAAGTGACTTAAAAACATAAGTCACAGGCTAAGGTTGTGGCTCAGAGGTAAAGCACTTGCCTCACACATGTGAGGCACTGGGTTCCATCCTCAGCACCATGTAAAAATAAATAAATAAAATAAAGGTATTGTGTCCATCTACAACTAAAAATATTTTTTAAAATACATAAGTCACATGATTATAAATGTGAAATTCACTGGGAGGAACAGAGAGAACATTTCAGAAAAGCAAACAAATTTTCTCTCTAGTAACTGCAGGTCATGATTTATGTAATAAAGCAAATCTGGTTGGAATGCTCCCAGGTAAGCAGAAAAGCAAAGCTTTGTATGTTTACTAATGATTACTGATTCTACTGAGCTCTGATGTTCAATATAGCTCATTTGAGCAACCCATATAACCTCGGTAAACTTCAGTTTGCTCTTCTTTCAAGTGGAAGCAATCTAAACTACAGCTGTTACCTGAGCATGTCAGGACGTCTCATTTCTTTGCTTATGGTGAGGTGTCTAATTACCTTTTCCTATCTGTGAACACCTAATTGCACCAGCTTTAGGAAGTTTATCTCTAGCTTATTCTCACCACTAATATATTTTCATCTGCAAATTCCCACAGTGTGGGGAACTAAGCACACCTTCTTTCTATCCCTTTCTCTTTCATAGCACTGTAGCATGTCATTGCTTTCATTTATTAGTATCTATGTCTCCCTCTGTTGGAATGCAAGCTCCTCTTTGGCAGAATCCATGCCTTGCTAAACTGGTCTAGAATGGACAATCAGCATAAATTGGGATTGTGAAATTGTTCACATGTTCACATTTCTTTTTCTATTATTTCTCCTGCTTAGAACTAATCATAAAAAAAACCTAAAATTATAAATATGCTATTTTATTAAATACTTTAAGAAGACTTTTCAACTGGATACTGAAGAAATAATTGCATTAGAATGTGAAAACATAATAAAATAGATAAGTGATATAGTGGTAATCAAGGTGAATGTTGTGAAGTTTAGCTGAAGTTGGCCAGAAAATACAGAAATATTCATGAAGTTATGTAAACATATTTATATAATTGTAATAATTATCTACTATATGCACATACATAACCTCACAGTTATGCAAATTATTTGTTTACATGCATAGCAAAATCCATATACCATTTTTCTTTTTGTATTAAAGAAATAATTGTTTTGGTTTTTAAAGTGATGGAAATAAGTGATCACTTTCAGTTCACTTTGGAATAAGTAAAAACTATCATGGAGAACTTCAGATTTAATCAATTTGTTCAACTTCTAAAAAAACCCCCAAAATCTATACTTATCACTATCCTTCATTACACATTGAATTGATTTTAAATTCTGTGGCATAAGTATCTAAAGTCCCCCTCCAATATGGCTTTACCCTTCCTTGCACATATTGTAGAAGTTAGTTATGCTAACGTAATTTTCATTCTGAAATGTACTATGTGTATTCATGAAAATTTCTCTCTGCTCTTGCAGTTCCTTTAATATTGATGCCCTACCCAGTAGTAAAGACTCAACTCAAATACCACCTATACTTTCTAGATCTATGTGGAGATAAACTCCACATTATTTGACATTCTTTCAGATGAGCTTTATAGGAGGTAGCACTTGGAAACCATTGTTAATGCTTATGTTAGCCATTTGTATAATTCTTATCACTTATTGGAGTCATGCAGTGTCTTATTTATTTTGTTTTTAATCTTTCAATATGTCATATGCAATATTTTCAAACCATTAGTGAATAAAAAGAAATTGTCTTCTTGAACATGAAATTATCATATATGGGATGTTTATTTTATATGGGATGTTTATTTTATATGTACCTTAAAATAGACCTTAACAACAAGGACAGATATTCTGGACAGTCAGATAAAGTATGCCATTTGAGAAATGCATAATGAGTTTAATGAACATGAGGATCAGAAGATCTGGGTTTAGATTCCAGATCTGTGGTTTATCAGTTTGTCACTCAAACTTTTTAGCTTTAAGAATTGTCTCTAAAAGGAGGATGAAAACATGATATTTTCCTCTCTATCAAATGAGTCACTGTGTATGAAATTTCTCTATCATCACATACATGTTAGTTATTACTATAGAAGCAAATGTCTTTGGTGATTTTATGAATGCTAAGAGTTGAATGTTCATGTCCTTACAAGTGAAAAAGGAAGGTAAGAGGGATCTTCTTGATTATAAGATTTTGTGCATTTTCATTGTCTTTATGAATGTCTTCAAATGTAAGTTTTCTCTGAAGGTGGTGATGTTTACTATTTGGTGATTGAAAAAATGCTTAAACTTTTCTGCTTACTCACTTTGAGAAATATTGAACCAATGCTTCTAAACCATTTTTTTTTTTTACATTTTTCGGATAATTTCCAGTGTTACATTTTAGTAATTTTCTTTATGAAGTTTAAAACCCATGTCTTCTTTTCTTTGGGCTTTCTTCCTATCCTTACAAGCCAAATACTTGGACACAGACATGATGTTATAGATTGGAGTGACTGAATGGGCTAGCATTTTAAAGCAGCACCTTTTTTACTGCTGTAAAATTGAAAATAGCAAGAAGGGGGTTGAACATCCTCAGCATAGATTAATGAGAGCCCATGACCAGAAACACAGAGAAGGCTGCCAGAAATTAACTGAAGTCAAGCAGGCTTTAAATAAATGCAAATGAACATATTTAATCTCCAGAGAATTAATGCTTGGGAGCAGAGCTGTAAAACCACATGATCTAGTTGAGTAAATCTGGCTCTAGGGATCAAAGTGAATCTAAGCTTGTCAGGAAGGACTGTGGGGAGAATCTTTGGCGTAGCGATATGTGCTAGGTGGATGTGCATAAAGGTGACTCAGAATGGCTGATTTTCATTCAGGCTTCTGTTTTAATGCTGGTAGCTTAAACTGAGAGGCTGGGATGAAGAAGTTAGATAGATGCACTGCACTTCTTTTGTGGTATAGATTGCTGGTACTCAGGATCAGAAAAACGTGTGCTAAAATAAATTGGGACTCCAGGAGAATTAGCTAAGAGAGCTCAATTTCTCAAGGTAGTTTAGGGCTCCCCTGTCTGACTCGGAGGCCTTAAATATCAGGGGTGGTCTAAAAGGTATCCTGTACTTGGTGATAGTGACTAAATTTGCCTTCAGATATGCAGAGGGTGCTGATGTTGACAAGATATTTTATTACAGAAAACGCCATCGGATCTTGGTGTGTTCTAGGAAGGCTCATTTATTTCTTAAATAAATTGCAGTGAAATTCACACAATATAAAATCAACATTTGAAAGTGTTCAGTACAATGACCTTAGGTTCATTTTTCAATGTTGTACTATCACTACCTCTAACTCCAAAACATGTTTTGCAACCTCAAAGAAAATCCTGCACCCATTAAACAGTTACTGTTGATTCCTCCTTCCCCTGCCCCTGACAACTACCAATGTGTTTTCTGTCTAATCACATAATATGTGACATTTTGTGTTTGACTTCTTTCAATTAGCAAAATGCTTTCAAGATTCATTTATGCTATCACATTTATCAGTATTCCATGCCTCTTTATAGCTGAATAATATTTCATCGCATACATAAGTCGCAATTTGCTCACCCATTCATTCACTGATGAATCTTTGAGTGGTCTCCACATTCTGAGTGGTGCTCATATGAATGTTTATGCACCAGTTTTTGTTTGAACACCTGTTTTCAATATGTTGGGTGCAAATCTAGGAGTAGAATTGCTGGATCAAATGGTAATACTGTTTTAAGTTTTTGAGGAACCACCAAATTGGTTTCCTCAGTGACTGTATCATAGTTACATTTACAGTCTATGTATGTGGAGTATAATTTCTCCATTTCCTCACCAAGGCTTGTTTTTCTTTTTGTTGTTGTTGTTTACCATGATGAGCGTAAAATGGTATCTCATTGTGGTTTTGATTGCATTTTCTTAATGGCTAATGGTGCTCAGCAAGTTTTCATGGGCATATTGCATGTATCTTCTTTAGAGAAATTTCTGTGCAAGTCCTTTGCACATTTCTTACCTGGGTTGCTCATTTTGTTTGTTGTTGCTCTTATGAGCTCTTTATATATTCTAGATACTAGACACCTTTAGATATATGATTAACAAATATTTTTTGCCGCAGTCCTGCTGGCTGGGCAAAATAACCGGGGGGTGACGAATGACTTGTGTGCGTTGATACAGCAGGAGTAGGAGCCGTTTATTGTAGGACAGGAGCGGTATTTATACATTTTACACAGCTTATCTAATTAGCATAAAATAGATACAGCAGTCAACCAATAAGGAATCTCCACACTTAATGGCTCAATTTTATTACTTCACAAACCACTCCCTCTGGCATTTTGCCAGGCACCATGCAGACTTGTTTACAGACTCTAACATTTCTCTGGCAAAATACCAGGTGCCATCCTGACTTGTTTATGTACCTTAACAATTTTTAATTAATTTTATTTTATTTTCTTAATATTTTTTGCTACACATTTTAAATTTTGATTGAGTCACACCCATACATATGTGCACATGCACACCCACACACTATGCCTTTAGTCTCTCATATCTAAGAATCCATTGCCAAATCCAAGGTCATAAATAAATATCTCTATATTTTCTTCTAAGAGTTTTGTAGTTTAAGCTCTTGTCAATAGCTTTTTGTTCTGTTTTGAGGTAATATTTGTATAGTGTCTGAAATATAGATCCAGCTTTCATCTTTTACATGCAAATATCCAGTTGTTCTAGCACAATTTGTTAAAGAGGTGATTCACTCCCTATTCCTAGGCATTGGCACCCTTTTCTAAAATCAGTTGGTCATGGATGCATAAGATAATTTTTTGGAATTTTGATTCTACTTGATTTTTCTCTGTTTCTATTCTTACTTTAGTACCATGATGATTTGACTACTGTGGCTTGATATTAAGTTTTGAAATTGGGAATGTGAGTCCTCCAACTTTATTTTCCTTTATATCTATATCTATGTCTGTTTATCTAGGCTGTTTGTAGCCCCTTGCAATTGACTATGAACTAAAGGCTTGGATTCTCCACTTCTGCAAAGGAAACTTGGAATTTTTCAGGGATTGCATTGTATATGTAGAGCACTTTGCCATCTTGACAATGTTACATATTCCAATTTATGAACATGGCCTATCTTTCCATTTATTCAGGCCTTCCTTAATGTCTTTCAGCAATCTTGTAGTTTATATTGGAAAAGACTTTCATTTTTTTGGTTAAATTTGTTCCTGGGTATTTTATTCTTTTGAATAGCATTATAAATGTCCTTGTTTTCTTGATTTTCTTTTCAGGTTTTACATTGCTCGTATGTAGAAACATAACTGAATTTTCTATCAATCTTGGGCACTCCAACTCTGATGAATTGGTTAATTAGCTCTATTAAGCATTTAAAAACATTCTTTGGGATTTTCTGTATAGAGAGATTGTTTTCCTTTTCCATTTCCAGTTTGGATTCATTTTATTTCTTTTTCTTGCTTAATTATTTAACACATTGTTGAATAGCAGTGCTAACAGTAGCCATAACTTATAGTAAAAGCCTGCTTTCTTCCATTATTGAGTATTGTATTAGTGTTGGAGCTGTCATATTAAAATACCACAGATTGGCTGGCTTAAACAACAGAATTGTTTTTCCCCTGCAGTCTGGAGGATAGAAATCCAAGATTAACGTGTCAGCAGGTTTGTTTTCTCCTGGGATCTCTCTCCTTGACTTGCAGATGGCCACTGTTCACTGTTTTCACAGTTTTGGTGTCTCTGACACTTCTTATTCTTCTTATAGAGAGACAAGTCCTATTAGATTGGGATCCCTTCCTTATGACCTAACTTAACCTTAATTACCTCATTAAAGGTCTTATCTCCAAATACCTTTAAAGGTATAAGGTTTCAATCTGTCAATTTTGAAGGCACAGAATTCAATCCATAGTAAGTATGATGTTAGCTATGAATGGTTCAGAAAACTTATCCTGTTAATGAAGTTCCCTTGTATTCTCTGTGTTTTTATCATGAAAAAAAAATTTATCAAAGGCTTTTTTGTATCAATGGAGATGATCATATGGGATTTCTCTCCCCTTTTCTGTTGATTATGTACAATATTATATTGATTGGCATTTGCATTCTGAACCACCCTTGCATTTCTGGGATAAATCCCACTTGCACAATAGTGTATAATTCTTTCAATATGCGGTTGGATTCTATTCAGTTATTTTCTTGAGGATTGTTGCATCTGTATTTGTACAAGGGATATTGTCCTATAGATTTTTTTCCCCAGATGTTGTCTAATTTTAGTATCACCCAATGATGGCTTCACATAATGTGATAATAATTATTCTCTTCCTTTTGAAATGGCTTAAGAATCATTGGTGTTAGTTCTTTTTAAAATAATTGGTAGAATTCACCAGGGAAGCCATTTGGATCTGGATTATTTTGTTGTTGTTAAGTAGTTTTTGATTACTGATTTGATCTTGTTATTTATTACATTTAGATTGTCTATTTCTTCTTGGGTCAGTTTTAGTAATCTGAGATACTAGAAATCCATTCTCTTCATCTAGGTTCTTTAATTGGTTAGTATATAGATTTTCATAGAACCTCTTATTGAGACATAGTATAACCTGCTTTCTGCAATGTTTACACATAGAATTGTGTGTTATATTGACATGTTACAAATAATATCTTAAAATGGGAGTGCCTGGTAGTCAACAGCTTACACATCCTTGTTCAGCACCTGGTTTCTTGGAACATTCAAGTATTTCCATGGGGAGATAGAATATTGTTTTCAATCTCACCATGCACGTGTGAAAGACTGAACCGAAGGATATCATTAAGAGTTAGAGGAAATAATGGAGTGGAAATATGATGATATCTCCTACTTATGGGGTTCTTAGTTTATTCTAGGCAGCACGCTAAACACTTTATTTCCTTTAATCCTCAACGCAGCTCTTTGAAGTGGCTCCAATTTTACATTGTTTTCAAATGCAGAAAAGGAAATTGAGTCTAATGAAAGTTTATTAAAAGAAAAATGAGAAAAAAAGAAGCTTTTCTAAGGTCAGAATAAGGGGGAGAGGTGAGACTTGAACCTAGATCTTTCTGTGATCAATGTCTATCATTGCTTCCAACTGACAACACAGAAGCAAAAGAAATTATTCTCCTAGTTCCTGCAGAATTTGGCATTAAGTTTTCATAAAAAGAGTAAGTTTCTCAATTTTGCCAATGACAAATTTGGAATTGAGAATAAATTTGAGTTATGATTATTTCCTGCTCACAAAAAGAGTGAAGTCACAGGACTTTTTAAGTTCATTGACATACTTGAAACATTTTGGAAAGAAGTAAAACTATTTTATAGCCTAAAAGTTTATTTATTACAAGGTAAGAAAGTTTATGAAGTTCTAAAAATTTCAGAGTAGCACAAAGCACATGAGGTAAAATTGTAAAAACAAATACACCATGGTCCACTCTTTAATGACCCAATAAGGGTTTTATTATTCCAAAGTGGATTTGCTTAACCTAATAAATCCAATAATCTATCTAAAAGGCTCTTTTATTTTTCCTCTTACAGCTAAGCAATGGGATATACTCTATCTAAAGATAGATATATTTAAACAAGACAATAGAATCTTTAAGAAGAAACTGAAAAAGGTTTACTATATTCAAAATTATCAGCTTTGCTATAAAAACTGTTACAAGAATGATTTCTGACATTTAAGCATGGCAATTTTTTAAGTCTTGGAACTAACAATGTCTACTAGACATTATACCTTGATCTCATATTTTAGAGGCAAAAGATGGTTCAATATTTTTAAAAAGAAATCCAGGACCATTATACTTTGAAACACTTAGTGCCTAACTTCAAGTCATTTCCATTTTATTAAAATTTTACATATATAATCCCTATCTAAAATGCCAATTAAATAACTAAAAAAGCATAAAATCTGGCATTAAACCAAAAGCTAACAACAATAACATGAAAACATGTGCATGAGGAAGCACAAAGGAAAAAATACCTCTATAATTGTAGGCTTCATAACTCAGCACTTACTGCAATCTCTTTCTTAGAAGATAATTCCATTTTTATGAAATATGAATAACTCCTATTATTTTATTTCAACTCTTTCTGAACCCAATTATAAAAAGGAAACAAATTGTCCTAAACAGATGTTGATGAAGATGCAACCACATTCTGTTAGCAGAATGCAGGGAAATTAAACTCTACCTTCTAAAACATTATTATTGAAATTTATTTTGGGTAAATTATTCCCCATACAATTATTTTTTTCAGAAATCAGAGAACATCAAATGATGGTAATTATGTAGAAAGAAGAAGCATTTTTCCTAGAAATTCTCTATGCTTTCTCTATTCTAATCATCGATGAGAATACATACATGCTCTAAGAATCAGCGTAATCACAGTTTAAACTATGATTCTGAACTCAGACTGTCTACGTTGATGTCTTTACTACTATGTGTGATCTTGCAAACATCCTTTAATATCCTTCTCAGTTTTCTGTTATCTATAAAAGCAACAATAATTGTTTCTACTACCTAGTATTGTTTTCAGATTTGAATGAACTATATTAAGTTCTTAAAACATCACCCAGCTTGTAAGCACCAAAAACTGTTTGCTGTCCTTATTATTCTTGTCTAAAACACCTGATCATCTACTAAGTCTCTCTGAGGCTAATCTTTCATCAGTTGTCTATGATTGACTATGGTGATCTTTTTGTATTGTCCAGTGACCACTATTTGATGTATATTTAGACCTCCCTATTTTCTATTTAACTTCCCCAAATATTATAGTAATAAGCATGCTGTATATGTCTTCTGAGCATCTGCTGAGAGTTTTATACAGGATGTATATGTGTGTGTATGTGTGTGTGCGCGCGTGTGTGTGTGTGTGTGTAAAACTATAGGTAACTTGTTGGTTCCTGACTATCTTCCCAGCCCTTCCTGTTGTCTTCTTAATTTTAAAAATGTTCTTCATTTTTCTATTGACACATAAATAATTCTACATATTTATGGGGTACCCTATGATGTTTTGATTCATATATATATATATATATATATAGAGAGAGAGAGAGAGAGAGAGAGAGAGAGAGAAATGTTCAAATCAGTGTAAACAAATCTCCCTCTTTGAAAATTTATCATTTTTAAAATATTTATTTAGTTGTAGATAAACACACAGTATCTTTATTTACTTTAATGTGGTGCTGAGGATTGAACCCAGTGCCTCACAACATGTGAGACAAGCCCTTTACCACTGAGCTACAACCTCAGCCCCTGAATCCTTATCATTTCTTTGTGGTTTAAGAACATTCAAAATTCTGTCCTTTAACTTTTCTGAATTCTATAATACATTATTATCATCTTTAATCACCCTATCATGCAATGGAACACCAAAACTTACCGGTCCTCTCTAATTATAATAACTTAAGAGCCCATTAATCAACCTGTCCCCTTACCTCTCTCCTCTTTAAACTCCGAAGTGTCTGGTAACTACTTTTCTACTCTCTATTTCCATGAGATCATTTTTTTTCAATTTTCTTTTATCATAGTACTTATCTTCATCTAATATTTTTCTATACATACATGTGTTTTTATATATGTTTCTGTATATGTAATATCTTATGTATTTTCTTTATTATTTTTCTTAAAATGGGCAGTGGCAATCTTACAGTATTATGTATCATGAATATAAAACACAGACCTTGTTGAGAAACATAAACTCCAAGAATTAGCAAGTGGACACATACGCTCTTCCACCCCTCACCATATCACAGAGAAGCACTCAGGACACTGCTGAACATACCATGGGGCTGCCCCGGAGAGGACTGCCTGATCCCTTGATGTGTGTGTGATCTTCCCTTTTTTTCTCAAAGTGCTTGGACTACTTTTCTTCCCATTCCACACTGTGTGATGGCTCCATTTGTTTAACAGCCTCACCAACACTTGAGATGGTTAGGCCTTTGAATTTCAGATATTCTAATAGATATCTAGTAGTTAGTGGTATCTCATTATGATTTTAATTTGCATTTTCCTGATAATTAATGATGTTCAATGCTTTTTCATTTGTTGATCCTCTCTGGTGACATGTCTCTTTAAGTCATTTTACATTGTTTTTTCTTTTCTTTCTTTTTCCTTTTTTTTTTCCCCTTTTTTTGGTACCAGGGATTGAACTCAGAGGCACTGGACCACTGAACCACATCCCCAGCCGCCTTTTGTATTTTATTTAGAGATGGTCTCACTGAGTTGCTTAAAAACTCACCATTGTTGAGGCTGACTTTGAACTCGCAATCCTCCTGTCTCAGCCTCCAGAGCTGCTGGGTGAACATTGTCCTTTATAATGCAAGCCTAAGAACAGCCTTGTGTGTGCATTTAAAATTTCTCTTAGAGCAGACAGAAGACAATTGCATTTTTATGAACTATGTAAAATTCTTATTTTTTTTTTCAACTATCTCTAAACCTAATTAGGAAATGAGACAAAGAGTCCTGGTACCAAGCAGCCTGAAGATAGGAAGTTATCTGGGAGCACTAGGTGATCTCAGGAGAAGAGACTTTCAGGCTGAAGGGCAAGGAGGCCTCATACTGTTTCCCATGGAAGATGGAGCTGTGGTGAGGTTCAAGGCAGCCTCCCCTACTAAGAGAGCAGAGCAAAACCATTCTCCACCAACCTAAAATGGCAAAACCTTAAGTCCTGCTGGGCTCCTTCTCCGGCAATCTGAGAGTCCTGGGTAATTCACAAGGCAATTCTACTTGTCTTTCCTCTGGCATAATGTAGAAAGGTAATACCCTACATTTTTATCAACTAATACTTGAGTAGGAACAAATAAGACCTAAGTTATACTTAAGAGTAACTATTCCTACCAGTACATTAGTAGCCACTTGTGACTAAGCCCTGAGTTAAGTTTTTAAGTATATTATTTATTTAATCATTACTGTAACTGAAAAAGTAATTTTAACCCTCTGTTACATAAAAGAAAACTGAAGTTGAAAGAGGTTAAAAAACTTTTACATGGTTTAGTAGCTCTCAGGTAAATTTTTCAGTTTATATTTGATCACAGGTTGGTCTATCTTTAGAGAACACCTCCACAGTGTCCTATTTCAATGCATCACAGAATAAACAGTTTTGGGGAAAATTATTTGGACATAACCAGGTTTAGAGACGTAGTAAATGAAAGGAGAAATGAGTAGATAGAAATATGTCCGAGTTAATCAATTAAATGTCCTGGCAATGAGAAACATTTACTCTGCGACATCATGAAATAGCATTAACAAGTAAAATATCTACCATTAAAATATTGTTACACACATGTCCTGTTTTCATTTGCTATGTCTCAGACTGAGGCAAATCATTTAATAGGGTGACCAACTTTTTAAAAATTTTTTTATAATATCCAGGCCACTGTGACTCTTGAAACTTAAAAAGGATGTACGTATGGAAGCTTAATAGCTCCTTAAGGCTTTAAATAACAAAATGAAGTATATATATTTTCACGTTTATCTTTGTTCATCTTCACTTCCAATCTTGATTTCTCTTGATTTTCAAAATGACAAGTGCATACACACAGGTGCACACCCACCTATGACCATCACTACCATCCCAGAAGTTAGAATTATACCATATATTGCAGGGTTTTTTTTTTTTTTAATAAAGCTTTTCAATCTCCAAACCCCCAAGTTTCTCATAGGTCCTTCCCCAGAAATTCTGTATCACTAGGTATTTCACTGGCTACTCCCTTTTCTTCCTTTCTGTCTGTTTTCTTCTCTGATGCTTCTCTTGGAACCAAAAATAAATTTCTTCACTGTTTTTTTATGCAGAGTAAATCAATAATCACTACTGGTTTCCTGGGCCATGACTAACATACATGCCTTCAGGTTTCATCCTCTACCCCGAGTGGCTTTTTAGGATATCTTCTTGAAATAAAGACAATCCTATCTGTATTAATTATCTATTAAACTCCAAATATCAGCTTAAAATAATAAACACTTATTATCTCACAGAGTTATCTCTGCAACTTGCCTAGCAGTTCTGGCTCAGATCACTCATGAAGTCAGCCTCAGGCATCATCAAAATCTATGGTCATCCAAAGGCTTAACTGGGACCAGACAATGCTGGTCCAAGCTTCCAAGATGGCTCCCTCCCAGAGCTGCAGGCAGAAGCACCCATGTCTCTGTTGGCTATTACAGATGCTCCAGTTCTCCTAACATGGACATGCACATGGAGTTGTATGAATATGCTCAAAGCATGCCAACTAATTCCACTGGAGTTAAGTAATCCAGAAATACCCTGGAGGAAGCCACAGTGTCCTCTTATGTCCTGTTTCTGGACATTCCATGTCATCACTTTTGCCATATTCTATCTGTTAGAAGCAATTCACTATGAACAGCTCAGTCTTGAAAGAAGGGGAATTGACTACACCTGAAAGCAAAAGTATCAAAGTATTTGTAGGTGCATTCTGATACAACTGCACTTCTTAAAAGAAACTTTGAAGCCAGAATGCAAAAATCATTTTGTTACAGCTGAGTATAAACACTTAGAGCAATGTGTCTCAGCATACACAACTGACTGAGTGCATAATTTGATCAGGTCTAAAGTAGAGGTGTCTCTGACATGGATAACATTCAAGAAATATTGCACATGATCTTTGCAAGGACTTTGCCTTAAGTGTTCATTCATTAAAGAGTCTAGTCAGGGCAGCAAATATTTCTTATTAAACACCAGCAATGCTGATTAGTAAGCAAGTGACTAGTGGAGAAACCGTTGGTAGTGTTGTATGCACCAATAGAGATTTTCTAATTTTTCTGATTTGCTCAGCAATATTTTCTCTTGAATGTTGTCAAAACTTCTTGTGCCAGCAATATAACAGTTGAGGACCACTGAATAAGGCTTTTATGGTTTAATATATCAAATACTGGTTTTACTTAAAGCTGAAAAATAATTAGGGCGTATGCTCAAATTAGTTAAAAGATTGAAGATAGTTATTTAAGTCTAGTTGATATGTTAGTCATACTCCCCTTATTTTCCAATAGACTGTATGCTCCTCGATCAATAGAAAAGTGAACAAAATCGTCTAATAATTAGTTGTTTTGTTATTGGGAAGCACAAGAGATTAATTTGTCCACTGCTGTCTTGTAAGTGAACTGACTCTGTTTTGACATCAACATACAACACTTTCTTTCTTAGCCCTCTTGGGTAAAATTGCTTCTAAGAGAACTGAGTTTTTAAGTCTTTTTACTTTCATTAAAAATAAATTAAACTTGTCAGAGAGTCAGGCAAAATGCCCACATGGCTACCACCGCTCTACTATGTTGTCACTATGTGACATGATCCATGAACAGCTCTGTAAGCTAATCTTGTTGAGAAATCCAAGGACCTTAAGTGATAATTAACTTCTTAATGGCCAGATGACGAACACAGTCAGAAATAAACTTCAGATTTTCTGATTCATCCTCACCAATTACATTTTTTTTTTTTTTAACTTAATGTCTTTGTTCAGGTTGGAAAAGTCTCTCTTGTGTAGCCAATAAAGGACCTAAGGGATGTAAGTCTCTTCCGTGGACAGCTTCCATCATGGGTTTCTGCCAACCTTCTTGGGTCTGTGAGATTCCAAAAGAGACAAAGGACAGCTGTATAATCCTCTTTAGCATCCTATTTGAGACCCCCTAATAATACTAAGCCATGATATTTAAATCATCAGAAATACTGTTGGGCTTGAGAATACAGTGGCATTGTTTAAGCAATATAATTTCAGGGAGTCACAGAAAAGTATAATTACTGAGTTCTACCCTTCCAAACACACCCCTGCAGGTCAGGATATGAACATAATTTCCTTTTCATATTCTGGGACTGTGTGCATGTGTGGTATGGGTGGGTGGTTACACTGGTATTTAGATTTCCATAGTCAATCTATATTTTTAGGCTTAATTGATATCTTTTTCTGACATCATTCTCTGATGACAGAGAAAACTATCACAATTTGGGTTTTTAAGGAAAATAGGAACTCCAAATAATTAAAACAAAGAAACAAAGAATTCTGAACAACTCAGGTGAAGGTGCTTCAGATCTGCTTGAGCTATGGTGAATGTAGTGGCTGGTTAAGAGTATGAACTCCAAGGCTATCCTACTGGTTTGGATCCTTGGCTCCACCATCTTATAGCTGTATTCCTTTGGAAAGTCAGTTGACTTTTCTGTTCTTCATATGTAAATAGTGAGAAAGTAGAATGGATTTCGTATAAAATCCTACAGCTGAGTATGGTTTACAGTTAATGCTAAGTAGGTGCTATTTATCTTTATTATGCAGGAAAACAGGAGACAGATATTTAAAAGCTGTTTTAACTATTGGACTTTCAGATATTTAAAACTCTTAACAGAGTTCAACTTTAGTTATGTTACCAAGAGTTTTTGGCATGTTCCCTGTAATGTGACATGATTCCAAAGGTTCAAATAAGGGTTACATAATGATGGCTTATGCTTGCAGTATGAACTTTGGAAGATAAACCCTTAGTGGGTGCCAAAGTTTTACTTGTGAAAAATTTATTTTTAAAAACACAAAAAGATGAAAGTACTTTTTTTTTTAGTTTCAAATGTTTTATTAACATTTGGTACTATCTTTTGAAGCAGTTGCATATTTATAAAGAGGCCTATTCGAATCTACCCATTTATATATTTGGGTTGCTGTTTTAAAGACAGCTATAGGGCAAAAGCAGAGAGAGCTTTAGGAGATGGTGGTGGTTTGGGCTGGGGTAGTAATACCGAACCATGGGAAAAGGCCAAATTCTGAATGTGTGGGATTTGAGGTTAGACTCAAGAGGATATAATGATGGATCATCAGTGAATATGTGATAAGAGTTATGTTGA
This sequence comes from Callospermophilus lateralis, assembly GCF_048772815.1. Classification (NCBI taxonomy): domain Eukaryota; kingdom Metazoa; phylum Chordata; class Mammalia; order Rodentia; family Sciuridae; genus Callospermophilus; species Callospermophilus lateralis. The sequence goes on from NC_135320.1 coordinate 22,131,250, forward strand.
GTAAGCTTTTTTTTTTTTTGATGCAAAAAATTAGAAAAAATTAACTTGAAATGGGAAAAGGAAGACCACAAGATGAACGGGAGTGGGAGGGAATGTCAGGGACTCATTTAATATATTTTATATTTAAGATATCTCTCCGACATTGAAATGGAGATATCAGGTCATAGGCTTGTCAGTCAAAATAAGGATGTCTAGTTAAATCAGAAATTTGGATTTTAAAAAATAAACATAAACATAGCGTAATTGTGTAATGGTACTTATGTATACTAAAAATTGTTCATTGGTTGTCTGAAATCCCCATTCTATTGGGCATCCCTTTGTTTTTATTTTTTGACTCTAGCTACTCTATAAAGTGGGCTGTTGGGTAACAAGGAAGCAGGTTTCAGTCCACTTGACATAAGGCTGATCTTTAAGGTCATGAGACTGGATGAGAACATCAGTGGGGTGAATATGGACAGCAGTATCAAGTGATCTAAGGACTGAGTACTGGGGCTCAGTGTAGAGGCCAGATCATGAGGAGAAACAAATCAAGGATACTAAGGAGCAGAAGACAGAAAGTTTCAGGGGAAGCCAGGTGTGAGGGGTGTACTGAAAGTCATGTGAAGAAAGGATTTGGAGAAGAAGTGATCAACGCTGCCAGTAAACACAGGATGATGAAGATGGGAACTGAGAAGAGATGTCTCAAAGAAGATGACCTAGCTTGGTGCTGCGGTGGCACATGCCTGTAATCCCAGTAGCTTGGGAGGCTGAGTCAATAGGATTACGAGTTCAAAGCCAGCCTCAGCAAAAGCAAAGCACTAAACAACTCAGTGAGACCCTGTCTCTAAATAAAATACAAAATAGGGCTGGGGATGTGGCTCAGTGGTCAAGTGCCCCCGAGTTCAATCCCTGGTACCCACTACCTCCCAAAAGAAGATGACTTTCCTGGTTTTGACAAAAGAATTGGGGTGGGTAAAGAGGGAAACCTGCCAAGAAGACGTCCAGAATTCTTCCAGAGATAAAAAGCAGTAACAATTTAATTTAATTTTGTTTTGTTTTTCATCGGAACCCAGGACCACAAGCATGTTGGGAAAGCACTCTTACCAATGAGCTACAACCTAATCCTACAAGGAGTTCTAAAATGTAATAATAATTTTTTAAAAAAAGAAATCAATATGGTTTCACATGGATAGGGAAATTAGGTCAAAGGAGTTTTGTTGATGTTGTTTTAATAGAAGAAAAAACAGGGTTTATTGTGATAAATACAATCCAGAGAGAAAACTCAGTGGTGCTGGGTGTAAAGGAGATACTTATTGGAGAAACGTCTCCAAGAGGAAAGGAGGAATGGAATCTAGAGAGAAAATGAAGGCCTTTGGCTGAGACCCGGACGTGGAGAAGTCATCCACCGGTAACAAGGTGGAGTTCTTGGGACAGGACCAAGGAGATGAGAAAAATGCTCATGGTGTTTCCTGCAAGTTCTTTTTCTGCTTGCTTCCATTTCCCCAGTGAAGATGGTGGCAAGGAGGCCCTTGCCGAGAGTGGACATTAGGGAGCAAAAGTAAGAGGCTTATGCCCCGTCCTTTCTCATCCAGCTTTTAACATTTTTGTAGTTCCATCTTCAACAAGATTTTTTTAAGTCCTCTATTACAAAACATAGGATTTTCTATTTTATTTCTGTCCTGTTTGATGGTATCTGGGTCCTATCTCCCCTGATACTTTGTGAATTCTCTGAAACAGAATTCATACCTGTCAGGTGCAAATTCCTATGCCTGGGATACAGTAGACGATGAGTGAATGTTCACTAAGAAAGCGTTGTATAAAAAATGAAATGGACCTACATTAAGTAGAAATAATTCAAACACAAAAATAAATACCACATGTTTTCACTTATTTGTGGAAATGAAAAAGTCAATCTAATAGAAGAATAGAGTGGAATACTGGGCATTAGAGACTGAGAAGAGTAGGAGGGAAAGGGAAATGGAAAAAGTTAGATAAGGAGCAACAAAACTCAGAAAGAAAGAGCTAGTTCTGGTGCTCTGCAGCCTAGGAGGATAACTATTGACTATAACAAGCTATGATATATTTTAAAATAACTAGAAAAGAGTACAGGAGTTCCCAGCACACAAAAGTGATTAATTTTGGGGGAGATGGAAGTTCTTATTACTCTGATTTTCTCATAATGTATTGTGTACCTTTATTGGATTATCATGTTGTGCCCCATAATGATGTACAATTATTATGTTTCAATAAAAAATTTTAAAGTGAAAAGTTTTGTAACACCTAGAAAGTCTTCTGTTTAGGGAAAAAAGTATTTCTCATTTAAAAAACACCGTATATTGTAGAAGATTAAAATCAGCAAATCAATTCTTTGATCTACCAGTTATGAAAGTGTGAATCATAGAAAACACCATATGAAATGTATTAGGAACGGATGCTGAACCAGCAAACCATTTCAGGGTGTGGATTATTGTTAAATAGTATAAGCATATCAATTATGCTTCAAAGTAGAAAGAGAGATACTTGAAATACAGTCTCATAGATTTCAAACTGTAAGCATCATATTTCAAATAGAATTTTAAATATAGTCTAATAATAAGGATTTTATAAAAGGTTACCAATTATGTTCTTCCAAAATATTAACTGAGTTAGTTAAATTATGTAGATATTTTCAAAAGGGTATGAAATATAAATAATCATTCTCAAGAATTCACTATATGCTAGTGGCTAGAAAGTGTTGATATACTAACATATTTACAAATAAAATGATAGATGGTTGTATTTGGTGAAAATATTAGGTATTAACTTTGAAAGTATATATAATTATGGCTCTAGTTTATTTTAGAGTATAGCTTCAACCACACATTATGCAAATTAAAAATATATTATATTCAGTGTTTATGTAATTGTGTAGTATTTCCTCTAAAATTATAGGGGAAAATATCTGTAATTAAATAAATGCTCTCTTCAATTACTGTAAAGTCACATAATCTTTTTTTGCCTCTGTAAATAAAGACCTATTGTGACATCCTTATGATAGTTAACTACTCAGGACAAAGCACATATTTTACACTGTGTTTTAGAAGAATGAAATAATCGATTAACTTTGCAAAAACGAGTTAGCACATAAATACTTTAATCTTCAATAATTAGTGATAATACCCGTCTAGTCATCCAAAATTACAAACAGGCTAATTGTCTTTTTAATTTACATACCCTGCCTTTAATGCTAAAACTGTTTCAGACATTTCCAAACATAAAATAAATTCTTAGTTATATTTATAATTAAATGATCTGTCTTCCTTTTACTCATACATTCCTAATAATGTCACAGAAGCAACTACATCTGGATCCATTTTCACACTATTTGATGAAACCATTTTCAAAAGAAAAACCAGTTCAATAAAATAATTAATCAATTTAAAGTCCGTGCTTATTATAAACAGCTGACTTGATAACTTGAGAATTATCATTTCCGTTCATTTCATTCCTTTTAGTTTCATCTTATTTGCAAATACTTTCTTTTCCTTTCTGGAAAAGAATTTTTCCTAATTATTATTATTATTATTATTATTATTATTATTATAATCCAGGATAAATTAACTTCACTCATTTTTGCTACTTACCCTGAAACATCACATTTCAATACGTTTGACATGTATTATCTCAGAATTTCGAACATCTGTAAAGTACCCACTAATTGCGCTTCCTTTGGGGTCCTGTCATTGTTCCGTGGCTGCTTCCTTACTTCCTGGACTGCAGAGGTGAGCACTACTCTGCTTTCTTTGTGTCCATCACCCGGAGCTGTCTGTTCTTGTTTTTCCATGACTAAGGAAATGAGAGATTCTCGAGGTAGGATGGACTTCAGAATCCATCTTGTCACTGACCTTCCTTTATGGCTGAAGGATGCCCTTTAACTTGCCATCTATCCAGGATGAGATCTCCAATCATCTTACCCTTGAAATTCCACACACATTTTTATGTACTTTGGATTAAAATTTGCTTTCCCATTTCCTCTCTACATGCACTGCTCAGGAATGTTCTTTTTTAGCTGTCCACACAGAATTTTGTTCCTGAGTATCATTCCTTCTCTCTTCTTTGGGTCATATCCACGTCTTTTCACTTTGCCTGAATGCAATGCTGGGAGGCCAGACACTTGCTAGTGACCGTGTTTTGCTTTTTGTTTTTCCCCCATGCACATACTAAGTAGTGGAGTTACCTACCTCTGTTCTGTGTCTCCCTGGTGCCACCCATCACCTATTTAAGTGCTTCTTATTCTATATTTTGATTGTTCATTTAGTTGCCTGGCAGTCTTAGAGACAAAGATAAAACATTTAACTCTATCTTCTTTTGCCCAGGAAGCCCCCTTAACCTATTTCCAGGCTTTGTGCAAGAACTGGCATATAACCATGTATTTGGAAAATTTTCTGGATCTAGAAAACTTTTCTTCTTTCTCCTGTCTTTCTCCACCTCAGGGTCTCAAACTTAGTGTCCTGGGGAAAATCAGGCAGTATTACATTTGCACAAGGCTATTTTGGGAGGTGGCCAGAGAACTGTCATTTGCTTCTCTGAATCCTCTTTCTGCACAGATTCAGAGATTGCAATCCCAGGCAAGGTTCAAGCCAGGAAGGAGGATGGATTAGGCTGATGGTGGACTCCTGTATCCTGGGAAGTATCATCTACAGCAGTGTTGCATTTTAGGTAGAAAGAGATATAAGAAGAGGCCTGGAGGTACAGAAAGGTAGAAATTATCACTTCTAAGGTGCATGCATTTTCCAGAATCTCAGAGACTCAGGTACATGAGATCAGAATCTCAGAGAATCAGAAAGATGCTTTCTCTGTGCCGCAAAACCCGTACTGTACTGTGAATCAGCAGGAGGCATTCTGATCAACCTTCAACCTTCTAGCTGAAGAAGGTCATTTGCATGTTTATGTTTCCTGTCATTTTAAAAGCCCAGAGGAAGTTTATTACCCTCAAAGAGGAATAGAATGGGAAACTTTCAGGTCAAGGAAGCTGAATGCCGTTTTCTGGTGACAGCTTAGAACAGTGGTTAAGTATTAAGCATCCTATTAATCTGGAATCAAAGATCCTGAGTTTCAATTGACCACTTTTGGGCCATATGGTTTTCAGAAGGTTGGCACCTTGCTTTGGCACCATATTACAAAATAAGGGTTATAATAACATTATAATAATAACATTATAACCTACTTAGGGTTATACTGAAGAACAACAAAGTAATCTTTATTGAACCTCTCTGTGCCAGATCCCTAGGTCTGGAACATTATAAGATCATTATTTTATTTCTACAAGTACTCTGTGAATCAGTTCTAATACTTGCTCCATTTTACACATGAGAAGAATGATGTTTAGAAAAGTTACCTAACTTGTCCATGGTCACATAGTAAGGTAATTGTAGAGCTGGGGTCTGAGCCATATCTGTGTGGCTTCAAGCCCTTAAGTACTGTATTATGCAAGTAACACTAATATAGTATAAATGGGGTGAACAAATACAACTTCAGACAATCTTAACATCACACTGGGAGATATGATTTGGCATTATTTTGAGACATATCCTTATTGTGAGTCTCTGAAATCATGACTAAGGAGGTGACTGAGTGGGATTTGGCTCATTGTCATTTGGTTATTAATTTACTCTAATTGTCTACATAGTAACTTTATGGCAAAGTTCTTATCCTAATTGAATCTCTGCTATCTTCACCTTAAAAGGAAGTAGTATGGAGTAATAGCAATTGGTTTCCTCAGAGTAAATATGGGTTAAAGATTTAGGAATCCTCTTCCTGGTTCTGCTACTGGTCCTGGGTCTCATTTCAAAGTAAGATGGCATTATGCTTCATTATTTTTACAAATTCACCCAAATGAAAGAGGTGTTAAAAGGACTTGTAATTGGTGTTACATAAAAGTATTTTGAAAGCAAGTATTAGAAATAAACAAAACTGCTTTTGAAGTGAATAGTAATTTTTTAAAAAATTTTTTATATGTGACAGTGGAATGTATTACAATTCATATTTCACATATAGAGCACAATTTTTCATATTTCTGGTTGTATACAAAATATTTTCACACCAATTCATGTCTTCATATATGTACTTTGGATAATGATGTCCATCACATTCCACCATCATTTCTACCCCCAGTAATGTTTTAATATATGTTGTTCAATAGATATATACTGTTATTCCCCCTGTATCTAAAGAATCATGTTGGAAGCTAAGACAGAAAAGATACTTCTTAAGGATATAATATTGGGAAAAATATAAGGAGAGTTCTAACTGAAATATGTTGTCTATTATAGCAATTTATTTTATCATGGTTAGTATTATAATGAGATTTTATGTATCAGAACAAAATAGATACAAGTTGGTTGGTAGGGCAGACTATATAATTTTATTCATAATCTAAACTTAGGAAAGTCCTTCTTGAAGAGCTGAATTCTTGGGGAACTTCCTATGCTTTTTATTAACTTTAGTATAAACTGTACTCACCAAATACAAAGCATAGTCCTTAAATTCATTAACCCAGAATTTTCACTTTCATCTAAATGAACATAGAAGTGGATATTGTTATAATGTGTACATATTAATTGGAAAACAATCTTTATTTATTCAATAGACAACCCTATCCCCAACATTGTAATATTTGAAAGCCACCTCTAGAAAATTAAGTAAAGGTCAACCAAACAACATATAATATGCTGAAGAAAGCATTTTCTTATCCTAAGATATTTCTCATGAAAAAAGAATACTTTTATAAAATGTCCTATATGAATCACTTATCTTAAAAACTTACATTTGAGTCTGGATACACATGAGCTATAATTTGATGATAAATATTAGCTTGGTTATACAGATTGAGTATCTCTTATTCATATACTTAACAAAAAAGTATTTTGGATTTTGAATTTTTTGGAAATATTTTCCTATATATAATGAGATATCTTAAAAATAGAACTCATTTCTAAACATAAAATTCATTTGTATTTCACATGTACTTTATACACATAGCCTGGAAATAATTTCACATAACATTTTTAGTGTGTGTTTTTCACTCCATATATTTTCCATGTGCCTGCCACACAAAGTCATGTGTGGAATTTTTCACTTGAGGTGTCAAATTGGCCTTCAAAATATTTTGGATTTTGAAACATTTCAGTTGTCAGATTTGCAGATAAGGGATGCTCCTCTGTATTTACCCAAAACAAAAGAAAGCCCTTACATTCATTTACAAATTGGACATTCACACAAATTTGTGTTACTTAACTTTCTTTCATATTCATAATGACTCACAAACTATCTCTTGCAAGATAATAAATAAACCTGATGGGAAACAAAGAAAAAAACATTAATGTCTCTGTAGTTCTGAACTAAAGTGCATTTAATAGACCAATTTAGAAACTCAGGACTTTAGAATGTTTTTTATAAAGAATATATATATCTCCAGGACAAAGAACTAAAAATCACCACAAAGTAGCTATCATTCAAAATAATGTTTCTTAATGGTGGTTTATAGGAAGGACACATCTGATCGAATCTTCTGAAGCTTCATGAAAATAAAAGCAAAACCCACATGAAGATACTGAAATGGCACTGTGGTGTATATAACTGAATTAAGAAGGAGAAAAAATTGTTTTCTTATATGAATTCTTCTACAAACTAAATATATCAGCAGGGCAAGCCACTCTAACTGCACTAAGCCATAGTGGACTTCTTTGAAAGGAAGCACTTGAGAATATTTTGCTAGTATCTTTACTAGTCTCCTATTCATGAATCCTCCTATGAAAACACATTCTAGAGTTAGTGGTTTATTATATTTCATACCTTGAATAATTTAAATTTCCTTGATATCTCCTGGTCTCTTGAACATAAAGTAATCATCTCATATGTCACCTAGCCCCTCTTTCAGGAGATTTAAGGTTAAAGCATTTAACCTGATTTGAGTTCTTACCATGTACCAGGTGATGGTCTAGCTGAAACTATCAACAACTCTATAAGGCAGTTGGACATAATCTCTTTTATTAATAAAAAGACAAACTCATACAAATAGATCTCAGAAGCAAATTGCTCACAGTATTCCCCTTCACCCAAGCATTGTGGCACATGGAAGATCCCAATGTATTTTTGATGGGGGTTGGAAGTGCTAACATGGACACCTGAAGTCACTTGTTGGAAAGGGACTTTCTGGCTTTATAGGCATTCTCTGGAGTGGTCCCAAGGAAGAATTAAAGAGAAACAGAGTCCTATCCATGCACCAGAACTAAGAATATATGTTATTGTACAATCTTTTTAGAAGGCAAAATTGCCTGAGGTTAATATGTAAAATATACTATAATGGTAAGAGTTTTGTTAAATGAGTTAGTATTACTTTTAAAATCTACTGAGAGTATTTATTTTGCTTTGCACGGAAAACATATCAAATGATCTATCAAACTTAAGAAGATAACCAGGAACATCAAGATAAGTAATTATATCAACAAGGAAAATAACAGCATTCCAATTAGCATAATTTAGCAGAACATGGAATCCCAAAGCATATCATGAAGATTACAAAGAATATTTAATGTTGTTGAAAAATAACTAGGGGATCCACTTAATGACAATTGGGACCCCAGAAGGATATATTTTTAAAAAAATAGTCGGAAATTAATGGTAATATATTTATCACTGTGAATAAAACTAGAGAAGAGACAAATTCTTCCATTCTGGGGACATGACAGTGATTTCCGTACTGTCATGGGATAGAAAGCAGAGAAGGGAAAACTCTGAATCTTTTGATAACATTTTTGGAGGGAAAACAAAAGGAGGGAGCACCTTGTACTGGAACTGGCAAGTAGGGACAATGAGATCAAGGCTGTGTGAAATCAAGGCTTTGGATTGGCCTTTATATCAAGGCCAACCTGGAGCACGTGGCTCCACCCCCAGCTCAGCTTTCTCATACATCCTTGTCCTCTCCAGTTGCAGTGTTCCCTGGTCCTACATCCTTGATGCCTGAGAGTTACTTTCCTGTTAAAGTGAAGTACTGAGCCACGTGCTAGAACCATATATCTCCTTCTCAAAATATTTGACCAAAAAATGGAATTAAAGTTGGGTTGGCAAATGTGGGTTATAATAATTTTACCTGTTGGAAGCTATTCATGTGGATGTTGTCTTTATCATTTCAGATGTTGTTTGTAGAAAGAGAATGTGATTACTGGCCAAAATCTATATTATGTCATCTGACCTGTTCCATAAACAGATTACATGTAGCATATGGACATAAGTTGTGAGCTGTGGTTAGCTAATTATGTTCACTATAAATACACATACATGTACAACTAATTTTAAAGGGATTAATTATAAGCGCTATATTTTAGTTACAAGAGCTTTTTGGAAATACCTCATTGTAGCAGTCACCAGAGTCACTTAACAGTTTTATTTCTCTGTGGATGACCACAAACCATTTGGAGTATTGTATACAAACCTGATTTTTGTGAAAATTTTCACAAACTACATCATGTACTATGAGATAACTTGGCAAACGTGAGAGTATATATTACAAATAAGTGTGGTCCAATTGTATCAATTGCCAAAACACATATTTTTTATTTCAAATCTGGCTTTACAAACAGTTTCCAAATACACTCATTTGACAAATACAGCTAAACAATGAAGTATTATCTCTGAAAGTATTAATTTAGATTAAAATTTAAGTATGAAAACTTTCTGCTCTTATTAGAAGTTAACAAACTTTTCCTTTTCCTTCTCCTCCTTCTCTCTCTGTATTATATGGTTAGAAATCCAGTACTTCCCAGAACTATATGACCTTGGGAAGTTTTCATCTTATAGTTCTCTGGCAATTGCTCTTTTTATAGCCTTATGGAATCTTACCCTAATTTTGCCCTAATTAGTATTTAGCCAATGACTCAAGGGAAATTCTTGAAAATCTCTGGGATTCTTTCTCTGCATAGGTCAATCTCCCAGTAAGTTGTACTGCAAATTCCAGCAACCATTGCCTCCCCAAATTTCATTTTTTTCTTTTATCAATTTATACCATTCTGCTCTATTTTGAGTTCTCTCCTTGGGTCATAATCCAAAACCTGCCTGCAGGAGGAAAGCTTGGCTAATTTTATGACCTGACTCCTTAGCCACCATTCTCTGAGGCTTCATAATTCTGAACCGTTATCCTCATTCCTGAAAACAATTGCATAATACATATTATTTGTGTTCTTTTGCTGTTTTATAGTCAGAAGGTTAGTTTTATTCTAGCTACTCCTTCATATTTGGAAGAAGTTGTTTCTCCCCTATAGTTTTATAGTCTTAATCACTTGCTTTCACTAACAAATGAAGGTAGATGCTTGTAAACCTTTTTCTTAGGCTTCTTTATTTCGCAACGCATTTGATTAGGAGAGGAAAAATTTCTTTTTACCCTCTGAAGATTTGGTAATCAAGTCTATAAAATAAATTGACACAGATTAACAGAAGAAAACTACCTTCATTACATGTCTATGAATAGGAGTTCCATAAGATATGACTAGAAGAAGGGCCAAATGATTAGAGTTTTCATACCATCTTGAGCCACAGAAAGAAATAATGGCTGCTGTGATAAGGGGCCACAAGTTAGGAGCAGTGAAGAAAGAAGATGTGTGGTGGATCAAGGTTGTCTTCTTGCAGATAAAATGCCAGGTAGTGAGAGTTGCCTCTGAGAACCGCTCAGGAGAATAGGTGCCAGTCTGTGACAAAGTCTTTGGTGACAAGAGGACAGGACGTCAAAGAGTTCTTGTTTAGTTCAAAGTACTCAGCCTGCCCCAAATGCTATATTTCAGAGTACAATTTCTGAGCTTCAACACATATCCAACAAAGATGATTTTATCATCAATATGCTCCTTCTTTCTCATCTAGACCCCATGAAAACCATTAGCTCCCTGCAACTCAGTTGACTGTCCCAGAAATGTGCACTGACTTCATTTAATAGCAAACCTCCTCTGCTAGGAGGTAATACTTCCTTAGAGGGTAACATAGTCCTGAAAAATAGGATAAAAATCAAAACAACTTTCTGAACATGAAAAGAAATGTACTTTCAAAAATTTACACCATATGCAAATAAAATAGAAGACACAGTGTGGATTTGTAGTCAGGATACCTGTTTTGCTATTGGAAACCAAGAAAAAGTGAATTTACATTTTTTTTTAATGAGCATTAGAGTCTCTTAGTCCAAATGGGTATGTGGACTGAACATGCCTCTGCTTCTGATTCATTATTCCTACCCTCAAGCCATTCTCTGTCCACATGGTTATCCCTGCTTAACCTCAGAACCACACCTTGCTGCTGTTGAACATTTCCAAGCCATGATATCCCTCCTGTGTGTTCACTAATGACTCTGAACTTTCCCCTATTATTGCACCTGTCAAATTGTGTAGCAAAAGACACTATTCATCCAACTCCACAACAGGGCTGCAAAGACTTAAAAAAAGAAATTCAATATACACATTTCCACATCCCTGAAGTAACACACTATTTGTTATGAGAATAGATTAAATTTAATTCTCATCTTAGCTAAAAGCATTAGCATCTTTCTTGTTTGTAATTTTCCTTTTTCATGTTTCCGGGTAATAGGTGGAAGAAAAAGAAAACCATTTATTTCCCTTGCATTCAACTTATATTATGAGTTAGCTGCTGTACTGGAGTGTGAGTAGAGTCAATTTATTATTTAATTATATATTTCTCAGATTCTATAGTTTCTTGACTATTATAATGTTCAATAGATATTTGTTGAATGACTAGGAGAATAAAACTGAATGAACTAAAAGCATTAACTGGTATTATATCTACGTATAACTAAGTAAAATTATGTAGAAAAAAAGAGAGAGGAGAGGAATAAGAAAAATTCTGAGATAAAAGCTCTTACTTATTTCTTTAAATATTTAAATAAATAATTATACTTTAGCTTTCAGATATAAAGAAATTTATGTTGGGATTTTTTTTCATGAGAAAGGAAAGCTGGCTGTAGCCAGGGTTCCAAGCAGCTGACAGGTACTAATAAAGTAAAGTCTTAAGAGCATCTTCAAATCATAACAGATTTCATACAAAACAAGTGTCAAGAGCTTTATTTCACTTACTACTGTGAATAATAAATGGAAACTTGTAATTCTTTCTACTTTTTAGGGTTGTATACAGAAAATAATTTTTTTCTTTACAAAAACCATGTAATTTCTGTATTTTAAGAACTTTACTATTTTAAAAGGGTCATATAAAAAAGCACAGAATGTGGAATAGAAATCACTTATAAATTTCCACTTCACTTGAAAGAGAAAGCAGGTCAATAAGAACAAGTTCAGAAATATTTTAAAAGATGTTTATTTAGAAAAATTTCTGGTGTGACACCTCTGATTTTAATAACACTATATATTCACAAATAGGATAATATGTTTAAAAACTTCAAAGAAAAATACAAAGGAAAGATAAAGTTGCTTCAAATGTCTTTGCCAATTAGGGCTCTTTGCTTCTGTATTCAAATTCTCTGTTGAGAATAAATAAAGAGATAACCTAATACGAAAATACAGAAAAAAACTACTTGTGGAAAAATGATTTGATAATGTAATTAAATCATGAATTTTCCTTCCATAATAAAATTTACACTTATATTAATATCTTACAGTAGATCCTTAGACTATAGAATATGGTAACTTTTCTAACATTATAATTACTGAGACATTTTCTTCATTACTATCACCAAACACAAAATACCCTAAATACTTATTTTTTAAAGTGTGTAGTTCCTAGGTGTTCCTTTTATGGTTAATGACAAGATTCCAAAACTAGCTTCACCCTCTAAATCAAGAGATAAAAGAAGTACAGAATCCCAATGTCTATGGATCTAAGTCCCTATTTTATAGAAAGCAGAATTGAAGTCTGGAGAACAATCTCTCCAAAGTCACATAAACTGTTTTTATATTCTTTCTCTTCTCAAGGTAATGGGATAAATATTACACACAAGGGATCTTCCATTGCTTCCCATACATCTTTAAAGGTACCAGAGGGTTTTTTTTTCCAAGAGTTCTGTAACAATAGATTAAAACCATATTCTATTAATATTTTCCCATAAATATCATATTCCTGAAAATGTGATATTCCTCAAACATGTTTTACAAATTCATAAATGTAGCATGTACATTTGGAATGTTGGAATGACTCTTTTAGTTGCATCTAAAAACATATTAGGATTGTGGAATAAAGGCATAAAAATAAAGGAATCCATGCTTCAAGCTGGTCTTTCTGGGAAAGTTTGCAAAATTGTTTATAATTTCACAAATTTCAGCTTTGTGTTGGTAGAGAGGGATACTTACCCCATGAAGATATGTTCCTGTCTCATTCATGCATGCTTTTAGAAGATACTGATACAAAACACAAGTTTCGAAAGCCCAGTGGAGAATCTCTGTAGAAGGAATGGAATCTCTCACAGGCTGAATGTCATTTGCTGAATGAGTTCATTTTAACTTCTATCTCCACCAGGAGCATTTTTACTGATGTTTTACAAATAAACATTATAATTCCAATCTTTATACCTACTCTCTAGGCTGATAGCTTGGTCCCTTGGTCTATTCTTTCTAGAATAAGAAGCAAGCTGAATGTATGATAGCACCTTCCAAGTGGTTTCATTTGGGGCTAGGCAAAAAGAGGAATGAGACAGGTAATTTTGTTGATATTTTCATGTCTCTAGAGCACCAGATGGAACTCTAAGGTATTTTGTTGGAAAGCATGCATTTTGATGATATTAACTTTAGTTCCTCTGAGGAAAATTTTTATTTATCATTTTCATTAATCATATAATGGCTGTATTTGAATGGCAACATTAATGAAGAAACAAATGCAATCTTTACAGCAATTTTACCAGTCATTAAAACAAAACGTAAGTCCTTAGAATAATGTAACTTAGATTCAACTGTTGTAATTAGAGAAATTATTTATACTTCTGCTGTGTTCTTTTGTCATTTAACTGCATATCTTTAGTTGCAAAATAGCTCAGGTAATTACTATTCTAGAAGTTAACCACATTGCTGTAGTTATGGTTCATTGTTGCATCTCAGAGATGCCTTAGGTTTGGAAATTCATGAATGATAATATTTGGGAAAGAAAAACTCAGAGAAAAAAATCTAATGAGTTGTATCTAAATATTATGTATCTTCATACAAGTTCATCCATGCAAACAGTGTACCTACACAGCCTGCCTAATTGCTATCCATTCAAGAGTTCCTGAGTGCAGTTTTTCTAGAAATGAACAACTTCCAGGATAATTGCATCAGGCACTGCAGACATTTGCCTTAAAAAATCCAAGTAAAGAAGTTGCCAGAGTTCAGTATCCTGGTTCTCATCCAGCAAAGGATGAACTAGATATCTTTCTTTAAGTGATGTATTTTAAAATTATCAAACTGCTTTGCTATGAACAGCTGATGAATTGCTAGGTCTGGGTCATCTGCTGAGATAAAGTGGACAAATTCAAACTGTTATCAGTTTCTTTAGGCGACTGGAAGTAAAGCAGAACACTTTGCTTCCATCAATTCTACAGCCACCAAAACAACTATGAAATGAGAGCTGATGTCTTTGGCAAGGCACCTTTCTACTTTGTGTTTTGCAAAGAGCTTATAGTGATTTAAAGGTAACAATTACTTTCTAAATCTAGGCTGATTTACCCCAGTTGACAATCGCTTTACCTCTCCGGCTATTAATACTTTCAGCTATAAATTAAGGATATTTCACTTGAAAATTCTTAAGGTCTCTTCCTATTCTATTTTTGCCATGTGACATAGAATTTCTCCAGAATGTGCTAACAATGGAGTATTGCACACCCAATTCTATAAACAAAAAATATGAAGAAGACATTCAATTTAGAAACAGATTCAAAATTTTCAAAGGTATACCATGGCCAATGAGAACATGATGAGGTATTTGATATCATTAGTCATTTGGGAAAAACAAATTGAAACCACAGTAAGATATTTGTTCACACCCATTAGAAGAGTTATAATATAAAACAGTTATAATATAAAAGAAGAGTTATAATATAAGAAGAGTTATAATATAAAAGACAGTAACAAGTGTAAGTGGTGATGTGGAGAAATTGAAACCCTCATACATTGCTAGTGCATTGTCAAATGGTGCAGCCATTTTGCAAAACGGATGGTTCCTGTTTGAAAACCAGGGTTACTAGACCATCCTGTAAGTCCATTCTTGGGACACACCCAAGAGAAATTTTAACATTTTTCTATACAAAAACATGTTCCTAGCATTATTACTCATAAAAGCCAAAAAGCAGAAACAATCCAAATATCCTTCAGCTGCTAGATGAATAAACACAAAGTGGAATAACTGCTAAAAAGAATATTATTAGGCAAACTAGAGGAATGAAGTACTTCAACATGGATGAACTTTGAAGGTACTATGTTAAGTGAAAGAATACAATTATAAAAGACAACATGCTGCATGATTCCATTTTTATGAAATATTCAACCTGAATAAATCTATAAGAACAGAAAGTAGATTAGCTTATAAAGTGGCCATATAGGAGAATATTCTGCAGGTATTTTTAAAAATTGTCATCTTCAGGATAATTTCATGATGTAAAATTTTATAGAGGGAAAAAAAACTAATATTAGAAAAAAAAGCAATATACTTAAAAGATAAGAGAGATATTTAAAATTCTATTTTTGTAAATTTTGAAATTTTCATTAGCTTAGAACTAAATGCTATGTGTATATATATTTTTCTTCTTTTTTTTATCATTATCAAGAATTGATCCCAGGGGCTTTACAACTGAGTTACAACCTCGGCCCTTTTATTACTTATTAAAGAGATAGGGTCTGGCTAAGTTGCTGAGGGCTCAATGAATTGCAGAGACTGGCCTCAAATTTGTGATCCTCCTGCATCTACCTCTAGATTTATTGGAATTCAAGTGTGAGCTACTGTGTCCAGCTGAATTAAATGCAACTTTAATGTTTTAATGTTCTAAGGAAACAATCTTAATATGAAGCATTTTAGAATTAAATGTATCTCTCTGAATAAAAACATTCAGTCTTTTTAATAACATGCAGCTGAAAAATTGGGAATTTTGAAGAGTCTGTAATGGCATCAGTGAATATCCTTTTTTTCCTTTGAACTGAGAATGCTATAAAAACAGCATTACTTCTAGCTGAAATTCCAGAAATATGATATGCCATATGAAGTCAAAACTGCATTTCAACACATTTTTGTTGATTACTTACCTGTGAATTCCCAGAGACTGCTAGATATTGAAAACATATAGGAGAGAATCACTACCCTGGAAGATTAATGGGAAATAAACACATATAAATAATAATGAATGATGAAATGATGTGTAAGTAATAAAAGACAGTAACAAATCCAGAAATTGAGAAAGAGAAAGAAAAGGACACATACACGCACACACACACACACACAGTGCAAAATAATCTTGTATGGAAGTGGTTGCAGAGATTGCTTCTTTTTCTTCCTTTTTTCAGTGATTGTTTGTTATGAGAAATGATGTTTGGATACTTTAAGTAATAATTGCAAAATTCAAATCAATACAACCAGGGCTCTGAGGGATGTGATGTTAGGCAAAGGAAATAACATGAGCAAAAGCAGTTCTGACGCTACTCCAAGACGTGAGGGTTTCCTAGAGAAAAGTTCAATAGGAAAAAGATGGAATATGAAATTCAAAAATTAAACAGAACTTTGAAGATAACAGTTACCACATATGTTAAGGTTTAGTTTGGCTAAATGTGTCAGAAATCCAAAATAATATTGGTTTACAAAATACAGAAGTTTATTTATCTCACACATGTTATTTACTGGTGAAACCAGTCTAAGGCAAGTTTCATAAATTCAGATTCTTTTTAGGTACTCTTATCTCCTCACAAGTTCAAAGAATGGATCTAGTGCCAACTCTCTGATCTATAATTCAATTATTAGGAAAATAAAAAAGGAAAGAAGTACATACTACTGCCCTGTCAGTCTGTTTGAGTTGCTATAACAAAATACCATAGACTGGGCTTATAAATTATAGGAATTTATTTCTCACAGTTCTGGAGGCTGGGAAATTCAAGACCAAGATGCTGGTAGATTTGGTGTCTGGTGAGGGCCTGCTGGTTCTCCCTGTAATGTCTTCGCCTGAGTGAAAGAATGAAGGAGTTCTCCAGGTCTCTTTGACAGAACCCCATTCATAGGGGTTCTGTCTACTAAATCACCTACCAAAGCTCCCATCCCACAATTGCCTTCCATTGAAGGTTAGAATTTTAACATATGGGTTTTGGAGGGGCACAAACAATATTAGTGTCCTTCAAGGACACTAAGAAGTAGTATATGACACTCCTGCTTACATCCCCTTGACCAGAACTGAGAGTTAAGTGCACAGTGATCTACAAGGAAAGCTGAACAACTGGTCTTCATTGAAGTTGTCTATGTCCAAGTGGCAGAAGGGAGGGGCTCTATTATCAAAGCAAAAGTGAGCAACAGTCTCTAGTAGGTCAACCTAGAAAATTCATAATAAATTCCATGAAGCAAAGAGTCACTGAAAGTTTTCAGAGGGGGTGACACATCAGATTTGTATTTTCAAAGTATTGAGAGTCAAAAGATAGATTAGGGAGTAGAAGTGGAAACAGCAATAACAACTCCTGGTAATAATCCAGACAAGAAATGACACAATACCGTGAGTACAGAGAAGAAAGGATGGGTTACTAAGACAGTGAATAGAATTAAAAAGACGTTGGATGACTAGTTGTAAGATGAGGAAGGAAAGAAAGAAAGAGGTGATGATTCCTAGAAAATATGGAAACATAGACAAAGGCATTGAGTGGACTTCCACAAATGAGTCTAAACCACTCCTGTGTTGATATGGATTTGGTTGAACTGGAGAAAGTTACTCTTATTTCTTCCTTATTTCCTTCCTTCCTTCCTTCCTTCCGTCCTTCCTTCCTTCCTTCCTTCCTTCCTTCCTTCCTTCCTTCCTTCCTTCTTTTCACAAATCATCATTATAGCACCTGCTTGGAGACATTTACTGATTATGAGTACATGGTAAAGGAATGAAGAGTGAAGTTCAAAGTGTATGAGATCCATAAATTTGCTCAACTTAACCTATTTTAATCCCAGTGGAGCCATCTGTGACTTTTCTTTTATGTCAGTGTAATGACATAATCTCAATTTACCAGATCTTTCCAGACACAGAAAAATAGAAAATATTGATACAACTGTCAGTAAGAGTTTATTGATGTCATTAAATTTTGACAATACAATGTGACAACTTACTTAACTTGCCAGAGGTTAAACCAACTAGTGAGAGACAGAGCTGGAATTTGAACCCTGTGCATCCCTGTTCTTAAATACCCCATCACCAGCCCACACCCTGCTGGGGGGGGCGGTAATGGTGTTTCTGACATAGAAAGGAAAGAAAAATATACTAATGATCTTTGCCAATGTGACAATATAGTAGTGTGTTATACAAGAAAACATGAAAGTAAGATGAGACATTGGTAGTCATCTCTATTAATGCCTCCCTTTTGCAGAAATAATGCTAACTCTATTATTATTATACATTAAATGATATCACCATATAAAAACAGAAGGACAAAGGAAACCAAAGACAGGAAGTGGAAAAGTCAACATCCTAAACATTGATCTATAGCTTTTCCTGACAAGCATGCTTTCTCCCTGTAGCTTTTACTTTTATGAGCCAGTCACTAAGTGAAAGTTTGTTCATGATTCAGATTTACTTTTTAGTCTTTTTAAATTTTGGCAACATGTAATTTTTGTATACTTATGAGGTACCAATTAATGTTTTGATAGAGTCACACACTGCATCACAACGTTTCAGTCAGTGGTGAACTGCATAGACCATGGTGGTCAACAAACTATGATGGAGCTGAAACATTCCTATTGCCTACTGGCTTCACAGCTATCAGAATGTCAGTGCAACTCATGGCTCACGTGTTTGTGGTGATTTGTGCTGGTATAAACAAATCTATTGCTGTATGTATAAAAGTAGAGCACATATAATTATGTATAGTGCATAATACTCAAGAATGGTAATAATTGGCTATGATACTGATTTCTACATATCTTCTACTATACTCTTTATTATTTAGAGTGTACTCCCTTTACATATACATATGGTGTGTATATATATGATATACATGCATGTATATGTGTGGATATATGTGTACATATGTACGTGTATTAAGTTAACTGTAAAACAGTTCCAGGCAGGTCCTTTAGGAGAGATTACAGAAATAGGCATTGTTATCATAGGAGATAACAGCTCCACCCATGTTACTGTCCCTGAAGACCTTCAGTGCAATATGATTCAATGATAGAAGCCAGTAATACTGATGATCCCAATTCTATGCAGAGCTCGGCTAATAAATGTGTTCTCATTTTAGTTTCTAACAAAAAAAAGTTTCAAAAGATAAAAATGTTTAAAGTAGGAAAATATTCTTGAACAGGATTTAAAGGAAAAAAATGTTTTTGTAGTGATTGCCATTTGTTTTATGTTAAATGTGATTATAAAATTATGAGTCAAAACATGAAAAAAAACATAAACAAGTTACAGTAAGCAAAGGTTACCTTTAATTGAAAAAAAAAGAAAAAATGTTTATAAATTTAGTGCAGCCTAAGTGTGTGGTGTTATAATGTCTGTGGTAGTGGACACTAATGTCCAGGGCCTTCACATTCACTTACCACTCACTTGCCCCCTAGCAACTTCCAGTCCTGAAAACAGCCCTCATGGTAGTACCATAGACAGGAATAGCATTTTTTAATGTTTTGTACCATATTTTTACTACATCTTTTCCATATTTAGATCCACAAATATTTACCATTTGTCAAAATTGCCTACAGTATTCAGTAATATGCTGCATAGGTTTGTAGTATATGAAAACAGGTTATACCTCACAACTTATTTCTGAAATCAGGCTTAAAAAAACTTTCTCTTCTAATTTGAAATATGCATTCTTGAGTCTGGACATATCTAGTCCATATCTATCTTTTAATAATAAAACAAAACAACTATTCTTCAATACTTAACTCTGTCTCAGGCATGGTGTTACTCAATTTAAAAATATACTCATTTATCCTCCTAATAATTCTTACCAGGTAAGTAATAATTTTCCCTTATTGCAGCTGAATAAGTGGAGGCTTAGAGTTGAAGAAACATACTTGAGATTACATAGCTATGAATCGTCTGGCCCAGAGCCTATGCTCTAAACACCATACCTTACTGTTTCCCTGGTGCTTAATTATGCGAATCCCTGGTTTATGTTCTGTTGACCCTATGGACTGGCACTAAGGATTATGGACAGCATTTATGTTAGCAACTGCTTCTTTAAATTATAAAATGTTTATAAATTCAATTTCATTCCTTGTGGCAAGTTCTTGGTCTTTAGAAAGAATATGTTTTTTCAACCAAGAGGTAGAACTAGTAATCATAAACTACTCATATAAAAGATCCTGCAACCTGATAATAAGAAATACTGAAATTAAGCCAGGAGACAGAGTAACCCTGTCTCAAAGAAGCCCTCAGAATGTGCCCTTAAGTATTCAGATAAGTATATGATGGCAAGATTGGCACTATAAGTTGATCAGAATCTGGCAGAGAAAGAAAGATCCACTCAAATATCAGATGAAGGTCATATTTCTTATAGGGTCTCTTTAATGATTTTTGGTCTCTATGTGGAAAAGGTATCTCATAAAATATCTCAGTGGAAATATAATGAAAAGTCATTATCAATTCTTCATTATGGGCATACAAGAGTGAATTTACATCTTAATATTTTAACATTTTTAAAGGAGACTACACCTTCAGTTCTAGAAATATATATCCATAGATGTTAAATAGTAAAGAATGAGTGAGTTTTCAATGCAATATGGTAATTTGTTGGTGTTGCAAACTTGCTTTAGAGTGTGCCTCCCTAGACCTCTCCAGCAACCATAGGGAGACCAAAAATATGAAAATATGACATCAAACTATATCTGAACTGTGAAAAAACTTTTTTAAACAAAAATAGTGAAAGTGTTTGAGAGAATGATTTCAAACTTCATGATAGTGCCTTGTTTATCCTAGCTGATGAGATTCTTCGTAAATCAGAACTTGTGACTACTCTTGCATGTGAGCTTTTGTAGATCCATCATAGAAACACATTACAGAAGAGCTCAGCACTAATTAATCCATACTGTGGACATATGGAAAATTGAACATGTTCAACACTGATAGGATTTTAAAGGAGGTGTTGTTTATTCTACATAAAGGAGTAAAATTTATCAAGAGCTAGTCCATGAATTCAGGAACCATGCCATCTTTCTTTATTATCTACATAGTTCTGTTTTCCTTCACATAATTTTTTAAATGCATAATATTAAATTATTGAGATTCACAAAATTCATCCTACATGTATAGGACTTAAAGAAAAACTAATGTGCATTTTAGGACAGAAGAGTACAATGCAGAACCAAAGACAATATGGCATGAAAAAAAATTCTGCAGGGGAAATAAAATTTACCTATACCATTTTAGGCTGTCTGGCCAGGACTGAGAATTAAATTGATTTCAAAAAGATTGACAAGAGAACAGCATACAGAATTTTACACGTACGTGGAGCCCCCATGGGAACATGAAGACGAAGACCCAAAGAAGTGACAAAATCAAGGATGTATATACAAGATTGAACAAACCGACGTAATTGTGAAAAGAAGTACCTAAAACGTATGAGGAGCTTAAAAGAAGCATTATTTTAACAAGTGTGTTGGTAAGGATTTCTCTGGGCCTCCACACACCTTCCCTGGTGACAAGGCTATTTCTTTGTGGTACAGGGAACACATTTTTCCCTTAAGAGTCTTATTTCCTGCTCTTTTCTTGCACCTGCTGTTTTACCAAA
This sequence comes from Callospermophilus lateralis, assembly GCF_048772815.1. Lineage (NCBI taxonomy): Eukaryota > Metazoa > Chordata > Mammalia > Rodentia > Sciuridae > Callospermophilus > Callospermophilus lateralis. Next base: position 22,153,137 of record NC_135320.1, read on the forward strand.
TGTCTTTAACTCAAAATAGTCCTAATGCCAAAGTGGCATGGTGTAGGGTGGCCCATTTTGCCACCTTCATCTCTCATTGGCAAACTCTAGGGAACAATAAACCACATAAACACTCATTGTCTTGAATAATCATCTTTCATATCAGAGGTTACTGATCACGTACTGTGGTAGAAAGAGCACAACATTGGAAATCAAGGGTTCTCATTTTTAATCCAAGTTTTGAAATATGATTTACTTCTGGGCGCCTTGGGAGGTTTTTCACCTATAAAATAAAAGTGATAGATTTTACAATCTCTTAAGATTTTTCCCAGCTCTGTGATTCTGTACTATGCCAAGCTATCTGCAGTATCTTACTTAGCTCTTTTCTATAGGACATAACCACTTGCTGTATTATAATCCTTAGATGCTACTCTGTATTTATCAGAGTATTTATTGATCTGTAATTATCTCCAAATAGTACATGCTGATTTCCAAATGATTTCTTGTTCTCTAAAATAAAAACAACTTAAAGCATTCACAAAATAAATATGCCTTACTTTTTGCTTCTGGATGAAACTCTTAAAATTTACCACCAATCCTAATGGGGAAAGCTAACCAGATTATTTAATTAATAAATTTTATTTTACATAAAATAAAACATTGCACATTTCATAGTAAGTTTGTCTTTAATAACAAAAACATATCATTCCAATGCTGAACATGCATGAAAAAATTTACCTGGGTCATATATTACTAGTTTCATATATATAGAAATACAGGCCAAAAAATTTTACAAGAAGCTTCATTAACTGTCACCTACCTCTTCTGATTGATGCTCCTTAGCACCATGGACTCAGTTTCACAACTCCTTTATTAGTTACATTTTAAATGTATTATTCAGTAAATATACTCTTCAGCTGTTTCACAGGTCTCAGCGGTATGCAGGGACTGTGAAAATTTGATGCATTAGAAAAGATATCTACATATGCAGCTGAGATGCAATAAATGTAGAATGGCCTTTAATAAATTTTAGCTGACTTAAGTTCACCTCTTTGCAAATATATATATATAAAGTATTAAAAGATACGAATCCTTTTTACTACTAAAATTTAGCCTTGCAAAGTCCTATCAGTTTCTAAGGTTATATTGAAACACTGAAAGAAAAATCACGTTATAAAAAATTTTTAAGACAACAGCTTTAAAAAAAGAAAAGATGGTTAAATATAGAAGGTAAACATTATATGGAAGCTCAAATATAAAAACAGAAATCAGAAGCATGAACAAGCATGTCAAAGTGCAGTATTGTAGGGCACATATATTCCCACCCTTGTCTTTTATTGGCAGACTTTTGGGGAGAACAAACTTCTTAAACACTCAAGAGGAATGAACAACTAACTAGAAAGTTCTTTTTGAGGACAATTTAAATTGTAAAGGAATAAACTTTTTCTAAAGTATGTACAAAGATATAACACACACACACACACACACACACACACACACACACACACACATATAGACGATAGGTTATTAAAATTCTAATTTTTTTTCCTTGAGTGTAATTTAAACATTTAAACATATCATGTATTTATTGTGCATTTTCTAAATTCTTAACTAGAAGTATTTTAAAATATGTTTTACATCATTTAAATAAAATTAATTATGTGCTGGAAGTTTAAATCTATTTTTCTCATAGTTTGATTCATTAGGACCCCTTAATGACACTTTGAGTCTGTAGAATTATGTTACATCACTATGCTACTAGATTTACAATAACTCCTAAATTCATTATTATTGATCTCATAATTTTCTTCATTCTCATTTGTATCATATATAGTTATTCTTACTTTCCAATTATGAATCTATTTCATGAGTACTTAACCTTTATATTGAATTGTAGTATTTAACTCATATAATCACAAGAAATATTTTATAGTGCCCATTTAATTATTTAATTTTTTAATTAATAAAACAACACCAAGATATGCAATTCTTAATTATGGACAAGAATTGTAACATAGATCTTTTATTCTTAAAAGACAATGCCCAAAGTTTGTGTTTTGTTTTATTGTTTTTATAGTGATTATAATTGCTTTTTATTTCCTTCCTTTTTAGGACAATTATATATCCACATAAATATATAATTGTCAACTCTAATGCCTTTTTAGGAAGGAAATAAAAAATTATTCCATATTTCTTACTTTAAATATCAAAGTAGAATAAAACTACTAAATTACAAGGACACATAAAATATCTTTGCTCTATCTTAAAATATTTTAAAATCTAGAGAAATGGATGAATATGAATGATTGCAGATAACTCATTACTGAATAGTTGAGGGTAAATAAATCAACCCCAACCAAAGTCAAAAACAAAAGAGGTGAACTCAAATCAATAACAGTGTGCTAACTTAAAAACTTAAAAAAGCATTTTCAATTTTTTTTTTTTGGTATAATCTCCATTGAGAGGCAACTGTGAGCTAAGGAAAGCACCAGAGCCTGTGTACATGACTGAGTTGGGCAATCTGCTAGTGAACCTGGAAACAAGATTCTACAGTAAGATCTCAGGATGTAGTGTGAGAGGTGTGACTGACCTGAAGACCAAGTCCCACAGCTTCCCAACACATACATACAAGGTCTGTTCCTCTCTTGGAGTACTTATGTCTCCAGCTCACTCTCACTCCTTCTCAAACACTTTTTGCACATGGTTTCTGGGACAAATGCTTTTATTGGCAAATTTTTCCAATGCTTCTCCCACACTGGTCAGTCCTCCGCTCTCATTGCCCAACATGAAGACTGTCTTTGGACTGTCCCAGCCTTTCTCTTGGCCCTCCATCTATAGCTTTCCTACAAAATGGCAGGTGGTTCCAACGTTTTGACTATCATCCATCAGCCAATGACTTGTAATTTTTCTAATTCTAAACTCCCTTTTAATTTCAGAATCATATAATTGATTTCAATCTTTGAATAGCCACATGAATATATAATTGTCAACTCTAAAGCCACTGTCAAAATAAAAGTCTGTCTTGCCAACCCAAATCTCCACCCCCTCAACAGAAGAATATATCATACCATAATCCATTTAGGTCTATAAAGTAGAAAACTCGAGCTCATTCCTTTACTTTATTCATTTCCACAAAATTCACTCTGTCATAAAATCTTATCAGTTCTATGTCCAAACTCTATCTTAAATCAATTTACTTCTCTCTGCTTTTTTCAGTCATTACCATTGTTGAAATCACCATTGTTTCCCTCACAGGGCTACAGATAGCTTCTCACTGGATTCCCAAACCCTGAAATTGATCCTGTGTAGATAATTCACTGCTCAGTAGTTACTCCCCTTCTAAAGCCATTTTAATGACTTCCCATGGTGCTTGTATTAAAAAGCAAGTATCTTGGTACGGCCTATTGGCCCTGCATTAATCGCCCTCCCTGTCTCTCACACCACCAGCCTCTCCTGACTCTAGTTCAGCATCCTATTCCAGACACACTGACCTGTTTTCCTAAATTTGCAGCATCACCGGGGCTCTTTCCTACCCTTTCCATGGCTGATTTATTCTGATTCATTGCATGTCTTCTCTGACATCACCACTTCAGAGACCTCCTGTGAATGCTCTATCCAAAGTTTGTGTCTGGGTGACCTATTCTCTCAACCACTTCCACTTTTCTTTGTTCCTTGCATTGATTTATTAATGTGTAAGGATAATACAGCTTCAATTTTGCATTTGTTGATAATACTCTGTCCAAACCCGACTGCAAGCAGCTATTATGAACACCAAACAAACATGTTGTCCATGAATCCTAGGACTATATTTAAATGGTATAGGTTGCTGCTTAAGAAACTATGAGTGAGAAAGACTTTTCATTACAAATGATTAGAAAAAAATTCATTTGTAATGAAAAATCTTTTAAAAGATAATAAAATCATGGCACTTGCAGGTAAATGGATGGGGTTAGAGAAGATAATGCTGAGTGAAGTTAGCCAATCCCAAAAAAACTAAATGCCGAATGTTTTCACTGATATAAGGTGGCTGCTTCATAGTTGGATAGGGAGAGGGAGCATGGGAGGAATAGACAAACTCTATATAGGGCAGAGGGGTTATAGAGGAAGGGAGGGGGCATGGGGTCAGAAATGATGGAGGAATATGGTCATTATTATGCAAAGTACATGTGTGAAGACACAAATTGGTGTGAATATACTTTGTGCACAACCAGAGATATGAAAAATTGTGCTCTATATGTATAATAAGAATTGTAATGCACTCCACTGTCATATATAAATAAAAAATCAATTAAAAATTTATAACATAAAAATATATCAATTCAATAAAGAGAGAGCCTACAGAACGGGAGAAGATCTTTGCCAACTGCACCTCAGAGAGAGCATTAATATCTAGGACTTATAAAGAACTCAAAAAAAATAACAAATAACTCAATCAATAAATTGATAAAGGAACTTAACAGATACTTCACAGAAGAAGAAATATGAATGGTCAACAAATAAATGAAAAAAATACTCGACATCCCTAGCAATTAGAAAAATGAAAATAAAACTATCCTGAGATTTCATGTCACTTCAATCAGAATGGCAATTATCAGGAATACAAGCAACAATAAGTGTTGGCCAGAATGTCAGAAAAAAGGTATACTTGTACCTTGCTAGTGGGGTTAGAAATTGGTGTATCCACTTTGGAAAGCAGTATGGAGATTCCTAGGAAACTTGGAATGGAACTACCATTGACCCAATTATCCCACTCCTCAGCATTTACCTAAGGAACTTAAAATCAGCATACTATAGTGATGCAGCCACATCAATGTTTTTAGCAGCTCAACACACAATAGCTATGGAACCAACCTAGGTGCCCTTCAACAGATCAATGGATAAAGAAAATGTGTATATATGTACAGTGTACTATTAGTCATAAAGAAGAATGAAATTATAACACTTTCCAGTAAATAGATGAAACTGGAGACTATTATGCTGAATGAAATAAGCCAATGCCCCCAAAACCAAAGTCCAAATGTTCTCTCTGATATGTAGATGCTAACATACAATAAGGCAGTGGGTAAAAGAGGGAGGAATAGAAGTTCATTGGATAAGAGAAGAGGGAATGAAGCTAAGGGAGGGGCCATGGGAATAGAAAAGAAAGTAGAATGAATCAGACATAACTTTCCTATGTTCCTATATGAATACATGATCAGTGTAACTCCACATCATGTTCAACAACAAGTGGGAAGTTATATAGGAAAGGAAATTATGTATGTATAATATGCCAAAATATACTCTACTGGCATGTATATCTAAAAAACCCAATTAAAAAAACTATTGAAAAAAATATATCAATTCAAATTTGAGTCCTAATACATTTTTTGTGGAACATAAACACATTTATATAAACATGATAATTTGCATATTGTCTATGGCTACTTTCTTGTTTACAACAGTGATATTGAATGGTTGTGACAGAAACCTATGACCCAGACAACGTTGTCATGGAAGACTGGAATATATCAACTCATACCTATTTACCCATAATGTAAATTGTTTTATCCTCCCTTTGTTGATATAGAAACCGAGCTTTGAAAATGAAATACAAGCCCTACTCTGATTACAGTGCCCAATTTATCTGTGTCCTTTAATTTAATTTTAACTATAACCATATGAGATAACAGTAGTAAGAGTTCTCACAGCTCATAAAAGACATAAATAGAATCAGACTTCTTATCTTACTAACTCTGAAACGTCTTATTTTCTTGTTATTACTGCCTCTTTCATGATTGCTTATTAAATGTGTACTTATTCAATTTCCTTTCCTATTCATAGACATGGATATAGGTTTTCTACCAGCTGGTTATTAACACAATTTCTGACATCATTGACAATTGAACTTGAAATATTAAGAATATCATTAAAGACCTTAAAGTGGCATGGAGAAGCAAACATGACAGGTTATGCATCTGACAAATACAAGAAATGGCCTAAAAGCATCCTTGGAGCACAATTCAATGGATCCATGTCTCAGACCAACCTGTACTGAATATGACTTATCATCTAGGATATTATCATCTTAAAAGATAAAAATTATCATCTCTATCTACTGTTGGGCAGCATGACTTCCAAAGACATATGAATAAGCAGTTGAAAATGGTTTTTAAGATATCAGCACACATTCTACAAGCTAAGGAACAGGAATACTAAGTTTTCTTCCACTCTTTTCATTCAGTTCAAATCATCTCCATGAAGTTTCTATAGCCTTTGTCTCCCATATGTGGCAGGAAAATATGGACTCTATATCTTATATGCTTCTATGGCCCCCTGCACATCCATATAGCATGTCACATGGATACAAATGTTTTACACTTCTATTTTCCCTGATCAGCTCCCAGGGGTTAATCTATCTTTTATATATCTTTAATATTGTACTTAGACGGCATTTCTTACCATTTATTGCTTTACAAATATATATATTTGTTTCTTCAAGGTTAACCACCCCAGAAGTGACCTCAAAAAATGTTTTGTTCTTTCAGCATTAGAATATGTCTTATCACAATTTAATTTTATCAGGTGTCTGATTAAATGCTCAGAAAAAAATGAAACAGATTGACTCTAAGCAGCTATGAGCTTGCAATGCTATAAATACAGACTGAAAGAAACTTTTAAATGCTACTAGGTAAATGTGTGGAATTTGAATTGTCTCCCCTCAAGAAAGATACACAGGTACACTGTGACATATGAGGGACTTGTCTTAACCTGATAAACCTATCATAAATGGCAAATATCATAGGTTGAGGATGCATTCAATTCCTCTAGCCTAATGAACATCATACCTTAACCTGTCCTACTTTTGATGTACTCAGAACACTTACAATAGCCTACAGTTGGGGGAAATTTTCTAATGCAAAACCTATTTTATAATAAAGTACTGAATGTCTCATGAAATTTATTGAATGCTGTACTGAAAGATGAAACAGGATGATGTTATGAATATACTTCCTCACTGTAAATCTGAATCATTGGGTTGGGGACTGTCCAGGTTGAAACCCTAAGCCCCAGCATCTCAGAATGTGAGCTTACTTAGAAACAGGTTCACTGCTGATATAACTAATTAGATGACGTTTCACTGGAGTAGGGTGTACCTCTAATCCATTATGACTTATAAGACAGCCAGGTGAAGACAAAGACACACAGGGGGACACCGTGTGACAACAAAGGCAGAGATGAGATTTACATGGTTGAAAGCTGAGGAATGTGAAAATTTGCCTGCAGACCATCAAAAGCCTGGAAGAGCCAAGGAGAGATACTCTAATGGTTTCAGAGGTAGCACAGCTCTTTTAGAAATAAGCTTCTGTTATTTTACATCATTGTTTGAGGTCCTTTGTTATGGCAGCCCTGGGAAAGGGGAGCTGGAGGATTAGGAAGATGAAAGAGGGAAACAAAAACAGTCTATAATGCAATTTATGTTTAACAATTACATTGCTACTAATTAACTGCTATTATGAGAGGTAGCCTGTGATCATTCACTGATTTACATTATTGTATCTTTCAATTTTCTCAATAGGCGGGTCATGGTGGTGCACACTTGTAATCCCAGTGGCTCAGGAGGATGAGGCAGGAGCATCTCGAGTTCAAAGTCAGCTTCATCGAAAGCAAGGCACTAAGCAACTCAGTGAGACCCTGTCTCTAAATAAAAAATACAAGATAGGGCTGGGGATGTAGCTTAGTGATTGAGTGTCCCTGAGTTCAATCCCCAGTACTGGAAAAAAAAAAAATTCTCTCAACAGTCCAAGGATTGGTATTACTAGTACTGGACAGGTAAACTTTAACAAGTGTGGAGACAGATTAGGGGGGAACCCTGATTTGAGCTTAGCTAATTTCTGTAATGGAGCTGTTCCCAACATGGCCCAGTGAGAAAGATCTTAGGAGATACCAAGCAATTCATGCAATTCCTGAAAATTTTACATTCACTCTCATGAGTCAGTGAGAATTGGGTCTATCACATCACTGGAGGTTATTGATCCCACTTCACTGACAAGTAAACTAAGGTTGGCATAATTAAATAACTTAGCCAAGAGCATCAGATATCAGAATTGCAGCCCAAAAGGAAACTAGAATAGGGGAGATGGGCTCTGCTCAACCACAGATTCATGATAGGTTTGTGGAGGGGTCTGCAGGGTCTTACTGTCAGCTGCAGCATTTCCATCACAAACACAGTTGTATGGTCATGAATACAGCAAATTAAGTACACATATTTTTTTGTTTGAGAGAGAGAGAGAGAGAGAGAGAGAGAGAGAGAGAGAGAGAATTTTTTTGTAGATGGACACAATACAATGCCTTTATTTTTATGTGGTGCTGAGAATCGAACCCAGGTCCCATCCATGCTAGGAAAGCGCTCTACCGCCGAGCCACAATCCCAGCCCCACATAGGTTTTTATATAATAAGTACAGAAGTTTAGAATAACCCATCTCAAAAGGGAAATAAAGATCTATTGCTGGAGCATAGAAATACACTAGACTTGGAGGGTGCTGAAACTAAGGAGGAGCAAATCAGTGCTTCTGGCAAGACTTCAGCTCTGTACCAATTTCCTTATTCTGTCCTCAGGGGCTTCCTAGAGTTGGCAGCCTATTTCTCACATAGTCCAGGTGCTGCTCCACAGTGAAGTAGATACCATCTGAGAATGCCAGCATCTGAGTGGTGTGACAGCATCCCTCACAAGCTCCTCTTTATGGCTTCTGCCACATATGGACCCCTGGTGTAATGAAGTAAGTTTGCAGGACAGTGAATTCAGTCATCATAACCTCCACAACCCTCTATCCCTTAATGAACATGTACTTAAATACATATGTGATTGTGAATACAGTTTCAAGCTGAGATTCAAGATCCCTTACCATTCAATTGCAGTCCCTAAGCAACCCCTTTCAATATCATAGAATTTCTGGAACAACTATTGATCCTTGATTTGACATTGAACCTGCATCTCAAGGAGTAAAAATGCTCTGCTACATGATAGAGTTGAATTTTCTACTTGATGGTGATCCTGGCTAATTTAAAACTTATTACAACAACATCAAATCAACTTGTTCTAATTTAATGACAAAAGTTTGTCAAAAAACAACAGAGAAGACATTTTTTAGAAGGACACATTTGATTCTGTTTTGAGCTGCTACAACCAAATACCTGAAACAGAGTATTTTATACCTCACAATTCTAGTTCACGATCAAGATGTGTCTTAAGTGTGCTGCATTCTCACATGACAGAAGGCAGAAGGGCAAGCTAGCTCAATGCTGTGGGAAGACTCTTTAAGGGACCTTAATTCCATTAATGAGGGAGCATCTCTCTTGGCCTGATGAGCTCTTAAAAGCTCCACCTCATAAACCCTCACGTTGGCAATACCTGAATTTTGGAGAGAACCATTTATACCATGGCAGCACCATTTCTTTTTTTCTTTACTTTTTTCCCCCAGTAATAAGCCTGGTACAGAGATTTAACATGCAATTGCTACATTTATTAGAATCTGTAAGCCATCTATTCCTGCATTTTGTTTCTAAGTAAAATGAAAATAATATAAAGGCCTAGGAAATTGGCATTTATGTTATACTTGGGGCTGATTTTTTTTTTATCCTAGTTCAGGTGGGATTCATCAGAAAGCCTAAAAGAAATCCTCTGCAAATCATTAGGAGAGTCAATGAAATAAAAAATCTTTAGATTTAACAGACAGCAGTAACAAATCCTTGGCTTCAAAAATACAAATTTCCAACTTCTTCTGATAGAGATTAGGATCTCTGAGCTGTCAATGGCAATTAGGGGGAGAAGAAGAACCTTAACCATATGACTGTCAAAAAGAGAAGGTCAGGCTGGGTTCACAGGTTTACTGTAGTTTTTACAGAAAGATCAAATGACAAAGCCCCTAACCATTCTAAGTAATGAGGAAAATGAAATAACATGATTTGTCTTTTGTTGTACAAACTAACAAACCCAATCACTCTCTGCAGCAAGCCATCCATAGGACCCCTGGAGATAAGTGGTGCCAGTTAGACCTGCATAAGACGCCCTGTACTTTTTCACAGAAGCACTAGAACCCTTACCTGCCAATTCCTGTCTTTACAGAGCTCTGTTCTTCATATAAATGCATGCTTTTATTAGTTTTCTCTCCTGACAGCATGTCTGTTTCATACTCCCTTGCAAAACTAATATTCTCTATAGGATCATGAATCTTGAAATGAATAAATGAAGAATCAAACATTTCCATTTATAATAACATAGAAAAAGAAAATATCATCCTTACCCTTTTGGTGGTAATTGTCTTATTTATTCTAAAATGCTAATAGTTACTTGTGAAGAGGCTAGAAATTGTACTTTACCTTAATTTTTCCTCAAAAATCAATCTATGTGACATTTTTAAAATTTTATTAATAAACTAAAGCTTGAATTTATAGAACAGCCAGCATTAGTTATTTTATAGTTAATGTAAAGATTAGGGCATCATGTTTGTTTATTTATTTTTCAGTGCTGGGGATGAATCCCCAGATCTTACACATGCTAAGCAAGCTCTCTAGCACAAAGCTCTACCCCAGCCCTTTGAGCATCATTTGTAAAAACATCAACTCTGGACTCACGTAGTGGCTCTATCACTCATTAGCATATGACCTTGAGCAAGTTAACTCTCTATACTCAATCTTTTTTGAATACACAATATAGACTGTAATGCCTATTTCATGGGTATCTTAACTAAGAGAAATGGTGCATACAAGACACTTAAAAGTCTATACCTAACACTGTCATATAGTCAATGCTGAAATATGAAGTTATTCTATATAAGATCTACATTCCAAACTAAAAACAACTTCCTGTTTTTTCTTATTTATTTATTTTTTTCTTTTCTGATTACCGAGTAAGGAGGGGATTTCTTGTGTGTTGCTGAAAGATCTAAACAGTGCATTTGGGAAAAGTCATAAAGAATTATGCTCAAAGACAACAGCAGACCAAAAAGAGAGCCAGGAAGACAGAGCCACCTTGAGCCTTTAACAGAGGAATTCACCCAATTCTTCCTCATTCTTTAAATTGGGGTGGGGCGTTTGAGACCATTCAACTCTCCTAATTTTTATAAATAAGCAGTTCCTTTGTATTCAGTTAGAGGAATAAAGAAGATAGCTGTCAAATGATATCACCATATCAAATAGCAAGATGCACAACAGCCACAAAAGAGGAACAATTAGCCTTTGTCCGAAATGAACAGGTTGCCACTACAGATTAAGCTGTCTCCAAAGGCTCATGGATTCAGAGGGATTTGTTCATGGGTTAGGTCTCTAGTTGCCATAAAGTACCTGTTAATGCATAACATTTCTTAAAATGTTATGAAATCTTTGATGGTTGGTTTCTTTGTGCATCAGTGAGCAGTCTGGCCCACCCAGGAAAGCTTAGGAAAGACCTCTCAGGTCAAGCTTGGCATGGACTTTGGTTGAAACCAATCCATCTCTGAAAAGAGCCCAAGTTTTATTCTTACACAAAAGAAATGTCTATGGGCAAAAGAAGGGTTGTTGTAAGAAGACAGAAGAGGGAGGAAAACTTGGGAAAGAGATGACATATTGCTGAGCTACTTTAAATATGACAAATGTCCTGGTGTTCTGTGGCTTACATTCCTTTGACAATACCTGTCCAGACATCTCATCACTGTATTCATTCTTTTTATGTTGATGCCATCTTAACCAGAAGCCAGGTCTTAACTTACTCTATAAAATATGCCCAGTTTGAGTTGCCCCTTCCAAGAACCCTGGTTTCCATTTTGCTTTTTTAACTCAGTGGATCGTTATTTGCATTTTGTTTTAATAGGATTATCTCAGGATGATGAATCATGAATTCTCACTTGTTTCAACCCAAAAGAGTACTTTTGAACAGTTCAGTTGTGCTATCTGCAAAGTTATGATCAATACACTTTTAAGTCTGCCAGCAATTTGTATAATTTTAAAATCATTTTTAGCCTAGGACCTTATGGGAAAAGCTACATGTGTACATAGGAATATTTTATAACTTGCTTTTGTTTGAAGATCTTTAAATACTCACTGCAAACCTACATTTGAGAATAAACAGCATCAATGTTTTATTTAACTAAAATACTTATTTTTTAGCACTTATTCTAACATTCAAAATCTCTTGTAGAGAACACTCAACTAAATGAAGCAAGGTTTACTTAGCATTTCCAGAAAGGTCATTAAAGTATGTGAAGTTCCCTTGTTAATTTTAGTCAATTAGTCTTAATCACTTTCATTAGTTAAGAAGATTATTAGTAAGGACACCTGATTTAAATGGGTCATGGCTCCTTGGATGTTCATTTTTATTAGGCAAGAGATATAGATATTACCTATTGGCCAGATATTCAGTGCCTATGACTTAGTTAAATTGATGACTTCCCTTCTGTCTCATTATAGAAGCCCAAACTAATAGTTTCCTCTCTGTAATTGATAGAAGAGCTATGATGTTTTCATAGCACCCACCAATTTGAATGTTAGTTTTGGAGTGCACGCACTGAGGCCAGGTCTCATACCTTTCAATTTTTTTTTTTTTTTATTAAGCTAAACAGTTAGATAAATGAAGTCAGTGAAGGAGTTAACAGATGCGAACAATTGGATTTCTCTAAAAGTGACTATTTGTTTGAGAAAGCTACCCAAACTAGCAGTCTAAATATTCAAATACAGACTTTAAAACTGCACCTTTTAATGGAGGGAATTACCATTAACCCACATGCAGATATTTTAGAACACGAAGTTTTGAGATCTATTGGTACTGAAAATAACTGTATGTAGTTGAGAGACAACAATTTTGGGAGTGAGATTTTGCTTTTTGGTAGAATGTTGGAGAATGGGTATAAGAAAAGTCTCCTGGGTTTAAATCCAGAAATCTCAAGAATTATTACAGATTAAAACCCCCTAGGAGCTTATAAAGTACCTCAAAAGTGCAGGCTGTAAGTGAACACTTAGGTCTGATGGGTGTGAAAGTCTGGAAGTCTAGATGCTAAAGGACCACGGCAATTGCCAGCCTGAGGAGGCACTGATGGGTAAGGGAACTATGGTCACAGGTTACAACTGAATCCCCAACGCACCCATGAGGTAAGAGCTAGCTCCCCAACTTTTAAATAACCCCTATTCACTACTTTCCACCAACTCCAGACTATTAGCAACTTCAGGTGGTAGAGAAGGCAAAGCCAGGAAGAAAGAGAACACCTACTGCCAATTACTGAGCATTCATACCCTTGCCTCACCTCCGGGTTTCAAGCTTAAAGTTATCCTGTTTTAGTGAGGGTTTTGTTGTTGTTGTTGCTGTGTTTTTATATTTTGATTTTTGTCGCATTGGCCGAAAGACCTGACAAGAACAACACAGAGAAGGAAAAGTATATTTTGGCTCAAGATTTTAGGGACTCAGTACATGGTCAGCTGACTCCATAACTCTGAGCCCAAAGTGAGGCAGGCCATATGGCCGAAAGGCGCAACAGAGGAAAGCAGCTTGGGACATGGCAACCAGAAAGCAGAATGAGAACTTTGTTCACCAGGGTCAAAATATGAACCCAAATGGCACATCTCAGTGATTTACCTTCTCCAGGAACACCCTGTTTTCCTACAGTTAACTGAAACCAAAGACGTAATATTGCTGCTATGTCTCCCCTTTCCTGTTGTTGAGAATATTCTGGCTAGAATGTGAGTGGGAGGAATGAGGATTATTTCTTAATACATACTTCTTTATTGATCTTACCATTTTGGTCAAAAATTGTTTCACTAGTATAGTCTGGAATTTTGAAATATATAGAAGTTCTTTTTTTAGTTTTGACTTTTTAAAAAATTGCTTTTCATTTGAAACATGGAAAACCTAATATAACATCTTTTCTTATCCTTGCATTTGCAATTTAGGGTACTTTCTTATGATTTTCCATTTCTGTTCATCATGTGACTACTCACAAGGTCTTTGGAACATCTCAGATGAGAAGAGTAGCCTTTGTAAAATGGGGTAGAGTCAATAGCTATGCCATAGACAATTTCAAATGCTGGGTTAACTTCTTTTAAGATTGATTTATAATTATATGCTCAAATCTTGAGAAGCCCAGGAAATTAGAGTCATCATATCACTCCGAAACTTTCCATTTTCCTGAGAAAGATGAGATGGACCCCAAAATAACAGAAAATAGTTCCAAAAGCCAGACAAAAGGTTTTCCTGTCCAAGACTGCAAACTTCTCTTAGTCCTCAGTAATAACACAAGAGATTATGATTGTAAGGGAGCAATGAGTGACAGCAGCTGAAACACCTGAAGGATGTAGGACAGCATTAGAGTAAGGAAATTGGACAGCTGCAGTTTGGTTGAACAACAACTCCCACCCTACAGAGAAATCTGTTTCAATAACTTTTTGATTTCTGGAATTTGACATATTTCCTCATAATCCCCAGGGAGTCCACATTATTACTACTGTGGTAACATTACTTACATTTATGATTTTCTTTTTGCCTTCCTTATAGCTCAAAATGATTTATTTATTTTTTTCACATTATTTATTTTTATTGATTTATTTTTTAAAAAAAATGACAGCAGAATGCATTACAATTCTTATTACATGTATACAGCACAATTTTTCATATCTCTGGTTGAAAGTGATTTAGTAACTTTAAATTAGCCAAGCTTAATAATTGAAAATGCCACTATGAAGAAATGGTCACTCTACTATTCCTAGTTACTGAGGAAATATGTATGAAAAAAAAAAACATTAAATTTTCTTTACCCCTGAAGTTTGGAAAGTTTATGAAAAGTTACAAGGATCTTTATGGTTTTGTTCTAGAAGTATCTCTAGTCCCTATCCTGAAGTTCTTATCAGCACTGAGGCTGAAGAGGCAATTAGGCAATTACCTTCACTGTCAGCCTCTTGGGGACTGTGAGGGAGAGCTCAGTGATCCCCTGCTTTATGGCAAGATAAGGCAGCCATTTTGCCTCTCCTCACAGGAGAAGGGACAGAGATGCTTGAAGTTCTAGCATTAAAGAAAATCAGAGCTGGTCGGTCAACTGGTAAAAAAAATAAATTTATTCAGAATTATTGCAATGGAGGAAAAGAGATCTCAGTATAAAAGTGGGCTTAATTACCAAGACAACAAGGATCACTGGGAATTGATAACCAAGGATCTGGTCACTGGGGTGGAGGTCAGTGGATAAGAGAAATACTAAGAGGAGACATCAATGGTAGGAGAATTTCTCAATAAACTGAATTAACTGAATTGCTGAATGCAAGACAGGGTGATTGGATATCAATGGATAATGGTGGGGGTGAAGAATTTGATCAGGTATCTACGAAACTCTCTCTTAAGTTATTTAGTAAGATTCTGGTTAAAGCTGGAAAACGGAGGCTTAATGGGGGGGGGGGGAACAAAAGTCCATGGTCCAGGCTTACTTGAGAAGAGGGTTCAGAGGAGCTGACTAAGGTTTTAGACAGGACCAGGGACCCTGGGTGTTAGTCCTGTTCTTGGGAAGACTGACACTTCAGGCACATGACACCCCTCTTTTACTGTTATTCTTTCATGGGTGAAAAATGACCAGACTGGATAAATAGCCATTCCTTTTCCCAGAGATTTCTTCCCATGGCTGCTCAAGCCTACCAAAGCATTCCTAGGCATTCTGCCTCAATTCCCCAGCCCTATGATTAATGTCTTCCTCATTATCAAAGACCTCTTATCTTATTCACCTGATCTGCCTACTCCCTCCAGAAAGCAAGAAATTTCGTGAAGGTTTTAACCTACTCAAGGAAAGTCAAGAGATGAAAATTTGTTGAGGGAAGTATGATAAACTTGATCCAGTTTGGGGAATATACCTTGCTCTCCAATCTAGATGGGCCAAACTTCAGATCCTAACCTGGTCCTGGGATTATTTGTCAAACTGTTCAGAGCTGGAAGGGAACAATGAACATGATTAATCAGCACTCCTCAAAACAAAAATTCACCAGAGAATGTTTTTGCTGACCATCATTTCTTCATATCTGCTCTTTTTTTTTTTTTTTTTTTTTTTTCTGTAAAGGACAGAACCCCTGTCTCTGAATAATCATTCAACAGATCACAGTGCGAATCCACAATGGAGCTGGGTTGAAGTATCAATCAGCCCAATAGAGCAGATGTACTAACCTCCTATCACAGCACCAAGGAATGTGTATCTGCTATGGGTATTATCTTCACATATGTAGAAAAACACATACACTTTCTTGTCAATATTGACATACATAGGAATCTAAGAAATGCTCAGAGACTCAGAGATTGCATTGGAATCTAGCATGATCTTATAACATTTCAAATCTTGATTCCTCTTTCATATTAAATGAAGAAACTAATGTGACTATCCACTATGTAAATAAATATGTTTAAATATATACATATTTAACATATTACTATATGTTAATGCCCCCCCCCCAATTTTCTGTGAGTATAGGGTCAATTTTGAAAACCCTATTTTGCATTGTTATTATTTTCTCTATTTTTTATAGTCAAACACTGTTAACAATGGAAATGTTCCATGAATGATCTAAGAGAACACTTGAGGAAAAAAATTAGTTATTAAAATAAAATCAAATAAGGCTGGGGTTGTGGCTCAGTGGTAGAGTTCTCACCTAGCACATTTGAGGCACTGGGTTCGCTCCTCAGCACCACATAAAAAAAATCAATCAATAAAATAAAGTTTAGATTAATTAATTAATCAAATTAAATAAATGCTCAAGAGATTTTTGTTTTAGGTTTTATATATTATCCTAGATGTATTTTATGATTTCCAACTGGTGATTAATCTTTGATCCTTTTTGTTCGTATTTGTGAAAAAGGGGAAATGAGAGATATCTCCCACATAAAGTTTTGAATGCAACAGAGGAACTGCATAGAAATCCTTCGGGTATAACTTAGCTTTAAACTGAACCCCTCAGATTAGTAAAGCACCTCTGTTATTCTGAAATTTTTGCACTTGGAAACTTGAAGAAAAAAGCTTTTATTTGTGGAGTTGAGCATGTTAACAGGAAACAGGAGTTCAGTCACTAGAAAAGCACTTTTTTCCCCTGACACAAATTTTGCCTTTGTGCCTTGATTGACAGCCATCCTACTGTCTATAAACAATCCACCCGCTGCCCCAAATCACCATTCAGTTCCTGCATCCAACATTTAAACATTGAGTGGTTTTGCGCTCAATAAAATTCCTTTTCATTTCGCCCTAGGTTGCCATGTCTCTTCAAACAGAGACAGAAAAGCCATGGTCTGTGTCAGACAGATTTTAATTTTCAGTCCTCATCCATTTGGGGGGACTAGACACAGGCAAACAGACTCTACTCCAAAGCCTAGCAACCTGTAGTTTAAACAGCCAATGCATGAGAGTCCCCGGATGGGGGCCTGGACCTGTTCACACATGAATAAAGAAGATTAAGATTTCCTTTCAAAGACGTGAACCCTTTTTGACAGCCAGTGTCAACAGCGCTGTCTGCCTTCAATGTGAACCAGTCTTCTAGCACAGATTCCCACAGGGAGGTCCTGCTGATTAGCATGCGCCACACTACCATTCCATGTCGGTATTTAATTGAAGAATAAGGGTGTAAAGTTTTGCAAACTCTTACTTGCCCACAAAGAAAGGATAACTTACAGGAATTGTTGAAAGAAAATGCCAGTGAACATGAACACCTACAGGGAGCATTTAAAAAGTAAGGAACAGAGAAATGAGGAACAGCAGTGATCTCTATTATCTAATTGCAGGGAAGTTAACAAAAGCTTTATAGTCAAAATACATGTTTTGAAATCTCCAAAAAAAAATTAGCTCTATTTGAGGGAGGGAAAAAAAGGAGGTATAACTTCTCTTTCCAAATAAGGTAATGCAATTGTATTAGAGAAGAGGAATTTATTCTGAAAACTTTGACAAATACTATTTTTGCATTTACAGTTCAGGGAGGGAAATCTTTAAGGGAGATTTAAGATTTCCTTAATAGGTGCATAACTTCTTTTTACATAGAAAATGATATTTTAAAATGAAATGACTAGGGCTTTATGTAGTTTTTCATATCACATTGCATGTTCTTAATAAGAGCTAGAAAGGTTTGGGGGGTGGGAGTCTAATGTCTAAAAATGCCAGGCTCACCAATTTAATTATCCCACTTCAATGACAAGTTCAAACAGTTAAGAATGTTAAAATATAAACCATTTCAGCTTTGAAATGGTATACTCCTATTAATTTACATGTACTGAATTATTATGGGATGAGTTAGAATAGCTGGGTTATACCTATTTACAAAAACATAGCTGTTTTTGATTATGTGACAAGTGTTTATGCAATTTGATGTCAACTGTTTATTGTTCAAGGTTGGATAAGAATGTAAATCGAAATGTGCAGCTCACAAAGATGGATGCACGTTCCTCACCAATGGCACATACGATCTGAGTTGCTGCTCCAGTGCTGGTGAAAAGTTCACTGATCTACTTGTTCTCATTCATTTATTAAATATTTATTTATTGAGTACATACTCTATTTCAGGGATTGGAATAGAATCATAGAGTTCCACAGCCAACTCCTACAGACTTGCAAGAGCCACTGTGCACATCTCTTCCCAACTCAAACTGTGTTCCATGTCACATTTTGGTAGCATCAAATCAGCTATGGTGGACATATTTATACCACAAAAATCAGCAACAATACAAATTAGGGTTTTGCTTTATATTTTTCCCCCAGTCAATTGTTAAACACTTACTAGCTTCTTGATGGATAGAGGGATAAGTAGAATAGACAAATCCCCTGCCTTCCTGGGTCTTACAGACAGGTGTTGACAAGTTAACTTTGCCAACAGTGAATCCAGGCACAAGGGTGCATTTCTGGTAGTAGAACAGGAAGAAGTTGGACATGCTGGCGGCATGACTATAATCCCAGTAGCTAAAGAGGCTGAGGCAGGAGGATTACAAGTGTGAGGCCAGCCTCAGCAACTTAGCAAGACTCTGTCTCAAACAAAACAAAACAACCAAACGGGGATTTAGCTCAATGGTAAAGTTCCTCTAGGTTTAATCCCTTGTACAAGAACAAAAGAAAATTCAATAAAATAGGAAGAAACTGCAAAAGGATGCAATCTATAAAGTTTTTTGCTTCCTAAAATTTGAGCTAAACTGGTACAAAGCACAAATTCCATAAGCCAGGATCAGAGTTAGATGAGATGGCAAAAACTGCCATCAAACCCAGGCATAGACTCCAGACCTGGGTGAGGTCTAAGCTAAAGTAACCAATCAACATTGGAGATCACGGTGCAGACAGAGCAGGTCTAAACCTGCATTCGGGCAATGCTTTTTGGTCATTTTCATAGCTAACACATATATTGGCTACCATTTAACTAAGAAATCTCTTTTCTGGTGCAATGAAGAGCTCTCCTCAAGTTGCTCTCAAATTTGAACATGCATTAGAATCATCTGGAGGTCTTGCTAAAACAAAAGGCAGCATCGCAGCCTCAGAGACTTGGATATAGAAGGACTGGGATGGGGCCCAGGGAATTCGAATTTCTAACATGCTATTAGGTGATGGGGATGTCTCTGGTCAGGGCATGACACGTGGAAAACGACTGCTCTAAGACGAAATCAGACACCTCAGCTTCACCCATTTTTAGAAGTCTAATGAACCTTACGTGAATTACATATTAGTCATGAAGAAGGTTCATCAGTTGTCGGAAACCCTCTCCAAGTACATGGGAGCTCCGGAAATAGTTAATTGTAAACCATTAATATCTGCTTCTTCATCACTATTTGGTCTTTGTGCAGAAATGCTATTTTAGGGGACATCTGCAGAATCCTTTGAACTTGACATCCTGAGATAATTACCTAGAACAAATAAACATTTATGTGCCATATAAAAAATATAGTAGGTGACACACACATGTGTGCACTCACACAATCACTGCAAGAGTGGTGACTACAACCTACATTCTTGTGCATGTACATCACTGATTATTGTCTGGAGAAAGGGGCAACATGTGAACCAATCAGATCTTAGCAATTCTCTTTCTCCAGTTAGCTAGCTTCCTGGAGCTAATTTTCATGCCATCTATAAGAGCATAACAATCAACTACAGTGATAGTTATTACAACACAGATCATTTTAAAAATGATTTTAAAAACTTGAAAAACTGCTAGGAAATACTCGTTGTTTGACCAAGAAAGTACAATTTAATATGATTATGCTAATGTATTCTTTTTATGTTTCTCCTATGTGATATTCACCATCTCATTCAATTCAGCTCAGTGATCACAGAATTTGGTCCCAGATAAGTGTGACCTCCTTTATAGGAGGCAGAGATGATTATTAGTGCTGTTTAAGTGGCTATCATAAAGTCCCCATTACTAAAAATACAAGCCCCACTGCCTCTCATTCCACCATTAGCTGATCCTTTTGGACTTTCAAAATGGAATCGTCTTTAAGATTGTCTCTACCTTCAGATGTAAGTGCCCTCAGAGAGGTTATATTTTAAAGTGAGGTATTAATTTAAAACTGCCTCGCAGAACTAGTACTTTCTTCATAAAACAGTCTTTGTAACTCTATTGATTTGTGTTAATGAATCACCATTATTAACCAAAAGATCTTTCCAAAACTAAATTTACTTTTACTTAAGTCAATTGCAAAAAGAAAAACAACAAGTCACATGTAACATCTGAAAGAGAAATCTCATTTCTTGGCTAATAATATTTTTAAAAGAACCCTGAATATATCTTGAATGCTATGAAAAACTCAGCAAGTAATCTAAATGAAAAAGAGGAGAAGGAACTGTTTATTAGAATAAACGAGGATGGAGAAGAATAGCTAGGATTACAAGAATCAACAATGAGAGCATCAAAGAACTTCCTCTTCAGTTTGATTGTGTACAATGTTGGTGCAGAACCTTTATAAATATCTGTGTCACAGATGTTGCTGGAGAAAAATTTGGAGTCAGAACCTGGTGTGCCATGCAATTGTTCTTGTACCACATCTACTCCCAACATAAAATCCCTGAGAAAATAGTTCACAGCCTCAGTTTAACTGGGAATCATTTTAATTTAGGTTAACTTGAGAAAGTTAAAGCAAGCAGCTATTTATGTTATGAACATGTTGTATAGAATTTCATGAATGAAAATTTTAATGGAGAACACATTTTTCAAGCAATTCACATCATTTCACATGTTTCACAAATAGAAGTCTACTTATATTCTAATTTACTGAAGTAAATATGTCTAGACACTGAAAGATTATAGGAAACACATAAAGATAAGTAGAATAGATACACAAACTCTGAAATTGATTCTCTTCTCTCAGATTTCGGCTATTTATAGGACTCCATTTTCAGAGTGGAATCTGGGAGCAGTCAGGGACTTGTCATTATAAAACATAATTTCCACCACAAATAAAAGCACTTTTTATTCACTTCAGTAATTTGTGCAAGTGCATTGAAACCAACTTAAGAGAAACATACATTTCGTTTCCACAATTTATGTAACTTTCTTAAACGCCAGGCCTTTAGTATGGTTCATGAATGACCTCTGGCTTTTAGTTTGGGGAACAGTCAGAACAATTAGAAGCAAGAAAAGTGTGTTGTTCCCCCATAAAATTGGGGCTTACGTGGCTAAGCACTCCACTTCTTACTGTGGAGAGTTTCTCTTTCTCCAGGCAGCATCTTGATTCTTTCCACACAATCTGGGAGTTCTGTCTGTCAAACTCTGCCTCCTCCCTTATCTGCACAGGGGGGAAGGAAATGGATGTTCTCCAGAGAGCTGATAGCTCAGTTCTCAGGAATTTTGCAAGCTGGTTCTTAAATACAGCCATTAGAAAACTTAAGTTATAAAAACTAACACATAGATAAATAGTAAACTAAAAACAGGTTAAAAATGCACAAAACTCATAGCTTTCTGATGGCTGTTCTACATCTTTTATCACCTCTGCATTCGGTTTTAAGGCAATACTCCAGCTTTGGGAGCTTCACCAAGTTCAATGATAACTGGTGATTTCTTTCTGACACAACAGTTATTCCTTTTCGTTCTGATTTTTTATGAGTGCCATCACTTATCTTCCTTCAAGCAATAAGTATTTAAAAATTTTCTTTTTCTTAGCTTTAAGCAGAGAAGGAGTGGAAAGAGAGCCTGAGATTCCATTTACAAGAATAAGAATGGCTCTTATTCTTCTTTTCCAAATCACAGTTGTTCAGTTTGCATTTTAGCTCTGCAGAAGTGGATCAAGTGAGAGGACTAGACACTCAGCCCAGCTGATTCACATGCTCAAAGGGTTAATCTCATTATGACAGGGAAGTGAAAAACTCTGTGCTTCAACTTTCAGAAATTCTCAAGAAAATAATGTCTCAGACCAAATGCACCTTTGTTCTGCTGTCCACCTGTTAAAGATTTTAATACCCCTCAGTGCACACAAGGAAGCAACACTGAAGGTGGTGTTTATTTCCATTTGCAATAAAATGAATGCGCTTTCTATCCTGAAATTCTATTAGGGCATGGTATTAGTCTCTCTCAAAACTGAAATTAATTGCAAAATTTCAATTTGGGTAAGAAAAATAAATAATGTAGACACCTTTAGAAGTCATTCAACAATTATATCTAATGGGTACGAGTTGAGAATCCAACTTTTATCTTGCAGTTCTTCCTAAATAAACATCTTAAGTTCAAAAAATTAAGTAGATTACTTTTTGCATTTGTTATCATCACCATGTCAACTGTCAAATATACTTCCTGAGCCCTCAAAAGACCCTTCAAAGAAGCACTATGCATTTTTCAATATCCTGGAGTCCTGAAACCCCCAAGAGCTACCATTGTTTGACCTGAAACTTCCTCTCTTCTCAGATTCCTGCCCCTAAACACAAAACAAATAAACCTTTACTTAAATTAGCCCATGTGTGAATTTTTAGGGTCATTTGTTTCAGATCCACAAAGATTTTAAGTCTCTTTGCTAAATTTTAATTTCCCCTAGGCCAGTGGCCAGAAATCTTGACTTCAGCAAGTCCCTGGTCTCAGGAGGTTTGACCTATAAGACTTTGTATTTGGATACTTGCATTCCATCCATTTCTCCTTTCAGAACCTAACAGAGGTACAAGGGTAACACTTTAGTTGGATATTGGTACTAAAATAGATGTAAATGTGTGCCACTCAAGAATCTAGCCATTTAGACAATATTTTTTTTAATTTAAATGTTTTTTTTTTTGTAGTTGTAGATGGACACAATACCTTTATTTTATTTGTTTATTTTTATGTGATGCTGAGGATCAAACCCAGTGCCTCACATGTGCTAGACAAGTACTCTGCCACTGAGCTATAGCACCAGCACCATTTAGCTAATTATTTAAGAACTGATTGGTTGGGCCATTAGACACGGTAATACTGCTAGTTCACATTTCCTGGTATTGCTCTTCAGGACTTGGATTTCTTTCTTTCTTCTTCTTTTTTTTTAATCAGATAAACTTTTTAAATTGTTTATTATATAATAAATAATAAAAGTAGTTAAAATCAGTGTCATTGGGCATTTCGTATTGACAAAAGACAATATGGCATTTAAGATTGGGTGGTTCCTCAATATCTTAGTGTTTTTAGCCCTTGAAAAGAAGCAACATTTAGAATAGAATATTTAAAAACTAATCTCATTTAGTATGATTGCATGAAGCAGACATTCTTGCAACTGACTCAGTAACATCAGAGATGATAAAGTCCTATATATATTTCTTAAAATTCCAACTTCCTATATACACCATAAATTAATTGAATTTAAGGAATATTATTTATTTATAATAATAATAATATTTATTTCTTAAATTGAAGTTAAGAAATAAAGTTCTATACTCAGCAATCTTTAAGTATATCTTAAATGTTATCACTACAAAGTAAGTAAAGTGATACATATTTTAGTTAGTTTGATTTAATAAATTATTAAAGTGTATACATGCCAGAACACCATGTTGTACACTACAAATTTATGCAATATTTATTCTTCAATTATACTTTAATAAAGTTGAGAAAATTAAATTAAAATTTAAAAAGAAAAGCTCAAAATTTTGCCTCCTATCACATTTGAATAATTTGTTGAGGCCTTATTCAGATAAGTGGCCAACATTTCACTTATTCAATAAATATAACCAGAGGCCAACATGTGACAGATATTGGAAAATATATTAAATAAGATCAGAATCTACAAAGGAAATTTGTATTCATCACACCTATTTAAATATTTCAAATAGAGTTATCTAATTTTGTATCACGAGAAAACTACAGAAATGATATTCATAAACTGTGTGTGAAAAAAATCCATAAATTAACTTAAACCTTGACAATGTAGATAAATAATTTTTTTTTCATGTTCTTTAAGAAAATGATACTTGAAATCGATTTCAATGTCATCCAGAATTAGAATTCTGAATAGAAGGCAGAGGCAATTAAGAGAATGGAAAGTAGAGACCTTGGTCCTGTGAGCAGTCTAGAGAAAAACCACACTGAGTCTCGGGTTCTGACTCTCCAGCCATCACCCTGACCCATCAGAACACTCCAAAATGGTCCTCAAAATCTCCACTCCCTTCCTTGTGTATGGGGCCTCTGTAGGAACTCAGCAAACCACAGTGACTCCTCAGGCTCTGGGTTCTTTATTCCACCCACCTAACCTTTATGTAGAGACTGTTCAAAGCAATAATTGGACCAGTCTCAGAATCTTCTGTGAATTTTCATGCTCATTTTTTTCTTAAACTAATCCAAGAGATAAATCCAGTATATCCAGAGTGGACATCTCAGAATATCATTTTAACTTTGTGTCATCAGATGCTAAAAATAAGTAATTTTAAATGTAGTATATATCAAGCCCATATTTTATAAATACCAGATGTTGTTATAGTTAATTCCAAATGAATAACAACTATGGTACAGGCCAGGAATGATGTGATAATACTAAATGATGTGATAAACTAAAACTTTATTGTGGAAGAATCTCTGACCCCCAAACAGACAAACATTTCAACACATATACCCATAAGTAAAAATAACAGAAAAGACTCCTTTATAGACAAGAGTGCCAACAAGGAGAGAAAACAGGAGGACTGCAGCAATCTAAAAAATAAAAATAAAAAAATAAATAAATGATATGCTTCTGAAGTTGCTCATTATTTTTTAATTTAAAATAGGCTACTTTGCTGGGGTGTTCACAGGAAAAAAAAATTCAGAAATACCCAAATTATAAGCATTAAATTTCAACTGTAAAAATGTTACTGTGTTACTTATACTTTATAGTAATAGAGATCCACTAGTAACCTTGAATCTTCTGTAATTTGAAAAAAAGAATTTCATTAATACATATATGCAAATATTTTGTGTTTCATGCTTTAAGGCATAGATATGCTTCTGGTGAAATAAAATACTCAATGTTACTCTCAGTTGAGTATATCTATGACTGTTTCACCCCTCATTTGAAAGAAACAGTATAAGGTCTGGGTTGGTATTTGTGGACAACTCTGTGTATTATTCTCATGGCAAAGAGCCAACAACAATTTTACTTGTCTACCACTTTTTATGTAGTGTCTTTGAAAAAATACTTGCCCAAAATTATCTCAGTGCAAGTCTCATCTTTAATGGCTAAATATGAGGTAGGACAACTTAAAATATTAACAAAATTTAATATAGGAACAAGTATTAGGTTCAAAGTCAAGATCAAGGATATTTTTCATGTATAAAGAACAGAATTCTACACAAATGACAAGTTTGATGTTGGGAACAGAAAAGAACCAGGAGAACAGACTTAATTGAATTTTGACAAAATTCAAGCCAAATGTCAGGAAATGGTGTGTTCATCAAGTGGGAAAGTACAGGGCAAAGCTGGTAGATAAACAGAAGACTTTGACATTGGTAAGAAAGGATTTTACCACTAAGATATTTCATGCCTTCATCAGGGAAGTTGCAGGGGATTTTGAAAAGACAAAAATCCAATGTCATCTCAGCTGAATTGAATTCTCGCTGGGCTTTCAAGAAAGGATCTTGCCTTGAAATAGGTCCCAGTGAGATATTCTTCATGAAATGCCTCTGATTTTCAAGACTCCAAGACTAACTTGCCTAAATCAGTTTTGCTCCATTCACATGGTGTCTATTTTCATTTCAACCTCGAGAAAGCTGGCCTTCTCAACATCAATAAGCACTCAAGCTAAGAGAATGGTGCTTATGGGTTTTGGCATTTAAGAAGTTTATTGGTAAGTGCTAATACAAGATTTTATAAATACACTGAAAGAGAAAAATTCAGGGTTTCCAACAGGCATGTTTTCTTCACTGTCCATTTGACTCAGGGGGATTCAATATTTCTTAAGTGAGGGTTAGGTATTTGGGCTCTGGTTGAGTCTTCTAAATGGGTTTCCCTTATAGCTAACTCAACCTGACAATATCATATAATCTTTCAAGATCTAAGAGTAATTTCTTTTTCACTTCTAATCCAGGTTACACCAAGTTATGGAAATTTTTCCAGAAGGGTTTTCCTCCAGAATCAAGATTGGGTAATTAGGTATCCTCTGCTTTGTGTGACATATTGATTCCCTAGAGATATTCATTCCCAAATGTCATGAAATATATCATGTAGAATCCAACATTTGTTTTGTTCTACTTTTAAAATGAGGAGATATAAATCTATATAAATATATAAACATGTATGGATATACAAAGTTTGGTCTTTTCAAACACCAGATAGACATTTACATTTATTCCCAAATGAAATGAAATACAATATATGCTATAATTATTAGCTTCACAGGAAGACAATAGTAGTTTGTAATTGCTTTCTCAAATAATACAAGTAACATATTTGATTATATAATATGGTTCCTGCTTTATTCAAAATTTCTTTTGTCCTTTAAAATGTTATATGTAAAGTTTTCTATGCATTTATTTATCTATTCCTAAATGTCATAAAATATAAATTTTATCTATTTCCAAACAACATGAAATATACTATATATCTGTACAATCTTAGTTTTTTTTTTACACTGTTCATAAGCTAACAAGATCACCTGCCATTTTTCTTCAATGCCAGAAGACAAAAAAAAAAAAACCCAAAACATAGACTCTTGAGACAGATACAAAGATGTTTTACTACTCATAATAATTTTTAATTGCAGTATACAGAGTATCAGCATTTGTGCTATTTTCTTGAACCCTAATTCTCATTGGGTAATATAAAGAGATGCTCATGTGTGTGCAGTGGGTCACAAAATAGGAGAGGAACCTTGAATTTACGGAACTCTAATCTTTTACAGTGGGCAATAAGCAAGCTTGTCTAACCCTTGCTCTGAAAAAGACATATCTCTACTATATTGCATCATAATCACACCTGCCCTTTATTCTGTCTTCCAAGGCTGATTGTTATTCAAATGTCATTGAAAATATACTTGATAATGAAGGCAGTCAGTTATACTCACCAGAGTAGTAGTAAGAAGAATAAGAGACCAGTGAATTGTTTCCTAATGATAAAATAACTTCTCTTTTTGATTATGTTATTTGTAAATATTATTATTTAAGGTAGGTTGTCAAAGATACTAATATCCATGAAAGAGCTTCAGAAAAGTATTTCTTATAGTGTCATCCTAAGTTGTCTTGTTCAAGTCAGAACAGAGTCTATACTCTTCAAAGAATCTCATCTTAAGCAATGCAAAAATCTTTCCGAAGAGTTTTCTGAAAGCCTGTTCACACTCTTCCTAAGTAGTCTAGTGACCAAACCTAAAACAAAACAAAATTAAAAAACACCAATAACACGTCTATAATACTGAATAATCATTATAAGTATACTGGCAAGTAATAAGGAGCCTTTGATTCAATAGCACATTAGTTGCAGTCACATTAATAAATATTTTAAATCTTAAGCTACCACAATTATATGATTTAATTATGCACTACAAAGTTGCAATAGAATTTAAATCCAAGTTTCAAAGAGTTGATTCCACTAGAATTACATAACAACCTGTGTCTTCAATTTATATTACCATGTCCTCAATGTTTCTCATGGTGCTTATATACACAGCATGGTCCCAGTAGGCTTGTAGAGTTATCATCCCCATGAAATTAAAATTGGTCACTGAATTATTATTGGATTGTTGAATAAATTGAAAGCAGTCTTCTAAAGTAGAATGTATTGGCATTTATATTTTACCATATAAAAATCAATTACAGTTTAAAAAGGATTTTAGACTATCAAAAGTTTCTAATATAAAAGAGAGATTGCTTTTTATGAACTCATGCTAAAACTTCCTTTGAGAGGTAGGAATAAGTTATGTATAGTTAATAATGTCAAAGCAAGTCTCACTTTTCTAGTATTCCAAGTAATGTCTCAGAAAGGAGCTAGAAGTTACAAAGCCATTAGGGTTATAAAATGTTGAACAAGGAGAAAACAAGGATGGATACAGTTGTGTGTCATGACCCAAAAGATTCAATGAGTCCTGTCCACTCCAAGGTCTCTCACTAAAGTAGTACAAAAAAACATTCACAAACTATAGTTTGTAGACCAAATCTAGTTCATTGCCTATTTTTTAAAATAATTCTATCAAATGCTCATTTGCTTATTGCCAAAAAGTTCTTTTTCACGGCAGTGGTAGAGTTGAGTAGTTGCATCCAAGGCCATGTAAGTTGTAAAAGCAAAATAGTTGCTATCTGGCCCTTAACATAAGAGGTTTACTGATCCCTGTAGTGAAGAAAGAAAACTCCAAATGTTTTCTAAAGGCTGAAGCCACTTTATCAAATTTTTAATTGATTCAAACAGAAGAGAAATGTACTAATGACTATGGAGTAGCTTACAGACTCATGAAAAGAGGTGGGGAGCTTATTTGGTCTACCCACTGCAGAAAGGACATATAAAATCATGCTGTGGGACTGACCAAATGAAGGTAACATTGCATTGCCTCTACTAAGAGTTAACTGCTGCAGCTTGTACCACCCATGACATTAGCATTAGTTACCGAACCCACCCTTAGCGTCACTGCCTCTGCCCAGGACTCTGTCCACATGTGACTACTGCCATTACCAAACGTCTCTGAGACAACTGGGTTTAGCTAAGGAAACTTAGCTCATGTGCTTATATTTCACCTGGGGCAATTAGTGTTTGGCATTTCCGAGTTCTTCTTTCCCTGTTCATAACATGAGGCATGCCATAAAGAGGGATTCAGACAGGGAACGGCCTTACCTAATGACTTTAATTATAATGTTCACTTGAAACTGACAGGAAATACTATAGAATTGAGTCAATTAGTAAACATTTTTCCTTGACTGTCATCATATAAAACAAAACAGAGTTAAGAGATGAATAATGGCTCAAAAGACTTACTAGAGCCAGATGTGTAAATAAATCAATGAGATAGACTATGTTAGAAAATAGAAATTGGAAGTGCTGATGACAGTGACAAACAGGAGAGCCTAGGACCAGTTTAAAGGCAGCCAATTGCAATTATTTTTGCACAAGGTAGTTTTGTAATTCTTACTGAGGGAATTAACTCTTTGAGACATGGACAGAATTTCAAGTATAAGCCTGCAATGTGTAATAATGAATCACAGTTTGTGGCAGCTTAAAATTTTAAATTTTCATTAATACATCTGCACTAATACACAATTAAATTTAAAAGTTGTGTTAGGCAACAGTACTTATTGTGACTATTTGCATTCATTCATATATGCCCATGAATTAGGAGGACCTTCACTGAATGGACGACTTCATGCCTGGATTCCCTTAGGAAAGGAATATGATCAGAATATAGAATTATTGCAAATCTTGAAAGGAGCTACGGAATTGCTAAACAGTATTCTCAAACCATGAAACTAAGACCAAAATTTTGAAAATTAAAGAGTTAATGTAATGCATATATTTTTATAATCTGAAATTAAATATTCTCAAGTACAACTTTTGTAAGTTTTCTTGTCTATGAAGCCAAACAATGACAAACTAAATAAATTCTTTCTAGGCTCAATGATTTCTATCTGATGATTATTATATGAGAATTCAACAATGAACTTGAAAGCAGATGGATAATAATTTTCAATTTCCTAATGCAAAGTTGCTAAGTATTTTGAGACAATGCACAACCAACCACCTGAAATTTGAATTTTGCTTTGTTTTGTTTGCTTTTACAAATTACTGAAGAAAAAACTTGATGTAAAATATGAAGAGTTATATTAGCACCCAAATGAATAGAACCTAAGATAAACCGTGGTCAGACAGTAGTAAAGTACATATCATTTGGATTTATATTTTATACACTAAAATCTCAAGTTTATATTTCCCCAAGTTACATCTAGGATTCAAGATATTTTTCTTCATTGCATTCAACACTAAACAGAAATCTTATATGGGGAACTTGTAGCCATAATGTCCCCTGTTAGGTGCAGTCCAATAATTAACATCTCAGTGTTAAATGTTTCCTCAAGCCATGATTCTTGGAAGTGAACAACAAATCTGAGAAGGAATGAAGGTACATAGTTGAGGTCTTAGAAGGCCTGACATGTTGGTAGAAAGCATCACCTTGTCCCTCTATAATATCATCTGTAGAATGTTCTCAAAACTGTAGAAAAGCAATATGTACTGAGGTCTCTAGTATGTTGTTGATCAACAAGATTTCTTCTTGCTGATCATCTCTCACCTCTCTCTGTTTTGTCCATTAATCTCAGAATCCTTATAATTAATGCATTGTCTTATAATGAAGATATTTTGATTCTTATAATGAAAATAGCTTCAAAGAATTCATAATGTTTAAAATGATATTCACTTCAACTTTCTTTATAATAATATACATTAGAAACAATCAAAATGCCTATAAATAGGAAGACTAGGCAAATTAGGCTATCTCAGTACAGTGGTGTACTAAGTAATTATTTCATTGAGAAAAAATGAGATCTGTGGACCTAAAGGGTATACATGAGAGCCATTATGAAAATCAGTTTGGAGATACCTTTATAAAAACCTAAAAATAGAGCTATCATATAATTCAGCCATACCATCTCTGGATATTTACTCCAAAGGACTTAAATCGGCATATTATAGGGATATTTGCACATCCATGTTTATCACAGCATAATTCATAATAGCCAAATTATAGAATCAAGCTACCGATATCAACAGATAAACAGATAAATGTGGCTATATATACACAATGGAGTTTTATTCAGTGGTAAAGAAGGCTGAAATTATAACATTTTCAGGAAAATGGATAGAGCAGGAAATCATCATATTAAGTGAAATGGGCCTTACACAGAGAGATAAATATTGCATGTTTTCTTTCATATGTGGAAGCTATTGGGAGAAAAACATGTCATGAAAATAAAAGGGAGACAATTAGGATAGAGAAAGGGGGAGGGAAAAGTGGAAGGTAGGGGGAATTATTAGGGAGTGAAATAATCAAATGCTGTCATGTGCATGCACCAACACACCACAATGAAACCCACCATTCGGTACAATATGCATCAATAAAAAAAGGTGTGCATGATGTATTACCTTAAGAAAGAAACATGCAAATTAATGTATATAGCATGCCCATTTTCTTTTAAGAAGATGTAGACTTCTGTGTGTATCATTTGCATAAGCACGGAGAAGAAAACATTAGGACTGAAGAGGACAAAGAGACTTTCACTTCAGAGCCTACATAAATTTTAAAGGACTATGTGTGATTTATAGCTTCCATTACGTTTATTTTTCTCTATTTTTCAAGCAAATCATTCCACTGTTATTCAATAGATATATGCAAATAACTCTGCAACCAATGTAAAATTCAAAACATATTGGGGAGCTTTAAATCTCAGTCTCAGAAAACCTTTGACCCCAAATCAAAAATAAATGTATTTTCTGTTCAGTTTCCATTTTTGACTTTAAAAATAAATCTACCATAAAAACATTGAATTACCCTGCCACTCCCCATCAATAAGTAAAGTTTTATTCATTTTTTGACTGGTTCTAAGAGTTTTTGAAAAAGCTTACCGTAGTATATATTTTCTTTCTCTTCAATTACTATCGTTTTAACTACTTGTTACACAAAATAATAGTAGCAAATTTGTGTGTTCTTCTACCTTGATGATAGAACACTACTGTGAGAAGGTAGGGAAATTTTGACTTCAAATTTCCTTCTAATGCTGACCTATTTGCAAGAGAATGTGTTCTTTACATTTGACTTTGCTAGTAATATTGACGGGGTAATTTTATAATATGTATTGTAATTTCAGAGATAATCACATACTTTTGAATATTGTATTTGTTCCAGTAAAGAAAAAGTTTCAAAAACTCAGCTGTTCTTCCATTCATTCTCAAATTCCTATTGAATTCCAAACTATATGTTGTAGACTACCTCTTATGCACAGAATTTTCACAAAATCCTCTCATATTTGACATATTCTAACAATTGCAGTGAAAAATATTAGAATCTTAGTTGATATTAAAATATTCAGTCTGTTCACCACCTTGACATTTGCGTCCATGCTTTCAGGCCCAGGGTTGATGTGTATCAGTGAAGATACACATAGACTTCCTATATGCAGCATTCAGTGGCTCATAATGGGAATGATAATATGATGTGATATATAGTAAACAAATTCAACCAACAGAATATAGTTTTTATGTGAATTGTGATTTAGTTAAGTTTTAAGGACCAAGGCCAGGCCACAAGTCACTATTCCATACGTAACAAGGATAATTTATATTCCACGAGAGTTACCTGTGCAAGGCAAAATGTTTGATGCCCTCTCACACTTACTGACTTGTGTGCTTTGAATCTAAGTCATAGAATTTTAAAATAATACTAGTTAGGGTGAGAACAGTCTCCTTGAGAATCACTTTCTTCTCTTCAAATTGAAATCATCAAAACTGTTGATGGCAAGACCAAAAGGAAATGGCCTATACTATGGAGAACTTTGCCCTCCAAAATAGTATTTCAAGCTCCTTGATCCACTTTGAGTTAACTTTTGTGCATGGCGAGAGAAAGGGATTCAGTTTCATTTTGTTGCATATGGATTTCCAGTTTTCCCAACACCATTTGTTGAAGATGCTATCCTTCCTCCATTGCATGCTTTTAGCCCCTTTATCAAATATAAAATAGTTGTAACTTTGTGGATTAGTCTCTGTGTCCTCTATTCTGTACCATTGGTTCACCCGCCTGTTTTGGTACCAGTACCATGCTGTTTTTGTTACTATTGCTCTGTAATATAGTTTGAACTCTGGTATCGCTATACCGCCTGATTCACACTTTCTGCTTAGAGTTGCTTTTGCTATTCTGGGTCTTTTATTTTTCCATATGAATTTCATGATTGCTTTATCTATTTTTTTTTATTCTTAATTAATTTTTATTGTTGGTTGTTCAAAACATTACATAGTTCTTGATATATCATATTTCACACTTTGATTCAGGTGGGATATGAACTCCCATTTTTACCCCGTATACAGATTGCAGGATCACATCAGTTGCACATCCATTGATTTACATATTGCCATACTAGTGTCTGTTGTATTCTGCTGCCTTTCCTATGCTTTATCTATTTCTACAAGAATTGCAGTTGGGATTTTGATTGGCATTGCATTAAACCCTAGAGAACTTTTGGTAATATTGCCATTTTGATGATGTTAGTTCTGCCTATCCATGAACAGGGTATATTTTTCTATCTTCTAAGATCTTCTTCTACTTCTCTTTTTAGGGTTCTGTAGTTTTCATTGTATAAATCTTTCACCTCTTTTGTTAGGTTGATTCCCAAGTATTTTATTTTTATTTTTTTTAGGATATTGTGAATGGAGTGTTTTTCCTCATTTCCATTTCAGAAATTTTGTCGCTGATGTACAGAAATGCCTTTGATTTATGTGTGTTGATTTTATATCCTGCCACTTTGCTGAATTCATTTATTAGTTCTAGTAGTTTTTTTGTAGACCCTTTTGGGTCTTCTAGGTATAGAATCATGTCATCCGCAAATAGTGATAATTTAAGTTCTTCTTCTCCTATTTTTATGCCTTTAATTTCTTTCGTCTGATATCAAATCAGAGACTCTGCATCTGATAGAAGAAAAAGTTGGCTCCGACCTACATATTGTGGGGTCGGGCTCCAAATTCCTTAATAGGACACCCATATCACAAGAGTTAATAACAAGAATCAACAAATGGGACTTGCTTAAATTAAAAAATGTTTTTCTCACCAAGAGAAACAATAAGAGAGGTAAATAGGGAGCCTACATCATGGGAACAAATTTTTACTCCCCACACTTCAGATAGAGCCCTAATATCCAGAGTATACAAAGAACTCAACAAATTAGACAAAAAGATAACAAATAACCCAATCAACAAATGGGCCAAGAACCTGAACAGACACTTCTCAGAGGAGGACATACAATCAATCAACAAGTACATGAAAAAATGCTCACCATCTCTAGCAATCAAAGAAATGCAAATCAAAACCACCCTAAGATATCATCTCACTCCAGTAAGATTGGCAGCCATTATGAAGTCAAACAACAACAAGTGCTGGCGAGGATGTGGGGAAAAGGGTACACTTGTACATTGCTGGTGGGACTGCAAATTGGTGCGGCCAATTTGGAAAGCAGTATGGAGATTCCTGGGAAAGCTGGGAATGGAACCACCATTTGACCCAGCTATTGCCCTTCTCGGACTATTCCCTGAAGACTTAAAAGAGCGTATTACAGGGATACTGCCACATCGATGTTCATAACAGCACAATTCACAATAGCCAGACTGTGG
This sequence comes from Callospermophilus lateralis, assembly GCF_048772815.1. Classification (NCBI taxonomy): domain Eukaryota; kingdom Metazoa; phylum Chordata; class Mammalia; order Rodentia; family Sciuridae; genus Callospermophilus; species Callospermophilus lateralis. The sequence goes on from NC_135320.1 coordinate 22,187,810, forward strand.
AACCAACCCAGATGCCCTTCAATAGATGAATGGGTAAAAAAAAAAAAATGTGGCATTTATACACCATGGAGTATTACGCAGCACTAAAAAATGACAAAATCATGGAATCTGCAGGGAAATGGATGGCACTAGAGCAGATTATGCTCAGTGAAGCTAACCAATCCCTAAAAAACAAATACCAAATGTCTTCTTTGATATAATGAGAGCAACTAAGAACAGAGCAGGGAGGAAGAGCAGGAAGAAAAGATTGACATTAAACAGAGACATGAGGTGGGAGGGAAAGGGAGAGAAAAGGGGAATTGCATGGAAATGGAGGGAGACCCTCATTGTTATACAAAATTACATATAAGAGGTTGTGAGGGGAATGGGAAAATAAACAAGGAGAGAAATGAATTACAGTAGATGGGGTAGAGAGAGAAGATGGGAGGGGAGGGGAGGGGAATAGTTGAGGATAGGAAAGGTAGCAGAATACAACAGTTACTAATAGGGCATTATGTAAAAATGTGGATGTGTAACCGATGTGATTCTGCAATCTGTATTTGGGGTAAAAATGGGAGTTCATAACCCACTTGAATCTAATGTATGAAATATGATATGTCAAGAGCTTTGTAATGTTTTGAACAACCAATAAAAAAAATAGTGTTTCTTTTTCCCATAAGTAGACTAGTTGAAGAAACCAAATTAAGTTGTTAAGAGTAAAACTGATTGCCTGAGATGTGATCCATTAGCTCTCCAGTAAATCCTTCCTTGGGTATTATACATGACGCCATTTAAGTCATAGTGGTTCTATCTTTGAGACACATATTTCTGGCTCTTTGTGACCCCAATGAAGAATAGTGGATCCTCACATCCTTTAGAGTTAGGTATGATCAACTCAATTGCTTTGGCCAATGAAATTCACGCAAAAGTTTTAAAAGATGGATAGAGATTTGCCACATCACTCTTCTCACCATTGGAGTGGGTTTATAGCAAGATGAAACCTTTGTCATTCTGGGTGACTGAGTAACCCCATTGAGTGGAATCCTGGCTTACCTACACCGGAGGGGTAATATGGATGAGAAACAAACTTCCGGTGTACTAATTACAACAGCTTTATTTTTCCTTTCTTACTGTGGCTTAATCTAACTCATTGTGACTGATATAACACCAAGAAAAAACAACCTCCTTTTAATTCTAACACCCATGGCTCCCTTCTCTTCATGCTAGTTCTAATTCTTTTTAATTTATCACATCAACCTGGGTCACAGCCGGAAAAAAAAAAAAAAACATAGTATCCTTCTTTAATTCATGAATTTAAAGGATCATCAAGATTTTATCTTCTAGGAGGATGAGGACGATAGACTATAAAACATATTCTGAAACTGCTCAACCAGATGAAGTTGTTTACCCTGAAGAAAACAGACACTCCATGCCTTTATTTCATTCTCTCCTGAATTGCTTTACAAACATGCTCCGATCATCCCAGCTCCTTCAATTTATGTGTATGAATATGTTCCTGGCACAATGACAAAAAATTCAGCTCCCATAATTCTTAAAAATGTCTACCTCTGGGCAAAATATATAATAAACCAGAAAGAATAAAATCCAGATTTTAAAAATGCCATTTCTATCTTTAGCTTTTTCAAAGCAATTACCAACTTTCCTTAGATTTAAGGCCATTAGCGTCTAATGTTGAATAAACTTGCCAAAATATTTTGCTCTCAGCTTAGAGAAAGCAATAAAACATTGAAGGAGCACACCCAGCACAGCCCAGCCTGCTCCGTCAGTTAATGTTTTAGAGACCAAAAAGAAAAAAAGCTGAGATGGAGCCAGAAAACGTGTACGATATCTTATATTACCTTGCCATTTCTCTTTTACCAAGTGGCTTCCCAGATTCTGTGGAATAAAATTAAGTTTTGCACTTTTTCCAAGCCCTTTTGGACTTTCATGGAATAATACGTTTATTATTCATAAGGCAATTTTAAGAATATAAATAATGCCAGTTAGAATATAGGCTTTGGTCCTAAAGGTTCCATCTTCACCTAAGTCACCAAATCCTCTATAATATGCAATAAATATTTTTGGAAAAATAAACAGAAATTTTCTAGAAATAAATTTGTTCATGTTTCCTCAAGTGTTCCTTTCCTTTCTTTTGACATTATAAACCCTGACCACTGACAGATTCTGATTTCTAAGACTTGAAGGCATGTTTCAATGCAATAGTAAGTTTGGGAGTAACTTTGGTAGAGATTAAAATTTTTAACTGTATTTAAACTTGACTCTGGATAGCATGGACCATGCTACTTGTAATTTTGAATTTTTTAAAGTAGAAGTAAATAAGTAATATGTTCTTGCTGGCTGACTTATAAACCTAGAAATAATACAACAGAAAAAGAACACAAACAGATTGATTAATTGAGATTATGAATGTCATACCATGTTTTTCTCAACTTTATATAATTCCTAATAAGCTGAGAGTAAAAGCCAATTAATTTGATTTCATAAAAAATGGAAAGGGTAGGCATAAATAAGTCAAGAAAAACTTGGCAAACACTGGGGTCCTGCTGTTTGCTTTTTAGCTATTTGAGAACTTAAGGATATAGGGAGCTCATCTTAGGAATCTGTACAGGCCCATAAGAAAAATGGAACCATCTTGAGTAACATTTAGTAGACCCAGTTGCTCAGTAGGTTTATCTAAGGCAGGTAAATTTCTAAGTACATGATAAAACACATGTCTCGGCAACTTCACCAGTTTATGTTCCAGCTAAGTTTTCATTGAAAACAATAATCAAAAGCAAATAACTTCCATAAAGGGATCCATCATTTAACCTCAATATTTTTCTCTCAAGCAAGTACAAAGTCACTTTCAACTGAATCTTGCACAGTTTTAAAAATGATTATGAAAATACTAAAGCTGATAACATTAAAGCCTCGCAGGATTGCTTTTCCTTGTTTTCATGCCCAACTTACAGACATCCCACTGAAACAATGTCTATTTTCATCCAAAAGACTAGTCTATGGCACAGCCCATGTTTTCCAGTCACTGATGGGCACTGCTTCAGGACACAGGTTTCAGAAATGAACATTCCCTATGGAGAACCTTTAGCCATGGACTTTGGAACTCGTGATCCCTGAGCTTAATCCTCCCATCCCTGTCATTTCCAGCTGGTTGTATCTCAAAATTGCAGCATAAGAAAACTATGCCATTCTCTTTTATGGGTTCTGTGCAGACAAAAGCTTTCTTGGCACTAGCACACTTTTTCTTAAGCAGAACGTGATATACATTAAACGTAGGGTAACATATGGTGCTTTCTCCCTTCAGACACTGTCTTTTAATCTCCATGAACACGGAGTTGAAGTGAATTTCAATAAACCTTGGCTAGTTGAAACCAAATGAAAGAGAGTGAAAGGGTCATTTGATGAAGGGTATGACAAAACAAGGCCCTGATATTTGAAAATGGATTCTAGTTTGTTTTACTGAATTAAGGCAGCTAAATGAAGCAACATGTCAAGAAACCAGTAATGAAAGACCTTAAAAGAAAAAAAAAAATAATTTGCATTCCTTATTGTTGAACATTATCCAAAACAGTCCCTTCTCTCCCTCCTTCTCTTCCTCATACCTGCTTTGATGGTTCCTCTGCTAGGATAGGACAAAAAGAGAATGTGGCATCTGAGAAGGAAAACAAAATACTTTATTCTCTCCGAGTTTGACTTTTATTTTGAATGTATTTCTAAAACTGGAATTGAGGCTGGTTGGTCCTTCCTGGTCATCATTCAAGAGTCTTCAGCAATTTGTGGACAGGTAATTTACGCTTAACCCTTCAGAACCAGTTTTTGACTGATGGAAATAAACCTTGATACAGGCCACAAGACGGTAAAAACTCATTAATCATATAAATTGCTTGATTCACTGCATACATTTCCAGAGAAGCCAGGAGAAAGACAACATTCCTTGCATTTAGTTTACTTCAAAATTGCCATTGTACTTGCTATCGGTTAGGAAATAAGGACAATCTTAGGCTTAGAATTAATTTTTACAGGCAGAAGTAATCAATCACCCTTTTCTCCAAATGTTATATCCTAATAGATATCCATGTTTTCTCAGTTTTTGGAGCATAAAAACTCTTTATATTATTAGTAAAGAATTGCCTTCCACATATTTTTTTAAAAATTAATGTTTTTATTAAGATATAATTTATGCACAATAATATTGTTAGTATAACGGTGAGTTTTATTAAACTTACGCAGGTGTGTAACTGCTAACATAATTTCACTTCTATCACCCCAAGTGTTCCCTTAGGCCTGTTGCAAATCATTTCTCCCTCCACCAACCTTACATAACTGCTGGTCTGCTTTCTGTCTCTGGAAACTTAACTTTTCTAGAAATTTCATATGAACAAATGCATACAATATGTTTTTAGGTCTGACTACTTTCACTCAGCATGTTCTTGAGACTTATCTAGGGTTCTGCATGTAGTAGTTCATTTTTTTTTCTTTTTTTATGTCTTACATACATGGCAATAGTGGAATGCATTACAATCATAGTTATCCATTCACAACACCATTTTTCGTAACTCTGTATATAAAGTATGTTCAATCCAAATTATGTCATTATACATATAGTTCATTCTTCTTATGATAAATAATATTGCATCATATGAATATCCCATATTGTGTGTGTTTATTTGCCAGTAGATAGGCATCAGGATTGGTTCAAGGTATTGGCTTTCATAAGTAATGTTGCTAGGACCACCTGTGCCTGTGCCATAATGTGGACCTATGTTCTTATTTCTCTTGGATAGGCACTGCTGGGTTTATGGTAAGTATATTTGTAATTTTTTAAGAAGCTGCTAAAGTGTTTCCCATAGGTAACAGCATTTTGCATCCCCATGAAAGAGAATATATATATATATATATATATGAGAATATATATATATATATATATATATATATATATATATATATATATATACCCTATATTCTAAACAGCATTTAGTGTTTTTTTTTTAATTTTTTTTTTTTTTAGAGAGAGAGAGAGAGAGAGGGAGAGAGAGAGAATTTTAATATTTATTTTTTAATTATCGGCAGGCACAACATCTTTGTTTGTATGTGGTGCTGAGGATCGAACCCGGGCCGCACGCATTCCAGGCAAGCGCGCTACCGCCTGAGCCACATCCCCAGCCCTAGTGTTTTTAATATTTGGGGTGAGCTTTTTAGTGGGTATGGAATCTAAGCATGGTTTTAATTTACATTTCCCTAGTAACCAATAATTCTAAGCATCTTCTCAAGAGCTTATTATCTTTATCTTCTTTGATGAAACATGTACAGAACTGTTTGACCATTTTTAATTGTTTCTTATTATTGGGTTAAAGGAGTTCTTTTACATTCTTGACACAAATCCTTTATCACATACATAATTTACAAATGTGATATCCAAGTATATGTCTTGTCTTAATTTTCTTAATTATGTCTTGGAAGAACAAAATGTTAAAATGTAATTTATATATTTTTTTCTTTATGGAATTTGCATTGGGTGTCATAACTGAGATATCTTTGCCAAACACACAGTTAAAATATTTTCTCTTAGTGCTTCTTCTAAGAAGAAGTTATAGTTTTAACTCTGACATTTAGGATTTGGACTAATACTTTTGTACAGTGCAAGGTTAGTTTCTAAGTGAATGGGGGAGTTTTTGTTGTTTTCTGTTATAGGGATTCAGTTGTCCCAGATCCATTTGTTAAAAAAGACCGTCCTGTGTTATTGGATGGTCTTTGTGGCCTTGTTAACAAAAATCAATAATGTTAGAGTTTATTTCTAAGTTAGCTATTCTCACATACTTTTAATTAGAAAGATTTCAAAGCATTTGGATTAGATAAGAGAAACAGAAACATGATTAACTGGTCATTGGTGCCTAGAGAAGCAGTTTCCAAGTTACCATTTACCATTGCTTATACCAATTTTTTCTCTTAAGATGATTTTTCTTTCTTCTCAGATACCTACTTTGTTTATTGTCAATTCTCCTTCACTGAGAAACATGACATAGGTTAATTGTTAGTTGGAAATCCAATTTGAGAGAAGAGAAAGGTATGACTATATAAAGGCAAGAGCCTTTAGAAGAGAAGAGGGGGGAAAGGAAGAAACCTTAACCAATTCCTTATGGCCTTCTTTATTTTTAGTCCACAAATCAGATGGAACAATTGAATCTGGGGTTACAATTTTCCAGAAAATGAAGACACGTGAAGCTCAATTTCAGCATATTCTTAAGTTAATAGATCAGAGCCAAAAAAATAAGTGCAAAGGAGTGACTGCCCAGAGCTGGGGAGTCTAAAAAACTGTCTGTGTGAACTCTTGTCCGAAAACACACTAAAAGAGCCATGTGCTGCTGCTGGTGCCAGAGGTAAGATGACTGAACGGTTCTTCTGCACTTTAGAGGTCATCCTTTGACACAGTGGCTACTTCATAGTACAGCACTAGTATCCCCATCCCTGGAAGTTCTGCTAATGTTTCTTTCTCTTTCAAAGGTTACAACCCCAAACTATGCCTGGTATATGTAAGAACAATGGGTGGAAAGGAACCCACAGGCCCACTGAAAGCAAGGGTGACTGTTACTGGCTGGCCTTGGCCATCTAAAGGGGTCTCTTGATTTTGGACAAGACTCTTCAGCGTCTTTTGGGAACAGCCATTAAGTGTTGGGCACTATAAGCAACATGAGGGACATGACCACATTTGTTTTATGCATACTGTGTGCCTTTGCTAGCATGGAGACTAGGGGCAAGAACTGTTTTTGCACAATAGTCTGAGTTGGTTGACTGGATTCCTCTACCATTCAAAATAACCTTCCCCTTTTATGCAACCATAGTTTTCCCAGTGCAGAGAGATTGAAAAGCTGGAGGTAAGTTTTAGAGGTATTATGTTTTCAGCTTTCTATTACTATAACAAATACCTGAGATGATCCGTTTATAAAGAGAAAAGGATTCTTTTGACTCACAGTGTTGGAGATTTCTCCCTGTGATCGAGTCACCATTATTTTCAGGCAGGTGACAGCACATGAAGGCTGCAACTCATGGCAAAACATTATGGCTGGGAAGTGAAAGAGAAGAGGAAAGGGCTGGGATCACTATATTCCCTTCAAGTCTACAGTGACTGGTACACTTCCTAGTAGGTTCCATCTCTTCAAAGTTCCACCACTTCCTGATAGTGCCATAGGATGGGAACCAAAGTTTCAACACATGGTTCTTTGGGAGGACTTCTCCAGCCATAGCAGAGACCAAGATGAAGGCGGATTTCCTACTATCATAAGATTACCTATCAAGCTGAGCAGGGTGGCACACACCTGTAATCCCAGCAGCTCAGGAGGCTGAGGCAGGAGAATGGCAAGTTCAAATCCAGCCTCAGCAAAAGCAAGGCACTAAATTATTCAGTGAGATCCTATCTCTAAATAGAATACAAGATAGGGCTGGGGATGTGGCTGAGTGGTTGAGTGCCACTGAGTTCAATCCTGGGGTACCCACCTCCCCCCCCACACACAAAAAGATCACCCATCAAAGCAAGGTAAGAATCATGTTATCAGTAAAATTATATATCAATTCTCAAAATAAATTTAAGGTCTCTTCAAAGCAATCCTATGAACTGACAAGATGTCTCTGAGGCAGGAACCTTTCTCAAATAAAATCATTTGGACATAAAAGATAGTTGCATCTCTCTTTCTTGTTTGGAATAGTCTGGTTGAAAGTAAAGGATTGTTAAGGCAGAAAAATGTTTTGATACAGATGAAGGCTCATGGACTTCCTGAGATTTAACCTAGATAGCTGGAAAACAGGCACACATTCTCAATTTTCCTATGATTACTAGACATTTTTTTTTCCCTTTGGCAAATCTTGGAGTAATGTCACAATTGAGTAAAAACAGCCCAGTGAGAATGCTGGCTTATGTTTCCAACACTTCAGCCCTAATACTCAAAGAACAAAGTCTGTGTTCCGCAAGCAGAGTGAGTGTTCTATTAAGCTATGTTGATATATAATATAGACTAAGCAGAAACAGAACTATTTAACAGGATTTTTATATTCCAGCCCTATTTAGGATTGTAGCTAATCCTCTTCAAGTTAGCTGTCAAATTAACTTTTTATATTTTTTATAAGGAAGGCCATTAACAGAGAACTGAGATCTTACTTAGATTCTGTACCTGATAATATGATACTTGGGCCTTACTTCTAGAGATACTGAAAAATACTTAGGAATGCCAAGCCTGTAAAATGGCAGCAAAATCAATTGTATTATTATAATATGCAATAGCATAATGACAACATTAATAACTATTAATAAAATTCTGTTAAACTCTACACCTTTTATTCCCAATATATTATTGTTTAATATATTATTATTATTTAACTATATATATATATATATATATATATATATATATATATATATATTGTTCCAGTATTTTGTTTAGTTAGAATAAATCACCATAATAAAAATATGTGGATTTTTATTACAACTCAGTGAAGGCAGCGAGGGTTTTATTTTATTGCTGAGTTTGACAACACTTAAGTGTGGTGAGAACTGTGGCGTGTCCAGAGCACACGACAATTCAGGGGTTTACAGGGCACCTACTGTGTTTTCTAGGGGAGCAATGGATACAGAATAAGCACGAATTCTGTGATGCCTATTTAAATCTCCCAGAGTTGATATGGACTGGACATTTAGGAACCTCAAATAAAATTAAGATATTTATATATTAAATAAAGAAATACAACACAGCACATTCCTTAATCAGAGTAGATCTCAAAGAATAACATTAGGCAAGACATCATTGGCTATCAGCATTCCACCTAGCCCAAAAGCAGTTATGGAAGAAAGGTTTCTTGAGAAGTGGCAGGAATCCTGTGGATGTCACCACCAGAGTGTCTGGCCCAATGCTGGGAAAAGGGTGTGCTTTCAGCACTCTCCTCTGGGGGCAGTGTTTATGGAGAACCCAGTGTTGACAAAGTTTGCCTATATTAATTAGCAAAGGCTTTTTGTTTGTTTGTTTGTTTGTTTCCAGAAAGAACTGAAGCATCTTTGAAATTTCCACTTCAGAAAGTTTTTAAAATTGCCTCTCCCTGGAAACAGCAGCTCGTTCATTTGGCAGTTACAGGGCATATGATCTACTGTTAGCTTCTTTTCATATGAAAACCAGAAAGCGTTGAGGAAACTTATCAGTCAGGTAGGTCAGGTAGTCTACAGATTCAAGTCAAGTGCATTAGCATGTAAAAAAAAACTAATTAATTCCAGGTGAATGTTCAATATAAGTCAAGTGGTCAAGTGTCAAAGTGTTGTGTTATTATTTTTCAGTCACTAAACTGAAAGAGGGGAGAGAGGGAGGGACGGAGGGAGAGAGAGAGAGAGAGAGAGAGAGAGAGAGAGAGAGAGAGAGAGAAGAGTTTTAGGATAAGACATAACTAGGTTGGAGGGAAGTACATGAATTTTAGGATAAGACAAAACTTGGTTGAATCTCTAGATTCACCTATCATGTGACCTTAAATAAGTTATCTAGTTGTTCCAAGTTTCAAGTTTTATTCCTATCTTAAACAATTTCAAGTAAAAATTTTAAACAGTACTACCACATAGTATGTTTGTGAGAATTAAATACTACATATATATATTCACATTGTGAATATATACTACATTTTCTTTATCCATTCATCTGCATTGCGTTAATTGCACTAATTAAAGTAAAACTACTGTTACATCTGCTTTTATTTTTGTTAAAATTATGACTTTCCCTTTCTAAGCTACTCTGCGGCACGTATTTGAAGTATGCCATGTTTCAAATAGCAATAAAGCTATTCCACTATTCTATATTCTGTATACATATAGGATTATCAGAATATGATCAAATATCTATACATATATACTCACATATCTTACATACATATACACACATATCTGTGTATATATGTATCTAAATATAGATTCTATACATGTATAAATGTATTTATTTGAGTATATGCATATATATGCAAGATAAATACTCATTTATTAAAGCAATCTATACTACTTTTGAAATGACAATATGGAGATAATTAAAGCTATCAAATGACACCATGTAAATATTTTATAGCACACTGTATTCAACATGACCAGTCAATTAAATTTTCCATGATCTTTGTGAGATCATTGTAAAATTATATTCAAAAGCAGATACTCTATATAAGAAAGATGTGTGCTTCTCTGCACAATATCCTTAGAAATGGATTTATGGAATGATTTTTTTAAATTATTTTGGAAAAAAGTAAGGAATACTATCGAATTTCTGACATACAACATACAGTCATTCTTCTTTTATGAATGACTAGCACATTGTGAATATATACCACATTTTCTTTATCCATTCATCTGTTGAAAGGCATCTAGGTTGGTTCCATAGTTTAGCTATTGTGAGTCGAGCTGCTATAAACATTGAAGTGGCTGCATGGTGAAGGTGTTCCTGCACCCGCTGTCTGACAGCGTCACAGCGTGGGGGATGCTGCTGCAGGGCCGCACCGTCTGGAAACTGGAACCATTAGGAATGTTAAGTGTTTTGTTTATGATACTCATGATATGGATAACAGGGCATACGTCATTCAATAATAAAAGTACATATTGCTTGAGATTGCAGGAAAATTCCCCGAATGAGACTAAGGATACAATTGAGACATGCCATCAGGTGCGTCTCAGGATACAAACAATGGTGTTATTCCTCAAGCCTGAACAATAAGAAATATTTATCCCATAGTTAACAATTTACACTAGCCAACCCTCCCAACTCCATCCTAAAGCCACAACCTGTACAACAGCCTAGCTACAGAAAAACAATTGCTGTGCCAACAGTACAAGGACCACTGTATGTAGCTTATGGTATCCCCTTTGAGGATAAGAGGCTAATAAAAATACATTCCCCAACCAATAGATCCTCCTTTGCCTTACACAGAAATTTATGATGAAAATGGAAAACACATAGTTAATATAAATGACAAATGGGTTGAGGTGTAAAACCTTGCCCTTTAGTTAAAGATTACAAAGACATAAGAATTGGTGTGCTTTGACCAAGGATCAAGGAAGCCCTTTAAGGAAGCAGTTGAATGGGTCATATGAAAAAGAGGAAATTACCTTGGAAATTAAAAATAGAATAATATAAAATTAACATAGATATATTCTAGAGGCACTTCAGAGTAGTAGGCTTTTAAGTAATAGACTTTCACTACTTTAAGTTGTTTCATTGGGATTTTAGGTTAGAAGTAAGAAAGCTTACCTAATAATCATAAGTAGGCTTTAAAGTTAAAGGTTAATGAAATAATCATAGGTAGGCTTTCTTGTTAGAAATGAATAATAGGTCGGGAGACATGTAGTCTAGTTGCGGCGCCTAGCACCTAGTGATTGAGGTGAAAACATAAAAGCTTAATCATGATTGACTAAGGTTACAGAAAAATATTTTGAACAATGCACTCAATATATTAAGTAATCAATGTATGTCAGAAAAGATTGTAACTCTCAAAAATTATGTAAATCAAAAAAGTTTCTAGCTTTGAAGCTATCCATTAACTACCTGAAAAAACACCTGTAAAAAAGGTATAAAAACAAAGTTCCCTCTAGGGGCAGCAGAGATTCCCTTCTAGAGGCTGCTCCTAACTTGCAACCTGTCCTCCTGACTCTTCTTCTTTCTCTGACACCACTCCTCCTTCAGGATCCCAAGAACCCCACTTCCCCCCACCTGGACTGGACCTTGGCAGCTGCATCCCTGTAGTATGCTGATTTTAAGTCCTTTCAGTATAAACCAAGGAGTGGGATAACTGGGTCAAATGGTGGTTCCATTCCAAGTTTTCTGAGGAATCTCCATACTGCTTTCCAGAGTGATTGCACCAATTTGTAGTTCCACCAGCAATGTACGACTGTAATTTTCCCCCACATCCTCACCAACATCTATTGTTACTTGTGTTCTTTAAAACTTTCATTCGGACGGAAGTGAGATAGAATCTCATTGTAGTTTCCATGTAAATTCATTTGGAAAAATAAGAGGCCCATAAAAGCCAAAGCAATCCTTAGCCAGAAAAGTGAAACAGGAGGCATCACAATACCAGACCTTAAATTATACTACAGAGCTATAGTAATAAAAACAGCATGGTATTGGCACCAATAGACATGTAGACCAATGGTACAGAATAGAAGACACAGGGACAAAAACATATAAATATAGTTATCTCCTACTAGACAAATGTGTCGTGTCATAAACATACATTGAAGAAAAGATATCCTCTTCAACAAATGGTGCTGGTAAAGTCAGAAATCCATATGTAGCAGGATGAAATTTAACTCATCTTTCATCCTGCATAAAACTCAACTCAAAGTGGATCAAGGACCTAGGCCTTAGACCAGAGACCCTGTACCTACTAGAAGAAAATGTAGGCCCAACATTCAATCATGTTGGCTTAGAAACCTACTTCCTCAACAAATCTCCTAAAGAAAGAAGTAAAATCACGTCAATATATGGGATGGTGTCAAACTAAAAATCTTCTGCACAGCAAAGGAAACAATCAAGAATATGAAATGAGAGCTTATTGAATGGGAGAAAATCTTTGCCTGAAGCTCAGATAGACCATTTATTTCTAGGATATATGAAGAACTCAATAAACTTAACACACACACATACACACACACACACATAATAATAATAATAATCCAATCAATACATGGGCAAAGGAATTGAACAGGCACTTCACAGAAGAAAAAATAAGAATAGTCAATAAATGTATGAAAAATGTTCAACATCTCTAGCAATTAGAGAAATGCAGATTAAGTTTATTCTTACCTTTGTTATACAGGGAAAGCCATGCAACATTGTACATTTCATGTTTTATTTTTAACTTGCAGGAAGTTTGCAATTATATTTTATATATAATTATAATAGTTTACTTAACATTTTTTTATTTTATGATTATAATTGTTTACTTTCCATTTTTGTTATTTGAAAGAAAGATTAAGCATTGTCCTTTTATTTTACATAGTGGAATTTATTATCCTGTGATTTTAGTATAAACTGCCTCAAATAATTTTTGAAGGACAAAAGTATACAAATCAATTTATATGTGCAGGCTATACCAGCCTTTATGAGTGGAGTAGAAGTTAATCATTGATCTATCATTATTATGTTTGGGATCTGAAATGTCTCCCAAATGATCATGTGTTGAAGTATTGGACCCCAATATAGCAAAGTTCAGAGGTAGGGCTTTTGGAAAGTGATTGGATCCTGAGAGATCTGACCTCATCAGTGGATTAATTCATTGGTAGCTGAATAGTCTACAGAGAAGTGGTAGAAACTATAGGCAAGTGGGGCATGGTTGGAAGAAGAAGGTCACTGTGGATGTGACCTTGCGGGCTATATCTTGTCTTTAGTCCCTTCCTGTCTCTCTCTTCCTGTTTCCTGGCTACCATGAGCTAAGCAGCTTTCCTTCACCACATCCTTCCACCATGATGTTTCTGCCATGGAGCCAGTCCGCTATGGACTAAAATCTCTGGAATTATGTTTCCAAATAAAGCCTTTCTCCTTTAAGTTGTTATTGTCAGCTATTTTGATAATAGCAGCAAAAAGCTGACTAACTCATTGATCTCATCAGTTCTATAGAATAAGTCTCCATGAATTTTTGAGGGACAGTTCTTTTAATCAGCCTTTACCAAAAAAACCTGACAAGCACAATTAGAGGAGGAAAAGTTTACTTGGGGACTTATGGCTTCAGAGGTCTTTATCTTTAGATGACCAACTCCATTTCTCTAGGCCCAAGGTGAGGCAGAACATCACTGTGAAATAGTATGGCAGAGGAAAGGGGCTCAGGACATGATACCAGGAAGCAAAGAGAGACTAAGCTCAGCTCACAAAATATATACCTCAAAAGCATGCTCCAATAGCCCAGCTCTTCCAGCCCCACCCTACCTGCCTACAGTTACCACCCAGCTTATCCCTGTTAGGGGATTAGTGCACTACTTAGGTTAAAACTCTCATAACCCAATCATTTCACCTCTAAACTGTCTTGCATTGTCTCACACATGAACTTTTGTGGAATACCTAATACCCAAACCATAACAGCAATAAAGTGAACAGTTGTATTTCATGCTAGGAATTATAGGTTTTAGATTATGCATTTTCTCCCAAGAAAACAGAATAGGAAAGTATAGCATAGTTCACGATTACTAAGTTCTTGGTCTATACAACCTAGATTTTGAAGAACAAGAAAAATTTCAGCATTTCCTTTTTAATTCCACAGCAGTTGAAACTGCAAACTTTCAAGGTCTTAAGAATTTATATCAAAGAAGATTCATGAGTAAAGCCATTCAGTAGGTCATCTTATCCTCTGATGATTTACATTTATTTCAGACCTGGGAACATGCATGTCTATTAAATAAATCAGTAGAAAGTGCTATTATCTTCCAAGAATAATTTCAGTACAAATCATTCCATTGTATCCCTGATGCCCAGAGAGCTATTAATTCAAAATTCGATGGAGAAAAGAAGATGAGAAGTATTGGATGTCTTTATGAAATAAAATAAGAGATATAGTTATGTACATAAGAAAATTAAGGAAAATTATTATCAAGAACTCCAAATGAGGATATGCTTCTATTAAAAAAAAAAAACAACCTAACATTTTTGTCTGTAGCCAGGATTCACAAACAGCTGCCATTAGCTAACACTATCTTTGAGAAGACACTCAATGTAGTAGAAACTCAAGTTCGAGTATTTATATTTGGTAAGCTACTGGAAGACAAAATAACAATGAGAAAACTGTGAAATAAGCCAAGTTTCCACAAATATGAAGCATAATCCATATAAACTTACTTATTGAAAAAGAAGCAACCCATCAAATTATGCTAGTAGGAATTTAAAATATACACAGCAACATTCAATACCACACAGTAGTTTTCTTGTTTCATTTAGGTTTTTTTATTCTGAAAAACCCAACCCAGATACTTTTACATACACCATGTTTTCAAGGAAAAATAAATACTATAAGTAAGATACACAGTCAAGATTTATAGTATTTATGAAAAATTTACAACTGGAATTCCATTGTGTGACCCCTCTTTGTTTTCTAAAACACATTTTAAACATCATTAATAATTGCAATAACTGAAAATACACTGCACAAAGATTTTTTAGGTGTACTTCTAGTCTGTACATGACTATTCCTTTGTAACACTTCATACACTTACAAAGAGAAACAAACCATTCACTATTCTGCAGTTCTGTTTTTATGCTCAAAACTATATTGCAGAACTTGAGAAAATATTCCACCTGGAGACAAGAACTGAAGAGCCATCTGCAATGCAGCTTCAAAATCACCCAGAATGATAAACAACAAATGCCATGAACCCTGCAGCAGAAACTTCGGAAGACATCCATCGTGTGGATGGTCACACTGCTTTCTAACTAAAAAGCTTTCGACACAAATGCATTTACCTTACTCAAAGTTGATTGGTGAAACAAGCAGTTTGATTTTCTAAGTAGTGAATTTACATCCGCCTGCAAGGTTAAGCAGAGCGTTTCTTCACAGAAGGATATTGCTGAGGCTTTTATTAAATCATAAAGCTAATACAGGTTGAGCACCTTTTATCCAAAATATTTGGGAACAAAAGCATTGCAGATTTTGAATTTTTTCAGTTGTTGGAATATTTACATATATGACCTGAAAAATCTTGGGGATGAGACCCAAGTCTAAAATATGAAAAAAATATATATTTCATGTACAACTGATACACACATTCTGAAGGTAATTTTATACAATATTTTGTTCATGAAACTGACTTTCACGGCATGGAATTTTCCAAGAGTAGAATCATGTTGGCACTCAAAACATTTCATATAGTTCATATTCTGGAGTATTTGGGGTTCAGAAATTTTATTTTATTTTTTTCTTTATTTTAATTGATTTCTTTCTTTTTATTGCTTTTTTAAAAAAATGACACCAGAATTCATTACAATTCTTATTAAACATAGAGCACAATTGTTCATATCTCTGGTTGTATGTAGATACCAATTCATGTCTTCATATATGCACTTTGGATAATGATGTCCATCACATTCCACCGTCCTTGCTAACCCCCTGCCCCCTCCCTTCCCCCCACCCCTCTACCTTATCTAGAGTTCATCTATTCCTCCCATGCTCCCTTTCCCTACTCCACTATGAGGCAGTCACCTTATATCAGAGAAAACATTCAGCATTTTTGGGGGGGATTGGCTAACTTCACTTAGCATTATCTTCTCTAATGCCCTCCATTTACCTTCAAATGCCATGATTTTATTCTCTTTTAATGCTGAGTAATGTTCCATTGTGTATATATGTATTTTTTATCCATTCATTTACTGAAGGGCATCTAGGTTGGCTCCACAGTTTAGCTATTGTGAATTGTGCTGCTATAAACATTGATGTGGCTGTGTCCCTGTAGTATGCTGTTTTTAAGTCCTTTGGGTATAGTCCGAGGAGAAGGATAGCTGGGTCAAATGGTGGTTCCATTCCAAGTTTTCCAAGGAATCTCCATACTGCTTTTCATATGGGCTGCACCAATTTGCAGTCCCACCAGCAGTGTGTGAGTATGCCTTTTCCCCCACATCCTCACCAACACTTGTTTGACTTTTTGATCAAATTTGACAACTTATCTCACTGTTAGACAACTTTGCATCAATGAGACCAAAATACCTGACCAAAAAAAAAAAAAAAAAAAAAAACTTACAAGAGAAAAAGTCTATTTTGACGCACAGTATCCGAGGTTTAGTCCATGGTGAGCTGACTCATGTTCCATCAGGAGGCGGAGCATCATGGCAGAAGGGCATGATGAAAGAAAGCTATTCAGCTCATGACAGCCAGGAAGCGGAAGAGAGAGAGGAGGGATGGAGGAAGAGGCAGGAGGACAAACATAATTGCTAAGGGCACACTCCTCAGCCTTGCCTCACCTGCCTATTCAAATGAGGAAGGACTAATTAGGTTCCAGCTCTCACAATCCTGCATTAAGATGGGAGGATTCTGAGAGACCCCTCATACACAAACCATAACACCCACATTTACAAGTTTGTCAATTTTTCTTACCTACTTTGGAACCTGTCATTTAACTTTTATCTCTAGCTAAGATAGATCATATTTTGTAAGTCAAAGACCACTGCTTTATCTTTTATTTACACTCCCTTGGTGATGTTCTCAATAATGTGCATACTAGTAAAGGTAAAGTGTATCTGATCTTGATTATTGAGGGGAAAAAACAGCAAGATAGATTAATTCTGGGTGTTTTTCTATTAGATTTGGCAAGAAAAAGTTCTTTAATTAAATGAGTAGATGCAGTTATGATACAGTTGAATTAATAACTTTTTTTTTTCTATTTGGCTAACAACAGGACTGCCCAGGAATGAAATGGAACTTCAAGAATGGTGTTTGGAGTCCTATTACCAAAAGGGAAGTAAGTCAGCCCACTTTATTCTCAGCAAAGCATTATCTGTAATGTAGAAATTAAATGTGTTTATGTTCTGTCTTTGAAGCAATTACAAATGGCTTTACATTGCATGGTGTCTTCTTTCAGCAATAAACTAGCAGAAGCATGTTTACATAGTGGAACTTTTTGGAATCAAGAAATTGTATGTAAACTGGGTTTCAATGGAAATGTCCAGACTTTGAAATATTCCTTATGTTCCCCTTGAGATAGAAGCAATTATAGAAATAGCTTTACCTGTTTGCCAATCAGCTGAATAATTTCTTAACATATGTTTACTGCAAAATCTTTTCCTAGGCTAAAAGATTAGCTAAAAGGTTCTCTGGATTATATCCAGTTATTTGATATCTCATAACCAGTTTTTAATATAGCTTTGAAATAGTCCTCTTATGAAAACTTCGACATGCAAGCAAATTTTTTTTTTAGTTTGTTTCTTGGGTTTTGAAAACATAACTGCAATTAGAGAATTATCCTAAAATTTCCGGTGAATGTAATAGTAAGAATTTTCATAGTTTAGTGACTATCTGTACTTCTCTCTATGTATACTACCTTCAAACTCTTGAAGAGTGAGATGACTGGGATGAATAAAATGATCAGGATTTATTCTTTTTCTCATAAGCCTATTTGGGTACTAATTTTCTTCTTAGGTTACTCTACTAATAACTTTTATTATTATTTTTTTCATTGACACATAATAATTGTACATTTTTAAGGGGTAGGTTACTCTATTAATAACTTTTATTATTAGTTTTTTCATTGACACATAATAATTGTACATCTTTATGGGGCACTATATAATTTGATACATAATTATAATATGTAGTGATCAAATCAGGGCAATAAGCACTTCATCTCTTTAAATATTAACCATTCTTTTCTTGGGAATTTTGTACTTCATTTTGAAATATATCATAGATTGTTTTAACCAATAGTTACTCTACTTACTATAGAAAAGTAGGATCAATTCCTCCTTTCTAGTTGTTCTTTTATTCCCCTTATTTACTTCTTTCCAACTCCTCTCCCCCTACCCTTCCCACTTTCTAATGACCACTATTCCACTTTTTCTTTTATAAAATCAACTTTTTAGTTCCCACAAATGGGTAAGAAGCTGTGGTATTTGATTCTGCATCTGATTTATTTCACTTAACATAATGTCCATCTATGTTGCTGAGAATGACAGAATATTATTTTTTATCATGACTGAATAATATTCCATTATACATGTATGCCATATTTTCTACATTTATTTACCCATTGATAGGCATCTAGATTGATTCCATGTTTAAGCTACTGTGAGTAGTGTTCCAATAAACATGTGAGTACAAGTATTATTTGGTATGATGATTTCATCTCCTTTGGATGTATATCCAGCAGTGATGAATTGCCAAAATATTTTTGTTCTATTTTCAGTTTATTGAGAAATTTTCATATTGTTTTCTATAATGACTGTACTAATTTACATTCCCACCAAGAGTATATATGAATTCCCATTTCTCAGCATTCTTGCCAGAATTTATTATTTGTCTTTTTAATCATACCTATTCTAACTGGAGTGAAGTGATAACCCATGTGGTTCTGATTCCATTTACCTAATGATTAGTGAGAGTGAGCTGTTTCATATTCTTCTTGGTCATTTGTAGGTTTTCTTTTGATACTTGTCTGTTTAGGTATTTAGCTCATATTTCAATTGGATTATTTGACATTTTTGGTGTTCTGCTTTTTGAGTTCTTTTGCATTCTGGATATCCATCCCGTTTCAAATGAATAGTGTTACAAATAGTTTTTTTCCCATTCTCTAGATCTCTTAATTCTTGATTATTTACTTTGTTGTGAAAAACTTTTTAGTTTGATAAAATCACATATGCCTATTTATATTTATTTATTTATTTGTTATTTAGTCTGTGTCTTTGAACCTATCTAAAAATCCATTGCCTACACCAATGTCTTAAAGTGATTCCCCTAGTTTTTTTTTTTTTTTTTTTTTTGGGTTTTTTTTGTTGTTTTTTTTTTGCAACAATCTCACAGTTTCAGGTTTTACATTTAGGCCTTTGATCCATTTTGAATTATTTTTTGTGTACAGTGAGAGGAAGGGATGTACTTTCATTCTTCTGCGTATGTATAACTAGTGTTTCCAGCACCATTTATTGAAAATGTTGTTCTTTCTCCACTGTATATTTTGGGTACTTCTGTCAAAAATCTGTTTCTATAGATGGATGAGTTTATTTCTAAGGTTTTTGTACTATTCTATTGGTCTATGTGTCTGTTTTTTAATGCCCATATCATGCTGTTTGTGTAACTAAAGTTTTGTAGTTTGTTTTGGTTTTCTGTTTCTTCTTGATTCAATTTTGGTAGGTTATATGTGTTTTAGGAATTTACCTGTTTCTTTAGGTCTTTCGAATAAAACTGTTCATAGTATTTCCTTATCAGCCTTTGTATTTCTGTGTTATCAGCTGTAATATTTTTCATTTTTGATTATATTTGTGTGGGTTTCCTCTTTTTTCCCTTAGGTTAATCTAGCTAAGGTTTTGCCAGTTTTGTTCTTCCTTTCAAAAAATCAACTCTTAGATTCACTGATGTTTTGTTGAATTTTTATTCCATTGTTTGATGGGTTGGTTTCAATTTTATTTATTTCTGCTTAAATCTTTACAATTTCTTTCTTGCTAATAATTTAGGGTTTGATTTCTTCTTTTTTTTAATTAAAATCTAGGAGATGAATTCTCCTAGAATTTATTTTTATTTTATTTTATTTTAATTTTATTTTTTCATCTTTCATACATTTGATTCAAGTGAGTTATGCACTTCCATTTTTACCCCAAATACAAATTGCAGAATCACATCAGTTACACATTCACAATGTTTACATAATGCCATATTAGTGACTGTTGTATTCTGCTGATTTTCCTATCCCCTACTATTCCCCTTCCCCTCCCCTCCCAACTTCCCTCTCTACCTCATCTGTTGTTGCTCAGTTCTCTCCCTTCCCCCCCCCTTTCCCTTCACAACCTCATATATGTGATTTCGTATAACGATGAGGGTTTCCTTCCGTTTCCATGCAATTTCCCTTCTCTCTCCCTTTCCCTCCCATCACTAATCTCAGTTTAATGTTAATCTTTTCCTCATGCTCTTTCCCCCTGCTCAGTTCTTAGTTGCTCTCCTTAAATCAAAGAAGACATTTGGCATTTGTTTTTTAAGGATTGGCTAGCTTCACTTAGCATAATCTGCTCTAATGCCATCCATTTCCCTGCAAATTCCATGATTTTGTCATTTTTTAGTGCTGCATAATACTCCATTGTGTATAAATGCCACATTTTTTTATCCATTCATCTATTGAAGGTCATCTAGGTTGGTTCCACAGTCTAGCTATTGTGAATTGTGCTGCTATGATCATTGATGTGGCAGTATCCCTATAGTATGCTCTTTTAAGGTCCTCAGGGAATAGTCCGAGGAGGGCGATAGCTGGGTCAAATGGTGGTTCCATTCCCAGCTTTCCCAGGAATCTCCATACTGCTTTCCATATTGGCCACACCAATTTGCAGTCCCACCAGCAATGTACAAGTGTACCCTTTTCCCCACATCCTTGCCAGCACTTATTGTTGTTTGACTTCATAATGGCTGCCAATCTTACTGGAGTGAGATGGAATCTTAGGGTGGTTTTGATTTGCATTTCTCTGACTGTTAGAGGTGGTGAGCATTTTTTTATGTACTTATTGATTGATTGTATGTCCTCTTCTGAGAAATGTCTGTTCAGGTCCTTGGCCCATTTGTTGATTGGGTTATTTGTTATCTTATTGTTTAATTTTTTGAGTTCTTTGTATATTCTGGAAATTAGGGCTCTATCTGAAGTGTGAGGAGTAAAGATTTGTTCCCAGGATGTAGGCTCCCTATTTACTTCTCTTATTGTTTCTCTTGCTGAGAAAAAACTTTTTACTTTAAGTAAGTCCCATTTGTTTATTCTTGTTATTAACTCTTGGGCTATGGGCGTCCTATTAAGGAATTTGGAGCCCGACCCCACAATATGTAGATCGGAGCCAACTTTTTCTTCTATCAGGTGCAGGGTCTCTGATTTGATATCAAGCTCCTTGATCCATTTTGAGTTAACTTTTGTGCATGGCGAGAGAAAGGGATTCAGTTTCATTTTGTTGCATATGGATTTCCAATTTTCCCAGCACCATTTGTTGAAGATGCTATCCTTCCTCCATTGCATGTTTTTAGCCCCTTTATCAAATATAAGAAAGTTGTAATTTTGTGGATTGGTTTCTGTGTCCTCTATTCTGTACCATTGGTCCACCTGCCTGTTTTGGTACCAGTACCACGCTGTTTTTGTTACTATTGCTTTGTAGTACAGTTTGAACTCTGGTATCGCTATACCTCCAGATTCACACTTCCTGCTTAGCATTGTTTTTGCTATTCTGGGTCTTTTATTTTTCCATATGAATTTCATGATTGCTTTATCTATTTCTACAAGAAATGCCGTTGGGATTTTGATTGGCATCGAATTAAACCTGTAGAGAACTTTGGGTAATATCGCCATTTTGATGATGTTAGTTCTGCCTATCCATGAACAGGGTACATTTTTCCATCTTCTAAGCTCTTCTTGTATCTCTCTCTTTAGGGTTCTGTAGTTTTCCTTCTTACTTTTTTAAGTATTTAAGGTGCATTTCTAGGTTGTTTATTTGAGATCTATTTCTTTTATGCATGCAAATGCTATAAATTCTCCTCTCAGTACTCCTTTTGCTATATCCCCAAACTTTTGATATATTATGCTATCATTTTCACGGGTTTCAATGGATGTTCTTTTTTTGTTTTGTTTTGTTTTTTTTCCCTTTCCTTTCAATTTTTTTTCAATTACTCTACTCTCTGGTCACTGGGGAACATGTATTTAATTTCCATGTACTTGTATACTTTCAATTCTTCTTCTTCTTGGCTTGTAGTTTTATTCCATTGTGCTCTGAGAATATGTATGTGTGTATGTATGTGTGTGGGGGGGGATAGTGTGTGTGTGATTTTATATCATATATATATATATATATATATATATATATATATATATATATATATGATTTTGTTTGATCTATTGAGACTTGATGTGGTATCCTAACATGATCCATTGTGTAAATTGTTCCATGTGCTCACAAGGAGAATGTATATTCTGCTGCTGTTGAATGCAATGTTCTGTAAGTTTCTGTTAGGGCCATTTTCTCTATAGTAAGGCTCAGCTCAGATATTGCTTTATTGACTTTCTGTATGGATGATCTGTTCATTGGGGAAAGTCAGCTGTTTAAGCCTTGACTTATTTTTATATTGGAGTCTATCTCTCCCTTTAAATCTAATATTTTCTTTTTATATTTGGATTGCCCTGTGTTGGATGCATATTTACATTTACAATTGCCTTATCTTTTTGCTGAATTGATTCTTTATCAATATATCAATATGTAATGGCCTTATTTGTCCTATTTTATTCTTTTAAAATCCTTTTTATTTTTTATGACTATTTTAATTCAAAAAAGCATTTTACAGTTGCTTTTTATTTTAAAGTCTGTTTTGCCTGATGAGTTTGGTACTCCTGCTCACTTTCAATTTCCATTTGTGTGGTATAGCTTCACTTCAACTCTTACCTTTATCAGTGAAGTGAGTTTCTTGCAGGCAGCATATATTTGGACCTTGCTTTTATTTTTCCATCCATTCACCAGTCTTTGTCTTTTGGTTGATAAATGATTTAATTCATTTGTACTCAAGATTATTATTGACAAGCTTGAAATGCCTTCTGTCATTTTGTTAATTGTTTTTGGCTTGTTTTGTGTATTCTTTGTTCTTTTCCATTTTTATCAATTTTTAATGTTTGGTGTTTCATGTCATGCTAAGTTTTTATTCTCTTCTCTTACTCTTCTGCGTATTTGTTCTTCTATTGAGTTTTGTCCATTTGTGTGTGCATTGTGGTGATTACAAACCTTGTGTTTTTAGTGTAGAACTACTTTATGCATTTCCATAGTGCTGGTCTGCTTTTGATGGATAATCTTTGTTTCAGCTTATCTGGAAAAGACCTTATTTCTTCTTAGTTTATGAAATACAGCTTTTCTGGGTAGAATGTTCTTGGTTGGTCATTTTTTCAGGATTTTGAAAATGTCACCCCATTTTCTTCTGGCCTATAAGGTTTATGCTGAGAGATCTGTTACAAGTCTAGTGAAATTTCTTATACGTGACTTGACATGCTGTTTTTAGGATTCTCTATGTTTTATAATTTTGAAATTTTGACTTTACTTTTTTTAGTTGAATCTAGTTGGGATTCTTTTAGTTTATTGTAATCTAAATGTTCACATTTCTGAAGATTTAGGAAATTGTCAGTTATTATTTCATAAATGGGGTTTTAATGACTTTTCCCTTTTCTTCTTCTTCTAGAATTTCCATAATGCCCATATTTAGTGGTGTCCCATAAATCTCATAGGATTGTTTTTATTCTTTTAAAATCCTTTTTATTTTTTATGACTATTTTAATTCAAAAGATCTATCTTCAAGTTCAGAAATTATTTCTTCTACTTGTTCTAGTCTGTTATGGAAGTTTTCTTTTGCATTTTCAAATTTAATTTCATTGGTTGATAGTTTTAGCTTCAAATTATCTGATTGGTTCTTTTTTAATAATTTCTATTGTATATGTGATATCTTGAATGGCTTTTCTCATTTCTTTGCATTTTCTGTCTGTATTCTACTTAATCTCACAGATCTTCCGTAAAAATCATTATTTTGATTTGTTTAGGTATTTTAGATTTCCTTAAAATTGGGATATATTTCTAGAGACATGTCTAGAATGTTTGGTGTTTTTGTTGGACATGTCTTATGTTCTTTCATTGTTATTTTGTTGGACATGTCTTATGTTCTTTCATTGTTGTCTGCATGTTGGTTCAACAATCACCTCTTCCACTGTTATGAAGAAGTTTTGTAGAAAAAGATTTTTTCATTTAGTTGAGATACAGAGTGTCAGTTAGGAAAGTGCTTTGGCTTTGGTTATATTTAAGAAAGTGTAGCCGTCTACATTGTTTTTCTGGTTTTGATGTATATCCGTGGCGTCTATGAATACCTTAATAATATAGACTGCAGTGGCTCATGATGGTAGTTGTATGACTTTCCAGTGGACATGAGCTTCCCAAAAATGTGTGTGTGTCCTCAGACCTCACAGAGTTGATTGTTGATACCCCTGGGAGAGCTTTTAGCAGCAGATGGCATGATTTCTGAGCTGCATGATAGAGAGCTGTTCCAGGTCTCTTGGAGAAAAGATGAGTGACACCAAGTGTTGTGAACCCAGCAGATATAATTCCAAGCCACTGGATATGAAGGAGAATTTCTCCAGTTACCTCAGGATGGATGTGTGATATCCCTAGCCAAGTGGCATTAGCAGCCACAGTTGTGGAACCACAGAATGAGATGACACCTTCCCCAGATCTCATGAGTTAAGCCTGGTTAATACTGGAGTCTGTGACACTAGTAAACATGGACTGAAGTTGTGGGACACACAGGGAACCTGCCGTAGGTCCTGTGGGGGTAATTGTGGGTAGATCTTAGGCTAGTACTGTCTTGGCACTGTGAGACTCAGATGGTACCTTGTCCAGGTCCCAGTAGACAAGTATAAGAGACGCCAGGTCATTTGGCACCAGCAGCTGTAGTCCCAAGTCCTAGGGCTCTGGAAGGCCCTTCCTTAGGTTCTCAGGAACGTGTTCAGGTAACATTTGGGTTTGTGGCCCTGACACCCGTGCTCCTAGACATTGAAGAGACCTGTTCTAGGTCCTGCATGTCAAGCACAGATGGTGCTAAGGTTAGTAGTTTGGGTATCAATGACTCTAGAACTGCAGAACATGGATAAGAATATTCCTAAGTCATGTGGGTGAGCACCAGGGGGACTAAGGTTTGTGCATTGGTAGCCACAATCCTGGAACTGCAGGACATCCGTGGGAAATTCCCTCAGTCCTGAGGCTTAGATAAATACTGGAGTTTGTTTTTGTTTTGTTTTGTTTATTTTCTATCAGCCGCTGTAATTCCAAGTCAGGGGGTTGTAGAGGAGTCTTCTGCCCTAGTTCCTATATGGTGAGGGTATGTGGTGCTGGGTTTAGGGCTTTGGTCACCATGTTCCTGGGGAGCTGCAGAAACCAGTTCCTGGTGTATTAATTTCAAATGAGTATTTTCTTAAGTATGAGATGTACCTGGGCCACCAATTTTACTGATTTTTTCAGTTTTTTTTTTTCCCCCAGGACCTTCAGAAAAATTCTGGGTGAATCTGGGTATTCTGCATCCGCAGCTGTAGCCCCCAAGTCTGTGGGCTAGGAGGAAACCTCCCCTAGCTCCCGTGGGGCAATCATGGATGGAACTTGTGCTTGTGGCTATAAAAGTCACTGACACCCAAGATGCTGAGTTCTTAGGGGACTGACCTCTACCTTGTAAGATGCATGCAGGCCCAAGGCACTGTCCGGGACTGCCTGTAAGGTCCTAAGGCATGATGGCGTCTAGCAGTAGTTGTTGTGGTAGCTTGGGTTTTGCAGTTTGGTGAGGCCCAATGTGAGCTCCTTCTTTGGAACAGGATAGTTATTTTTAGACTAGCCGGATCCAAAAGTTTAATGTAGTGCCTGTGGGGACTGTGAAATTCTTCTGCAGTTGGGACTACTGGTTGGCTGCTATGTTCTTGGTTACCGATACTTTCCTGCTTACCTTTTCCCATCAGTGAGGAGTTACCCTCAGGCAGGAGCTGGGTTGAAGTTGTATTCTGATTTGTTCTTTTTCTGTATTGGCTTGTTGACTCTGCTGTTCAGGGTTCTTGTTACTTTCTTGATGATTTCCAGAGTTCTCCTTCAACCACCTTCCTCAGAATACAGTGTTTCCATTGTTGCTCCGTTCCTTCACTGTAGCTGAGTGGTGCAGAGGACACATCTGTTGAGCCATAGTGAGTCCTTCGTCTGGTTGTGAGATTTCTAACATTTAACAAACATTCAACAGGCTGTCACTACATTCCAGATCATGTGCTCATTGTCCAATGCACAATGTCTTAATTTCAAATGAATATTTTCTTGAGTATGAGATGCATCTGGGCCATCAATTTTAGTATTTTTTTTTTCAGTCTTAATTTCTGAGCACCTTACAGAGCATGTCAGCAACTCTACTCCTTCTACCCCTCACTTAAACATGTTTATGGGGAAAAAAATGTATATTCAAATCTCAATGTTGATCCCATGGACACAGGTACCTTGTGACTCTTAATTATCTGGTTTCCCCACCTTGGCCACCTTCTCCCTTAACCTCCGAACTTTAATCATCATGGTTTGACACAGATTTAAACTGTAAAATTTAGCCATGATTAGAACAGTAGCTCTTACCCAGAAGTGTTTGTAACTTGGGGATCCAGAAAAATCTATGAAGAGGATTAACCAATTTTATACATTGCACTATAAGCAGCAAATTATAATGCTATTAGCAAGATCTGTTATGTTAGTTATTAATATTATTTTTTCAAAGTGTTGCAGATCTATTAGAAAATAGAAGTTATTAGACCTGTCACTAGCTCCTGTTACTTGATTTCTTTTGTTGTCTTGGGTATTTTACTTTGGGCACTTAGCAACTTACTCCGAAAACAGGCAGTAGTTTTCTCCAGATCCCCAAAACTTGGCACAAAACTTCCTAAGTTAGAGAATCCTCTAAAAGAAAAAAAATTGGAGGCAGACTTACATGGATTTCTGTTTGCTAGTGATGGTCCATTTCATTCAATAAATGTCTAATGAGAAAAGTGTTATGCTTGGCATTGTGGAATAATAAAGATTATCAAGGAACACTACTCCTGCTTTCCAGGATAGGTTATGCAGAGGACTTGAACAACTGATTCATTGTGTTGGTCACATCAGGACACATGCACAGTGTGTTTCAAGATTCAAGGTCATTCATCAATTTAGAGAAACTTGTACACAGCCAGAGATCTTAATAGAATGCAGATGTACCCACAATCCTATCACGCTGAGAGCAAATTGGTCCTTTTGCATGAACACCTAAGTAGTTCCAGCCCTTCAGATGGCTCTTTTGCCTCCTCACTTTTCTTTCTCCATTCCCCTAAAAACAACAGCAACATATCAAAAACTCCATTGTCCGGTGCCATGGTGCATGCCTGTAAACCCAGCAGCTCAGGAGGCTGAGGCAGGAGGATGGCGAGTTCAAATCCACCCTCAGCGATAGTCAGGCACTAAGCAACTCACTGAGACCCTATATCTAAATAAAATACAAAACAAAAAAGGCTGGGGATTGGCCCAGTGTTTGAGTGCCCCTGAGTTAAATTCCTGGTACCCACCCCGCCAAAAAAAAAAACCCTACTACATTTTATATAAAAATAATATAAAGTCACTTAGCTATGAAACTCCATTTCTAAAGGCAGATGAGCCTTATCTATTCAGGGACATCCTTTGCTCCATCAATTAAGTGCCCTAACGGCAACTGGTAGAAGCAAAGATTTTATAGTTAGTTATATTGCAGTATATTATAGTTCTACTGAGTACAGTCATCCCCCAGAATCCCTGGGATCCAGGATCCCCTATAGCTACCCAAACCCACAGATGCTCAAGTCCTTTATACAAAACGTGTAGTACTTTAATAACGTCTATACACATCCTCCTGTATAATTTACCTACATATTATTTACGATGCCTAACACAATGTACATGCTATGTTAACAATTATTATATTAATTTGTTTAGGGAATTATAGAAAGAAAAGGTCTGGGCATGTTTAGTGCAAATGCAGCCATTATAGGCTTAGCTATATTTTTGGTCCTCTGTTTGTCAAATCTGTAAATACAGAATCTATGGATATGATGGCTGCACTGTATAGAAATACAATAAGTACTTATAAGTAAATTTTCTGTAAACAAAGATATAAAATTTGTATACTTATATTGCATTTGAGGACCATGGATAAATTTTTGGTGTATAATAAAATTGAATGATCACCACGTCAGCTGCTGTACCTAGAATGGAATATCTCCTTCAGTCCATACAACAACCCCATGAGAACTGAGACATCTCTATGCCCATTTTATGGACATAGGATCATCACTCAGGAAGACAGTATGGGCCTCAGTTTTCAGCAAGTGACTTGACTGAGTCTGAGCCTGGTGTGGCTGAGTTCTCTGCTCAGGGTCTTGCAGGCTGACCTCGGGGTGTTGAGTGGTCTGCATCCTCTTTGGAGACTCTGGGGAAGGATGTTCATCCAAGCTCATGGATTAATAGCAGAATTCATCTCCTTGTGATTATAGGGTGAGGCCTCTATGGTATTGCTAGATGTCAGCCAGGTTCTACTCTCAGGTTCTGAAAGTCGTTCTCAGGTTCTTGCCAGGTGGACCCTCCAAATTTTAGCAACAGGAAAGAATTCCTCACCTTCCATTTCCCTTCTGCTTCATATTTCTCTCACTTCTCTTTCTTAAACTGGCAGGAGAAAATTCTGCTTTGAAAGGGCTCATGCCAGGATTCTTTGTATAATCTCTATATCTTCAGGTCAACTGATTTATAGCTTTAATGACATCTGAAAAATCCTTTTGTGGCAGTGTCTAGGTTAGTGTGTGATTGAATAACCAGGGGTCAGGAATCTGGAGGGTCTCCTTACCTCCAACCACAGGACTCAATGCACGAAACTACCTGCCTCCCACGTGCCGTAAGAGAAGCAAACGTAGTGTGACAGTTTTTATAGTGATGACATGCCTACCATCTTTCACTGCTGGGCAGCATATGGAAGCACAGAGGCCACCCAAAGGGGAGACTGTGAACAGGATTCATGCCTAGTTTGATTTTGATTTTTGGTCCTAGGACACCTTTCCCTATGGCTGCCCATGACTCTCAGGTATACAACCCAAATTTTACCATGGCTTAGAAAGTCTTGCATAAGGTGTTCCCTGCTTTCTTGTCTGTGAACTCTCCTCTGGAATCACTTTCTCTCTTTGTCCTCTGTCTCCCTTTCCATCTCTAGAACATTCCATGTTACCTTCTGCCACAGAGCCTTTGATCATATAAGTCCCTCGGCACAATTTCTCCTCCCAGACATGCACTAAGTTAACTGTTTCAGAGACAGACTTTAAGAGTTCATATCCCGCCTCCTTAGACAATTTTTACTTCATTAATTCAGATGCCCACTCTTTGTAAGTTTTAAGCAAGCACAAAAAATTAAGACGAAGGTAAGCAATGAAACTCAGTGTTATCGCCCATTGCCACCGCTGATGCTCATGGGGTAGTAAGAGCTAGAGACAAAATGTGGCTCAGTGGTGACAATGATGCGGAAGGCATCACTGAGCCAGGCTGGTTGGATGGGCCAGGAAAGAGCAGAGTCCTGGACTTACTTTGGAAATACACTTGTGACTACCATTTCATGGGCGCATCCTGGATACAAGCATCCACTTCTTATCCATTATTTTAAGTTTTGACCTTGGAATGCTATTTCTGCTGACACTTGAGCTGAACTAGTGGAGATCTTAACAACCAGCTGTGAACCCAGTTTCCAGGAATCTGCCTAAAAGGCAAAGACTCATCAATTCATGTCCTAGAGTCAATGGGATAATCTTATGTTCTGGTATAGAGAATACCAGTGTTTGCATGAACAGAAAACTCTCACCCCCTGAATGGCTTATTAGAAGGCACAATATCTTATTTTATTGCATTTACTCAAATATCAACAACCTTTAAATTTTTTCTCAATGCATTCATTATCTTATGCACAATATTTCAAGATAAAATAGTATTTCCCTAATTCTATGAAACTGAAAGTTGAAGAATTACATTATTACATCAGTGAGATATCAGAAGCACATGACAAATGGCTATTTTCTTCCATAACACTTTCAATCCACTGGCCTCTCAACCTTCAGTCTGAAGCTCATATGTCATTTCCTCCTAGAATCCTTCTGATACCATTGTCCCTCTGTTTTAGAGTCTCCTGGTGAAATGCACTTTGTCTTCATATTACACACATTTATTTGGAGATGTATTCGGCAAGTGTTCATCTTCACTATCAGATTGCAAGCTTCACACAGGCAGGTACAGTGTCTGTTTTTATTCAAAAATGAATCTCTCAGTAAGCAAAGTAGGGACAGGATCAATATAAATAAATATTTATTGAGCACATAAGTGAATAGACCATGCATTTGCATTTTTAATTCTAGTTACTTTTTTCTCATGTTCTACATAACTCAACAACTTTAGCCTACCAAAATAATATTTTGAAACATTATATTACCTATCTTTTGCATCAATAAGTGGAGTATTGTCCACAAATTTAAATTACAACCTTCCCCTCCAGTGATTTCTCTCATGCATGGTAAACTGAAATTGCAAAGTTTTTCTTATTTTCAATTAGAACTGAGTAACCAAAAGCCAGGAGGTTAAGGATATTAGGGTATGGAAAAGAGTTTGTTAAAGAATGGGCCAACAGTTCTAAATTGGAAAAGAAAGAAGTGGAAAGAGGAGAGAGTTAAGGATTCAGAAGACAGAAGGATTTTTCAAATGGAGATCTCAATATCCTCAAAGAAAGTTATTTGAGAACAGATAGATAAATGAAGAGAACTTAAGAAGGTTTTTCTGCAGAGCAGTTGTCCATATGGAGATTGAAGTCACATACCCTGACCAAAGTACATTGAGAGAAGGACACTGGTCAATGAGGGAGAAGAGTGGAAAGGAGGAGGACAGTAAAATAACATGGCCTCAAAGGAGGGTTTTTAAAAGGGGTCAGAGTGATAAAATGTTTACTGTTTAAGGACATAGTATATGGACATTCATTGCACATTGGGGATGAGGATAAAAGAGGTATGGGGAAGATTGTGGCTATTTTTTGAGGGACCTGGAAATGCCAGCTATGGGGATTTTTCTTTAATAAACATGGTCTGGATTCTGGGAAGGAGGGAACGAGGAGGAAGAGTATGATCTCTGCACAGGATGCTTTCTCCCCCCAGAGAGTTTCCACCAAAGTGCAATAAATTATACTGGGTTTCTGCAGAGAAAATACTTCTCATATTTTTTAAACTCTAGATTTTCCAAATGACGACCGAAGAAGGTTAGCATAAAAAATCCTAAGAATTTCGAATTCCATGAGTCAAAATTTCTAACGAGTCTATCAACTATTGTGTAAGTCTTGATTTTCCCTAAGAGATCAGCTTCATATTATGTCTGTGAATGCAAAGTATTCTATAGGTTAGTTCTTTACATGAAGAGGTGATCAGTTTGTGCAGCACTTTAACTAACCAAGGAGTACTTAGACCTGGAAGTACATGTACTATCAGTCCAGGGTGGCCTCTCTTGTTTAAAAAGATGAGGGTGAAATAAGCCCTCCTCCTGGCCCCTGAGCTTCTAATAGAGTCCTATCCCTGTATTTCTAGCCTGGGAAGAAGTAAAAGATTGTCAACTTCACCTAGCTCCCAGGGCAGTATAATACAAGCCATCCACCTGCAAGGGGCCTTGTGTTTACTACATTTTACGATTTAATATGCTTCGATATTTTGCATATAATTCTAATCATAAAAGAAGATTAATAGAAATAAGCATATCTTATAACTCTTTTGTAATCTGCATCATCATCCAACTCAGTGGTAGAAACGTTGTCAGAATTCATTTAACCACTAACTGATTAAAAGTTACAAAGTCCCAGGTTAGAAAAGCAATGTTCACACTTGCTTTGTATGCCTGGGACTCCCAGGCTCGCTTAGCTTACATTAGAGCTCCTGTTTTCTTGGAAGGGCTGCCTATCAAAGCTATCCAAATGCACACAGGCACCCCATTATTCCCAGCAAGGTTTTCCATTGCCTAATTAATTCAACCTCACTCTTTCAAGATTGCCCAGTGAGTAGCACTATTGAGTCCAAATGACTTAAGAGGCTGGCTCTCACGGCAAGTAGTTTTATGAACTGAGTGTGAATTAGAAGCGGTGAAAAAAAAATATCACCTGTCCCTATTGCTTGATTTGTACAAAAGCTGTTATTTGGAAAGTCGCTCTCCCTGACTGAGTACCATTCACAGAGAAATAAGTATTAAATCAGGCAGATTTTCTAAGAAGCCAACAACCTGTTAGATGGAAGAAGGGCAGTGGAGTAGGAAAGCAGAAACTAGTACTAAAATATCCATTGTGCACACCCTAATGCACACGTCTGTGCACACACACATATATATACACACACACAGCAGAGTCTGTCTGTTCAATATGTTGGTGAGTCTAATTCTGTTCTGGAGAGGCCAACCAATGCTCTCATGTATCAGGTGTTCCAACAAGACTTTTCTTCTAATACATAGGCTAAGTCTGGATCATTCCTGGGTCCCCAGAGCCCAGTGTTCTGCTTGGTCAATGTGAGTGCTCTCCAGTTATCCATCCCCTGCTCTGGAGAAGTGTCAAGAGACTTCCTTTCTGAGATGATAGTCATTTCTGGATTCTCTTAGTCCCGCTCCTCATCACATGTTGGCTATTTATCTTCCTTTTCACAAATATTCCAATAGTAGATGGTTGGATGGCTTTTCTTGAGGCTCTCACGGCTAACATTGGAAAGAATGAGCTGAGGACTGAAGCATTTATAGATGCGGATCAGCCTGGAAGGACTTCAGGAGGAGGCTCTTTCCTAGGAAGTCAGTCAGTGAAGAAAGGCAGGACACATCATGTCAATTTGTCCTGGTTAGACACAAAAGCAGGGATTCTGGAATCCAGTTACCCAAGACATTAGAGAGCTGAGGACAAACCTCAGTCTTAAATCTAGAAGTTAAATAGACTTCTCCAGTTTCCAGGTCAAGTCCACTTCTTTCTCCCTGCCTGTTCTATAGTCCCTTCCATGTTTCAATAACACTCCAGGGCAAATTCTCTGATTTTTGTAAAGAAGAAATTATAGGTGTCTACCTTCTCATCCTACCTCTACATCATTTTTCATAAAACCAGTTTTACTGAAATGTAAGTCACATCCAATAAATGACATATAAAAATTATATATATATAATTTTTCATAACTGGTATATATAAAGTGTATAATTCAATGAGCTTTGACAGATGCGTACACCATGATCAAAACACAAGACACCCATCACCCCAAATGTTTTTATCCTGCTCCTTTATTATCTATCCCTTTTGTCACTTTTGGTCCTTGGCAAATCATAATTTGCTTTTTTATTAATATAGATTAGTTTGCATTTGCAGTGTCTTATATTAATGGAATAATGAAATATGTACATATTTGTTCCTGACTTTTTTCATCCACCTTGAAGATTTCAAATTCATCTGGCTTTGCCTATACACCTATTTTACTTTTTTATGGCTGGATATATCACATTTTATTTATCCAGTCACCTGTCAATGCACAATGGAGTCACTTCAAGTTTTTAATAATAGTAAATAAAGGTTTATATAGACATAGCTGTATGTGTATTTTGTTTGGTTTCACTTTGCTTTGTTTTTGATTAAATTTCTGGATCATAGGAATCACATAATACTCTTTGAAAATCTGCCAAGGAGTTTTCAAAAGTGGCTTTATAATTTTACATTCCCAACAGCAAAATGTGATTTAAGTTGCTCCAAATATTCATTCTCATTTGATTTATTTTTATTTTTTAAATTTTTTATTCTGATTTCTTGTATATGACTGTGGAATGCATTACAATTCATATTACACACAAAAAGCACAATTTTTCATATCTCTGGTTGTATACAAAGTATATTCACACCATTTGTGTCTTTATACATTTACTTAGGGTGATGATATCCATCTCATTCCACCCTCATTTCTAACCCCATGCCCTCTCCCTTCCCCTCCGACCCCTTTGCTGGATCTAGATTTCATCTAATCCTCCATGCTCCCCATCCCAACCCCAATATGAATCAGCCTCCTTATATCAGAGAAGACATTTGACGTTTAATTTGGGGGGATTGGCTAACTTACCATAATATTCTCCAACTCCATCCATTTACCTGCAAATGCCATGATTTTATTCTCATTTATTGGTGAGTAATATTCCATTTGTTTTCAGTCTTTTAAATTTTAAATCCTCTAATGGGTGTAAAGTGACATTTTATGTAGTTTTAGTTTGTATTTCCTCAATGGATGCCTAATGTTGAGTATATTTTCATGTTCCCATTTTCTAGTAATATAACTTCTTTTTTATTTGTTATAATTAGTTATATGTGACAGTATTATACATTTTGACCCATCATACATGAGTGGAGGAAAATTTCCTATTCTTCTGGTTGTACATAGCGTAGAATTCCAATAGTGTAGTCATACAGGAACACAGTGTAATACTGTCAGATTCTACTATCATTCCTACTCCAATACTCCTCTACTCCCTTCACTTTTATCTACCTAATCCAAAGTAACTCAGTTCTTCCCTAGACATCCCCCCACCCTTTATTTTGAATTAGTGTCCATATATCAGAGAAAACATCTGGCCTTTGTTTTCTGGGAATTGGCTTATGTTACCTAGAATGATATTCTCCAGCTCCATCCATTTACCTGAAAATGCCATGATTTCATTCTTCTTTAAGGATGAATAATATTCCACTATGTATATATACTACATTTCTTTATCCATTCATCTGTTGAAGAACACCCAGGTTGGTTCCATCATTTAGCTGTAGTGAGTTGGGCTGCTATAAACACTGAAGTAGCTGCATAACTATAGTATGCTGATTTTAAGTCCTTTGGGTATAAATCAAGGACTGGGATAGCTGGATCAAATGGTGGTTCCAAGTTTTCTGAGGAATCTCCATACTGCTTTCCATAGTGGTTGCACGAATTTGTAATACCACCAGCAATGCATGAGTGTACCTTTTCTCCTAAATCCTTGCCAACGTTTATTTGTTGCTTGTATTCTTGATAATTGCCATTCTGAGGAGTGAGATTAAATCTTAAGTAGTTTTAACATGCATTTCTCTAATTGCTAGAAATGTTGAACATTTTTTTTTCATATATTTGTTGATCGATTATATTTCTTCTTCTGTGAAATGTCTAATCAATAAAACATGTCTTGTTTTGAGCAATGTTGGCCCAACTCTTTCATGATTTCATTAGGTTGTTAGTCTCACGAGTGAGTTGTAAGAGTTCTCCAAATATTCTGCATATAAGTTCTTTCTCAGAAACATGTTATGTGAATATTATCCCTCATTCTATAATTTACTTTTTCATTTCTCAGTTGTGTTTCTTCAAGATAAAATTTGACTATTTTAATAGTCCTTCTCCTAGTATGATTTGGCTTTGCTTATCTAACATCTATTTTATTCACGTTATTGCACCCTTTTGGTAAAAGTCTCTTGGTTCATGGCTGTGACAGCAAGTGGTATTTTTTGAAAAGAAATAGTCACCTTTTTATCTGGTAGATACAATCCTATGGCAGATTGCTTAAAAAGAAAACACTGGGGCCTCTTGTGCTCTGCACATAGTACACAACTGTATTAAGAAGGCTGAATTCTTAGGAGTGAATTCAGCATTCCTTTTTTGCCTTTGTAGTCAAAGATTGAGTGTGGACTTGAAATAAGAAGACCAGAGTTTTGTGTTTCAGTACTGCTACTTAGATAGTGACCTACGACAAATACCTCCTAAAACTTCATCTTCTTCTTATATGACAGAGGACAATCTACATGACATAATCTTTGTTTTAATTAAGAGGGAATATTATAAGGTGTAATTGTTATGTGTAGATAATTTTTTAGATGGATTTTCACTCACTCCAAAAAGGGCGGTGGGTTGGGTGCAGTGGTGCATATCTGTA
This sequence comes from Callospermophilus lateralis, assembly GCF_048772815.1. Lineage (NCBI taxonomy): Eukaryota > Metazoa > Chordata > Mammalia > Rodentia > Sciuridae > Callospermophilus > Callospermophilus lateralis. Next base: position 22,224,004 of record NC_135320.1, read on the forward strand.
ATCCCAGTAACCTGGGAGGCTGAGGCAGGAAGAATTGGAAGTTGGAGGCCAGTTTGGGAAACTTAGTGAGGCCCTAAGCAATTTAGGGAGACCCCGCCTCCAAGTAAAATTAAAAGGACTTGTGATATAGTTCAGTGATAGAGTACCTCTGGGTTCAATCCCCAGTACCAAAACAAACAAACAACAACAACAACAAGATCTTCGACCCATGTGTGTCCATGATTCCTGGCTGCAGTCCACACAGATGCCTCTTATCGTTAATCTACTGGTAAGTTTAAGTCTCCAAGAGATTACAAAGTGCACCATTTTTTCCATATATCAGAGAATCCTTTGTTTTTTGAAAATAATTAATAGACAAAAGAAACAAAAGGATAGTAAATGGAAATTTGACGCACAGACATTTCACCTCTGTAAAATCATTGACTTTTCCATCTCTGCTTAAAAAAGCTATACATCCTAAAACACAACCTCTACAAAGACAAAAATGTTTTTCGATTTCTTAAATCCTCCAGAGAGTAGAGGCTTTTCAGGAAGTATTAAATGGTAGGACTCTCTCTAGTCTGTTTTCCCACATAAGTCTATACACTCAGTTACCTTAGTTACTTTTGATGCCTCCCCAACCTTATCAATGGATTTATGGTTTAAAAAAAAATGGAGGAGGATTCGGGGAGAAGATAAGCTATTGCAATTATGGACAAGACAATCAATTAAACATGAAGAAATGCCACAAAGGGAAGATTTAGTTTAGATACTAGATAGGACTAAATATTTAAGTATTGACAGTCTTTTCTAGGGACCTCAAGAAATTTATGTCATGGATCTTAGGGGGAAGGAGAACGGCATTAGTATTGAAGTTGTTTCAAGGCAGAACATGACCAAGTAGAACCATCTCAGGCAGGAAAGCCTCTCTCTGCTCCTCCCTAGGTCCTACAGGAAGTCGGACCACTCCCCCTCACTCAGAACCTTCCTGAGAGCTCCTGTAGTCAGCCAGCCAGCACTGGAAAGAGTTGTGAGGAAATCCATTTTCAACCCACTGCAATAACAAGATTGAGATTTAATATTAATAATTAATAATAATAGTAAGAGACCAACCAAAAAGCCTACAAAGTCTTATCACTAGTGCCATCTTAAATGGGAACAAGTGAGGGAAACAAGTATGTCTCAACTTTAATAAAGTACAGACACATTTTAAGAGACAATGTAATTCTTTCCCATCCCTGATGGTGGCATGGCTTAGGACATTTTCTTCTTACATCAGGGCTTCTCAAGATGCTTGTAATAGATTAAGTGATGCAAGAAAAAGCACAGTCCATGAGAGTCTTTCAATCCTAAATTATTATTGGAGTGGGTATTTATAATTTGCATGCTACTAGAGTCTCAGAATTTAAAGACTCTCAGGTTTGAGAATAAACATTAATTTTTTTAAAAAGTACTGAATAATGGAGATAAATTTAGCACAAATTGGGCGTTGAAATATTTATCAAGTTCAATATCCTGAACTCTGTGGGATTAATACGGACCCTTGCACATACTAGGTACTCAATATACTTTCCCTGTCTCTATTCACAATGACAAAGAGTACAAGCATTATATTTTACCTTATACAAAAATGTAGCTAAGGACTTATTAGCTGCCTCCATTTGTAAGATATTTGTTCCTTGGTTTAATTCATTTTTGTTCTGAATTTTATGATGAAATATTTTAGACTTCTGAAAAATATACCCAAACTTTTATCTTAGGAAACAATGGGTGTTATCACCTCCATATCTCAGACCTTCATCTAATTTACTTGATCACATAATTGACCCCACTACACACCTTCCACTCCCTGCCAAATTCCTACAAACGTTGGATAAAATATAAGAAAGTAATTTTAAGTCTATAGTCAAGTTCAAAAAAAAAAAAAAGCAGGAAAAATCTCCTTAATACATATTTGAAGAATGGATGCAAATCTCAAGCTAAAGCTGCAGAGAAGTTGGGTCTGGATAAAGGTCTATGAGGATTAGGGTTTGGGGGCCCAAACTGGGACAGGATAGGTCTCAGGCTTGTGTAGAATAGAACAGCATAAATCATAGAGTGTCCTGGGTAAAGCTGGCCTGTCTGTGGGAACACACCTTCCATGATTCTGGAGTGAGAAAATTTGGCTTCCTGTCTGAGGCATTTGATATTTCCAGGGACTGCAGAAAAAGGCACAGAGGAAAATTAAAAACCCAAGTCAGTAGCACATGCGGGAATGAGGTGTGAGTTTCTACTCCAGCCATGACTTGGAAGCCTAAATAGGAGAGTGACATAGCTGGTTCAGATCTTAGGGCCCAAGAAGAAAATGTAAGAAGTGTGTAGGAATGCTTTAACATCTCAGAGTTCATGGGAATTCCATGATGAGTAAACAACACCAACAACGGACTCATTGTTTTCTGTGTTTTTTTTTAAATGAATTACTGGTAGCGGGAAATCTACCATCATGGAAAGGCAACATATACAATCAATAGGAAAATTAGAACCTTAGAATGGAAAATAATAGATTGCAATGGTCGAGATCACTGTTCAAAGAAAGAACTTTTGACAAAAATCAAAGTTGTGTTTGGTGCAATCTTTCTTAACAAGGGACAAAAATCCAAAGTGCATGAGTGTGCCCGTGCACACACATGTGCGATTCCACTGCAGTCTGGAGCAATGTTTGTAGGGTTAGAGTTGGTCTGCATTAGAGTTTCACTCAGACTGCAGACCAATCTTGGAAAAAGAAACCTATGCAGAAAGTGCTGCATGTAGGTAGGGCCTCAAGTGAATTCCTTAGTTTTATTTAATGGGGACTATTTAAAATAATCCATCCCTCAACCCAGGAACTCTGGCTACATTACCTGAGCCCAGGAGTGATGAAGGGAAAAGACAGCAGCAAGAACTTGAAACCTGGCCAGCTCTATGTGACACTGAGCCGTTCCAACACATTCAGCCGAGAACCCTGAGGACACACATCAACATAAAACTTGAGACTAGGGAGCCCTGGGGTCCTGGCAGAATCAAAAGGAAAATTGTCTTATGGGAAGATGTCCTTAGACAGGGCACACAAGCAACCCCTGTAGAAGGTTAGTTCACAGCCTAAATTTGCAACTGCACAAGCAAGCAAGGTCAAACCGAAATGTGCAACAAAGGAGAATTAATACCTCAAGAAGTAGATGAGTTATTTAAGAGAGAGATTTTTTTCCCCTACTTTTTTTTTTTTTTTAATAGTATCCAGGCATAAAAATATAATCCGAGAGTGCTGTCTGTGCCATAATCTGGAATTTACTGAGGTCTCTTCTGTGGCCTGTTTGGTCATGTGTGTTAATGTTCTTTATTATATATATTATATTCACATATATAATTTCAAAATATAACTTACATAGGTCTTCTCTATCTTGATTTGTTTATGTCACTTGCCAAAAACAAGAAGCCAAATTTTCCTGCTTTTAATCTGTTCTCTATGTTCCCTCTGTGTGTGCAATTGGTGCTTAGATGTTAATGATGGCTGGATGGCCTCCATAACTCCATCCACTACTGTCACGGAAAGTACTCCTGCCTGTTCCATGTGTTCACTCTACCTTCTACTTGTCTGATGTCCTGGTCATTGTTTTTCTTTCCTCTTCCTTTCCTGAAATGTTTTCTTTTTTTTTTTTTTTTCATCTTTTTCATTTGTCACCCTTCTCAGTCACTTTGTTTTAGGTATGTCCTTTATTTTACACTTTATGCATTTTTATGGATGGCCTTATTTTAATTTAGGAGGACTTCTTTGTGTTTTTAGAAATGTTAGCAGTTACTTCTGCACTACAATTTAATCTTCTATGCATGTGGACTATCCACTGATTCTCGCCTTTGAAGACATAAGAAATTAATATATTCCCCAGTCTTTCAGTTCTTCCTTTCCTTTCTTCTCACCAATAAGATAGCTCATTACATTTTCTTGGTTCTTGTAGCATTTAGCTTTATAACACCAAAAGATAAACTTTATGTGATTTATCAACCTTTAGGGTTAATGGACTGACTTGGCTATAAAATAAGGAATCAATCTTACTTACCCTTACAACTTTCTAAGTTATGTCTGTGGTGTGTGTGTGTGTGTGTTTGTGTGTGTGTGTGTTTCTCATTCTCTTGGTTTTTATGGGTACTCTTTAAGAGATACAACAAAGAGTTCTGTGGGTTCAAGTTTTAGATCTGTCTACATGTCACATCCTTAAAACTAAACATCCAAAAATATTTTTATGTCTCTCTAAAAATAATATATTTTAAGCGGGAAAGACATTTTCCCATACTGAAGAGAGATTTTACAAAGAATATTAGGAAAGTATTTAGTTAGAATGAAGTCCTGTAGAACACAGAAAAGAATAAGTCCAGTGGCATGAAAGTCCTATAACTCAAGAGTTATTACAGAACATTTTCAGCACCTGAATTTAAATTGTTATTGTAGTAGTATTGTATGTTTCAAGGAAATATTGCAAGACAAAGATAATATTTGTGAAGTGAAATAAGAATGTCTTAGCTTCACCTGCAGAGTGCCTTATATAAACACATTTCTGTTTGCTCACTAGAAAGAATTAGTTGAATACACATTCTCTGGACAGTTTGACATGTCTTCAAGAGGTGCAGACTGCACTACTTGTCTAACTATGCAAACTTTTCATTTAACATAAGTAGAAGAGGCAGATTCCTATGGGCTTGTCTTTTTCCTGATACCCTCTTCACATCTCATGTAACCCCGGGAGAAAATACCCCTGCCGTTACTTGGATTGGAATTAGGACCACTGCAATTCGATCTGACTTTTATTTGCTGTGTCAGGGAAAGCCACAGTGGGCTGGGTGGCTGTTGCTATCTGAGAAGGAATTCAGTCTCGGTCACTTAGGAAGTCACATATGGGCAGTCCTGGGATGGCTTTTAAGTGCATTTTGTCAGTTGTGTCGACCTCATATTGCCCCCTAGAGTAGCTAAAGTTCATTGGCAAAGGTTATTATTGTAAATTTTTGAGTGTGCCAATCACAACAGCATCTTTAATTCATTGTTCTATTATTCCTTGTGCATTTACCATAAATAAGATTGCCAATGGACTTTATTGTGAAGTAACCTACTGGTTTTTAAACATTGCTCATAAAAACATATAATACATCTCAGAATGTTAGATAGCCCCAGCATGCCTATAACCACAGAGATAGACATAACTGCAATAACCCAGTTATTAGCAATGGATATAGTTGCCCTGCTATTCACAAGCCTCAGTCATCTTCCTTGAAATGCTATCAATACTAATAACTTTTACCAAATCACCCCCCTAAGACAGTGAGCCTACTTCCTGCATGTTGGAATTGAACTCATTGCTTTCAACACAGAGATGGTTTTCAATCAATATAGCCATTGTGTTAGAGTAAATGCAAGTTGGCCTTCAGCCAAGGCTATGCCCGAGACATTAGTCTTGTGTTCCCTGAGTGAATTCAGCCTTTCTTATAGGACTCAGGTATTTAATCACTTCATGTCCACAGAACATCACTGTGAACCCTGGGAAGCATTACCACATTGCTGTTTTTATTTTGTCACTCATTCCCCTGACTGGTTTGTTTTGAGAGGTTTAGCTGAGCCTGTAGCCTAAAGGCTGTTTCCTTTACATGTGTTGTACAGAAGTATGTAGGAATTTCGCCAAGAGGCAATATAATGAGTGCTGGAAGTGGGACAGGTTTTAGGGTCAGAGAGGCCTGCATTTGAGATCTGACTCTGTCACTCACTTATTGAGCAACCTGGGAAAGTTTACTTAGTTTCTCAAAATCTTTTTTTTTTTTTCCATCTGTAAGTGTGCATACTGTACTTCAAATGGCAGAACTATTATGAAAACTATTATGAAAAATCAGTAACTAGTTTATGAGTATGTGTATATGTAAAAGAAAGTTTTCACAGAAGAATGTGACTTATTCTTTTTTTAAAAAAAAAAAGGTAAAAAGAAAAACAATTATTACCATAAGAAAATAAGATATTCCAGGATTGGGGGCAGGTAGGAAGTCTAATATTTAAGTTAATATATCTCTTTTGAAAAATATTTTACAATTTTGAACTGCCGATGACTCAATCCAACAACCACCACCTATTTTGAGGACTATGCCAAATGCAGAGAGAAACTCAGTGTGCTTTGGAAAGCCTGGCCTATGGTGGTCATATGAGCCAATACTGGGGCCAGGCATGAAGACAGTATAACATGAGAACATTCGAACCGAAAGACCATGGAAAACTACCTGATTCTTTGCCATTTAAAAGAAAGCTTTCAAATCTGGAGAGGACAAAAGTTACAGAACACTTTAGAGAAGGAAACTCTTAGAATTAGAGCTAGTAAACCTCCAAGCAGAGATGAAGAAAGGCAATCAAGGAGGATTGAATGCAGCTCTACTTTGTACAGTGATCTCTCAGTGAATGACAGGCCCCATACGTAATGGTAGTCCCATAAGATTAAAACAGAGTTGAAAAATTATTACTAACTGGTAATGTCATCGCCATCGTGACCTCCGATGTAACACCTACCTATCTGTTTGCAGTGATGCTGGTAAAGATGGACCTAGGACACTGTTGGTCATAAAAAAATAAAGCATAGAGCATTGGGTATAGTACATAATATTTGGTAAAGATAGTAAATAACTCTGCTTCTGATTTATGTCTTTACCTTTTATAATTATTCGTAAGCATAATATACCACACTATGCTTTTCATCAGTGTTTTAGAGCATACTGCTTGTCCATGTTGTGTTTACCACATCTCTCAATGGCATAGCGACAATCAAGTGATTGACCTCTGGTAGGTTTGCGTATGTGCATTCTATGATATTCATGCAATAATAAAGTTGCCTAATGATGCATTTATTAGAACATGTCTTAGTTGTTAAGCAATGCGTAACTCTATAAAAATACTTATGTCAGTTGTTGGCTTATTAGAAAGTGCCATACACACTGATAAAAATGGCATGTCAATTAATCCCTAAAATGTTCCTGTAGATGTTATATCCATTTAATAAAATCAAGAACCAAGACTCAGAGAGATTACTTTACTTGGATAAGATGAAACAGCTAATAAGTGAATTCAGTGTTTTTTATTGAATCAGTCTTTTTTATTGATCTCTGTAATTCTAAGTCAATCAATACTACTATAAATACTATACTAAACTTCTCATAGGAAAGTAAAATTTGTTTACAGAAATTAGGTGGTAGCTCATTTTCAAGTTAGAATTGGATAAATGCAGTAGGATCAGATAGAAGAAAGATTTCACTGAAAAAAGAAACAGAATTTGCTTTTCAAAAACAGAGTTTTTGGAGAAGTAGTAAAACAATTGAAAATATCCTGAATACTAATTTAAATGTAGTGATTATAATAGAAATAAAGATAAAATTAAAAATAAACAATCAATGTGGAAGCTCTTGCAGGAATTTATCATGCATAGTATGTTCTGCACTAGCTTGCAAATAAGAAATCTTATCTAAGAATTATTGGATTAGCTAAGAAAACATTAGATACGGGAATTGAGTAAACTTGACATAATATGGAGTAAGTTAGTTTTCTATTAATAATAGATGATTTGATTGATATTTGTTGGTTCTTAGAAGGGAGACTCCAAACTCTCAGGATTTCCCAAGTAGTAGGAAAGTCTTTGTTATTAATGAGTCTCTGAGATCACACCTCAGTTTATGCTAAGAGATGAAATGACTCAGGATAAGCGTTGGTCCCCAGAAATACCAATCATATGATCCAAGAATTGAGACTAGAGATTGATTTCAGTTACATGGCAATGATTCAATTGTACTTGTATAATGAAACTTCAATAAAAACTCTGGAAACTGTTTGGTGGTGTTTTTTGGTTGATGCACACTTTGATATGCCAGGAGGTCAATAAGCTGTAGCCACAAGAAAATGGCACCAAAATTCTGCCTTTGGGACCTTCTGCCTTTGCTCTATATGTCTCTTCGTTTGGCTAGTCCTGATTTATATCCTTTATAATAAAGCTAAGTTATAATGTACATAATGTTTCTGAGTTCTTTCAGTCACTTTAACAAATTATCAAACCTGAGTGGGTCATGCAAACACCTGAATTTGCAATTAGAAAGCAGTAGAGATGGCCTGGAGACCTCTTAGTTATCTGATATTTGAAAATGGACTGTTGTGTTGGGATCCATATCCTTCAATCTCATCTCTATATAACATGGGGAATTGGCTCCAGGACTCCCACGGATGTTCAGGTTTATTATACAAATCATGTCATATTTGTGTATACCCTACTCACATCTTCCTGTATACTTTAAACCATCTCTAGATTACTTGTAATACCTAACACAGTATAACTGCTATATAAGTAGTTGTTAAACTGGGTGTTTAAGGAATGATGACAAGAAAAATGTCCAACCATATTCAGTACAGGTGCAATTTTTTTCTTTTCTTTTGAATATTTTCAGTCTTCAATGAGTTGAATCTGAGGGTGTAGAACCTGAAGAATCAAAGAACTGACTGTGTAAAGTGTCACTGGATGACAGTGGGTAAAACCTAAGAAGTGAAGTTCTATGCTGAAAGAATTCTACTTATCCAAGTCTTAAAAAAATGGGAATGTATGGGAGTCTGAGCACACCAACACGCATGCGCGCGCGCACACACACACACACACACACACACACACACACACTGTATTCCCGGACCTAGAGCTGGTGACCCAGCTTTAGGAGGGCTAGGACACCATACCATTCCTTTGGGACTCCAGGAGACTGGCCTTGTTTAAAGGCCATCTGAGGAGAATTATCATTTCTTTAACACCATCTGTTCCTGAATTTTCCCACAAGTCTGGTCATGGAGAGGTTTCCCAAGGAGTTCTGCTTTGAGTATTTATATCCATCTGATTTCTAGGAAAAAGCCAAGAAATAGACAGAGAAACAAAGAATACCCTGAAGACTCTTAGAGAAGCACTGAATTGCAGTGTTGCACATATCTTATGACAACATAATATATCAGAGCAGAGTGGGCTTACTTGGATAAGAGTCAGAGACTTGGGGGAAATAATGGCTCTGTTAGCCTAGGCAGCCTTCACCCTACCAAGGAGGCTTGTTTTTCTTAGCACACACGGTGGATTTCAAGTTATGGCCCTAGTGGATATTCCCAGCTCGGTTTATTTCTCACGAGCCACATACATTCACCTACCCCAGACAAGATCATTTCCAGTTTTCAGCACTTGTGGTTCTGGGAAGGCAAAGCTAAATTATGTGAGAGCACTCCCAGTGGGGGAACACACAGAGATAGTTGTTCTAGAAGCAATAAAAACTAGGGCAATAAAGGGAATTGAAGGTTAGGCAAGTCTGAAGCCTCAGACATTGTGTTCAATTAATTATAACAGAAGGGTCTTAGCAATCAATTCCAACTGAAATCATAAGTATAAAGCAGCTGGATTAGGATCATCAGATAAAATTTTTTTTTCTGGGGCTGCACAGGAAGATGAAGCTCTTTTTTAAAAGCATATATTTTTTCTCCTTTTAAACATTCTTAAGTATATTTTGGACATTGGGAATTCAAAAGTGAATATGGGGACCTTTCCCTTAAAGGATTCACAGTCTTCTCACAAATTTCTATGGGTTTCAACAACAGAAACAATGCTAGAGAATTTATACCTATAATTAATAGATTGACTCTTAGCAAGTAGAAGGAAGGCAAAAGAATATCCAAAATCAGTAAAATATTTTTAATAACGTAAAATCTTATGCCACATTTAATCAAACTGCTATTTGGGAAGAATTTTCTTTAGGTTTTTAGGAACTTCCACTTGCCCTTAATAAGAAACTTTTATTTTGATAATTTGTCTTATAATTTATGTGAGGTACACTATAGCATTTAATTTACTGTAAAAGCTTACACTTTGGATTTGGATTTTCTTCAATAATTGTACTTCAAATATCCTATACAGGAAATATTTCTAATTTTCTCTTGTCAATTTCTTCATCTGCAAAGTGGACTTAACCATACTTTCACCTAATAAAGTTTGAATAAGCATTTAAAAAGTGAATATAATCATCCTTATGTATTTAAGGGGGGTTGATTCCAGGACCCCTTTGGAAACCAAAATTCATAGGTGCCCAGATTCCTTAAATAAAATGGCATACTGTTTGCATGCAAGCTACCATATATCCTCCTCTATACTCCAGTTAATCTCTAGGTTAATTATAATACCTGATACAATGTAAATACTGTGTAAATAATCATTTAGGGAATACTGATGACGAAAAAAGTCTGCAAATGTTTTACACAAATTTCTTTCAAATATTTTTAATTGACTATTGGTTGAAGGCATAGATATGGAACCTACAGACACAGAAGGCTGACTGTACCAAGCAGAAGAAAGCTAACCCATAGTAAGATATCATAAATATTAGCAGTGATTGGTGATGTTCATGCTCTTACAGTTCCACAGGGGGATGTCCCCCCAGCCCATTGTCACACCTTTCACTCCTATCCACAGTGTGAAGTGCTTAATGAGAAATGGCCACTCCCTTTTCTCCTCCTCCTCTGTGTCCTTGTCTTTCCCACCAGGACTAGTGGAAGGCAGAGATCTAGATAAGTGAGCCTGCTCTGTGTACTGGGATTTTTATTTCATACGGCAACCCCAGGGTCCATAGGGGAGGACATGTCGTGAACAAGCATATTTTTATTTTCACCATGAGCTGAGTCTCATAAAGTTGATGTTCGTGTTTCATGGGTTGCTGCCATTGCCGTCGCTCACAATGACATGGAAGCAGGGACCAGGAAGAAGCCAGGGGAAGAAGGATGATTTGGATTCAGCCCCTTAAAATTTTCTGATAGGGTTAGTGACATTTATCGCACTATTAATAGTGTAGGTGAGCAAGAAATAAATGCTTTCCAATTTGTCAGTGCTCATTATACGTGAGCCAGACCAGATTTGGGTCTCTTGTGAAAGATCTTGTAGCTTTCTGTTTCCTTTTTTTTCCATCAGGATCTCTTCTGGTTTACAGCCAAATGGACCTTACTTGCTGTAGTTCGGATAGTGAATGTTCCCCAAAAGTTCATGTGTTGAAGTCTTGGTCACCAGTCTCTAGTGGAAACTTCGAGAGGCTCCTAGTAGGAGAAAGTTAGGTCAGGAGGTCATATTAAGACACTGGCCCTTCTACTTCCTATATAGGATATTTGGAGTGCAATCCTTTGCTTTCTAGTGTCTATGAGGGGAACAAGGCTTTTTTTAACCATGTGCTCCTATCATGATGTCCTGGGCCACCACAGGCCTAAAAGAACAGGACTAAAGTGGCCATGCACTAAAACTTCTCAAACAGTAAGCCAAAGAGAACCTATCCTCTTTTTAGGTTGGCTGTTTAAGGTATTTTGTTATAGTGATGGAGAGCTGATTAATAAATCATTCAAGGTCCTACAGATGCCATGACAAGTCAAGGGGCAGGGGGCAGAGAATAGGAGGAGACTTGGAAGAAAATGCTAGATATCAGTTTACCAAAAGAAGAGATTCAAGTTTTAGTAAACATGAGAATCATCTAGAGGCCTTGTTAAAATATAGACTGCTAGGCTGTAATCTCATATTTCCTGACTCCATAGATCTGGGATTGAGCTTGAGATGTGAATGTCTAAGAAGTCCACGGTGATACTGTTTCTGTCATTTTGAAGTCAGATTTTAAGAAACCATAGCAATGTGTGTGAGTGTGAAATGAGACTAGGTATAGCTTTCTCTATATAGTTTTAAGTTTAATAAAATAGGAATTTTAAATTGGAAAATGAAGTAACCAAAATTAAAAGCTAAGTGGTTTTGGTCAGAAGCAGCATGAAAACAAGAAAAATATGAGAAATTGTCACAGCCCAGAGAAGTCTAAAGAAGCAGGATGGCTAAATGTGCCATCTTAGGTACAATGGCAGAAGAGAAAAAGTGCATTTGTTAAGAAGTAAACAAATATAAACCACAAATTTTGTTATAATAAAACATCAATATTGATTGCTTAATTATAATAAATGTATTACACTAATGAAGGATGTTAATGCTGGAAAACTAATTGTGCATGTAGCTCAGTGGTAGAGCGTGTACTTAGCATGTGGGAGTCCCTGAGTTCAGTCCCCAGTACCAATAACCATAATGATAAAGATAAAAGAAACTAGCTCTAGGTTACGTAGGAACTCTCTGAACTCTGTATTTTTTCCGTAAATGTAAAACTGACCATTAAAATGTCTATTTTTAAAAAGGAAACAAAATGAACACTTGGTAAAGGACAAAGGACACACACAGTTGTAAAGTTCTTGTACTGTGTGTGAGTGATATAAAGTCATTAGAATATACTTTATGTGGTAAATCCTACCAAAGGACCCACTAAAATAACATAAAGATTTACGACTAAACATTGAAGGAGATCAAATGAAATCATTAAAAATATTTAATCCATAAGAAGGCACAATGAAAGGAATATAGAACAAATAACACACTGACAATAGGTCGAAACAGCAAAAAAGAAGATTCAAAATCACATTAAATGTAATTGTCTCAACAAGTGACTTAATAGGGTTAGAATGCAGAGTAGATAAAAGTAAGACCCAAACTATATGCTCCTTGTAAGGAGGCAGTTAAAATAGAAAGATAGAAGTTTAAAAATAAAGGTCGGGAAAACATAAATCATGCTGACACTAAATTCAAAAAATTCTGGAGTGATTGTATTAATATCAGACAAAGGAGCTTCCACAATAAAGAAAATCACCAGCGGTAAAGAGGCACATTTCATGATGACAAAGGAGGCAGTTCATCAAGAGGATATAACAATGCTCACTGTTTATAGACTTAAGTACACACCTTCAAAAATGTCTTAAGCAAAACAAAGTGGGAAGTTTCAGTCCAAATATTTGCTACTTCTTCAGCCTTTTTCACTTTCTCATCTTCTGCCTTCTGTTAGCCAATAAATTTTAGTTATAGTCCCATATGTCCTGGAGGCTCTGTTCAATAATTTCTCTGTTTTGCTCCTTGTTTATATTAATTTATGTTCTATCTTGTGGTCTGATATTTTTCCCTCTGTTTTATCCATTCTGTTTTTTTATTGATTTTTTAAAAATAAATGACAGTGGAATGCATTAGAATTCTTGTTACACATATACAGCACGATTTTTCATATCTCTGGTTGTATGTAAAGTATGTTCACACCAATTCATGTCTTTATGCATGTATTTTGGATAATGATGTCTACGACATTCCACCATCCTTGCTAACTCCTGCCTCCTCCCTTCCCCTCCCACCCCTCTGCCCTATCTGGAGTTCATCTATTCCTCCCATGCTCCTCCTCTGCACTACGTCCTCCATTCTGCTTTTGATAGCTCTTCATTCTGCTTTTGACCAAAACCACTTGGTTTTTAATTTCGGTCATTATAGTTTCCAATTCTAATATTCCTGTTTTATTGACTCAAAAAGTATATGAAGAAAGCTATACCTATTCTCATTTCACGCTCACACACTCTGTGAATAATTCCACGATGTTGGTTCTCTAAATTGGATCCCAAAATGACTGAAATAGCATCACTGGTGAATGCTTTAGACACGAGGTGTCCTCCAAAAGCTCATATGTGAGACAATGCAAGAAGTTCAGAGGTGAAATTATTGGGTTGTGGGAGCCTTGACAGTGCTTTAATCAGTGCATTAATCTTCTGATAGGGATTAACTGGGTGGAACTGTAGAAAAGTAGGGGTGTGGCTGAAGGAGGTCTGTCACTGGGGACATGGCTTTGGGGTATGTACTTTGTTCCTGGTGACGGGAGCTGTCTTTTTGCTGATTACCATGTACTGAACCATTAGTCATCTTCCACACCTTTCTGCCATGATCTTGTGCCTCCCCTCAGGTCCACAGCAATGGAATCAGCCATCTCTGGACTGAGATCAAAAACCATAAACACCAAATAAATTTTTCCTCCTCTAAAATTGTTCTTTTCAGGTTTTCAGGTCACAGCAGGAAGAAAAATAACTAACACACTGGGACTTTAAACATTCACATCTCAAGCCCATCCCAGACCTATGGAGTCAGGGAATCTTGATTTTGGAACACAGCAGTCCATGATTCAACAGGCCCTCCTGATGATTCTCCTGTAAGATAAAATTTGAATCCATTCGTCTGAGAAATTTATGTTTAATATTTTCTTCAACATATCTTCATATTCTTACACACACACACACACACACACACACACACAGGGGTTACTGTTTATTTTATACCTTCAATTGGTTTAAATCCAGATTTTTCTCTGGAATCATTTTCCTTCTGCCTATAGAATGTGGTTTTAATATTTGTTTTATAAGACTGTTGTCCATAACTAACTTTAGCCTTTTTATATCTGAAAATTTCATGTTTCCCTCCATAATTGAATGATATTTTTTGTTAGTTATAGAACCATTAGTTGACAAGTTGGTATGGAGGGCTTTTGGGTTTCTGTCTTATTTTTCAGGTAATCGTGTTGCTCCACAGTCTTCTGACTTGCATTATTTATGACAAGAAGTCTGCTGTCTTCCTTATCTTTGTTCCTCTATGTGTCTTTTATCCCTTGTCTTCCATTAACATTGCTTTTATCACTGGTTTTCATCATTTTGGTTATGATATGGCTTGGTGTAGTATTCTTCAAGATGTTTGTACTGGGGTTCATTGAATTTCTTAGGTCTCTGGATATATAGCTTTCATCCAACTTGGAAAATTTCAACTAGCATTATTTAAGTATTTGTCCTTCCACTGCCTCCTCTCTCCTCTTCTTCAGAGACTCCACACAGACAGACACACACACACACACACACACACACACACACACACTTTTCAGTATTCAGTTAATGATATGAGGTAAACCTTCTGAATTTTTTTTTTAGTTCTTTTATTCCATTTCTCTTTTTTCTAATCCTTTGTCCTATAAACTCCTGAGCTACCTACATTTCCATCTCTGTCGCCTCAGTCCAAAGAAATGAGCAAACTCCACCAGGGCTCTTCTACCCTGTGCCACTGTCTAAAAACTGGAAACTTTCTCTAGGCAATAAGGTAGGACAGGGCTGGGGATGTGGCTCAAGCGGTAGCGTGCTCGCCTGGCATGCATGCGGCCCAGGTTTGATCCTCAGCTCCACATACAAACAAAGATGTTGTGTCCACCGAAAACTATAAAATAAATATTAAAAAACTCTCTCTCTCTCTCTCTCTCTCTCTCTCTCTCTCTCTCTCTCTCTCTCTTTAAAAAAATAAGGTAGGACAATTATATTGTTCCCTTTGCTTGTTTTCTGATTCTCAGTGATCTTCATCCTTCGTTACCTGATGTCTAAGAGATTAAAACCATGTCACATTTTTGTTCATTATTTTATTTTTTAGGTAAGAGGATAACTCTCATCCCTGCTGTTCCTCATTGACCACAAGTGAAGGTCCTCTTACTCATTTTTGAATAACTATAGTTATCCTTCTACTATTTCCTCAAGCAAAACTTACAGAATAGCAGGAAAAGTAACATGGGGCTGCCAGCAATTTTAAATGAAATGTTATCACAAACACTTGATCATAGTGTTTTTTGTCATTGTTCTGAGCCTTTGAGGGACATTTATTCTGATCATCCAGACAGATTAACATAGCTAGAAATTAAGCAACTTGTTTATCTTCTGCTTGTTTATTGAATTCATTTCATTTATGCTCCATTGATATTCATCAGGAGATAGTATTTTCTTTTACTGTTTAATTTTATATCCAGATGATTTTTCCCATTTAGGAGTCCAGATTTAAAAGAATCCTACATCCCACAAGGATGTTTATTACTTTAGCCCACCCACACTCCCTTAGGACTCTCACGTATTTTGAGAGAATTCTACACTTCACTCAACATGTGAAGATATTTATTTTGGCTTTCAGTGACCTTGATTCATCTGAATTTCAAAGTATTTGGCAGATATTCTTCATGGACTGTGGTTTAGGGAAGTAGCTGTTTCCCATTTTCACTACAAATAGAAATTTTCTTTTACATATTTCTTAATTTTTTCTCTTTTTCTTCCTTTCTTTTTTCTTTGTTGTTCTTTTGGATTGGTTTCAGTGAGGGTCATAAATTTCATCATTGAATTACCATCACTCACTAAAAACCTACTAACGAAGCTACATCTTATTTATCAAACTCTGAAACCTCAGTCAGTCATCTTTCTAAGTATGGAAGGCACAAAAGGAAAGTAAGCTAGTCAAGTAACTTTTGATTATTTTAAATAATTTCTCTTATATTAATCTAGTCTCATAGTCACTTATACACTGTCTGGGCTTTTATCATTGCATTCTTGCTTTTAGAAATCTTCCTTTTATATATTATTAAAACCTTCATTTTAAAAAGAATGTTCACATCTACAATATGAGATGCAAATCGTAGTTTAGATGTCACCTTTTCATGGTTTAATTATTTCAAAGTTTAATTTTACATATGTAAAATTACAATCTACTCTCTTATGGCACTCCTAACTCTTTTTATCTTACTCTAATTTCTATTTTTTTTCCATAGAATTTATGGGAAAAATCCCTATATACTAGGGAGTTAGGTATACTATACTATATATCAGAATTATATAATAATTACAGAGTATATAACACATATATACTCTCTTATATGATACATAATTCTACTACGTGTCTATGTGTTCCTAATATATGATATAGCTTCCTTTTTATTATGTTTATTTTCTGTCTTTTTTAAAATTGTTGGAATGTAAGCTCGTGGAAGCAGAAAATCTTCATATTTTTGTATTACTGTTTTGTTCACTTACAACAAGCTTGACATTTACTAGATTTTAATACATATTTTTTCAATTAATAAATAAAAATACCAAAAAAGATAAGCCATGTGTGACATGTAATGGAGCAGGAGAAACAAAATAAATTAGAAATGGAACTAATTATTGCATTTGCTGAGTTTCCTGGTATAAAGACAAAAATGTGATGTTACAAAACTCACTTTTGATATAGATTAAAAATGATCTTTAACCTAGCATTAAACTAAAGAATCAGAGCAAACAACCTTCTTAATTATCTCCTATTCTTTAAATTCATCTTTCTTTTTCAGAAACATTCTCACTAAAGGGTTGCTTTACTAATGAACAGATCCCCTGTTCAAATGTATTCATTTTGCTTCAGGGAAAAAGTACTGACTTTTTGGTGGCATTCAAAATCATTTTCAATATAATCCTGATTTATTCTTATCTCTCTACAGTTTTCTAAATATTTAACTTCAAGGTTATATACTTATTGGGTAAAATGTTTATCAGAGCTTTTGTCAATGTTTTGCGCACACTTCTTGTCTTTCATTTACATATTCCCCTTTGTCTTAGTCAGTTAGGGCTGCCATAACAAAATACCACAGACTAGATGACTTAAACTATGGACATTTATTTTCCTACAGTTATGGAGGCTGGAAAATCCAAGATCAAGGTTCTAACAAGGATTGGTTTCTGGTGAGGGCGTTCTTCCTGTCTTACAGACAACTACTTTCACATTGTGTCCTTACATGAGAGAGAGTGTCTGATCTCTACATCATGTATTTATTTATCTACCTATCTATCTATCTATTTATTTATTTATTAATTATACATGACAGTGGAATGCATTACAATTCTTATTACACATATAGAGCACAATTTTTCATATCTCTGGTTGTATACACAATATATTCACACCAATTCGTGTCTTCATACCTGTACTTTGGATAATAATGATCATCACATCCCACCATCATTAATAACCCCATGTCCCCTTCCTTTCCCTCCAAAAACTCTGCTACATATTTTATAAGTGCACTAATGCTGATGGTTCAGCATTAAAACCCTTAAAACATCACAAAACTTTAATACTCTCCTCCAATACAGTCAGATGGTGAGTGTAGGTGGGGCTTCAACAAATGAGTTTTGATGAAATTAAAAACTTCTACACCGTAAAATAAATCATTAGGAGCATGAAAATAACAACTACAGAAGAGGAGAAAATACTTGCCAGTAACCCCTCTGATAGGAGATTAATAACCAGAATATACAAAGAACTCAAAAACTTAAGCACACACACACACACACACACACACACACACACACACACTTATACACAAATAACCCAATAAATAATGGGATAAAAAAACTAAACAGAAACTTCTCAAAAAAAGAAACACAAAATACCAACAAATATATGAAAAAATGTTCAACATCTCTGGCAATCAGGGAAAAGCAAATCAAAGCTCCACTAAGATTTCATCTCACTCTAGTCAGAATGGCAGTGATCAAGAATACAAACAACAATAAACACTGGTGAGATTGTGAGGAGAAAGACACACTTGTACATTGTTGGTGGGACTACAGACCAGCAACCACTCTGCAAAGCACTATGGAGATTCCTCAGAAAGCTAGAGATGGAACCACCATTTGATCCAGTATCCCACTCCTGGGTATTTTCCCCAAAGATCTAAAATCAGCATACCAAAGTGATGCAGCCACGTCAATATTTATAACATCACAATTCTCAATAGCTAAATTATGTAATCAATCCAGGTGCCCACCAATAGATGAATGGATTAAGAAATTGTGATACACACATACCACACACACACACACACACACACACACAGAGTGGAGTTCTGCTCATCCATAAAGAAGAATGAAAACATGGCATTTGCTGATGAAAGAATAGAAATGGTGAACACCATGCTAACTGACTAGAAAACCAAGGGTCAAATATTTTCTCTCATATGTGGAAGCTAGAGTAAAATAAAAGTAAGGAGGAGGGAAGAATAAGATATCATAAAGATATAGGGAAGACAAATGGTACAGAAGAAGATCAAGTGGCAGAGTGAAGGGGTTAGACACAAAGCAGAAAAAAATATTTTTAAGTCATAATATGTGCATATATAAATATACCAAGAGAATTTCACCTTCCTGTGTAAGAACCAATCAAATAACAATAAATGAGCAAAAGGAAGTCTAGCAGAGAAGAGGAAGGAGAATGGGAAAGGACAAGAAGGAAAACTGAAATAAAATCCCTTGCCTGTGTAGGATAAGCCCAAGTATTATGGATAGCTATAAATCTCTAATAGAAAAAATAAATAAATTGTCAGTCCAAAACACTTGTCTAACCTATTGTCTTTGATTTAATGATGTCTTTGTTTACAATCGCTTTCAAAAATAATTCACATATCACTCACTCACTTTTTAAAAAATTTTTCTGAATCCCTATGAGAATCATCAGAGGCATTAACTACACTACTGCCTGACATTTCTAATATTTGTATATTATTTATCACTTGTGTTGTTTAACCTTTAAAGTATTTGTACTCTTTCACTGT
Source organism: Callospermophilus lateralis (assembly GCF_048772815.1). Taxonomy (NCBI): domain Eukaryota; kingdom Metazoa; phylum Chordata; class Mammalia; order Rodentia; family Sciuridae; genus Callospermophilus; species Callospermophilus lateralis. Next base: position 22,243,327 of record NC_135320.1, read on the forward strand.
AACAAAATTTTAAGGTACTTCATGTCAGAGACTATATCATTTATCTTCAAGTACCTAGAATGGATTCAATAAATTCATGCCAATTTTGTTTCATAGCTCTCAATAGTCTTAAAGCAATTGCATTTGTAGTAACTAATTAATAACTCATTTGATTATGTTTATAGGAAACGCTAATCCTGTTGCAAAGATGAAACAAAACCGAAGACATGTAACTTTTCCAAAATAATGTAATAGCAATGGTCTAACCTCTAAGGTTGGTTCCTTATTCAGATCTTTTTCTCCAACATTTACAAAATTATGCTTAATATAACATTTTTTTGTTAACTATTCCTTGATACATTCAAAAACTAAATAAATAAGCTCTCTCTCCCACCATAGGAGACTGATCCCTAATAAATGCTAATTGAAAAAAACTGTGGCAGAAGTCATTATCACTTGTCTTTATATAATGTCTCCGAGTCATCACTCAATGTCATATTAATACTTGGGGTGCTCATAGAGACTCACAGCCACTCCAAAATCCTGTGCATTTACCACAGGGCTCATGACACACAGTCTCCCTCCTCTCAGGATAAGCAGTTGACTCTGAGGCCTGCATTTCTGGGCTTTTTAGACCAAAAAAAAACCTACCTCTGTGTTGATTGTGCAACATTCATCTCATATTGTCAACCTGACAATGGGCCTCAGGTCAGGGAGAATATCAGTAGTAGGCACCACTTTCTAGGACTCCTAGGAGTAAGAGGCTCTGGGTGAGCATCCCCTGAACGGATGATCTCCACGGACTAAACTCCTTTGCACTCCTGTACTCTGGACTTGATCACTTTGGAAAAAGCCTGCCAGATCCATTGCAAGTACTGGTATCTATTTCTAGCCCAGAATTAGCCCTAAAGGAACACTTTATACAAAAAAATATATATATACTATCCTTTAACTTTTATGATCACAAAGACTTTTACTTCAGAGAGCTGGCTATGAATCTCAGAACCATTCTAAGTATTAGTGTGAACTTGGGCAAATGAATTTCTCTGGGGTTAGTTTCATTTATAAAATGAAGATAATTTTATAGTAAATAATTGAACCAGGTTTACAGATAACATACTTAAAGATATCAAAATGTTGCATGAAATAGGAGGCAGGCAAAACAGAGCTATTACCCAAAAGGTTGTGAAATTCTTCTACTTTGAGTAACCTTAAATGGTAAAAAAAAGAAATTTTATAGATTTGTGGTTAATAGGACTAAAATATTAGGTCACAATTTAATAAGCTAACCTTATATACTCAATGCAAATGTCTTTAAGGCATGTTTGGCCTAAATTTGGGGTGCATGGCCCACTTGTGGCCACAAGAATTACCTTATCATCTAACAGCAGCTATTCCCCCCTGCCCCTGGGTCCAGAGGTTAACTTCAGAAGTCAGCAATTTAACTTTTAACAATTAAATGCCCTCAACTGGAAACCTTTAACTAGTTCTTGAATATAATCCAAAGAGAAAAATGGAGGCATATATGTTGATTGCTCTTTAATATTCCAAAAGTCTTAAGTATTAAACCAAAAGCCATAGTATTTATATGTGAGGTCTCACAGACAAAGTACAAGTTGCATAGAGATAGGATGCCTCCCTCCCAGTCCTAGTACTTCTCCCTATTTGTCTGAAGAGAGGAACAAAGAACCCAGTTTCTCTGGGCATCAGCTACACAAGGCCAGTATTATTACGCACATCTCTCCTCAGCTGTGTGGTCAGTAATGAGATGTTGGTAGCTTGGAATCAGTCATGAAGCATATTTAAACTATGAAATGGGCATACACCACAAATCAGGGCATTTTTATTAGGAGACACAGGAATTGTTAAATATTTACCAGCACACCATCAGGTATGGCAACATAGCCTTACTCCCTGTAGATATACCATCCTGAGGGTGCTTCACAAATACAGAATCTCAAAGGCAGACTGTGACTGACCTTTAATATGGATGAGAGGAGAAGGAATTAGTATAATATTACATTCTCTGTAATGATATATCTTTTGGATCCTGGAAGTGTATTTACTTAATGGTTCTGTCAAAAAAATAAAAGGAAAATAAAAGGTTAACCACCCCCCCGCCCCCGGAAAAAAAAAATTCTATGCCGCTGACAGATGAATGAAATAAAACAAACACAAACTTTGCAAAGGTTCGTGCTGAGGAGGCCCACACATCCCTCCAAACCTCTTTGGTCTGGCTATCAGGCTGGAAATCTCACAGACGTGGGCTGGCAATGAAGATTTCCAATGTGTCTTGGGTTTGGCTCCGTCAAGAACACCACAAGCTGGGTTCACTTCTGTGGTATTGCTTTACTTCCGAGTCCACAAGAACCGTGCAGTAAAAGGATCAGGCAAACAAAACAAAGAACATGAAAAGGAAAACAGGAAGGGAATTTGACCAATGACTGCAACCCTCAGCCAGGATCTGGTTTGATTTTCATGGCAAGGGCTCTCATGGCGTTTAGACCAACTCAAGCCTACCCCTTTCCTTTTCATCTCCTCCACATTCCACTCAGCAAGATTTTTAACAGAGATGCAGAGCTGATGCCATGAATTTATTATTTTGGCTGGTGTCAGATTCTCTGAGGAACACTGGCAAAAGACCATGAACCTGCGTTTGGCACCAATCAACTTGGCAAACGAAGACCTTCAACTTGGAGTGAAAGCAGAGTTGGTGTTTCCCGGGCATCTGGGTTCAGGACGTATACAGCACTTGATTTGCTCCCTGAAGATCATCTGTTCTCTTGAAATGCAATTTTAAAAAATAATCCAGGGGCAACCCTGTGAGCTCATACTGTCTTTGCCAAGGTTGCTCACCCCAGAGGAGGAGGGACATACAACGAAGCAGACAGGCAGGAGTCCATGACGGCTCAGGAAGTCATTCCCATTCCTTCCCAGTCAAAGGGTCTTTCCAACGCAGCATGCAATTCTAAAGTCACAATTATTTCACCACAATGTAAGAGGGGAAAAAATGAGGTGTAACGGAATGGGGGCGGGTGGCAAAGACAGTGAATCACCAGATTGGGAGATGTGCAGGGTTAGCCACCAGCTGTTTCTTTAGACCCATCAAAGTTCAAAACTGCCTGGCTGTGGCTCCACCCTGGATCCCCTTTACATTCACTGCACAGCACAGAGTTTGGCTTTCTGGCCTCTAGGGAAGTTCCTACTGTGCCTTTTATCCACAGATTGCCTTTGAATATGTGTGCAACATTAGCCTGCTTGGAACTGTACACATATTCATTGTTGTTGAAAAGTGTGAGTTAGAGAAATGGAGATAACCAGGAAGTCTCTCTTTCAAGACCACAGAACAATTATAAGTATCTGCTTTGAATCCTAAACTACCTCAATCTCTGCCTAATCAAAGGGAAAAGTAAGGTAGTAGGCTCTTGGAGGAGGGAGTGGGACAATTAGGTCACACACCATGGCTTACTCTACAGTTGGTCATTGACCTTTTCTAGCAGAGCCAATTTACTTACAAATGCTAATAAAGATGGGGTAGACTCCAGTAGTCATATCCTTGGATTCACAATTCAATCCCTGCCCCCACCACTTTTTCACTTGGCCAGTTACTTAGAGGTGAACCCTCAATCCCCATAAGGACAAAATGAGGATAATGACAACAGATTGATTTGTTGTGATGATATAAGCAAGTTAGTGCCTATAAAACATTCAGTCCAAAGTTTGTCCCTCACAAAGCAGTTTTGTTTACTTTTATTATTACTAAACTGCCGCAGTCTGGCTGGGCACAAATAACCAGGAGGTCACGAGCCACTTGTACATTCAAGCAGGAACGAACTTTATTCCAGAACCCACACAAACTCAACGGGAACTCAACGGAAACTCCGCGAGAACTCAAAAGTAGCGGGCACCCGAGGCAGCAGGAGCCGCCCCACCACCGGACAGCAGAGGTCCACATACACAACTGAATACACAGCCTGCCTCAATCCAGCATCATCCAGTTACAGCAATCAGTTACCACCTCAATAATTATACACAGCTTAACTCAATCATCATCATCCCAATGGCTTGCTGGCACCACCCCTCAACCACCGCTTCTGGCAAAATGCCAGGCACCATCTTGACTTGGTTGTGGCTCTCAACACTAAACATATTAAATTAAGCACATTTTATATTTGGGAAATGAGGCAACTTCTTTTCGAGGGGGATAGGAAGAAACCTTTTCTTAATTACTATATCAGAAAATAGGCCTAAGAAATTCCCCACAGTAACTGGTTCTGTTTACTGAACACTTACTGATATTTTTGAAAGCCTACTATGTGCAAGCACAAGCCTAACCCTAAGGATATGAAAATGAGTTAGACACCATCACTAGAGAATACTCTCAGAGCCAGATGGTGCAGCCTATCAGCTCATCACTGTATGTCACTCAAGGCAAGAGGCAATGAGCTGGAGCAATGACCAGGGTCAATGGCAGCACAACACGCTTTCTAAAGTTATGGCTCTGAATCATCATGTCATTTTTACGTCTCTGTGGCCAAATGACCTGAAGTTGTACTAAAGTCAGCTTGTTCTGGAAGCTTACATACCTGTTGTGTTGGAGCAGAGCACAATGAGGGCTGACCCCTCTGGGTGCTAGGTTCATAGAAATGCCCTGCAACCTGCTTTATCATCATGAATAAGTTTTTACTCACATTTCTCCTTGATTCAGTTGTTTTATCTATAAAATCAAAACAACCCAAGCACTACCTCTTGCAGCCACTATAAAAATAGATGAGAAAATACACATAAAGTCCTTAGGGAAGCAGTTGATATGGGAGAAGTTCTTGATCCATATTACTAACAAAAAAAAAATAACTTCACAAAAGATTATTTAAAATTCATAACTATAAATCTACTTCACAATGAAAACCGTAGGTACGTTCAACTTTTGCTTATAAAGCAAATAGAGTCTTCAAATATATTTTAATAGTTTTTCAAGCTGTTTTTCTCAGTCTTAGAATAAGAATTCTAATTCTATCTACACAAGAATCACCTGGGAAGATCCATAAGCACTTATCCCTGCATTTTACTATAGACATTCTGATTAATTTCTCTGGGTTTGGATCCCAGCTCTGAATATTTCTAAAAATCCTTCCAAGTGAAGAGATGTTACAGTTAGAGTTGAGAATGACTTAAGTTAGAAAAATGACAAGCACAAGTCCATCCTTACTAAGTTGGGCCTGCATGTTATTTTGAAAAATTTTAACATGCCTACATCAGAATACCAATTTTCTGATAAAGGCATGTTAAAATATTCATGTCTAATTATTCTTCTCTCAGAAAATACTAAAAGATGTAGGTTTTTCAGGCTGGCATCTGCATTTCTATAATCATTTCTTAAGTAGCTGAGTAACAATAGTACTACACTACCATCAAAACGGTAATCGCTACCATTTCCTTAGTACTTTTTTTTATCTATTATGTATTGAATGTAAGTCACCTCCAAAATGCATATCTTGAAGCTCTAATACCCAGTATATCGTGTCTGAAGATAAGGCTTTGGATTATATGAGTAATGAGGCAGGGACCCCATGATAGGGATTCCTGTTCTTGCAACCTGTGAGAAACCAGAGGTCTTTCTCTTTCAACCAAAGGACATGGTGAGAAGGCAGCCATCTGCAAGTCAAGAAGGACCTCACCAGAACCTAACCATATGACACCCTGATCTCAGATCTGTAGTCTCCAGAACTGTGAGAAATAGACCTCTGTTATTAATCCACCCAAGACACAGTGTTTCAATATAAAGCCTAAAAGATAGTGTCTCTCACTAAATTACGGTACTAAATATATCACCTCATTTAACCATTTATAGCAACCTTACTGAAGCTTGGATATTTATACCTAAATAAACTCTCTGGTAAGGTGACTAATAGCCCTGGACTAAGACATACTAGGTCTGAGCCTCTGTCCACACTGATGGCATGAACAGGTGTATGGTATTGAACTCCTCTAAGCCTTTTATTAATGAGATGAGGATTAAAGGTGATAAGGGCATAAGGCATGGCAAATAGCTCCGCTGAGTTCGCTAATCATAATAACAATAGCATTATTATACTGAGACACAAAAGGGTTAATTATATTACCTAAATTTACTCAGCTTCTGAAGAATGCAGCATGTGTACAACAAACTCTCTGCCTTTCCTTTTCAACAAAACTGTTACGAGACAGTTTTTCAACAAAACTGTTACGGGACATTCCCTCTAATTAGACCATCTGCTTAAATCTGGCTATCATTGGTGAAGGTCACTTATGTAGAATTCATTTTTCCATTATTTTTATAGCTTCATCTCCAAAATATTTTCCCAAGGGATGCAATTCTGTTTGGGGAACACAATAAACCAAAGACAGAAAATAAGATGTTAAAAACACATCAGTTGTGCCTATGAAATTCTCTAATCAGTTCCACAAAACCTGTATGCGTTTTATAGCTTGGGTTTACTATGGACATGTCTCTTTTACTTCATTTTGATAAATCTCATCGCCATGGAAGCCAACTCCCTTACTTTCTCTCTGAATGTAGATACTATCTTTAGATTTTTAAAGCTGTGTAAATTTAAAGTTGCAGAAAGACTAAAGAGTTATAATTCTTCATTATATACTGTGCCCATCTGACACAGATTTTTAAATACACAGGTGCTGAATTATTTGAGATTTTAAAGAAGAAATCTAGACTAAGTCAAGGTGAGACTTGTTTGAATGGATATTGTAATGTACCTTATGAATTAATCAAGTTGTGACCTACTTTACTCAACATTTCTTTGATACACTTTCTTTATAATGATTATGATGAGGTATACTTTTTCTAAACTCTGGAGTGTTAACATGATCTAGAATTGCACTTTTGGGAGGCATCTTTCTTGTCAAGGAGAGAATTTGGCTTGTAATTCTCAAAACAAGCCATACAATAACAAACCCCTAACCTTAGTGGCTGAATTTATTTCTCACTTGTATTACCTGTCCAACACAGGTCAGTATGGCTCTATTTCACACAGCCATGAACCTAAACATCTTTATATATTGTCATCTCAATATCTTAGACTGGAAATGACACATATACCCTTCCCCTTGGCCAGAATTAGCCATGTAACCTTTACTAAATGCAGGGGACTGGGAAATCTTCCATGTTCCTAGAAAGAAGAAGAGAATGAGATAAACTGAGTTTTTATATTTTTACTTTGTCACAGATCCAAAATACCTAAATTTTACAGTGAATCCCAACACTGAGTAAATAAAAGATATTAAAATCTAGGTTCATACCTTACTCAGGTTGTATACCTATTTGTTTTCCTTTGCTGAAATACAAATTTCCATAGCCCAATTTAAGCCACGGATAATGTGATACTGAATATGCTCTCAGAAAGTTCTTCTATTATGTGCTCAATATTTTTGCCTAAAAAAAAAAAAAAAACAATTGGCAACATCTAACAATAAAATTTCCACAACCACCATAGTTCTCCATTGGTAAGCTAAACTTTGGGCAAGTCATTCATTCAAATGTCTGCTCTTAATAAAGGACCCTATAGGCATAGCTGCTGGACATTATGCTGGAAGCTTACCAGTTACTTGCAAGCTTTTCAGAGCCTCCATTTTTAAACCACAGGTTGGCCATCTCCCAAGAGAAGCCGTATGTGCTGCCATAACCTCAAAGCCATGCACCTCCTGCCATGTGGTAGGCAATTTCTTGAGAAAATCACTGTGTGGCCGATGCATTGTTCAGACAGTGGGTCATATGGATACCTTAGGGCTGCAGGTAACACCCAGGGTTCTTCAGGCATATTGTAAATGACAGAAGAGTGAGGACAGTTGCCAAAGCATTGCTTCTACCAATGCTCAAATCCATCTTGGCATTGAGATTTTTTTTTTTCAAAGAAAGAGTGAGAGAGAGTGAGAGAGAGAGAATTTTTTTTTAATATTTATTTTTTAGTATTTGGCAAAAACAACATCTTTGTATGTGGCACTGAGGATCAAACCCGGGCCTGATGCATGCCAGGCGAGTGCGCTACTGCTTGAGCCACATCCCCAGCCCCTCGGCATTGAGATTTGACATCAGATCTTCTGTTGGCTTTCTAGAGACAGTTCCTGTAAGCATCAAAGTCCCAAAATGGACAGGAAACCACCATAGAAATTTTACAAAAACAAGCAGAAAAGTGGTCAGAGAGCCAAACACAAGTTGAAAAACCAACAAACATGTCCAGTGTGGGCAAGCTGTGGTCTTCAGTAGAGGAAAAAGGAGGAACAGCATGCCTAAGACAGAGGATGGTGGCTGCTCCTTCTTTCCCCTCGAAGGAGTGGCTTATAGGACTTTGACTTCAGCAGCTAACAATGGCTATTTTCCGAAGAACCAATCAAAAAATTCATACTCAATTAGTTTCAGCTAACAAAGGATATTAAATTTTAAAAAAATATTGCAAATTAAAAACTACCCTGAAATAAACCAGAAGAACTAATTCTTAGGCCTTATAAAAATGCCAGTGGTCCCCTTGTCGCTGTTTTACAAAGAAATAGTACACGTTATCACACACGGGCTGAAAGGAGCTCCAATTTGCAATGCCTTATTTACCTCCTACATAAGGAAATTTCTAAGTGCCTTAGATTCCCCCTCCCTATTCCCGTAGAAGAGTTGTTTTTATTCCATCCACCCACAGGAAATGTCTACAGCCTCATTAACCCAAACTACTAAAGGTTGTTCAACAAATGAGCCCATGCTTGTCTCGCTCCTGAAATCCAGCTGTGCTTACAGGAACCGGGGACCCTGAAGTGCAAGGATTTTGACCTTCTGCTTCCTAGAAGCCGTGTGTGGGCCACCCACTCTGTCAAGTGTACATAAAAATCTTGACTCTTGAAATCACTTTTTCAGCCTCTAAAGTGCCGGTGTGTCCCTGAGACTTCTGTCCTCTTTCCACAGCACAGACTCTCAATGGATGATGTCATTTATTGCCTTGTTTCTATTATGCTTTGTTGGGTCATCTGTACGTTCCTGATGCTCAAAATCTTGAAAATGTCCCCAACTGAACTGAACATCTGCCCATCATTGTAAACATATTTCACCACCAGGTGTCCTGGCCAGAAATCAGACCATTATCCGCGTGACTCCTCCTCACCACCTTTAATCAATTAACTCTCTAAATTCCTCCCCTATGTATACAGTTCTGGGTCTCCAGTGTTATTACTGCAAGTGTCTAATCATTCTTGCTGCCTCCGGTCTTATCCCTTTATGACCATTTTCCACACCGATGCTAAAAATTGTCTTCCCCAAATGCAAATCTCACTATTCACTTGCTCAGAACTCTTCGGTGTGTACCTCTTGCCCTCTTAATGTAATATATCTTACATTACAGCAATCTTTATGGTTTGGCTGCTACTAATTTCTCATCTGCTTCATTTGGCAAAACTACATCCCCTGTGTTTCAGATACACTCAAATATCCACTTCAGCTAATATACCATGTTTGTCCTGTTCACCGGCTCTTGTTCTAAACTATTCTCTCAAAATATCTTTTAGGTCCCTTTTTAATACTCTCTGTCAAACCTATCAAACTTCTCCAACATCATCTGAACAACCCTCTTAGTATTTTAGATTGTCAATGAAACAAAGTGCAAGATTCCTTGTGTATAATGTAGATTATTATTCCTCATAGACTTTTTGTTCTATCTGCTCCCCTGCTTCTGGAATTTCCCAAAGGCAATTAGATCTTTACCATATTTTGCCTTAATAGACCTAAGTAGACCCATAGAATTCTGCAGTTTGTTCTTAAGATATATTACAACTCACTATCAGTGTATTGCCCACACTAGTCACCTAACTCCATGAATGCAAAGACTCTGGCTATCCTGCTACTGATGGATCCCCAGAGTCTGTAACAGTAGACCCTATGGGTCTACCTATGGGATTTGCTATTAAGAGGTCTACTATAAATATTTGTTGAGTGAGCATTAAATGAAATAGGGAGGGGTTTGACATTCTCCAAGTCCTGTGAAGAGATATCCACTTGTTTTAAAGAAAGGAGGCAGAGCAATAGTCAGCTTATGAAACCTTTCTCTTTTCTCTTAGTGTACTGTGCAGCAGCATCACATCAGGATAGTCACAGCTCCTGCTGGTCCCATCCCTGGAGGCCTTCCAGTTAAAATAAGTACAACCAATTACTGAAGGAAGTATATTCCAGGAAGAATTTAGATCACATTGGGTCAAATACCAAATTTAAATCTAACTTAGGAAAACTTATGAAAACAGTGTAAAAGTCATCATTGTCCATTTTCATAGTAGCTGTGATATCCTCTCAGATATTTGTTGACTTCTTTCTGCCTGATCACCAAACTTAAGTGTTCCTTGGAGAAAACCCATTCATACCAGAGGCCATCTTTAGGCACCCTGCTCTATTTCATCTTTTCCACACACCCGTATATACGCATATGAGTGACAAGTCTATATGTTCAGCCCTACGTTTTGGCCCCAGTACCTCTGGATATCTCAGATCAAATGCCTATAGACAGCTCCATAACAACATATCTTCAAGGAACTTATCTCTAGCAGTGAATCTCCTGCTTTTCCTTCTGAGGTCTATCCCTACTCCCAGGCCTGAGTCCTGGGAGGCACTCTTGGCAACTTTGTTCTCTCCCCTTCTAGAAGTGATCATTTACACAGCAGCCATATCTTACAGAGGTTTGGGTGTTTTTCTGCTTCCTTGGATATGGAATTTTCCAACCACAATTGGATCTTTATCATTTTTTTTTGCCTTAACAGACCTACATAGACCCTTAGAATTTTTGTCTTAAATTCTGCAATAGCTAATTGGTCTCTCCATTTTAGGTTTGCCCATTTAGGTAGAAAATGTTTTCTACCATTTTCCTCACAGCTGCCAGACCAATCTAAACCTAACTCTTCACCTGACAGCTTCACTCTACTCTCCCCTGCTGAAAATCTTCAGTGGCTCTCTTCCATGGCTGTCATCCTTGGTTATTCATCAGAACTTTTCAGTCAAAACTGAAATACTTAATAGGGGGGAGTGAATAGGATCAAAGCATATTATTTGCATGTATGAATATGCCACAATGAAGCCCATTATTCTGTATAGTTAAAATCCACTAATAAAAATAATATTACCAATCGACATCCAACTCAGTCCAACTGAATCCTAATCTCAGAGAGGGGGCCTGAGCGTCTGCAACTCTGATGAACATTCAGAGCTGAAGATCACAGAGTGACTTGTGATTTTTCCCCAAGCAGTCCCTGTCCAATCCTATTTCCCACCAACTACCACATCTATCACACTCTGTGTGCTCCCATGATGAACACCATGCACTCATTCCATGCACACTCTGCCCACTCGGATTTCCAGTGTTCCTCTGTTGCTCCCACTCAGGCTGTCCTACCTGCCTTTTGACTCAACCTAAATGTTAAAGAATGAGCTGAGGCATCATCTCTTCCAAGGAGTCTCTCTGTGACTTTTTATCCACTCCACAACTCCCCTCTTCCAGGTTCACATACCCGAGATGTTCACAACTGCTCTTTGGTTTTTCCATAGCAACCCGGGCTCTATCACTGCCTGGTAAATCATATATTCATATGGGTGCTTCCCCCAATAGACTGTGATACTCTTAAAGACAAGGGTCTGGCCTCCTTGTCCAGAAGGTCAGAGGCTATCATAGTTCAGTCAGGCACAAGCAAAGGCTATGGTATGACATAAAGCCCAGAGCCATCTGTCCACAGTAGTGATTTTGGATGGGAAATCTGAAGAGTATCTCAAAAAGCCCTTTGCGGGGGGGGGGGGGATGTGAGGGTTCAAGCCCTTCTATTGCTATAACTCTGGAGCTGTTTTTTGGGTTTTTGTTTTGTTTTTTAAAGCCATATGAGTAATGGAAGCCAAGTTACATGTCAAGGAACACAGGTTCAATGTGTGATATTTGGAACTAAAGATTAGAAAGCAACCTCAGATGTACCCTGCTTTAGGATCTAACTGTTCACTTGGTCTTGGCTTCTGAAAGTGGTTAAGGGTCTATATGAAGATTAGAGGACAGATATTATAGTGTAGTGTGTGTGTGTATGTGTTAGAGAGAGAGAGAGAGAGAGAGAGAGAGAGAGATTCATAGCTGGTATAGATAATGAAGATTCTCCCTTTGACCAAATTTTAGTGCCCTCTGAGCCCTTTCCTCTACTAGGCCTCATGTCTCTGACTGTAAAACCTGCCTACTGTCCACACAAGTGAATTCATCCACCCCTGCCCCTCAAGTCTTGAACAAATAAATACAAATCTAGGTTAGAGCAGCATGAGGTTGCATCCCCAGGGATGAATGAGTTCAATTCTGTTAAGTTTCTGCCTAAGAAAGCTCAAGGACGCCAACAAAATTTACTGTTCTTTCTAGCAGGCATGTCACCCAGTCCCTGAGGGAGAATGGAAATTGATCTTCGATAAGCACTAATGAGCAACCTAGGTAAATTCCACATGGACTAAATTCCTTTTCCTTTGCACACTTTTTATAAATATCCACTTCCCTGTTTCTGCTCAAATCCCCAATGTTCCCCCTCTCTATTCCTTCATTCTTACCTTAAGAGGCCTACCATTACTCCGCACAAATTGAAGTTGAGTTCAGCTCACACTGGACCATCTTCCCTATTACAATAGTTGGTTCCTGATTAAGATCTGTCCTTATTGCTTTAATTAGGGTCTGATTTTGTTTCTCTTTGACAGCATCCTTGGCAATATATATTCTATCATCTGACATCCTGGTGGATCTGATTCTTGAGGTTCATGTGGCACTTAGTGGGATGAGAATCTTCAGAAAAAGGTCCATGGGCAAGAGGAGGATCAAACCCACCATGTGATTGTTGGAGAAAAATACCTTAAACAAAGGTATTAGGGGTGATAAGTACTTCTTAATGGGGGGGGGAGTGGATAGGATCAAAGTATATTATTTGCATGTAAGAATATGCCACAATGAAGCCCATCATTCGGTATATTTTGAATAAATATTCTTCACAGTAAGAATTTCTAAATAAGAAGTGTTCTCATCCCTTAAACACATATTGCCTTCCCATTTTTCTGCTCAAAAATTTACTGTTTTCTAAGTTTTACATTTGTTTCTACTTATAAAAAAACTTTCAGGAAAACTGATCTCTTGAGTTTCTATACACAAGAAAAAATTAATATAAGAAAATTTATTGTATTATTTGTAATAGATGTTATTTATATTTAGGAATATGACTTAATTCATACAATCAGAATTCCTTTTTTTTATTCTTTTAGCCATGTTCTGGCCTTTACATTTGTTTCTTTGATAGCTATTCAGATAGTTTTATAACAATGCAACCTTATTGCCTTAATGGTCCAGAAAGCAAATTTAGTTTGAGATTAGTAAGATAAAACAGACAGTTAGACATACTTAATAAATTTACTTAGATCCATTCATTCATCATCAATGCATAGCACATTCCAAAAGCAAGTATACAAATTTAAAATGAATAGTAATTAAATAATAATAATTCAATAATTGCAAAAATTCTCAAACAATTTTCATTGCATGTGCCTTGATAGCATGCATTTCATTCCATATTGATTTGCTTTATTGAGTTAACATCAATTATTTGTTCTGATGGGAAAATAAAAATTGAAGGAGCAGTAGTGGGGAATGCACCTCTTATACTGCCGCACTCAACACGTACAGCCGGTGATGATACCAAACAGCTACCTCCGCACAGATCTAAATAACACATCTTGGCACATTTGGGTAAGTACAATGTTTATTAATCTAAAAAATGAGAAGATATTATAAAAATAGAAGAAGTAGAAAACCTTAGACAAGTTAAAATACAGAAAAATTTTAAGCAAAGTTATTTGAATCAGGCAATATTTAATATATCAAATATTAATAACTATATATAAAGTAATCTAAACCCAGGACACTAACCATGTCAACAGGTAGCAGGTATCCTGACCACCCCCAGATTCCTTTTCCGGGATTAGTGTTCTCTGATTACACACATGGGCACCCCCTGGTTATAATAGTATTGTTTATTATTGATATTATAAAAATAACCATTCTGTAAATGATTACACATAGTAAATAAAATTGGGACTATACATAAGAATTTGAATAATTGGAATTTCTTTAAGGACCACTTGTAACTTCTTCTACTTGTTTCACAGACCTGTAGAGGAGAAATGAAATTAAAAAGAATGTATTTAAGACTAAGTCAGTAGTGCAACATATTAAAAAGAAAGCTTGGGATCTTAATGGTTTTCTCTACTCAGTACAAACTTTTTACAAAGACATTGACATTAGAGTATTCCCTCTATTAATCATAATTTTCTTTCAGTATGTAAACTTCTGGTACCCGTATAAAATCCTAATCAGATGAGGGTGGCAAGGGAAAGTATCCATTTCTTTAGCACGTTTTATGCTCTTTTTCTGCTTTGTCATAGTTATGTCTTATATTTCTGATTCACCAATTAGACCTTAAACATTTTTGAAGAAAACTATCAATCTCTAAATTATGGAAAGTCTTGAAAGAATACTTTGCATATGGCAGTTTGTTCAAAAAAATATTATCTAACAGAGGAGAGTGAGCAAAGTCAGGAAGAAAGGAAAAAGAAAATGTGACTGTTTTTGCATTTTTCCCTATCTGGAATTAATTATTATACCAACCAATCCCATGAACTCCTTTTATCTGACTCCTTTACCATTACTACTGAAGGTAGAATTCTCTGCTGCATGCACTTCTCTCACCCAAATGACTGTCACCATAATCATCAGCATTTTGTGTAAATAATTGTTCATTATATGTCTTCTTCACAATTTAATAAATTTCCATGAGAACCACAAAAGGGGCCATGTTGCCCATGATGGTGATGTGCTATTCTCTGGCATGGTGCTGGATGCGTGACAGGCTTTTATTAAATTTAATCACAACAATGATTGACAGTTCTTGGATTGAAGAACAGTGTGCCCATTTATCATACAAAGAACACTTGAAAGACTGAAGAAGGGACCGTATAATAGTGTACCTACAGTGCTGCAAGCATTGTCTACAACCCCAAAAGATAGAACCATGAAGAAGATGGCTATAAGGATTCAGATTTTGGAGCAAAATAAGATAGTAATTTATTTTAGAACAATTTGAACGTATTTTACAACTTAAGCATTAAAGTTTAATATGAAAATAGTATTAATGATCAAAGGACTATTATCATACCACACAGAGACAACCACAGCATTTTGTCTGTATCCATCCAGACAGTAACCTGAATTGTAAATTTATCATGTGTATGTTTCTATTTACCATGTAGAACCAAAAATGATTTATATTTAATACTTTGTCTTATGATTTGCCTTCTTAATATTGGGAGAATTTTCCTAATATTTTTATTTAAAAGGCACATGTATATGTAACATATATGTTAATATCAGATTAAGTATATATATGTGTGTATATGTCCAACTAATGTATATTTCATCCTTCCTATTGGAATCAGATTGGTGTAATTTTTTGAATCAACCCTCTTTTTTTTTTGGTTATCAGTTTCCCTTTTTATATGCTTTTCATGTTTTATTGTGAAATTTTTCTCATGTTTTATAGTAAAACTTTTTTCATGTTTTACTAAAAATTATGTGGCAATGAATATACTATGATTCTGAAAGCTAAATCCTGATGCATTGCAGAAATTATTTCTGTAGGTGATTCCTAATACAGACTGAATGGGTTACTGATCATCTAGAGAATAACAAAGATAAATGAGCATTAAGGGAGATAATGAAGTCTCCGTTACTCAAAGGTTCATGTGGAGTCTGGATGACCATTTGGTAGGTGTACTGAGAGAAGAGACCAACGTGGGATTAGGAGAGGAGCAGATGATTCGAAAGTTCTTTCCAGCTTTTACATTCTGTGGTCCTATTACATGTGGAGAAGAGACACTGCTGATTTTATATCCAGTTCATAGGTCGCTTCATGTCCATGGATGTGACACTGCTCTGAGATGCTGTAACTCTAGGAGATACTTAATGGTGACAGAGTTCATAATCTGCATAGTCCAAGGGATATGTATTTCAGCTCAACTCTATCTAAAATGTATTTTCCTGTTAAGGAGAAGGGATTTAAAATCCCCATCCCATCATCACAGCATAGGAGAATAAGGACTAAATGAGGACAGGAGACCTACACAGCATGAGAGAGAGAGAGAGAGAGAGAGAGAGAGAGAGAGAGAGAGAGAGAGAGAGAAAGGAAGATTATGCAGGGTCCTTGGCACAAAATCTTTCCCCATTAAGTCAATAGGAGAATGGTTTTTAAAAATATGAACTTTGAGCATTGGAGATAGCACCCACAATTACCTGACATTGATATTAAGTGCCCTGAACAAACATACCAGAGTAGACCAGGGTAGGACAAGAGCATGGAACACAAAGAAGATCAGCAGAACCTGCACAATGAAAGAAAAAAAAGTAACATGCCAGACCAGGATGAAATATGTTTCAAACACAAATTCCCTGCTGGTTTCACAAATTCCTAGTGATAGCTCATTAAAATTAATATCAGGACTTCCCTTACCATATGTAAGGAACTGCAATCACAGTTAACTCTGTAATAGTATGTATGTTCTCATTCAACTATTCTGTCATTTTCAATTTAAATTTTTATCGATTTTTGAAATAAACATAGAGAGTGTTTTTGTTATAGATGTGTACTGTGGGAAGACATCCTCTAAGTTGCATCCATGATTCTGACACCCAGTTTGGGTTTAGCAGGAAAGCCAGGCACCCCAACACAGCTTATTTAATACTGGATATCTACACGTTCCACATTGTGATATCATAAAATTTATAAATTCTACCATTATCATGATGCTATATGATTTACATGAGATAGTGTATATAAACACACACACGTACACCATATTTATAATGCTGTGTGTATAATATTACATATTAAACTTAATTCCTTTTAATGAAGTCCTGCAGCAGAAGAACATTCAGAAAAGGAGGCTACTTTGAAGGAAAGGAAAAGTAGCGCTTAGAGGATAATGTGGCATAAATATTCTACTTCAAAAGAAGAGGCAAATTAAGGGTAACAGCAGACAAACTAAGAAGATAAAAGAGATAAGCAATTTCAAATGTTCAAAAATTAGTTCTAGATACACTAGAACATAGATATTAAAATAGATGGTCTACAAACGTTTAATTAGTCAAAGAATTAAAATAAAATAATAAAATTAGTCAAAGAATTTTAGACAACAACTTATTACATCTGCTTTTTTGGAGAATCAAACTATACAAAAGTGTATAGTTTGTATATATCTATGTATATTACTAGAAAGTCCTAGTAATAAAAAAAATCTATTTAACCTGATTGTCACCAAAATTATTTGATTTGGTAAAAGACTTTTCATGTAAAACTCATTTTCAGAAATGCTGTAAAGCTTCTGTTGGTAATTGAAGCTTCAACTAGAGTAAGATTTTATTTATTCTGTTGTTTCATACTTATCATAATAAAGTTCTTCCTTGGATATTGACTTGGTGTTGGGGCCATCCAGCCTGATACTGAATCCCTGTTTTGAAGTAGGTCTCCCTGCACTAGTGATAGCCCTTTCCTTCTCACATGCATAAGGATGTAACAAATGAAGCAGCTTTAGAAGGAGATAAACAAGTAAGAGAGTAGTGTCAGGTTTGGAAATAAAGATTAGAACACTCATTTTTTATTTCTTAAGGATTATGGTATAGGACAGGTTTCCACTGTTTTTCTATAAAAAAACAGAAATCAGCTAAGACAATTAATCACAAATGCGTGTGTAGGGATTGAGGTAAATCCTATATTAATGCATCATGGTCATTGCCATACTGATGGAACTACCACTACTCTAGAGCAATAGCAGGTTAAATATATGACATGTCACTGAACGTGTCCTGTTTTGTAGTGTGTGTTGGTAAACCCCTTATTATGTGCATGTGTGTATATTTGTAGATGTTATGGCCTCCCTGAGTAATCAGGAGACAAAAGATGAAGACTCAGGCTCAACAAATCTGAACTGAATTTAATCATTTATTAAATATTTACTAAGTAAAGAGCCAATGCATAAATATCTATAAAATAAATATTTGTTAAACACTTACAATGTGAAATAGGAATACTAAAACTGAATTTTTCTTAATAGATGGATTCTTAAATAGTTAGAAGCAATAGTATAAACTAAAGGCCTTATATAAGTAGTAGAAACATCAATACTCATTTTAAATGTTAACAAATGGGTAATCCTCCATGTCCCAATATGAAGGAGAAAGTCACATATAATTTATGTTTCAGAATAAAAAGAAAAGCTATGTTTTGGGTCTGAGAAACTGTTTAATCATACTAACGATGATATACAGTTCTGTGATATTTAGTCAACATTTCAAAACAAGTCATTTTGAAGAAACTCGGCAGCGTGCTTTGAACAGTTGTTCTACTTTTAATAGCTTACTATGGGATTGAAAACATGCTTAATGTAATTACTAAACGCTATTTATTTTATTATGTCAAAATTTTAATTTTTATGTTTATCACATATGCCTCCCTTAATTTTCTGGATGACTTTGCTTGTAGATGGTAATTTGGCACACAGTGTGAATATAACTAAATCAAGTTGAAGTTTCTATTAAAAGCAGATTTCCTATCCAAATGTATCACTGCTTCAGTTTCTCTCTGGGCTGCTGTCTTCCTTTTTCTCTTGTTTTGAGTGTTTTCTTTATGATACATACTCTTTCAGGACCCAGTAAAATAATTCCTCCCTTGATGCTACCTATAAACACATCCCTTCCACCCATATATTTTTAGTTTTTAGAGATGTAGTGAAATTTCAGAGTAGACCATACGAACTTATTAGGTAGAATGTAAATGGTATCTACTGTGTATTCTTGGGAAAGAATATCTAACAAATCACACTTTATAAAATCAGAGTACCTACACCAGGTGCATAACGAAAAACATTTAATAAATACCAATCTTCTTCCATTGTCTTCTCCTTTAAAGATTCATATACTTTTACAAAAATCTTAATTTATGGGACGATGACATTTTAATTCCTAATATATCCTCCAGATAGATTTTGTGGGTCTATTTTAGACTTGGTGACAATTTTCCCAATTTAATACTAAATTAGGCTTCTATTAGAATATATGCTAACTATTCTTTCAGTTAGGAATATTTATTATGCCATACTTTTGCAGTCCCATGCTTAGACCTTTCATTCTATCTTCATAAGACTTGGGTCTACTTTTTCTTCTATTAGGTGCAAGGTCTCTGGTCTAATGACTAAGTCTTTGATCAACTTAGAGTGGAGTTTTGTGCCAGTTGAGAGAGAGGGTTTTGATTTCATTTTGCTATATATGGTTTCCAGTTTTCCCAGCACCATTTGTTGAAAAGACTATATTTTCTCCAATGTATGTTTTTGGCTCCTTTGTCTAATATGAGATAACTGTATTTATGTGGGTTTGTCTCTGTGTCTTCTATTCTGTACCACTTGTCTATGTATCTGTTTTTGTGCCAATGTCATGCCATTTTTGTTACTATTGCTCTGTAGTATAGTTTAAGATCTGGCATTATGATGCCACCTGTTTCACTTTTCTTGCTAAGGATTGCTTTGATTATTCTGGGCCTCTTATTTTTCCAAGTGAATTTCATGACTGTCTTTTCTATTTCTATGAAGAACAATATTTGGAACTTTAAAAGGAATTGCCTTGAATGTGTGTAGTGCTTTTGGTAGTAAGATCATTTTAACAATATTAATTCTGCCTATCCAAGAACATGGTACATTTTTTAATCCTTTAAGGTCTTGTTCAATTTCTTCTTTTAGTGTTCTGTAGTTTTCATTGTAGAGTTCTTTCACCTCTTTTGATAGATTGATTCCTCGTTTTTGTTGTTGCTGTTGTTTTTTAGGCTATGGTGAATGAAATAGTTTTCCTAGTTTCTCTTTCAGTTGATTTATCACTGATGTACAGGAATGCAATTGATTTATGGGTATTAATTTTATATCCTGCTACTTTACTGAATTTATATATGAGGTTTTGGTAAAATTTTTGTGTCTCCTTAATATAAAATCATGTTGTCATCAAATAGGGATAGTTTGATTTCTTCTTTTAATTTCATTCTTCTAATTGCTAAGGCTAGAGTTTCAAGGGAAGCATTGAATAGAAGTTATGAAAGGGGAAATCCTTGTCTTGATCCAGTTTGGAGGGGGTGCTTTCAATTTTTCTCCATTTAGAATGATGTCCGCCTTGGGTTTCACATATGATGATGTGAAACCTTTTTTTGAGATAAGCTTTTACAATGATGAAATATGTTCCTACTATCCCTAATTTTTTCTAGTGTTTTGAACATGAAGGGATGCTATAATTTGTCAGATGTTTTTTTCTGAATATATTGAGAAAATTATATGATTCTTGTCTTTAAGACTATTTATGTGATGAATTATGTTTATTGATATCCGTATGTTGAAACAACCTTTCATCTCTGAGATAAACCCCACTTGATCATGGTATGCTATATTTTAATATGTTTTTGTATGTGATTTACCAGAACTTTATTGATAATTTTCACATCTATGCTCATCAGGGATATTGGTCTAAAGTTTTTTTTCCTTAATTTGCCTTTGTCTAGTATCACAGTGATACTAGCTTCATACAATGAGTTTGGAAGGGTTTCCTCCTTTTCTATTTCATAGAATAATTTAAGGAATATTGGTGTCAATATTTCTTTAAATATCTGTAGAACTCTGCTGAGAATCTGCCTGATCCTATGTTGGATTTTGATGGCATCTTCTATTTCATTGCTTGAAATTGATCTATCTAAATTGTGTATGTCCTCCTGATTCAACTTGGGTAAGTCATAAGTCTCTAAAAATTTGTTGATGTTTTCAGGATTTTCTATTTTATTGGAGTATAATTTTTCAAAATAGGTCCTGCTTATCATCTGTATTTCAGTAGTGTCAAGATATTTCTTTTTTCATCATGAATTTTAGTAAATTGAGTTTCCTCTCTCTTTCTCTTCATTAGTATGGCTAAGAGTTTATCAGTTCTGTTTATTTTCTCAAAGAATCAACTTTTTGTTTTGTTGATTTTTTGAATTGTTTCTTTTGTTTCAATTTCATTGATTTCAATTTTGACTTTAATTATTTCCTGTCTTCTACTGCTTTGGGTGTTGATTTGCTCTTTTTCTAGGGCTTTGGGATATAATGTTAGGATATTTATTGGGAGATTTTCTTCTTTTGGGGGGGGATGAGGGGTAGGGCACCGAGGATTGAACACAGGGGCACTCAACTACTAAGCCACATCCCTAGCCAAATTTTGTATTTTTATTTAGAGACAGGGTGTCACTGAGTTGTCTTGTCCCTCACCGTTGCTGAGGGACAATGAACTTTCCCCTTAGAACTGTCTTCATAGTATCCCGGAGATTTTGATGTGTTGTTTCACTATTGTCATTTACCTCTAAGTATTTTTTTATTTCATCCCCGATCCATTCATCATCAATAGTGTATTATTTATTCTCCAGGTGTTAGCATAGCTTCTGTTTTTTTTAT
Source organism: Callospermophilus lateralis (assembly GCF_048772815.1). Taxonomy (NCBI): domain Eukaryota; kingdom Metazoa; phylum Chordata; class Mammalia; order Rodentia; family Sciuridae; genus Callospermophilus; species Callospermophilus lateralis. The sequence continues at coordinate 22,264,880 of NC_135320.1, forward strand.
CATTGATTTCTAATTTCATTCCATTATGATCTGACAGAAGACAGAGTTGCTAAGAGTTGCTTTGTGGCCTAAGATATGGGCTATTTTTGAGAAGGATACGCATGCTGCTGAGAAAAAAAAAAAAAGTGTTTTCAAACATTGATGGACAGAATACTCTACATATGTCTGTTAGGTCTAAATTATTGATTGTATTATTTAGTTCTATAATTTATTTAGTTCTTGTTTGGAAGATATTTATAGTAATGAGAAAGGTGTGTTTAAGTCACCCAGTATTATTATGCTGTGGTTGATTTGATTCTTGAAATTGAGAAGGGATTGTTTGATGTACGTAGATGCACCATTTGGGAGGCATGAATATTTATGATTGCTATCTCTTGTTGATGCATAATTCCCTTAAGCAGTGTGAAATGTCTTTCTTTGTCCCTTCTGATCAATTTTGGTTGAAATCCACTTAATCTGATCCGAGAATAGAAACCCCTGCTTCTTTACACAATCCATAATATTGATATGTTTTTTCTTATCCTTTCACCTTCAGTCTGTGGATGTCTTTGCCTATGAAATAAGTTTCTTGGATACAGCACATTGTTGTGCATTGTTTTTTAAACCAATCTGCCACTCTGTCTTTCGATTGATGAGTTTAGGCCACTTCCATTCAAAGATACTATCAAGATATGATTTGTATTCCCAGTCATTTTGGTTTATTTCTTGTTTTTAATTAGAATTAGTTTCTCCTTTGATTGAAAGTTCCTTCAGTGTAGTTATTCTTTGTTGGTTTTCACTTTAATTTTCATTTCTTCTTCATGAAGTATTTTGCTGAGAATGTTCTGTAGTGCAGGCTTTCTAGTTGTGAATTCTTTTTAACTTTTGCTTAATCATGTATTTTTTACTTCATTTTCAAATCTGAAGCTTAATTTTCCCTAGTATTCTAGGTTAGCATCCATTTTCTTTCAGAATTTGATATACATTATTCCAAGCCCTCCTAGCTTTGAAGGTGGTGGGTCGGTTGAGAAATCAAATGAGATTCAAATTGGTTTCTGCCTAAACATAATCTGAGGTTTTTCTCTGGCAGCCTTTAAAATTCTAGCACTCTGTATGTTAGGCATTTTTATAGTAATGTGACTTGGTGTGAGTCTGTTGTAATTTTATATATTTAGGGTCCTTCATGCCTCTTGTATTTGATTTTCCATTTCATTCTTTAGGTTTGGGAAATTTTCTGATATTATCTCATTGAAGAGATTTTGCATTCCTTTGGTTTGTATCTCCCCACCTTCATATATCTCAATAAAACTTAAATTTGTTTTTTTTTTAATGTTATACCATATTTCTTGTAAGTTCTGTTAATGGTTTCTTAACATAATTTTTAACATCTTTTCTCCATAAATGGCTTTGTTTTCAAGACTAAAAGTAATCTGTCCTGAAGTTCTGTCTTCCAGATTAGTGGTCTAATCTGTTGGTCATGCTTTCCATTGAATTTTTAATTTGATTTACTGATTCCTTCGTTTTTAGGATTTCTACTTGATTTCTTTTCAGAATCTCTATCACTTTACTGAAGTGATCTTTCACCTCCTATATTTTCAGATTTCACTCCTTACATAATCCTTTACCTTGTAGATGAGTTTATGTACATTCTAAACTCTTTCTCTGAATTTTCCTCTACTCTGGTACCAATGGATTCTATTGCTGTAGCATCTTGATTTGTTTGGGACAATTTGTTCCCTTGTTTTGTCATGTTGTTGTGTGTCTACCCATCTAGCAGCATGGATCTGAGGCAGTACAGTTTCTTTCCTGTAGATTTATAGTTTCCCTGAAGGTTTCTAGTACCTCTCCATTAAGGGGGAGATAAATAATAGCATTTTATCTTCATATACCCTTTCTATTGTACCTATGAAGCCATATTTAAAGTTAGGTAGTCAGTGTAGTTAGGTAAATCGGGTCTAATATCGAGTGAAATCTAAAATGGAGGCCATGCTGATAATGAATTCTGGGGAAAAGTAGGACAACTCATGGAATGATAATGAAGTCCATCCCAAAGGAATGTTAATGAACAGCCCCAGCAGATTTGAAGATAGCCCATCCCAAAGAAGTGTTAATGAAGTCCTTCCTGCCCAGATTACCTGTGTCCCAACCCTTCCCCCCTTACATTCCATCACCAAAACTATAAAAAGGAGAGACAACCGCACTTCCACGGATTCCACCTCTTGGGTCCCCTTTTTCCTCCGGGAGAAGTCTTTTCTGCTGTCCTTTAATAAACTTCTAATTTCTACTCTGACCTTGGTCCCAGCAAACTTTCAGACTGCCAGCTGATGATTGGCTCACAGCGGCCCCAGCAATATCTAGCTGATTGGCTCCTCTGCGGTGATGCTCATTGGGCTGTTTCCCTGCCCTTTCAGGCCACGGAGCTGCTCATTGGGGAACTTTTTTGGCTCTGCCCACGCGACCCAGCCAATTGGCCTTAAGAGCAGGAGGATTGTGGGAGGTGGAGAGGCTGGTGGTTGGGGAGTGGCTTGTGGGAAGCCAGTGGTGGCAGTTGGGTTCTGAGGGTTTTTCCTGAGGAGCGGTTTTGTTTGGCATGTGTGGTTCTAAAAATAAAGTTAGTTTCTTTTGACAAGTGGCTCCTGAATTGTGCCCAGCCAGACTGCAGCAAATTCACAAATCAACATATAGTTAAAAAGAGAAATAATAAAGAATTTTAATCAAGATACCCAGAATCTTAGTCACAAATGAAGAGATGAAAAAAATGGGATGTGAAGAGATGTAATTTACATGAAGTTAAAATGTCTTAATATATGTATTACTGGAGGCTATGATAATTTTAAAACATAACACCCAATTGTTTTTTTTTTTTGGCATTTCTTCCAAGTGGTAGAATTGCATGCACTGACCTTCAATCTGTTATTGGTGGCCACTTGACCAACAAATGGCATAAACAACACTGAGAGTTTCCAAGTTCAAGTTTCAACAAATGCAGGATTTTCCACTTTCTGTCTTTTGAGAATTCATTCTTATAATTCTTCTCTTAACAACATGAAAAACCCAAATAGTCCATGGAGAAGTGAATAAGCAAAGATCCACCATGGGGAGAAATCAAAGTCTTTGGTCTTTTATCATAAATGGACTTTTAGCCAACAACTAAAACTTACTTATACATGTAAGTTAACCATGTTATAAGTATATTCTCAAAACCAATTATACTACTCTAGCTCATACTTCATGAAAAATTTACAAGCCTTCCTTGCTAAGCCATGCTTAAATTACAGATATGTGAACTAAATAAATGATTTTTGTTTAAACCCCTATGGTTTGGGGTGATTAGTTATGTAGCAATAGTTGAATGGAAGAGAAGGCAAATAAATGAAGCGAGAGAAAGGGGAGTTAGGAGAATGAGAGAGAATAAGGAACAACCCAAAGCTACCAAAGATATTAAAGCTAATCACCCAACCTCAATACAAAGAACTTAATGTTAAATAAACTGAGCTTAGTCATAGTTGGGCTCATCACAATAAAGTTACAAAAATAAAAGATGACTTGAAAATCTCAAAAGTATTTGAAGAAGTAACTGTAATCTGACAATTGATTTCTCAAGATGATGGACTATCTTGAAATTGCAAAAATTACCAAAAAAAAAACTTTCTTAATATTTATACTCCATGAACATATCCTTCAAGAATAAAGAAGAAATAAATAAATGCTCAACAAACATAATGTACCACCTGTAATTACAAACTGAGAAAAAAATTAATTGTTAAATTGTAATTAAAAAAATTAATTCTTTAGGCAAAAAGAAAGGAAATCCAAATTCAGTCTTAGAGATACAGGGAAAGCATGAGTAGCAACAAATAGAATAAAACATAAACAAAGATTGGCAATTGTTATTACAAGAATAATAAAGCCTTGTGGTGTTTAAAATATACAGAGAATTTAAATGCGTGAAACAGCATTTGTGTACAACTCAGAATAGAGATATAGAAGTTAAAATGTTTTAAGGGAAAAACACAAAAGGTCAATTAACATGAGACTTGTTAAGTAAATAGTACAACCTAAAATCTCAAGAATTGAGAATGAAAGAATGTTTAAAATGTGTATAATCTTTAAGGTAATAGAGAATAAACAAATAATCATAAAAAGATAATCCAATGAAGAAGGCAGGTGGTAACACAGCTTAGAGGGGGAAATGAGGTATAAACTCAGATGGTAAATTTAAACCCAACCTTCTATGATTTGGATGTTAAATGTCACCTATTAACCCATATGCTAAAGGATTAATCCCCAGGGTAGCACTATAAGGAGGTGGTGGAACTTTTAGAGGTGGGACCTGGTGGGAGAAGGTCCTTATGTCACTGGAGGCATACCATGAAGTAGACTGTAGGACCCTGGTTCTCCTCCTTTTTCCTCTCTTTTGCTGCTTGGCTAGGAGATGAGTGGTTTCACTCTGTCACAGGAACCTACCCTGATGTGATGCTACATTGCCACAAGCCCAAAAGCAATGTGGCCAATTCATCATGAGGTGGAACCTCCAAAACTGTGAGCCAAAATAAATCTTTCTTTTTATAAGTGGATTATCTCAGGTATTTTGTAATAGTAATGGAAAACTAACACATTAACATTAATAATACTTAAGTCACATAAATTCATAAATGAGTTAAATTTTAAAATATGTTACAATTGATTTTTAAAATAATCTAATTAGACATTGTTTTGAAGAAATGTGTCTGATATATGTGAATATAGAAATTCTGAAAAATTAGAGAATGGAAAAACATATACTACATAAACACCAATCAAAAGAAAACTGTCATAATAATGTCACATAATGTGCAATTTAATGAGAACTAATTGTAAGGGATAAGGAAGAATATTTCATAACGATCAATGTTCCAATTAATCGTGAAGATATATTTCTAAATTTGTATAAGGCTAATAACATAACTTCAAATTTTAAAAAACACAAATTAACATAACTACAAAGAAAAATAGTCAAATGCATAATCACAATAGAAGGTTTTAACATTCATCTCTTGGTGATGGATAGAACAATACTCTCCAAAATATTCAGTAAGCAAATGGAATACTTAACACAATCATCCAAATCCACATCATAGATATATAAAGAAAACTATACCCAACAACAAAATATAAGTTGCTTTTTGTTTGTTTGCTTGTTTCAAGAATCGGGTGCTTCAAAACAGTTGTCCAAAACTAGTCATAAGCTGATTATCAAGGAAGTCTTAACACACTTCAGATAATTTAAACCACGTAGGCAGAGCTTGTTCTACAAACAAAATAAATGCAGGATGGAAGGCGGGGGAAATGAACTAGAAAAAACATTTAAACTTTAAGCCCAAATATCAGAAATGAAGAAAGATAGAGAATCAGATAGGCAAGCATCTGTCTTAAGCTACTATTTCCCTGCCCAATGTACTCTGTGTTTTCAAAACCCAGCTCTCTGCCACATTGGGTTCAGGTTCATGATTTATATCAATGAAACGTCCAAGACCTCTACTTCTATGTAGGTTTTGCCAATAAGGAGCCCCACCTAAGATAGAAGGAATGGAAAAGGGTAAATTCCAGATATTTGTTCTGCTGGGATCCTTCCCTCATCTTAATCTGCTTTGTCTCAATTATACTGTTATATTAGGCTCATGTACAAATAAGTAACAAAAAAATCCCACCATTATGTGTGCAATTATAATGCACCAATAAAAAATGTGGCAAATATCTAGTTTGTCTCTCAGTTGAAGGTTAATGTTGAACTTTATTAGACAAATTGTCTCAAACATGACCCCATTTTTTTCTGCCCTCTATGTGGCTTTAATATATTAGCTGGTAAAAAATAGTATTGTACTTCCTCAACAATACCTCTAAGAGTCTTGTATTTGATTTGATTCATAAAAGCATATTCTGTAGTACCTAAGCAATAATTTTTATCCAAGAGGCTATGAGAAGTACAAAACTGGAAAGAACTTGTATAGGTCCTCAAGAATATTTTAAGTAAAGTTAAAAGATTAACATATATGAACAAATTTCAAGTTTGAAGACAGAAAATTTCATTCTTAATTGTGAAGTTTCAATACATATGGTTTTAAATGAGAAAAATGGCTTCATAAAGCTGATCGAAATTGATTTGTAATGGAGTCAAAGAGAATGTTTCCACTAGATTGCAACTATTTCAGAAATCAGATTCAGTGCCACTGCAGATTCACTGAAGATGTTATCAATGATTTTGAAGAAAACAATTGTCATTTGACAGAACAAACTGTTCATGAACTACCAAAAAAAAATCTCTACATAGAAATGTTTTTAATCCATGTTCATAAGCAACACAAAACACATTATTATAAACAATTAGAAAATCGAAAACATTTCAACACTATTTTTTAAATTGTGAAAAAGGATATACATGCAAAAAGTACCAAAAAAAAGTGTAATTCGTTAAAAAAAAAAGTAAATATCCTTTATTAACCATTTGGGGTGAGAAATAGAACACTGCCAATCCTAGAAGCTCCTTCTCCCACTTACCACTATCTGCAAAACTATAACCACTATATTTTATAGGTAAGTATCTCCTTGCTTTTCTGTATATTGTAACAAGACTTCAATAATTATTTAAGCAATTTAATTTATATTTTCCTAGTTCAAGTGGAAGTTTTGGCCTCATTATTGATCTAAAAGGGGAAACTTTTTAAATATTGCATCAAGTATGATACTTGTTGTAGGACTTTTCGTAAATAGATTTTAAGATTAATGAATTCTTACGTTCCAAACCCATTTAGCTTTTAAAATCATGAATAGATGTCAATTTTTATCAAATAATTTTATGCATTATTGATATCATTTTTCTTACTTATCATGTTACTCTGGTTAATTCCACTGATAATTTTAAAAAAGTAATCAAATACAGCATTTATGCAATAAAAGCAACATTTTCAGGTATTATCCTTTATATATGGGTAGTATTTGAGTACCAATTTGTTTAGGATTTTTATGTCTATGTTTACAAATCAGTTGGCTTATTTTCCATGTTGTTTTCATTTATTTTTTGTAATGCCTTTCTTATATATTGTATTAAAAATTAGCAACCCTCATAAAGTGATGTGGGTAATGTTTCCTCCTTGATTCTCTGGAAGTTTTTGTTTAACATGGAAATTATTTTCATATGTTAGAAGACTTCAGTGATAGAGCCATATGGTCCTGAAGTGTTTTTCATGTGAAATTTTTTAAAATATTGTTTTAGTTGTAGATGGACACAATATCTTATTTTATTTATTTATTTTTATCTGGTGCTAAGGATCAAACCCAGCACTTCATATGTGTGAGGCAAGCACTCTGTCACTGAGCCACAATCCTAGCACTCATGTGAAGAATTTTAATCATGGATTTAATTTTCTAAAAGTTATATGACTATTCAGATTTTCTATTTCCTCTTTTGTCAGTTTTGGCAAACTGTATTTTTTCATAGAGTTGTTCACTTTATTTGAATTTTCAAGTTTAATAAGCTTAAGATATTTATTGTAAGTATTTATAAAGATGAATTAGCAAAGATAATCCTCCCAGTTTCATCTAAAATAATTTTAAATATCAGTATGAGCCACAAAAGAGTAAAGTCATCAAATCATGGAATATACAGATAATAAAACGCTATGCACTCACAACATATTATAAAGTAATATTTGACAATATGGAAAATATTTAAACTATAATGTTAAATAAAGCCTTATTATGAAACTCAATATAGAGTATATATCCTCCAACATTATTATATAGATGATCGTGTGTGTGTGTGTTTGTGTGTGTGTGTAGGTGTGCACATGCCTATGAGAGAAAAAGATAATTCTTTAAAAAATGACTGGGGGATAAAATAGCAAAATGAACAATTTTTGAGTGATGAAATTATGGGCATTTTCTTCTTGTTACTTATTATTTTTCCGATTTTATAACATGTCTTCTCCAAATCAAAAAACCATCACTTCTCTTTCCATTACACAAATTTTTGACTCTTCATACTAGTTTAGGCAACATGACAAGGTGAATTGAAAAACATTGGGCAGCTAGAGGGAGATAATGTTGGCTAACAGGGAAGACCCACTACTTGAATCAGACTGAGGAGCCACAACCTTCTATCCTGAGCAGTGTAGCAATGGAGAAGGGAGTGCAAATGAGAAGCAAACTACGTGGAGGAGACTGGCAATTGGTACGAACCAAGGCAAACTGTCCTGTGCTCATCACCAAAGGCTGCTGCTCAGCTCACACTAAGTGTTGTTATGAGGAAATGCAAACCTGGTATTGCCATATCTTTTGTTTCACAAAGAGAATATTATCTGATTTTTTTTAAAACTTGTGATTTCCCAATTTGTAAATATTAAATTTATTTTCATGTTTAAAATATTGATCTAACCAAACAAAGCATGTCTGCTGATACATCCAGCATCTTGCCTTTAAATATTGCTATACAGAAATGAATAATCCCTTAGCATCCTTTCAAAATGCAGCCTTAGTTAGGAAGTTAAGCCCAGATGTAGACTTTTAACAAAAGCAGAAATCTATTTCCAAATACCACCATTTTTTTCCCCAAGAATTACAACTAAATCTACAGGGAAATCTATACTAGGAGAAAAAATGTATAAACACTGCCTCATTGCCAATTTCTTAAATATTCCTCCTCTGAATGCATACTTATTTTTCAGTTAAAGAGATCCAATCCAAATTCTTAATTTTGGGCCTGTAATATGAATACAGAATCTACAACCAAACCAACCAGAGAAGAAAGCAGAGTGTGCTCACTTCTATAGAATTTCCTGTATTTCTGAACTCTGGTCAAATAACTTGCTAAAGAGGTATGAAAAGTTGCTGCCATTCTTTGGGCTTTATTCTCCTCACTTTTAAAATTAAAAGGTTCAGAAGATGTTGCCCATCTTTGAAATGGTGTGAGTCTGTGAGACTATGTATGTGGTGAGAAAACAGGTACATCCCTTCATAGGAAGTCACACGGATACCTCAGGACTTCAGATAAGGGCTCAATCTTTGTTTTTGTGTTACTGGGGATTTAACCTAGGACTTCCCACATGTTAGGTAAGCACTCTACCACTGAGTTACAGCCCTAGCCCTTTTTGAGATAAGTTGTCATGAAGTTATGCAGTGCTAGACTTTCTCTGTTCTTCTCCAGACCCAAATTTCCAGACTGATTTCTCTCTAATCTTCTGTATCTGTTGTCTCTTTCAAACAATCCAACTGCCATGTTCTCTGGGCCATCAAGAATAATGGTGCTCTTCCCGTCTTTGTAGGCTTTCCCATGGTGTTATTCTTGCTATTTTTGGCCTTTCCCTACTCTTTGAGATCCTACTCATCCCTACTTTCTTCACCAAAGTCTCTCCAACCTGGTAGCTCCTTAAAAAAAAAAAATAGTATGACCAAGAAAATAGTATGACTAGCCTGGCGCTGTGGTGCACACCTGTAATCCCAGCTACACAGGAGGCTGAGGTCAGCGGATCATAAATTCAAGGTCATTTCTGGGCAGCTCAGCACGACCCTGTCTCAAAATAGAAATTTAAAAAGGGCTGGGGATATAGCTCAATGGTAGAGTGCTTGCCTAACATGAGCAAGGCCCTCGATTCAATCTTATGTACCCCACACATGTACACACACACAAAATAGTATGACGATTGCTTCAGGTACTTATGAAATTTTCTGTGACTTGATAACAAAAAGAGATGATGGATTACTTATCTTCATAAATCCCATGCTACAGAGTGCAGCACATGCTAGCTAATACTTGTGGGAATAACTAAGCTAACCTTTCAATAACACATACATTACATATATATACTTTTTAAGATTCACAAATATAATTGTTCTAAGGAAATAATCTGACCAATAGCACATATGGGATTTATGTTGGATAGGTTTAACTAAATTTCTGATTAGGGACAATTTTTCCAAGTTCATTTAATTTGTGACAGTGAAGTAAGTGAATGCTGCAAAAAGAGCCAAAGGAAATCATGAAACTTTTTGGCTGATATGTTTTTTTCAATGACTGAAGATAAACACAAAAAAAAATCCATAGAAATAAACAATTCAGATTTACTTGCAACTATCCAATACATTCTTCTCATTTGTGAAAGATACGCTCCATCTGACATAAAGCTGCCCCCAAATTATATTCATCCAGGGCCAAGAAAATGAACTAGACTTTCTTTCATTTTATTTTTATTGTTTTATTTTTAAATTTCGGGCCACACCTAGAACAAATATAAGAATATTCCAAGACAAAGTGTTTAGTGAAAGGATTAAAAACATGTGCTACTCATTTATATCTTTGATTTCTTTAAAAACAAAAACCAAAAAAAAAATTGGACCGTACATCTTCCATTTTCAGTGTTAAAGAATTCAACTCTGTATAATACTCTAATCCAAAATAAAATTGCATTGCAAAATAAAATTTCAGCTTATTCAAGCACAGCCTTTCCAATGCTCGCTATAAAATTTTCTTACAACTGTTACACATGACAAAGAAGTTTAATAAACAAAGCAGGGACTCTGAAGCATGTAATCCTACATACTGCTGAGCAACATGACACATATTTCCATTAAATTTGGTAATAGTTTATTTGATGAGATTAAACTTTACACATTATTAAATGTTACCCTTTTTAATTATTGAGGGCCTTAGGAATCAATTGAACCTTTTATAATATCAGAGTTTTATCACAATCATGGGAACTATGTCAATGCAAGAATACCCATGAATGGTTCACAGGTATTTGCACTCTAGAAATAACAAAAATTTTTTTGTAACTAAAATAATTCTCAATAATTGGTATTACAATAGAAAATTGCAATTTGTCATTGGATTAGCTTGCTTTTAATAGATAATTAAGAGTAATTATGTTGATGGACATTTATTGGTTAAAGATCAATCCTGAAGCATTTATGATAATTACAGATATTAAACTGCAAATGTCTGATATATCTAACTTAGACGATTCATTGTCTTCTATGCTTTATATGCTTTAGAATTTTCTAAAGTTCATAGAAAATTGACATAAAAAATGAGATTAAAGTAGAATCAAGATTTCTTTTGAGCTTCCAAAAGAACCCACTACAGTTTGCTTTATGGTTTTGTCATTTTGACTTTGAGAGTGCATCTTTATAGTCATCTTGGTGTTGTTTTATTCTATTGCTATTATTCTATTCTTTGTTGCTTCCAGTGCATATCTTTTCTCTACAAATATGTGTATTGGAGGGTAACCAAACTGACCAAAGTACGAAAGTCCTCTTTCACTTCCTGGGATGTGTATAGCCAAATCCTTATTTCTGATACCATAATCCTAATACTATTAAAATCCAGAGAGGTCCAAGTCTCCTGAGGCTCTGAGTCCTGTCTAAGCTAATTAGCCATGAACTCATTTTCATATTTATTCGATATGGTCCACTGCTCCCCTTCATATTTTTTAATAACACACCAGTGCCTCAGTTTGGAGCTAGGGACATAATCAGCAGTGATACCTTAACACCACTATCACATGCACACCTCAAATATAAATCCTAGAAGACTACCTGGGAAGAAATTACCTGAGATTAGGTTAAAAGAAGAAAGATTTTTCTTCAAGGTGAAAAGCCACGTCATAGTCTGCAGACAATGGCATCCTGTGGCTCCAGTTATGCCCCACATCTTTCTGCTCCCAAGAGACATAGCATAAACTGTGTCACTCCTTGGTAATAGGAGTGGGGGTGGCCATGACTGGGGATGGTGCAATGGGGGTAATAGAATTAGGTCTAATTAGAAGACCTTGGTTCTAGTTCTGCCTCTGCTGCTCACTATGTGTCATGAACAAGCATGCAGTCTCTTGGAACCTCAATTGCCCCATAGTTAATTAATGGAGAGAAATAAGATTGAGAGATTAGACTAGTTTAGCACAGCTTAAAAGTTCAGAGCACTTATTCTTCCAGAACTTGAGATTCTGTCAACCAGAGATATTCTGAAAGTAGAAGTTAACCTTATTCTGCAAAGAGTTCAAATAAATATGCAAAAGCATTAGGCTATGCATAGTCAAGCAGATCTTGCTACTATCTATAGGACTACTAGGTGATTTTATTGCATGAATATTTTAGAAGAGTCTCAATAGCATTTCCTCAAGTCCAACAGTGGCTAAGATGCTGATTATACTTGACCTGTTCATTTAAAATTATACAGTTGCTTTGTTCCTCTTGAAAAGCTGTCATTTTATCAATGTCAATGTCTTATAGTTGAGAGTCCTTCAAATATAGGAATATGTAGAATTTCCTTAAACTTACTTTACCACAATTATTTTTAATAGATTTTCATGCAACTAGGACTCAGAGAAGTGAATACTGTCTGGTTCTAATATCCCATTATGAAAATTTCACACTCGCACTCCTTCTCAGTCAAAAAGGAAACCAGGCTGACAAATAAAGAAAATAAGAAAGGAGAAGCATCTATGGAATGTTGGTGTAGGGGCCTCTGAAAACCTCCTAATAAAAGCAAATAGAAGCCAGGCACGGTGATGCACCCCTGTAATCTCAAAGACTCAGGAGGCTGAGGTAGGAGGACCAAGTTGAAGTGGTCCTTGAACCACCAAGTTTGAGACCAGCCTCAGAAACTCCTGTCTGAAAATTAAAAAAAAATTTTAAAAGGACTGAGTGATGAGGTGTATTTGATTTCCATTACAAAAATAATTGAAATACTTGCAAGAATCATCAAAGATGTCTGGGCACGATGACGCACGTCTGTGATCCCAGTGGTTTGGGAGTCTGAGACAGGAGGATTTTGAGTTCAAAGTCAGCCTCAGCAAAAAGCAAGGCACTAAACAACTTTGTGAGACCCCCATCTCTAAATAAAATACAAAATAGGGCTAGGAATGTGGCTCAGTGGTCAAGTGCCTCCCAGTTCAATCTCCAATACAACGCCCCCCCCAAAAAAAGAATCATCAAAAATTACTTTTCTATAATCCTGGAAATTAACTAAAGGTTTAGTATAAGCCATAGAACAATAAGTCAAGAAAAACAGCTGAATCTCAACGCCAACACTGTGCAGTATAGAGTTTTAACTTGACCTGTATCAATATACTTTTCTCCAGCTCTGAAAAACATGCCCTCACAATAACTGTGATCAAAGCAGCCTATATTCACTTTAGAAAACAGAATAGATTTGGAGTTCCCAAATGCTATATCCTCTGAGAATTGTCACTGTGTCTTCTATGGAAAATACCTGGATAGGGGCTGGGGTTGTGGCTCAGTGGTTGGGTGATCGCCTTGAACGTGTGAGACCTGGGTTCGATCCTCAGCACTACATAAAAATAAATAAGTGAAATAAAGGTATTGTGTCCAACTATAACTAAAAAATAAATATTTTTTAAAAAAGAAAATACCTGAATAATCCTCACTTACTGAGCTTTTCTTTATTTCACCTGAATTAAAGTTCCCTCTGGAAGAAATATGCCTTTAGAATTTCAAAAATGTCCAGGGGCAGTAGTTTTGCATAGCAGCTACTTGATATAATAATACTAGTTGAGGCAAATAAAAGGCTTACAAAAAAATAAAATAAAAACATAGAAGTAAATCTGCTGAATGAGATGTCCACAGGAAGCTATAAAGGTGTGCAGTGCTATGTGTCTGCTAGAAAACATCTGATTTCTTACTTCGGCTTGACTTAAAGGCTCTTTGTAAGCTGAGTTGAAAACTGAAAGAATGTCAGTGGCATGCCTTAGCATCTTGTCTGATCATAAGCTGACCACTAAGCTACTGAGCAGAGGCTTCAAGTGGCTATATATAGCAAATAACATAGTAATAAAAATAATAAATAACATATTGCAAAACAAGAACATATGGCCCACAACAGGAATAAAGCAGTCAATCAAACTATTTTAAGGTAGCCCAGTTGATGGACTTACTAGACAGGATTTTAATTAACTACTATAAATATATTCAAATAAATCATGTCCAAAAAAGTTTGAGAATGGAGTCTTGCCAAGTGGAAACCATCAATAAAGAGGGGCAGCTGCTTGCCCAATGTCTCTATGGGCAGAGGATTGCCTGGCAGTCTTCAGAGGCATTCAGTCTCCACTGATGAGAATGGTCCTTAAGCCCAACTTTATTCTTTTCATATACATCCTACATACTGTTTCTGGTTATTTTGAAGATTTTTCTCTCCTAACTATATCCAATATTTTTTGTAAAGTGAACATTAAAATAAATAATGTTAGTCATGCTTCTCTATTTGAAAATTAAAACCTTTCATTAATTCTGCAAGCATTTCAGTCATTATCTTTCATCATTGCATGTCTTTCTAGTTTCTTTTGGAGTTTGGATTTATATGGCTTACATATGTATACTTACATATACATATAAACTTGCACATACATATACAAGCATATATAATGTATTTATTATATGTATAATCTGTATATATATTTATGTATACTTATTTACATATATAAATATTGTTAGCTATGTATGTTTATATGCATGTACATGTGACATTTATGTATGTGTATATATCATATACTGCTTAACCTGTTGCTCAAAGTTTCTTTTTGTTCTTTTTTTTTTTGTACTGTAAAGGTAAAAATTTTAAGCTGATTCTAAGCCGCAGACCCTGAGTTAAAGTGTAAAAGACCAGACATTGTGAAGTTTCTAAACTGCAGGGCTTGGGTTAAAAAGTAAAAGACCAAGTATTGTTAAATTCCTCTGCTACCCCCGGAACCTGTAATCTCTGTAGCTGTTAGGACAATACCCGAACTGCCCAATAAATATTCTCACTAACTCCTTTGGTTGTCTAATAACTTGGGACTCTGAGTAGCCTGGCACATAGGCATCCAGGCCCCTCAAAACCAATCAGTTTAAATGTGTACCCCGCTTAGAAGTGACCAATCACCCCTTCCCGATCTGTTCCCGCCAATGAATGTACTAATCAGGTCTCAGAGTTGTTGTTCAATTTTCCCGTGCCTCATGATGATTTGTTCTGATGTATGCAAAGCCCCCACCCCCTCCAAAAAGTGTACTTAAACTCTGCCTGACCTCTGCTCTGGGTTCTGGGATGCTCTATCTTCCTGAGTGAGCCTGGAGCCTCAGCATGCTGAATCAATAAAACCCCTTCTGCCAATTGCATGAAGCTGGTCTCTTGTGGTCTCTCCCTCCAACGCTTCGCCGGACCCTTACAGTACTAGAGGTAAAACCCATGTTCTTGCATAAGCTAGGCAAGTGATCTACCATTGAGCTATACCCCCTGACCACCTTTATTATTTTTATTTTGACACAGGGTCTTGCTAAGTGGCCCACACCAAACTTAAACTTGCAATCCCCTCCTGCCTCAGTCTCCCAAGTAGCTGGGGTTACAGGTGTGCCCAGTTTCTTTATTTTTTACACATTTTTCTTTTATCTTTTACACGTTTTTCATTTGTCTAGTTCACTCTTCACAGTTTTAACGAACTATTTAACACATTGATTCAATTTTTAATGTTATGATTTTTTTAGCCTGAATGTTTTAAATTCTTTTAAATATCTTTTTTTCTCACTTTCTATTTCTTTCAGTATGGATTTTTCATTCTCTTTTAGATATTTAAGTATTTCAAACATACTTTTAATACAATCTCTTTCAGATTGACCTATTTCTTTCCATTCTGATCGTAGTAATTCTATTGCTCCTAGCATCCACAGACTCTCCCTGGTGTTACTACAATTTTTCATACAGTTTTGTAAATCTTGGCTGAGAGCTTACCTTCAGCAAAAGTTGATTTTAAAATCTTTGAGATGTGAGTGTCCCAGTTTTGCATTCATATACAAAAGGGATCCTATGAATTTAAATGGTGATGGCCAATTATTTCTATAAATTAGAGTTTCTAACATAGGGAGTTTACCTATAAACCCAACAACTGAAATACAGACCTAAGAGTTTATTTTCTCATAGAGAACTGTATATTTCATCCAAAGTCCAGTACAGAAAGCAATCTTCCTCACTTTTTCCACAGCTGAGGACTACAGATATTTTCCATCCCTTTCCATGACTGAGGTAGCCCTAAGGGTGCAGGCTTCGCACAGTATTGTATACACGTACGCAGACCCAGCAGCAAACCATCTGTTATGATAAACATTCCAACCTCAGGCCTCCAATTTGAAGTCTCAATGTATCTTGACATCATTAGCTTCTACATGCCATTCCAACTCTTTGTTTCTTGATTTAGGGCATCTGTGTTGATTTGATGGTTTGCTTTGCTTTTCATTTTCTGTTTATTCCCATTCATTTTTAGCTGGGTTATCCATACTTTTAAAAAAATGGAAAATGAAGTTAGAGGATGCTGGCTGAATGGCATCTAGATGTTTTCAGATTTTTTGACTTGGTAAGCATTGAAGGAGGATCTATCCTTCAATTTTCCTCCACACTTATTCTTCCAAATTTCAGTCTTCTTTCTTCTCCCACTCCATATTTTATATACTAACTTAATTAATGGGTGAGGAAGAGGCCTATGGAAAGAAGATCCAAAGTCGAACAGCACTGTGGAGTCATTTCTTTAAAAAAAACTTCCTGACTCATTAAACCTTCCCTCCCAGTGGTTCTCAATCTTAGAAAAAGCAAAGATCATCTGAGGAATTACTTAAAATGCAGAAATCAGAGTTCCATATACTGAAGCTCTTTGTCAATAGGTCTGAAGTACAGTCTAAGAATATGGAGAACCTGAGTAGATCCTAACATCCTTATTTTGATTAATTTGGTAACTTTAGACTATAATGTGGGAGATTAAAAACAAATTAAAAACACCCTAGACATCAGTTTAATTTATACAGCTATAATTTATACTTTTCCACTAAAAGCAAAAAAAAAAAAAAATCTACTTAAGTGTTCTGCTTAACTCGTTTATAATAAAAGTTTATGAAGTTTACCACTTAATTGCTTCTAATATCGTTTCTTAAAAGGTATTCTTTTGAAATATTTATTTGAGATCAATCTTGTTTTAAAATGGTGCAATAAGAAATATGTACCACTGAAAACAACTGACATTATTTGGAAACTTCCTGCCATGATAATTTCGTCTCAGGAGAAATTGGAGAAATCCATAAAATTACTTAGGCATTATTTACAGAAAGCTGAGTCAAGAAACAGGTGTTACTATTGGAATGATGAACTTCTCCTCTTCTTGACTCATAAATTTCTAGTATATGAGCCTATAAATTCTATATTAGATGCTAGGTTCACATCAATTTATGTCATTTATTTCCTTTCACTGGGAAAATAGAGGTAGATGATCTACATGGATCTTTCTAGCTGTCTCACAAACCTTAGGCTTTGAGAGCAAGTGGAGATACCAGTGCTTCAGTGGATCCAACTTGCACATGTCCCAGCCCTTGGCTGTTGGAAGTTATTCTTGAAAAATATTTGCATCTGTGCAAAGAGCCTGGCCACAATGCTAGCTAGCATTCCACTTCCAGATGGCTATGATTACCACCTAATTATTTTAAACCTTGATTTTATTTCAAACAGTTTACCATTGTCAAGGGTCAGTGCCCAGTATGATATTGCGGAGATCAAATATTTTTGGTTCTAGGTCCCTGGTTACAAGAGTTCAGGAATGGTCTTCCTTAGAATGATTGATAGACCATTCAACAAAATCCATGGATAAAACAATGAATCCAATATTAAAATTATAATAAAACCATAAATAATTTTATAACAATTATTTAAAGTCACAGTTGTTTGCTTTAAATTTCCAACTGTCCTGATAAGTAGGAAAGCACCAAAGAAATATATTCATTTTCTTAAATTTTTTTTAAAGAGAGAGAGAGATAATTTTTTAATATTTACTTTTTAGTTTTCAGTGGACACAACATCTTTTTATTTTATTTTTATGTAGTGCTGAGGATTGAACCCAGCACCCCGCCCATGCCAGGCGAGCGTGCTATTGCTTGAGCCACATCCCCAGCCCTCTATTCATATATGCTACTATTTAAAAGTTTATGCTATTTCTACATAATCCAAACACAAACCTCTCAACAAAATGTCTGAACCCAGATGTCTGTTACTAATCCCCTGTAGAGCTTGACAGGGGCCTTGCCACAGTATAGGGATCCTTGTCTTGATATAATAACCCAGAAACTTAAATCAAGAATCATATATTCTATTTGTCTTAAATTATATATTATGCCCGGCATAGTGGTACATGCCTGTAATCTCAGTGATTCAGGAGGCTAAAGCTGGAGGTTCACAAGTTTGAAGCCAACCTCAACAACTTAGTGAGACTCTGTCTCAAATTAAAAAAATATAAAGGGTTGGGGATGTAGCTCAGTGTTTAAGCACCTCTGGATTCATTCTCTGGTATCACAAAAAAATCTATGATAATTTATCTTATGGACTTAGTTTATATATACTTATATATTCACAAATTTGTAATTATGAATTTAATATAAATTTATTCATTAAACCAAGCAAGGTAATTTTGTATAAATAATAAATGGATCCTAACATTCTTTAAGCTCCTTAAATAATAACAAGTTGTCACTGATATAATTCTACAATATTGATAAAAGATTCATATTTTAACAGAGCATTTCATGCTAATCTTCAAGAAGAATAATTTTTTTTGAAAGTTAGTTTGTGGACCTTTATATCATAATTAGGATGTCACTGAATCAAATTTATGGACCTGAAGTGTAGTTTATTTTAAAATGTTCTCTATAATCAAGTTTCACATTTTTTTGCAGAAGTTGTTTAATGCTATGAAAATTAAATACCTTTATTGTGGGTTTCTTCTTGGTAAATTCAGTTTGTCAATAAACAGCAGTGTCTACTCACGTTTGTCTTGTTCTGCCTCGACGCCTTCACTCTCTGTGTCACTTGGCAAAAGCCATGGTTGATGAAGTACCTGTAGTTGCTTTAAAGATTCATCCTGCAAGAAAACAAATTATTTTAGATGAGAATCTAGACTTATATCAAGAGCACCAGTATGGGTGAACAACTCTGCTTTTATAAACTGCATGTTCAAAAACTCTAAGAAGCACTCCTCCATGTCAGAGAAAAGCTAGAAGTTTAAATTTGTTTTCATGTCATAGACATGAGTCACAAAACTACCTTTGTTTACATTTCTCTTTTAATAAGATTTAGAACCTTAAGAAGAAATATCTATTTTCCTGTTAAATTAATATTTCTATAGCAATGTTAACACTCATTCTTGGAAATATGAATTTTATAGAATACAAAATTGCATAAAATGTGCCTCTTTCCAAACAACATTTAAATTTCTTTTAATCAGAAAACAGATTAGTAGGACTTAGGGAACACTTCACTCAACTTTGCCCTTCAGTATTCCTTCATTGTCGCCTTCCTCTTCTTTTAGCTTTTTTTTCTGTTTTAGTCTTGAATTCTTAGGCTCAAGTGATCCTCCTGCCTCAATCACCCAAGCTGCTGGAAGTAAAAGTGCATACCACCACATTTAGATTCTACTCATGAGTTCTGTAAAAATGTTCCCTGAATCCTCTCTTACTGCTCTTTCCTTTCAGTCACTAACCAAAAGTCACCATTTCCCATGTTGTTTTGTGTTGTTCTTGGTATTGTTGTCATTTGTGGTCTTGGGGACTGAACTGGGCCTCAGGCATGGTACACAAATACTGTATCATTGAGCTATGTCCCCATCTCAACCATCTCCCATTTTGACTGTAGTAATAACCATCTGTGAAAAATTTTATGGCCAATTTTTATAATCTCTCATTTTTTCTTACTTTTTCCCTCTGACTTCAGTGTTTTTGGAAGCCTGTAGGTTATCATTAGCTTGCTCCTGATCTTTCAAGGTTTCTCTCATTATTCCCAGAGTCTAACTCAAGGCCTGTCAGGATCCATACCCATGAGCCTGATCATCAACCCACACCCACCACCCCATTGTAGTTAACAGGTAGCATCAATTTTGTCATATCCTACAATCTAACAGGGTGTTTTACACTGCAGTTCCTTATCTCTCTCCAACATTAACACTCTTCCTCCAAGGCTCCAGTGCCACCTCTGCTAGAAGGTTTTCCAGTACTCCAAAGCCAGGATGCTCCTCCATTCCTTCAAGTGTTTAAGGTACTCATATAATAATGAGTCTATAGTAATCATACTTTCAATAACCCACTATCTCCATAGTAGCCTAGAAGGTCCTTGAAGGCATGGGTAAATATTTCCCCTATGCATTTCCTCCATCTATTATCGTACCTGCCACAAAACAGGGACTGAGTAACAGAATTTTATATCTATGTTCTTTCTAAAAACATCATCCCAGTCTGATGATGAGGAAAAATATCCAACAAATATCAATGGAAGGACAAAAACAAAATATATGACCAGTACTAGTCAAAATATTTGACTAGCCAAAAGTCAAAATTGCTAGCTACCATCATGAAACACAAAAGAAGCCTGAGAAAGGGTCACAATCCAGAAGGACCTAAGGAGATAGAACTAGTGAATCCAATGTGGTATCCTGGATGGAATCTGGAACAGAAAAAAAGGACATTAAGAAAAACTTGTGTAATGATGAACAATGTGTGGAGTTCATTACTAAGAATGTATTGATAATGGCTTATTCATTATGACAAAAGTCCCTCACTAATAGCAGGTATTAAAAGTAGTTGAAACTGGTAGGAGGTATACAGGATCTCCTTATTATCTCTGCATTAATTCTGCAAATCTAAAACTGATCTAAAATAAAAAGGCTTACTTTAAAAATAAAAGACAAAGCAAACTAATATTTTGAAAATGATCTTCATTTTCAAATGAAAACACCAGAAATTTTTAGCCTCAGCAGATCTTGAAAATAGTCTGTTATTTGGATTGAAACTTTCTTATCCAATGAGCCATGAGCTCTGCAGGGAGATGAAGAGACACATTTTTTTTAATCTTGTTTAGATTGGGGCAGTTACTTCCCCTCTCGGGACAACATGAAGAGGGTGAAGGTACTAGATTAGACAATGTCTAGTCCTTAACAACTGGTCCACATCTAAGTCTCCACTCTTCTTTATGTGATTGAATGTGGGAGGTACCAGATGAGCTACTGAAGGGAAAGTTTGCAAAACATTAAAAATATTCAATACACTAATAAATATAAATTGATATTTATTTTTGTGATTTAGCTTAATCTTTTAAAATTTGTCAGATTTGACCTTAGGATTATACAAAGAAGCAGTAAAAAACTGAAAAAACTTAGATTTAAAATTCCACAACTATAGAGATAATGGCAGAATTAAAACTACAAAAATTCACAAGTAACAGAGGGAAAAATCACATTTATGAATTTTTTTGAAAAAAAAAAAACAAAACAAAACATGCAGTCTCTGATGTTTAAAGAAATACAAAAGAAAATGATGGTTTTGGTGTTCTAAGGTAAGATCAAAAGACTCAGGCTCCTCTCGTAAAACAGAAAAGTTTAAAGTGATCAAAAGAAAATCTATTCTAATGAAAACATATTTTGAGGCTGGCAGTGTAGCTCAGTGGTAGAGCATTTGCCTAGTGTGTGCAAGACACTGGGTTCAATCAGCTGTTCTGCATAAATAAACAAACAAATATATAAAATGATAATAATAATGATAATGATTTTTTTTTACAGAGCTAGGGGTCAAACAGTGTCTCATACACACTAGGCAAGCACTCTACCTAATGATAAATTATAAGTTATTTATCTTTTGTTCTAAATACTAAAATCCATTCTCATAAGAAAAGATGTGACGCATATGGCAATTTTTTCCCACAATAATTCAGAATATTAATCAGTAGTACTGATTGGTTTCTGGGTTTAATGGCCTTACTCCTGAGAAGATAAGCAGCATCCAACTATTCTTTGTTTATTGTAAATTATAAAAAGTACAAATGGAACATTAGTTAGAAAAATATGTAGTTTGGGAAGAACTTGAAAATGTTGAGTTATTAGAATCATAAACATAGAATAAATATTACTATTAATAGATGATGATACAACTGTTTTACTTTGGTTTTCCCTGGAATAGAGCTAGTAATATAATGCACCTGTTTGCTTTATCAGTGCCAATAGGACATGTCCAAAGCTCAGCCCAACAGTCTACATATAATTCTTTTTGATGGGGTCAAGGAGGTAAAATCTTGAACATTTTATACACAAGAGCTGATGTATTCTTCTTTGTTAAGTTTATTCAAAAATTTTCTACAGGCACTTTAAACTATGTCTGAGTTTGGTACAAGCCCTTTCATATTCCCAAGAGTAAATTCTCTGGGCTGTTTTTAGAAGAAACACTATTCATTCTTTTTCTAAAACACTTTCACTGTGAGTATAGCAAATGTCCAATACTAGGAGGGGTGGGAAACAGTGACATGGATCATATGGGAAACAGTTGCTAGCCCTGAATCAACATATCATTCTATCTGCTAACAGAATAAGTGCTTTATAAAGTTCAGCTGTATTGTTCCACATGGATAGCTTATTTTTAGATTCTCTAAATGCAATCAGTGATTTATGTCACATGTGGCTATGGAAGTTCTGTATACTTAGAAAGAAAAAAAATGTTTCTTTGTTCAAATTTTCACTAGTGGACACTTAAATTCTGAATTAACTAAGTATTTCTTTCCTCTTGGTATAAGTATGTTTAAGTACGGAAATAACATTAGTTTCCACTTTTCAGAAAGACTCAATAATTTTTACTTTTTCTTCTATAGCCACAGAATCTCTTAAAACAAAACAAAAAGATCCCTGAAGCATGGTCTATATAAAGCAAAACAAAATCACACTCAATTCTAGATACATTGAATAGACTGCTTCTACTGATGAAGAATTGGTCCTGTACCTGTAAGAAAAGGAAATTTCCTACATATAATTGACATAGTTTAACTAGCAAAGTTTGTGAATAACTTTCTTTTTTATATTTATTAATAAAAGAACCCATACAACCAAGCTGTGAAAGTATGATTCTATAGCCCACTTCTTTTAAGAACTGCAAAAGGACAATGAAACTATAAGAAAAAAGAATTCACCAAGTTTGAGGAACTATAGTTTGAAATAATCGGATCTGATAAAAGAAGAGAGGAGCAATAATAAAGTTAGAAAAATATGGTAGATTGTAAGAAACATTGCAAAATTAACTACTCAAATTTACAGGACATATTTGCTATATTGACAATGCATTATGATCACACTCCATCCTATATTCTAACTCATTGCATTTGGTGGTTTTCCTTTCCAAGCAAATTGCAAAGTAAAGTTGCCAAAGACTTGAAAAAGGAAAAAAAACTGTCAGGGGTAGTCAATGAAAAGCCATTTTATAACATGACTTCCAGTTACCTAATTCTATAGAGGCTCTTGATCTTTCATTGACTTTAGCTACTTTATAATTATATTTTTATAGAAAATTATAAAAGTGCCAAATAGTCTTGCCTACATGAAATTCAATTTCATTCTTTTATAGTGCAATTGATTATTATCCTATTGAGATGATTCTATTTTGACAGTTTTTGCATCTATTTATAACTGCACTTCAGCATCCCTATTTGTCTGCATATGTGACAGTTTGAATTCTCCTTTGAACATGTTACTTGTTCCTTCATTGATTTATTAGTTACATAAATCTTTGACATGTCTTCAGTTTGCATCTGTATGACAGTACTATTATAATCTTTTAAAAGTTGTTATTGAACAACATAAATCCATTGTTAATGATTGTCAATGACAAACTGATTTTCTTCAGGGGAAAAAATATTTGTTTCCCAGTTAACCAAGCCGAATAAAACTGTGATAATAAATAATAATTGGCTTCAGCTTTTAACAAAGAAATCCCTAAAAAGGATAAAAATAAAGTAACTTACTTATTATAGATGATAATGTCATATGTTCCCCACCAGAAATAGAGTTGGAACTTCAGTATGCTGGAGATCACAGAATACAACACAGGAGAAACAATACAAACTGGCCAGAAATGATTCTAAAATATTTTGTTCAGAGAATTGATCACCTTTCCATTTCAAATGGAAGGGCTCACAAAATCAAGCTAACAGATTCAAAAGAGGCTTGCCTTCCTCCAGTGCTTCTCTCCCTGTCTGACACCCTTAGAGTCTGTGAAGCTGCCACTTGCCAGTGACCTTGAGGGTGTTCTGGCCTTCACCACTAGCTTCCCAAAGTTGTAAGGACCACGGTAAATCCCTCTTTAAAAAGTTTGAAAAATCATTAACTTCTTGGGTTCTTTAAAAATTCTTAACTGCTTAAGGTGACAATTCTTATCTTCATGCATATATATTTAAATCACAACATTTCACTACTATGTAGGCGATTTTCAACTAGTGTACCATATTGCTTCCCAATGATTCATCTAGGAAATGTGATATTTTAAAGAGATTAACTTCTCTACAAAAGGTGTAACAACCAAGATTTATGCTTAAATTTGTTAAGTTGTTCTCAACTCTATCTATATAGTATTCATTGAGCAATAACATTATCATTCTAAAAGCTAAAAATTCTGTTATGAAATTATGATTCCACTTTTGAGTTAGCAAGTGAAGAGCGTGTAAGTTTTTAACTATCAGAGATATTTTGAAGATCAAGAAAAGTAGATTATTATAAAATATATCATTTTTATTCAGTTAAAAACACAAATATTATTCTGAAAAAATAACATGCTAACAAATAGAAAATATAGAATAAAACTTATCTTTTAGCCTTACTCTTAAGGGAGAATATATTTTCTCTTCAGTTTTGATTCAGGTCTAACCAAAACTGCCTAATGTTGTATGGTTATGATTCTACCTTACTATAAGACTAGATTTTAAAAAAACAGAAACTTTGATCTGCAAAGAGTTCTTCAAATTTCAACAAGAAATGTTAAATATCTTAAAAATGTAAACACTGTGAATTATTTGAATTTTTGTGTGTACTAAGTAAAAGCAAATGTTTGCTAGCTTGCTTTTAACATCAATGCATCTAACATTTTTTAAATGTTGTTTATTGTTTCCTGATTCTGATAAACTGAAGGAAAATGGCAAAAGTAAGAGCATTAAGTGAGAAAAAGAACAAAATAATATCATTTTATGGCTCACATTTTTTACCTTTAGCTACATAAAACTTCTTCCTATGAAACAGACTGAAGTTGGGGGTCCTTCTGAAATTGAACGCAACTTCCTTATGCTCAGATGGAGGCTGCAGAGCTGTATGCTCTGACCTGGCAGAGGCCACGGAGTTTAAAGTGGAGATCCCCTATACTGGGAACTATCTAGCACAGACTAACTAAATCTACATCTGGGTGTCACCTGGCTTTTGTTTCTATAAATTGGGACTGATTCAGTGGGGCTGGTGGAGGAAGAAGCAATCTCCATCAAACTGTATAAAATACATTTTTTCCTTTTTCCATTGTTTGCCTATTTTTTCACACTGCTGCATTCTGCCAGCCAAGACCCAGGCTAAGCCCCTGGGGTATGCTGCTGGTAACACCACAATATACAAAAATCTCCAGAAATAATACTGGAAAGGATTCTTTAGAACTGTACTTCTCACCACCTGGGGTATTTATGAATCACAGAGATCTTGGTAGGGTGATTTTTAAATCTTTAAGTATCCAGCAATCCCAAGGTTGCGTATTTCTTACAAGCCCCGAGGTGATGCTGACTTAGTCAGAGGGACTCTCTGAGGAGCAATGCCCTTCAAGCACATCCCAAGAGAATGCACAAATTCTCAACCTTCTTGCCAAATAAAGGATTCATGCTTATATATGGCATGCACACTTACACTGCGCATTGGTAGTTACAGAGAAAATCAGGTGCTTTTCTTGAATTAGAATTACAAAATTAGAATAAGCCTTATTGTAGCATTTCCATCATAGTTAGCAGCCCATTTCTTATACCAGCACCTCAGGGCTCCTCTTCTTCCATAGTGTTAAATCCAGACAGGACACATTAGAAAGGCAATAGATACCTTACTTGTAGAGGAGGCCAGCCACCTCCAACCCTACCAACAAGTGAGGAATGCGGAACCCAGCAACCACAGAATCCTAAAGGGAGGTTCTACTGATGAATACTTCAAAAATAGTTTCTTCCTTCCTGAGGGCAACATTAATTGCTGTGCTAGTTGCTAAACATCTTCTACTCAATCTCTGCATCAAATTCATTAAACTGAAATTGAGGGGTTTTGTTCCACTATTTTTTTTTTTCGCCTTATATATTTTGACTTTTCTAACCTGAATTCAAACAGCTATATAGACATGTATTTTTTTCTCCTTTGGTCACTCTTTCTGCAGGGTTCTTTGGCAAAGCTTCAACCATCTCTAAATAGGTATATAAATCTTAATAGGTAGGCAGCCAGGGATGGCAGCACATGACTGTAATCCTAGAAGCTTGGGAAGCTGAGGAAGGAAGACTGTGCATTCAAACCCAGCCTCAGCAAATTAGTGAGGCCCTAAGAAACTCAGGAAGACCCTGTCTTTAAATAAAATATATTTTTAGAAAGTGAGGTGCCGGGGGCCTGGGTATGTGGCTCAGTGGTTAAGCAGTCCTAGGTTTAATCTCAAGTACAAAAAAAAAAAAACTTAAAGGGGTGTTATGCATTCCAATTTTGCTCTCCAAGTGATATATGAGGCAAGTGAGAGTTTAAGTATTGACACACATTCTGAATAAACTATGTATGTATGAGCTACACAGCAGAGTCAGGTTTTTGAGTGGACTCACACATGCAAAAATAGTTATATAGGAACAGAGTCTTGCCTGCTGAGAAGTAACATTGAAACCAGGTAGTTAGTACTGCTAAAATACCATCACCAAACTGCTTCCCATACCCCTTCACCTGCAGCAGGTTCAGCCGGCTAATTCTGTGACCACTGTGGTTTATCTCCAGATCAAACTTTGGGAACTCTATCCACTGTTTTTCCTGAGAGTTCCCAAATACTCAGTATTCAGTCCAAAGTTCTGTGACACAGAATACCCAAAAATACATCCAAAAATAAACCCGAGAATCCAAGGGGGTTTTCAAGGGAATTCTATTGCGTATTTTAATGTTGGGACAGCACTTTGTGTAACACCTTGTCAAATGCATCCGGATGAGCATTTGCCACAGGAATGAATGTCAACCTAGTATTAGATTGTTGTTTCCATAAAAACACTGATCAGGTCTTTCTTTTCTTTTCATGAACAATCCAAAACATGCTTCTCCTTCATCGGGGTATCAGCAAATGTCTGTGAATGGAAATACGTGATAGTTGTGATAGTTACTAGATTCATGCTCAAGATGACTGAACTGCTACACAGGAACTGTCTACCAATGATATACAAAAGCTACTTTGAGGACATTTACTGTCATATTGTTATTGTGGACACAACCAATGCACATATATAGAGTAGGAGCACTACAGGCAGGTGAAGAAAGTGCAAGTAAGTGGTCAGGATACATTGATTCAGTGACCACTGGGGTTCATCTCCAGATCAAGCTTTGGGAACTCTATCCACTGGTTTTCCAGACTGTTTTCAGACTGTGTTTTGAAGGCTGCCTTAAAACTTACTTCTTCCGGATAGTTTTTCAGTGGGTGTCCACCACTGGAGACTTCTCCCTAGAGACAAAGAGGAAGAAAGATTGAAAAAGTCAGGAGAAGGAGACAGAAAGAATGAAAGAGTCATGGAGATCTGTGAACGGCACAGAGACGACCCTTCCCCACCGTCTCTTTAGAGAGTATCAGTTGGGCAGTTTCTGCTCTTTAAAAGAGATTTAATTTTTTTGAGATGACAATATATCATTCAAGTCAGTTTTAGTTAGTATAAATAAATAATCTGCTAAGACTTAGATAACTAAGACTTAGGTAACTTAGTTACTTAGGTAACTAAGTCTTAGGGCAGAATGCTAAACAAATTCATAAAATTTGCTATTAATTTAATAAATTAGACGAGAACTTGCGAATTCTGTAAATTTGTGTTAAGATCTAATACTTGGACTTAAAAATATTTTATGGGAAAAAATATGCATCATTAGCCTTTAAATTCAATATTTACATTCAATTCTTCTCACCTTATGAGCCTTAAAGTAGTAAACTTTCCATTATTTGTGCCTACTCTAGCACTCTTATTTTTTATCTTGAATACTAGTAACCACTGAGATTTAAATCATTGAAATTTAAAACAACCAAGTTAAACATAGATTTCAACTTGTCAAACAGCCTGTTAGTTTGAATAAGTAATATTTTTACACTCCATGGCCAGAGACATTTAGAAACAAATTCTGAGGTATCACGAAATAATAAACATCAGGCCACCATATGTGTTTAAAAGATCACTAAATAAATGTGAATAAAGCTTACATTGGTTTCTATGGAAACTTTTTCAACTTTTCAGGGAGCCTCATCTACATTATCTCATTAAATTGCTTTTTCAGGAAAACTTGAGGGCAAGACATCCTTAGGCCAATTTGATAAGGGAGAGAAATCAAAGTCAGAATGGGATAAATAAAATGACTAATGTCAAGGAGTATTGCTAGAACTGAATGACTTCTGACATTCTTTTACCTTGCTTAAATTTTTAAAAAAAAGTAAGAAATTTAGTTAAAAAGAAAATTTTCTGGTGTGTGCTCCACACTTGGAGTGGAGAGAAAAAAAAGCATCAAAAACTAAAAATTAAGCTAGGAGTAAGATGCTAATATTCCTAAAAACATAGACATCACAGGTCGAACCACAGAGGTGGTACTATTTTTTTTTCCAAATCATGGTTTCCTCTAGTGAAAAAAATCAATATGTTGCAGTTTAACTGTTTCCAAATGCTTCCAAGCTTGTAGGATTAATGGATAAATAGTGAGAGAGATAAGATAGTTCTGTTATCTTAAACTAAAGCATAAACTATTTGGAAAAATTGAATCCATATAAGTCCTTTAAACTGTGAGGGATTTAACTTCAAGTACACAGAGAGGACTGGAAACTCACTTCAGATAAACTTCTTAGAGCTGAACTTGCTGCACTAGCTGCCCTCACATGAACAACTAGAGGAGGAATGCTGTGGGCTTTTCCAGTGTGACTCTTTTGTGTGACAGAACTTGTACTTGCATGCTAATAATCCCTTCCCTTTGCCTGCTCAGAGGGGAAGGTGGCAGACTGCTTAGAGTTACAAATGCACCTTTCTGGGCAGCCAGCACTTGAAGCCCTGCCTGGCAGCCTCTGAACTCAGGGGGGTTAACATCGAGGCAGCAGGGAGCAGTGCCCAGCAGCTGGCTGAGAAGGGAGATTTGTCTCCTGGGAACTGGAGGGCAATGGTTTTCCCAATTTGTACACTTGTAGTCTTCTGCTGGACCTGGTGATGACTGAAGGCCTTTCTTGATGATCGAATATAAATAAAGCAGAGTTCTTGACAGCTCTGCTTCTTCCCACAGTGCCAGGTCTTTGAATATCTACACCAGAGAAAATGACTGTGAAAGTTGATATGAGGACAAACTCCTTCTTGTCAGACTCAGACAAAACTAGAGAGGGAAGTTATGAGGGGGAGGACCCATGTCTGTCTATCTGAGATAAGGACTTTCTCAAGGAGTTTTCAAAGGCCCAGAACATGTCTCATTCTACACATACTCTGTGCTTTGCAGTCACACGTATGCACAGATTTGTGTAACAAAGTTGATCTTTAACATTCTTTAATACTGCAACAATTCAAACAAGAGTCTCTCCATAGAATACTGGCCCAGCAGTGGAATCTGCACCAATAAACTCTTGCCAACCCCTCCACCACCACATGCATCTCCAAGACCAACGAACTTAGTATCTAAGTAGCTTACATAAACTTCTCACTTTCACCTTTAAAACTTCCCCTTGTCTTGACCTTCTTGAATATACTCATACTTTACTATGGCACATGTATTGCCATTACAAGGCTCTGTCATTCCCAAATAAAATCATTATTCTTTGAGTAATCTGTCTGTGACTGTTATTTAGCTTGGAAGAAGAAATCTACATGTCACCATTTAATTCATTGGAGTTTGGCTGCAATTGTCCTTCATAAATCAATGACAAGGTTGGCACCGCTGAATAAGAAGAACAAAATAAAAGACTCTACGAGGAAAATACAGAAGAAACAACCACTTTGCAGATTGCAGAGAGAATTACAGATGCAGCAAAGGCCGAGTAGACAAAGCAAAGAACAAGATGTCAGGATCTCTGATTCTTAGGGTCAGGAGAGCTGGCTCCATTCAAGAGCCTTGGTCCAATATGTCTATCTCAGGTTCTTCATTTCCATCATGGGACCACTGAAATGCTGGATTCCCTCCTCCCCCTACTGGAAGCACCAATGAAATATAATTCCTTTCAAAACCCAAAGCTATCAATTTCGGTTCACTCTTTCTTAATTATAAAGAATTGGCATTTTAAGTATCAAGTCATTCTAACAACATAAGATTTTGGTAATCACCTGGAAGTGAATCAAAACTACCCCAGTGCAATTTCCCTTGAAAAATAAAGAGGGTAAAGGGGATACAAAAAAAAAAAAAAGAAAGGGGCGTGTGAAGGAGGGAAAGGGCAGAATACATGGAAACTATGCATTAACGAAAAGAGAGAGGGAGAAGAAAAAAAGCAAGAAAAGGTATTTCCTGCAATATGGTTTTGCTTATCATGAATTCCTTATATAATCACAGTTGAGATAAAAATGTTTTAAATGTGAATTAGAAAATATATTGTAAAGTCAGGGAAAGTTGGAGGGGGAACCAAAGTGATTATCGTTTAACATATGACAGGGGATGTTGTCTGTTGGAGAAAGTGGTTCTTTGAGCTCCCTTGGTTAATTTTACTGTTAAAGAAACATTCTCAATGAGAAACAGAAGTAAGACGTCCACACTCTCCTCAATCCATTGCCATTTTTTCACTACCAGAGCCTCTCTTATTTCAACCAAGAAGTATTTTCTATTCATCTTTTACTGATCCTAGGACAAGAGGTAAATGAACTGGCACTTGCGTAGGATATATTTATTCTCAAACATTACACATCTAAGATCTCTGGTATTAATTTCCTTCAAAAAAATGTTTCATGAAAACCCTGTTTCATCAGAATGATCTTTCTTTCCACCTTCTTCCAAATGAAACCAAAAAAAATAGTGCTAACAAAGAGCACCCTCTTAAGAAGGACCTGAGGTTTGTGTGACCCATGGAAAGACAAGAGCTCAATAGGATCAGCCAAAGCATTTCGGACTCCTACGTACTTAGAACAGCGAACCTAACAGTTATTCCACAGGTATTGGGTGTCACATAGGTCTTGGGATAAAGAATTGAACAAGAATCAATCCCTATCATAAAAAATAAAATCTTAACCTTCAGAAAACAGATATACAAGTCATTCAAATCTAAAGGAAAATTTACTTGACACAGGTAAAACCAGCATGCCTTGAGGAAAAGATAAAAGTGCACCTAACTTTTCATTTATTTAACAAGCATGTGTTGAGAACTCTCATGTGCTGAGAGCTGTCCAGTCACTGCATATGTTTGATGAAGATAAAATATAGAGTGTAACTCTTGAGGAAATTATTTTTAAGCTTAGTCCTAAAGGCTTGGCCAATTAGCCTGATGAAGGAGCTGAATAAGGAGAAGGACTCATACTAGAAAGAAGGAAAATTTTGTGCAAGGGCCCAGGCACAACTGAGCAATTATATGAAACCACAGAACTACGGGGAAGGACACTAAATTTACTATGCCCTGAAATGTGCACTGTATTTTCAGATATAGGGATACCAATATCATCTGTCACTTCTTAGTTTCATGCTAGAAGTTTCTGAAATACAGTTGCTAACAGGGTGGCTAGATTTTGTGCTTTCTAAATGTGCTGTTAATACAGCATTACTGAATTTATGACAGATGATGAGGAGATTGATTCAGCTTTCAGTACTTGGCGCACTCCATAGGCACCGACTATGATCGATGTCCCAGAGAATGTGCAGCAATATCTATTTCCAATTGGTCTGTAATTTCAAGGACAAACTATGCAGATCACCTTTCTCTGAAAATGACACCTTTAGCCTGTACAGAAGACATTTGACTGCTTTAGCATTGCTAGGACCAAAAGACAGTGGTTCTGTTAAGACAAGATGTTATGATTCACTTTGCTTCCAAGGTCCATTGGTGCATCAGGTTGTACCTGTAGCAGGAATCAGCGATTTCAGATTTGATCAAATGTGTCCCTTTAGAAGGAACAAGGGGTTAGATGTGTAGCTCAGTGGTAGAGTGCCTGCCTAGCATGTGCAAGGCCCTGATTGGTCAATTAGCTTTAGAAAGTTCCATCTAACACTGTTGAACTAGTAGTTGCTCTAGGCCTATATCTTATGTTGATTAATCTATCATATCCATGTTAATATTATTTCACTATCATTAACTATCATTAAAAAAAAACTAAAATCCATGCATTCTTTCTGAAATGGTTTTAGTGTGCCAATACAGCAGATTGTCACCATGAGTTCTTGAAGAGTCCCACCGTTTTTCTAAAGCTGGTGTACTCATCTGTGAATTTCAGACACCAGAACCACAGAGTTGTGTTTCATATAAGATGAATATTATGAAAGAGTTCTGAAAACTTCACAGACTTTGGCAACTACAACGTGCACTATTGGTTGTAAATGTGTGAATCTTCATGATCCACCCAGATACTGGTTTCCCTGCCTCCTGCCTTGTGAATTATGAATAGTTTTATGACCATGCCAGATTTCTGTCCTTCCCACCCAATTCTGCCATCCATGTGGGAGCCTCTGCCCCTCCACCCTTCCATTAAAGGCAGGGAACCTTCTCTGGCTGCCTCACACATCTTTATCAAAGCACATATCATATATTTTGGGGGTTTTTGTTTGTTTGTTTTTTGGTACTGAGGATTGAACCCAGGGATGCTTAACCACTGAGCAGCCACATCCCCACCCTTTCTTATATTTTATTAGAGGCAAGGTCTCGTTGAATTGCTAAGTGCCTCTCTAAATTGCTGAGACTGTCTTTAAACTTGCCAAACTTGCCTCAGCCTCTGGAGCCGCTAGGATTACAGGTGTGTGTCACAGTTCACTTGATCATTGGTTACTTGGTCTTTATTTCTGAATTAAATTGGTAAAGCACAAAAAAATGTTTTAATTTTTGCTTCTCAAATTATGATACAGGGTGTGGCAACTAATGTTTCAAAAGTGGATGAGTGGTAATCCCTGTGGCTCAGGAAGCTGAGGCAGGAGGATCACAAGTTTAAAGCCAGTCTCAGCAATTTAGCAAGGCACTTAGCAACTCAGCGAGACCATGTCTCTAAATAAAATATAAAAAAGGTGGGGATGTGGTTCAGTAAGTCAGTGGTCTAATATGAAACTATAATTTTATAGACATAATTATAAGGTACCAAAAAAAAAGAATGAATGGAAACCTGTTTTAGCTGGTGGTGAAGGTATGCAGTCTACACAAATCATTAAGATGATAAATAATAGGATGAAGGAGGTAAGTCGCTTCCAAAAATCAGTGGTCAGATATTGTTACTGAATATGAAATAAGCTCATTGAAGAAAGTGCTATTATTTAGAATTCACAAATAGTCCTTAAATAGAAGTTTTACCTTGAAATATAAAAAGTATGTATTAATAAGTATTTTTTAAATTTGGTGTTATGAATGTTTATTTTCATATTACTAAAACAAAAAATATTAAATTGACTTTTAAAAAGAGCATAATAAAACATAGAACTTAGGGAAAACTTCTTCAAACATTTTGCATATTAAAACCAAATTAAAAGGAATAAAAAGAAACAACAAATAATGCCTTAAAAAAACTAGTAGGTAAACAAAAGGAAATGTTGAAAAACAAAAAGAATTATTTTTAAAAATGAATTTTAGTGAAAATTACAAATATCAAAAATAGGCAAAGAAAACCAAACATACAGAAAACAGGACCAAAGGAAAAAAATCTAAAAAGAACACAAGGGAAGCAAATATATGCAAAAAGTTGGTAATTCAGAAAAACTTTCTTGTGTTCTTTACCATAGAAATAATAAGAAAGAGCAAGAGATGGAAGAAGAATCGAGAGATCAAAAGAAACTTCCAAGGTATATCTGATTTTCAAATGTTGACAAGGTAACTATAGTGTCAAGGAATTCATATTTTGGTGATAGTACTTATTAAACAAAAATAATTGATTGCTATAAAAGTTACAATAGTTTTTACTTGCAGTAGGTGGCAGAGTTTGTAACTGGAATGTTGTACGAGATAGACTGCTCAGTTATCTGGCAAAGTTCTCTTTGTTGACCTTGATAGTATTCTCATTAAGCTATAATAAAGTCATATATTTTATTGTGTGACTTTCTATATTTGTGTTTAATTTTGCAATAACAAGTTATCTTCAAATGAATATACATCCATTTCTAATATGAAATGATAATTTTATAGACATAGCTATAAGGTCCAAGTGAAATTCCTAAGGGGTTAGACTGAGATGTTATTATACTCTATTTACTAGTGGTTCTATGGTCACGTATCTAGTCCCTCTAAATCGAAATCTTTTGGTCTTTGCAAAGTGGTAATTATTGATCATATATCTAGAAAAATATTGTTCTGATTGAATTTTAAGCTAATCTAACCATAATAATAAAAATGTTTTGATTTTCACCTTTCAAATAATTAAGTCTTTAAATTCTCTTCTACTGAACTTTTTGAAAAAAAAATCAGTACATGTCATTTTGGAAACTGTAGAGTACCTGAATAAGTTCTCCAAGGTTAGTGAAATATAAATGTGAGTCTCAAAATTTATCCAAACATATGCTATGTTCTTTTAAAATTAAATTAACCTTTGTATTTGCAGAATAACTAAATAGCTAAAGTGACCAATGTCCTGTACTGTGACTCAGATGGGAACACGTAGGAAAATTGATACTCAAGCCTCCTGAAATACCCAGGGTTTATGCCTCTTGTATTCTCAGCCCATGTTTCCTTAATTTTAAAAGATTGATTTTTCAGATAAGTAATATTACTAGGCATTTCTCTGCTTTTAAGGAAACACAATTTTCCCTCAACAGATGCATAGAAACAAGTTTGTATTTGTTTCTTTTAACATATGCCTTTGATTTTTTTCCCTCAGTAACAAATGACCTGTTTCACATTTCAGACACGTTTATATTATTTAATAAACATTAAGAAGTTATAGACTCTTGAAAACTTTGTAAAAAAAATTCTTTTTCACTAACTTGTAAACAAATGTGAGCCATATAATATAGGAGTACATTTGAAGTCAAAAGCAAATTTTTAATTCTCAACACATTGATTTAAAGGGAGATAATTGTTTTTAAATAATTTTTACTCCATAAGTGGTCCAAAGAGAATGCTGTCTGTAGAATTAATACTCAGATCAATACGTAAAATACATGAATAAACATTATCTAACCTGCCACAACTTGGCAGTTGATGCCATGGGCAGTATCACTAGAAGAGTCGTGGTTTTCTAGGAGAAATGAATAGAAGCAACATCGATTGTCCAAGAGAAAAGAAGTGATCACCAATGACTTGGAGTGTCATTACTCTTGATTTATTCATATTATTAAAATTACCAACTCAAATTTTATCTACAGTTTTTAGGATACTTTGAAAAGACAATCCCCATTAGTGACCTATTTCTATAGATATTATTTCTTCTGTTCAATGTGAGCTTACTATAGACTGGTCATAAGACTATGACTGGGCCTGGGTTCTATGTTCTATCGGAAGGTGACAAAAGTGGGGACATCCTAGAGAAGTAAGAAAACAAGTGTTCAAACCCCATTTCTGACATTGGGCACGTAATACAGCCTCCCTGGATCTCAATTTCCTCACCTGTAAATGGTAATAATGCCATTTGCCCCAGTGGTTTTTGGAGGACTAAATGAAATAATGTCTACAAAACATATAAGAATAAAACTCTGGCTGTGACCTTTATTAATTGCTATAGTAAGTATGTGTACTGATATTTAGGAAGATTGCAGTGAATGAAAGAGGAAAAAAAAAAAAAAACATGTACCATGAAAAGCATGAAAACCCATGCTCTCATTCTTGTATCACCTTCTAAGATTTTACTCTTAGAAAATCTCAGCTGTAATGCCACTTGCAGCAAGACTCCTCTGACCCACATGTTTATGTTGCCCCACCCCACCATGAATTCCATGACCCTCCTGCTTCATCTCATGATGGCCTCCGACTCCTCCTGCCCCACCGTTTTCTCCAAGACTTCCTCCTATTAGAAAAGTTGCCCACTGACTGTAATGATCTGAGGCAGTCTCTTCTACATCGTTGATTCCACATACCCAGGCTTAACATGTGTGGGGCTTTGGAGAAAGAAGTCAAACAGAGGTCTACATTGTCAAGAAACTATTACAAACATGTATTCTGGACATCAATCAAACTCTGAAGGGCAGCTTTGGGTTTAAAACTATTGTAGTATTTCAAATTCTGACCCTAACTTGGCAGAAAAGAGAGAGCAACAAGGTCATGTGGACCCCTGACCCAATGTCCCTACCCCTTCCCAAGATTCTGAATCTCACCATAAGGACTCTGGGAATATTCATGCGGATATTTTATATGCATGTCCCAAAATTCCTCTACACACTCCTAGGCTCCCTAGGCCTAGAATTGAGCTGTATGAAACAATAAACTAGGGAAAGATCCAATGTTTATCGGAGCAGGCGTGGGATCTTTTGTGCAAGGAATCCAGGATATTATTACCTGGCACAGGGTCAAGTTTCAGATGAATTTACCTCCTTGACCCCATGGATTCCTCATGCAAAGGGGAAAAACACAGACTTGGGCAAGTCTAGAAGGGTATCATTGAAACACCCCGAGGATGGACACATTATCTCTTGACCATTGAAACGATTTAACATAGAGCTGGGTACCTCTGAGTCACTCCACAATTGTATTGAATGAGTAAGGACTAT
Source organism: Callospermophilus lateralis (assembly GCF_048772815.1). NCBI lineage: Eukaryota > Metazoa > Chordata > Mammalia > Rodentia > Sciuridae > Callospermophilus > Callospermophilus lateralis. The sequence continues at coordinate 22,301,704 of NC_135320.1, forward strand.
TACAAGAAGCACAAATTTCTAACTTGATGGGCAAAATACATAGGAGATATGGTTATTAGACAGAAAAATAAAGATTAATAGGTCTGAATCAGGGAGATTCTGGCAGCAAGAAATGGGTTAAAGTCATAATCTAGATCTATTTACAGTCAACAGGAAATTAAATTTGAATATAAAGTACAGAAAAAACATTTTTTAAACTAACTGAATAATAGTTCAAAATAATAGGTGACCAAAAATAGACCAAAGGTAGACTATAAAAATTAAAATGAGCAAAAGCCAATTAAAATGGCCTACCATAAAGAGACATTCAGACCCCCCAGCTAAGATTGCCTATGCAGAGAACAACATAAAAAATTCTCTCTAGGACAGGTAGGGTGCTTTTCAGTATCATTAGAAAGGAAACAGAATAGAAAAGGATGCAGAGGGAGCTGCTTACATAAGGTATCTTTGCAATCATACCCACTAATTGTAGGATACACCATTGTCTAGACCCCATCAGCCCAGACTTTTATTTATTTATTGTGAGGTTAGTCCAAGAAAATTGAAGCAAGAACTGAAGAGATAAACCCCGCTAACTCCAGGGGGAATTTTTCCAGGAGGAATTTGTTTCATTGGTGCATACAACAGACTTCACAGATCAATCAGTAAACATGCAAAGGACAAAACCACAGAGTGATACCAGACCCAACAACCTAATGAACCACAATTTAAATGCTTCATTAAATCTAAGACAGGGCTCAGAGTGTGGGTCCGATGATGATGTTCCAAGTCTCTTTGATGTAGCACAATTTTTCCTTCATGGTCTAAAACTCTTGCCCCTTCAAGGGCCAGAGTCCCAAGATGTTCTATAGGAAGAATTTTTTTTGTTGTTGTTGTTATTAATTCTTGGTCCAAAAAGTGAATTTAATGCACTGACAGAACAAAGCTTACTTTGGGAGCCCGAAAATGGCCAAACCACATCATAGAGAGTAAGAAGATATCTTCCATTCTCATGAAGGTATGCCCATCTTTAGAACCTAGTTCAAAGCAAATATCTTTTGAGGTCTTACAGAACATGACTTAACACTGAGGTTTATTACAATGTTTTTGCATGTGTTTGCATTTTGTGAAAAATAGCTAGGATCAAAAACAGAGGAGCCAAAAAAAGATTTCCTGCCAGTTCTGGGAGTCTAAAAGCCAAAACTTTCAAGAGAAAAAGATAATTCTCATATCATGCATAGCCTAACATTATGCACTGTCAATATGAATTGAGGTAAACTTGAAATTTAGGGTACTTTTTGACAATGAACTTCAGAGACAAACTAGCCATGTTTGAAACTCATACCAATATAGCAGATTACTCATGTTAGGGCCACTGCCAGTTAGTTGAATATATTAATGTAAGAAAACTCAGTCATGAAAAACCAGCCTCAATATTTTTATGAATCACAAGTTTCCCAGGAGAGCTCTCTTTACTCTTATAGAATGCCCTTTGAAGTTCAGAGACAATACAAATCAAACTTAGCAGGGCAACTGCCACACAGAGTTTTGCCTTAAATTATTGGGAGAATCTTCAATAACAAATTTGGCCAACCACCAGACTTAGGACTGGCTGCCCCATAAGTTTACTCCAGGCAATGAGGTGAGGGGGAGTGATGTCGGCCAGTCTCAAAGATCAGAAAGAGTTTCAACATCAATTGCAAGGTGAAAAAATGCACAATTATAAATTTTCAAATTAATCGAGGAGCTGAAAGTCACCCAATGAAATATTTGTAAAATAGTTTCATATTTTTTAAAAAATATGAAAATAGAGTTATAGAAATAAAGATATCAATTCATGCTTAAAAGGGACGTTCTAGTTTTATAACTTTAACATGTACCATGAATGCAGTGAAAGCTTCTAATAATGCTATTTCAAGAGTAGATATCCTTAATGAATGCACAGTAAACACCTTTATTTATTTTTCCCAACATGCCACATTTTTATTTTTTTCATGCTTTTATTGGTGCATTATAATTATACATAATAGTGTGGTTCATATTCAGATATGCAAAAAAAATTTGTTCCAATTCACCCCAATACTTCCCCTTTTTCTCTCTCCCTTCCTCCTCCTGTTCCCCAAGATCTTTGGCTTGTTGATGGCTAAATGTACTTTGCTGAAGGAATCACTGTGTTCAGATTTGGTGTCTTGGAGGGAGAGGTGACTAAAATGGACAAATGAGGCCACATAAGAGATGATGGAAGAAATTTTTCATCAGAAAGATGGCCTCAATAAAGAGTGATCATGATATTTAATAACTAAAGATTTAAAAGATAGAGGGGAAATGGGAGAAGAAATTAAGGCTTATAGATCAAAGTTTCAAAATGAGAAAGCAGGGCTGGGGATGTAGCTCAGTGTAATATATATATATATATATATATATATATATATATATATATATATATATATATATATATATAAACAAATCTTTAAAAACAAAATGAGGGAACAATGTTCTAGAACAGTAATAACATAGGGGTAGGAACAAGAAGTTTTAGAAAAGAGCTGGTGCCTAAAATCTTGAGGGCAAGAACGGGCTGTGGGCTTTGGAAGGGGCTCTTCTGAGAAAGAAGTTGTCCTATTTTCTAACATTAAACTTGTTATAATTCCTCTCCGAAGTAACTTTGTCTCTTCCTAATATTGCAAAGTTGGGCCTCTAAAGTGAGGCAAAATTATACTGAGAGGACAAAATTGGACTCATTTTTTTTTTTTTTTTTTTTTGCTTCTTATAATTATAAACCTGCCACATTTAATTTAGGAGGATGAGGTGAAAAAATTCTTCAGTGACTAGGCCTTGCTTTTGACCGTGTTGTATGAATAAAGGAAAGGAAGGTGGCCTTTCTCCAGGACCCACCACAGACCAGCCCCACATGTTGCTGTACTGAATCCTCATGATAGTCTTGTGAAACAATTATCTATTTTATAGCTGAAGAAACTGAAACTCAGAAGGTTCTGAGACAGAGTTGGGGCTTCCTGTCACAGCCTGCCATCTTTCTAGAAGACAGAGAATGAAATTAATTTTCTTTTGCGGTATTTGTTTTTTGTTTTGTTTTGTTTTAATTTGTTGCTATTTTCTACTTATTAGTTCCCCTAGTCCAAGGCCAACCCAATGAATTATTTATGTTAAACCCAAAGGCAAATTATTATTATTGTGGACTAGTGAACCACTCACTATAGTACATGTAAAGTTGCTTTAAGAAGAATAAAACCTATTATGAGTCACCAAATCTATTGTTAGGGCCTTGGAATTTAAGAAATAATAATGTAAAGACGACATGCCTGTTTGTTCACTTCTTCCAGGAGGAGGAAGTTAACAACAAGCCTTAGAATCATTCATTGTGACCTCCAAGCTCACAGGATATAAACATATCATTCAACTCTCATGAGAAGCCAAGCCCCCAAATCAGTGGAAAAAGTAATGGCTTTGGAAACAAGACAGGATGTGGATCCTTTTTCCTGTCACCCATTAGGTGTGTGGCCTTTGAGGCAAGTTACACAAACTCCAAGTTTCTTATTTTTCAGTTGTCAAAAGGGAACAAAAGTAAGAATATTTCCAATGAAAGGTTTAGGAGCAGTGTCTATAACGCACAGTGCTAGGCACTAGGTAAAGGTTTTCCATTTTGACTATTACCTGTCATTTCATTCTCCTCTTTTACTTCATGTGGGCTCCCAATCTCTTGAAATGACCCTTTCCACCCACTCACGTTGCCATTAACCCAGAAGCCACCTTCTTCTGTGCAGCTGTCTTGGTCACTCTGTGCCCTGTTGGTTAAATCAGGTGCCTTCCCATGTGCACACTAGGCATACAACTGTAACAGCACTTTTGTGCTCTTACAAACACCTGTTTGCAAAACCAACCTTCCCGTGATACCGTAAGCTCTTTAATAGAAAGGAACACCGCTCATTTCCAGACCCCAATTCCTCGCAGACTGCTTTATGATAAAAGCTGTTCAATAGACCTTTGTTGAATGAACACACTAAGCCCTGAAGGTCAGCACTGCATGTTCTTTCATGTCATAGTAAATCACTTTTCAATAATAGTTTTATGTGTCGATCCACTGAGAATATTACTTAAGAGTTCAACAGATTTCAAACAAATGTGCACCCCACACCAGGAGAAACTGAAGCAAACAGGGTGATCAGGAAGCATTTGTGAAAGAACAAGAAAATTCAAAATCGCATCTTTCTCCTTTTTCTTCCTTCAGCATAAAAGAAAACTAGATCATCATTGTTTTCATCTGAATGAGGTAAAAGAAACATCTCAAAGTTAGCAGGAGTTAAATTTAAATTTTATGGGGAATTTAATATTTTATACTCCCTCAAGTGTGATGGACATGTATGTAATGGGTAAAAAAAAAAATGCAATTTGGTTTTACATGTAAAATATTTGGTAAGAACAGTTAAGAAGAATACAGTTTGTGTGTATATTTTATGTACATATTTGTATATGCATATGTGTATACATAATTTTCAAAGAATGCTTTGAGCACTCTTTTTTAGAAATTCAAGTAGTTGAAGCTAAAATGGCTAACTTTTAACTTTATCATTACTTTACAGAATGACAGTAAGGTCACAGCTGTGCCAATGTTGCTAGGAACAGACAGAGGAACCCTCAGTGTAAGTCAGCTTGCTTTTTCTGCCGTATTTGGAAGAACTTCCATCCACTGACGATCTGGTAAGGAAGTCTACCTATTAAACATAACATACTAGATAAATGATGAGTCTTCAATGAACAACAAAAGAAAACAAAGTCTAAGATAATATTTGGCATGCTCTACATTGTCTCTGCTTGGGGTGAAAAGAAGTGCAGTTCCAAAAGGCCCCCAGGTTCCCACGCAGACTGCAAGCCGCCACCATCCCTTATAACTCTTCCTGCCAGAGTTTGGAATAAGGCTAGCAGACTTGAAAAGCTTAATTAAAGATAGATAGTCCTTAATAATGATGCTATACTCCCTGATTTCTGGGAACTAATGTAAATACATTAATATATCACTTATTTCTGGAGGGGATATTTGGTCTGATATTCCCAGCCAAGTCAATTGCTGACTCAGGCATGTGATCTTGAATTTTTAGCTTCACACAAGAACCATCCTGTGTCTGTGTCCTGTTTCTAACTTAGCTTGGAAATTTGCTGTTATCAAACCGTGGGTAGGACTACCAAAATCCATTGATTCACAAGAAAAATTAAACAAGTCCACGTGGGGGGGAGGGGTTCAACGTTATATTTGCATTAAAATATATATCTAATTTAATATTTACATATAGAGAGTCTTGCCTTCTTTATTGCTGCCATCACAGTGGGGTCCTAGGTGTGCTGAACTATGTATTCATAACATTATCCCTCCCAAATAGACTGGAGACCCCATTAAGGATGCAGACTGAGCCTTGTGTACTTGGATGGGCTTTTTTGATGCAAGAATTCAAGACAATCTTCATTGGTGAATAAAGTTAAATAGCTACACTCCTTAGCACTGTATGTATAAACTTTCTCAGTTTATCCTTTCTGCCACCATGTAGAATTGACATAATGTTTCATGAATGAAAATAATGGATTCAAGAAGACTATGTCGCCAAGCACAGGGGTACACACCTGTAATCCCAGCAGTTTAGGAGGCTGAGGCAGGAAGACCAAAAGTTCAAAGTCAGTCTCAGCAACTTCATGAGGTCCTAAGCAATTTAGTGAGACCCTGCCTCTAAATAAATAGATATAGATATAGTTATAGATATATAGAGATATATATGGCTCAAAAGTTAAGTGCTCCTGGGTTCAATCTATGATACAAAAAAAAAAAAAAGGACTATGTTGTTTGCCCACTTAGAGCTAAAAACCCCTAAAACCAGATTGAACTGGGGTCTCTAGAACTCTAGAGGTAATGTTCTAGCCCCTGTACATCATGTTTACTTTTCAGAATAGAACTGAGATTGGCGAAGTCTAGATTTAAATTTAGGATACACTCTACCCATGTTCAGCAGAATATTCTATAACTTTTCATACTTATTAAAATGAGATGGTTAATGTGCATCCCTGACCCACCAGCTCCAGAGCCTTCTACTGGATAATGGATAATGGAGAGCTACAGAGCTTTCCTAGTGAAAGCACAAGGTGCAGTCTTCATTTTAAAAGTTAGCTTAAAAGAGGGGATGCAATTGTGGCTCAGAGGTAGAGTGCTCGCCTAGCATGCGTGAGGCACTGGGTTCGATTCTCAGCACCACGTAAATATAAAAAATAAAGACACTGTGTCCACCTATAACTAAAAAATAAGTATTTTTTTAAAAGTTAGCTTAAAAGATATTGGTGGTGAGAAAGAAAGCAAAAATAATAATAAGTGAGAGAATTTTGTCTTTTCTCAGTTGCACAAGAAAGATTCTGAAATAGAATCAAATTTATTTGCATGCTAACAATCATGTTTGGCTCGAAATGCAAGTGTGCTGATAAGATGTCTTCTTTTTATGTTATGGAGGAGGAATTGTTTCAATTCATGAATAGTATGCTTGGCACGCATCTGATCACCCTATGTGTAAATCATCTATTAAGCCTTCTGTCAACTATGTTTAACCAAGTAAGAGTTCTCTTTCATCTTAAGAAGAAATATCCATATGTGAAGTCTCCAGATTTTCACAGAGAAATGAGCTAGTCCTGTTTAAAATCATATCCATCAACACCCTCTAAGTTATTTGAGAGTCTGACCAGGATATTTATTTACTGATACAATTTTTGGAATGTTTTGGTGTGCAGATTGTCTCCCATACCAGTCCTGTTTTGATGAACATTCTTTAACTTTCTTCCAAGCGATACATCAGTGAATATAAAATCTAAACAAATGAAAATGTATTTAACTAAGATAGTACTTATTTTCTAGTTTTTCCCCACTCCTTTTCTTTAAACAGAGTTTCTTGTCATCCCTACTGACTCGATTTAGAATTCAAGTTGTCCTCTCACCCATAATTGTCACCTCAGAAGAATGCCCAGCACAGTTGCTTAGCAAATATTGACTGTATGAATAATGAATAAATAAGTTACTGACACTGTAGTTTTTAACAAGAAAGCTAACAGTGCACTTCCTACATTTCTAAGTGAATAACAGACCGAGAGTTGAGTGGAGCTACACTTTTCAAAAATAGAATAAATTAGTTTCTAATTGAATTAATTTTGTGTAAGTGGTCTAGAGCATTAGAGTACTTACATCTGTTGCAGGCTACAAATGAAGGAAAAATAAAGACCCGCAGGCTTGTTCCCAAGCACATACTTGGTAATAGAGTATGGGACTAGGTGCAAGAGACATCAAATGGTATAATAGAATGAGTAGGACTGTTGGCAGCTCTCACATGCATCGTCTATACCCTGGAAAGAGTCACTTATGGTTTAAGTCACAAACGTACTTGCACATTGAGTGACTTCTCAGAAGTTGAAGGATATATTTTCCCTTGATTACCCAGGAAATTTGGATAATTGTGAGTGGCTGGACATCTCCACTAGAGGCAGATTCTGATAGAGTTAAGAGTGAAGGCTGTAAGGCAGGAAGACTTCTATCAGAGCCTACTCTGCTATTCTCTATGTTGCTGTCTGTAAATATGACTCATCCTCCAACAGCAGTTTCCGCAATTGTAAAATTGGAACAACAATCACTAATGCAAAGAAGTTAGAGGGAGTTTTCATGAGATAATCTCTGTGAACACACATGACACAATCACAAGCAAATATTAAATGTTGCAAAGGTAAAAGGTGACTCTTTTATGATGCTGGCACTTTATTCTATTACTAACATTGACACCTTCCCAGTTTCTTCTGTTGGAGTGCTCAGGGGTTACAGAAGACTCAATATGTTCAGTGTCAGGAAATACAGGATAACTATCAACAGGACAATCTGGAATACAACTCATCCTTCACAGTGAAATCTTGACAGTTATTCTAAGGTTGAATTTGGGCTCTTTTTTACATGCAGTGACCTCTGAGTGATCCTGTTGTTTTCTAGAAATATGTCTTATAAGGGCTGGGTTTAAAACATTTACTGCAAGTTTTAAGGGGAAAAATGGAAACAATGTAAATATTTATAATGGCTCAGGACACATCATTTCATCAGAATAAGAAATCAAAACAAAACAAAAATGTGTCCCAGTTGTGCTATATGACATCCAGTTTTATAAAGTCTGAGAATTTTCTATGAGGCTAAATATATCTAAGAAGTTTCTAATATAGAAAATATATTAATATACCACATTTATTAACTAAAGCCTCTGTGGCCACTTAAAAAAATGTTCCAACATGTCTATCCTATGGTTAGCTGGAATAATAGTTAAATGTAGAATAGTTACCCTGGGAAATCTGCCCTATCTTGGCTTTTCCTATAAAGGCAGGCATTTTATGTAAACATTTCTGAGTGTACTCTTCCCACAATTGATAGACTATGATGCCCATGTCCCGTTAAAAGCTTAAGAAAGTAGAATTTGAAAGGTAGAGTCTTGTAGTCTTTGTATCCTATATTCTTATAAAAAAAAAAAAAACCCAGAAATTCTCTGCGCAAATACTACGGCTTCAGTTAACTCAGATATTAATTCACTGTGGCCTGGAGAGCCTTCAATATTCCTTGCCAAGTTCTAGATTTATTCAGGTCCCAGGGTAATTTGGGTGGGTTAAGTTTACTTAAAGTCTTCTTTGGCCTCAAGCTTCCAACCTTCACCTGCTGTTTAACATTCCTTTCCAGATTCTTAAAAGCTCTGTTTACATCAAAAAGGAATTTTATGCCTTAATACAAAGTAATCCTGAAAGGACACACTTGTCAACCTCACTCCCCAGTAGCAGGTTTTGACTTTTTTTTTTCTGCTTTGAACTAAGGTAGCAATTTAACATAGCTTTATAAAAAATGTAAAAGTAACACTTTGAGGATATACTTTTTCATTTCTAAGGTCAATAGTAGATTTTATTAGTTTACAGCATGATTTATTAGTTTGGTTTTTCTCTTGCCATAATATGATCCATGTAGCTCTGTATTTTTTAATCAGTTTGTTTGACCAAATTGCTCCTGGCATTTTTTTTTTTAAAAGAGTGAGCTTTTTTTCAGTTAATGCATGCATAAAATTGTTGAAAGAACATGGTACCCAAATGCTAGACATCAATCACAGAAAGGGGAACTTATACAGAATGTGGGAGGCTCCTTCTCCGAGTTTCCTGCTCCTGACTGGAGCATGACTTGACCTCTAGCAGCCACAGAAAGGTTTGGCACCACTGACCGTGATTCTGTTTCTGGCCAGGAACAGAACACACACCAAGAAATATCACTTAAGGGCCATGCAAAATAGATGAAAGTTATTTATTAAGCCATCAGAATTCTCTTTATCTTGTTAGAAACCACATTCCTTTAAAAAAATGATTTTGAAAACATCATTTCTATAACTGGATCTATCTGATCAGATGTAAACTACATCATCAAATTTCAAAAGCTTGGTCATATAAAATGTACCTGAGATCCCTAGTTTTGTGTCTTCCTTATGCTTTTACTTTGAAAAGCCAGAAAGAAATGTTATGTTAACTAGTAAAACAGATGATCAAAATGGCATCTGTGACACAAAGATCAGTCTCTATCCTGGAAATCTTATTCAACCGTCCAACCTATAAAAAGCTCTCTTACCACTAAACTGACTTTAGATATATTTTCAGTATCATGCAATTTACTTAATGATTCTCATTTTGGTACATTTAGTTAATTTTTCTAAGAGAACTGAATATATTCAGGGCTAAAATCATTTCAGTTTTCACTTTTTTTCTACAAGGCTTTATGGTAGGAGAGGCCATGTTAATAATATTTATTATCTTAGTTGATTAACAAAGCTGTTTATGTGCTTAAATTGTGCAGTAAATTTGATCATCAGTACTTATAAGCACGTTCATGATCCAAGGGTGTTTGTTTTTTTACAGAACAATGGTCATTCACTTCATCTAAGAGAACATGTTTGCAATGGTGCAAACGTAAAATATGTTGTCATTCTATATGAAGCATTCCTTCAAGAAGAAGATAATATACAGCAGTGCAGAACCTCACAAAATGCTATCATTTAAAAAAAAATCAACATTCTCTGGTGAATTGGGAGGAAATTAGAGCCATACTGTTTACAAAAAGAATTACCTACAAATTTATAGACAATTTCCTGATCCTCAAAAAAACACAATTCAAGAGCTATTTAAGGATAAATGCTGACCTAAGCATACCACATAGAGTTAAGGAAACATTTTTCTAACTCCACCAGTCTGATGCTGATCCATTGAGTGTAGGTCCAACTAATATCTCATGTACAAACGGGAGAAAATCTTCCCACTTGAACTGCATTTGGAATATTGTAATCACATATCATACACACAACTCTGGAAAGGCTCTAAGGGTGTGAATTCCTGGGAAACAGACTCTAGCGCTCAGCTATGCATCCACAACAGTTTTGCCAATGATGTACCCAAAAGAAGTGGTCTCTTTTAGTAAGTTTTTTTCCCCCCGCTGTTACTAAAGGATCAGACCAGCTCAACTGAAGGGGAGGAAAAGTTTATTTGAGGGCTCACAGTTTCAGAGGTCTTAGTACATAGAAGGCTGGCTCCATTCCTCTGGGCTCCAGGTGAGGCTGAACATCATGGTGGGAGAGGGTAGCGAAGGAAAGCAACTCACATCATGATGATCAAGAAACAGAGAGAGACCTCAGCTCCGGATACAAAATATATACCCCATAGCCATGGCCCCAACTAAACATTTCCTTCAGCCACAGCCCACCTGCCTCTAGTTCCCACCCAGTTAATCCCATCAGGGATTAATTAACTGATTGTTAAAGACTCTCACAATCCAATCATTCCTCCTTTGAAACTTCCTGCATTGTCTCACACGTGAGCTTTTGGGGGACACCTCATACTCAAACCATAATATGGCCTGTCAGTAACATCATCATTCTGTTTCTTACTTCGATTCTTAATAATAATGGTAAACTGGTGAAAGTTCAAATACCTGTTCTGCAGGGGAAAATTGAAGCTCTTCTTCAAAGCTTTTTCCCATTTCTGTCTGTCATTTCTGTAACTACTCCCACAGGCCTGATTTCCAGGTAACAATGTGAGATCACTGAACAAAGAGTTCAGTGGGGAGACAGGGAAGGGAGGTGGATCACAGTACAGGTGCCCAGAAGCCATCTCAAAGCCAGGTCCAGGACAATACCTTAAAGGTTTCTTCCAACAACTAGTCAAATGTGTGAAACGTCCTAAGTAATAAAGAATCAACTGACAGGTGTATGTCTTGCCAGGGAACTAGGTAAAAAAGTTTCAAGTAATTGTTAGTTCATAGCATTCAAAGGAAAGAAAACTGAAATTAAAGAGGCATCAGTTTTTTAAAATCTGTGGAAGGTCCAATGGACTAATGTTGATCACTCTAAAAATGGAAGAATTTGCCAGGCGCGGTGGCACAGCCTGTAATCCCAGTGGGCTCAGGAGGCTGAGGCAGGAAGATGGCAAGTTCAAAGTTAGACTCAGAAAAAGCAAGGTGCTAAGCAATTCAATGAGACCCTGTCTATAAAATGAAATACAAAAAATAAGGCTGGGGATGTGATTCAGTGGTTGAGTGCCCCTGAGCTCAATCCCCAGGACCCCCACTCCCCAAAAAAGGAAGAACTCTTAACAAGTTTAATAGTCATATGTTCCTCTTCAGGTTTCAGTTTCCTTAACCTGGAGAAGTTTGGGAGAGACTGGAAGACCACTTGACATTAGATGGTGAAGATAGTAATTGCTTTTAGGATTCTCTGTGTACTTTGAATCTGTGAGGTTCAAACTGCTTAAACTAAAACATAAAGAACCTATCCCTTTCATCTTGCAATAGGAATGAAGTGCATGGAATTGGGGGCATATGTCTGAATGTATAAAAGAGACTTTCAGTTGTTTATTTGTAATCTAATGAATTTTTAATTAAAAGTTAAATATTTTAAATTTTATAAATATCAATGTGATGTGTTTTATTAATAATTTCAGTAGTATTACCATCATTAAAATTTTGATTTATTTCTTCTAACCCCTATATTCTATTTATTCAAAGTTGGAAATAGGTTGTTTTATTTGTTTAATATTTTGTTTGTTTCTTTAAGCCTGGCCAAATAGTTCTCAAACTTATTTCATGTTTTTCTAACAATTTTTGGTAAACCTGTACTTTAAATAAACCCCCCAGTTTAGGAGGCTGATTGTAATTCAAGCCCATAAATCCTCAATTCAATGTGGTGTGCAAGAGTTTTAACTGCTTATTGATACCTTGTATCAAACCACCTCACACAGCCTGTATTTCTCTATTAAAACCCATCAAGAATTAAGTTTTTGCCCTTTGCAGTATCTTCAAGCACAGGCGTGAGCTCACCTACTTGGTCCTTAAAACAATCTAAAAAACAGTAATCCTTCCTGAAACTTCACTGTTGTCCTGACAGTCAGCTCTAATCCCTCCCTCCAATACTAAGACATGGTTCTACTTGAAACACCATGTAATTGTAATTACAAGCTCTGTGTTCTTCCTGGTAGTAAGCCAAAATATTTGAACTCAGCTTATAGTAAGCATATATTGAGCTAGGAACTGTCATGTTGCAATATGGGATGAATTATGGTCATTGTTCCAGTTTACCCAGGGGTCCACTAGCATGAAACACAATGTGAGCTTCTCAAAACACTGAGGTCTCCAGTCAGAGTCCCCTTCCATATTCTCCAATAACAAGGCTTTGTTTCATTCTTTTGTGCATGTTGTCTCTCAGCTAGTACATGCTCAAACAACTTTGAAACAACAAACTATCATATAAAATCCATAGGGTTTACAGTAAAGGAAAATATTTCTTGACTCTCAGTTCCAGGTCTTACCAGCTCTATGCCTAAAATGTTAACCTCTTAGAACTTATATTTCCTAAACTTAAAAAAAAATGGGAATAACAATTCGTGACTAGTTGGAATACTATGAAAAATAGAGATAAGTCTGTAAAGCTGCTAGAACAATGCATGAACAGAGTAGACCCTGCATTCATACACTATAAGGATAATGAAGTTGACTAACTGATTCATAGAAAGCATAATTTTTTCCAGCCATTCTGACTCTCCAAGAGCAGTGTTCCAAAACAGATCAATCTACTCTCTTCAAGTGGAGTCTAGAATTTTCTGTTTGTGATCGCACACAACTTTATATTTTTTTACTCTGATGAAATACCTATAACCCTATTTTTAACCATCTTAAAGTATACAATTGAGTGATACTTAAGTGCATTTACAATGTTTTGCAACCCTCCTCACTATCTTATTATAGAATTTTTTCATCATCCCAAAAGAAAACCCCAAACCCATTAAGCAGTCACTCTCCTTTTTTCCCTTTCCCTCCAGCCTCTAGCAGCCTCTAATCAGCTTTGTGTCTCTATGTATTTTCTGTTTCTGGATAATTCATGTAAGTGCAACTTAATGTGTGATCTTTGTGTCTGGCTTCTTTTCACTCAGCATAACCTTTTCTAGGTTATTTCATATCGGCACATGTATTAGAACATCATTTACTATTCTTGAATAATATTCAGCTGCATAGCTACATTACCTTTTGTTTACTCATTCATAAGTTCATGGACCTTGGGTTGTTTCCAAATTTTGGCTATTAGGAATAGTGTTAATATAAACAGTCATACAAAAGTTTATCTTTGTACACTCTGTTTTCAATTCTTCTGAGTATATACCTAGGAGTGAAATGGGCGAACCATGTGGTAATCCTAGGTTTCCTAGCTTTATCTTATACTTTAAAAATTGTGAAGGAGAAATGTTAAAAGTTAAGTATGAATTTGCCAGACAACCCAGCAATTCTAGTCTTAGGAATCTCCCGTGAGAGACTTACATGTAAAAGAATCTTCATGGCAGCAGTATTCATAACAGCCCAATATTAGAAATATTAGAGAAAACTAAATGCTCATCAACTCATGAATATAAGGTGGTATCTGAACACTGTTATTCTCCAATAAAGAACAATAAACTACTGATCACACTACAACATGGATGGATCTTAAAAAAATTAAAATTAAAAATGAAATTAAATTAAATGGGGCAGGACCAAAAAAAAAAAAAAAAGATCAGATACTGTATCATTCCACTTTGGTGAAATGCCCAGAATAAGAAAATCTCTACAGGGAAGAGGGGATAACTGGTTGCCTGGGACTGGGAGTAGGAATGAATAAAAACTGTAAATGGACATGAGAAATATTACTGGGATGATGATGATGATGTCCTAAAACTGGATTATGATAATGGTTTCAAAACTCAGGAAATGAACCAAAACCATGTAATTATATATTTAAAATGGGTGAGTTTTATAATTTATAAATTATGCCTCTATGAAGTTATAATAACAATTGCACAAGGTGAAAGGAAAAGTAAGAAATGGCTGTTTTCCTATGTTACCCATCATCATACTCAGGGCATAAGAAAGGCTTCTAATTGGTGTTCTTGTCATCTCTTAAATTGTTCTAGATTCAAATTTACCTCTACCATGTCACCAACATCATCAGTAGGTCAAGTTATTCTTTCTAAAATTCCAAATGAATAAAACATGCTGAGAGGTCTCCAGAGAATACTTGCTGTCCTCAATGTAATAATCAAGATCCACAACCTACCATTGTTTCTACAATTCCATAATAAACTGTATGGCTTCAGCTTCATGCAACTGTAACCACCTGTGTCATAATCACCATGATTGCTCCTGAGCAATTGCCCTACATTTTTCCTACATAGTTTCCCAGCAAATTATAAATAGATGTTATGGTCTGGTTATGAGGTATTCACCCAAAGCACCAGTGTTAATGAAGGAATATTCAGAGGCAAAATGCTTAGGTGATAAGAGCTATAACCTAATCAGTCCCTCCTAGTTTGGAATAACTGGGTGGTTAACTGTAGGCAGATGAGAGTTATATGTGGGGTTTACAAACAGAACCTGACATGGATGCACCTGAATTTTTGATGTTATCTTAAGTTAAAAGGATATATTCCAGTCTGGATAAAGACACTTTTGGCCTAATTCATAAATATGCTCCTATTTCTGATCCAAATTGTGGGGCTCCAATTGCTGCAACCCAGAACCATGCTTCTCTCCGTAAGTCCCTCAGTAAATTGCATTTGGTGCAATTCTAGATCGGTCTGCCTCTTCCATTGGTCTCATGACACCTTGGGGCTGGATTTCATATACTAGGCCCAAGTTGTTCTGAAACACAAACCATCTGCTACCACCATGCAAGTTTCTATGGCTCTTTGCAAGGAAGTCATTTATTCTAAATTCCAAGGATTCCCCACATTGCTTTCTCACCTGCTGTGTTTTACCTCTTTTCTTTTACATTAAAATTTTTTTCCAACATTTAAGATTTTCCTCAAATTCCACTTTCTTAAGAGTTCTTTGTTATCTTGTAAGCCTACATTAGACTTTAGTAGTATTATTTATCTTAATCCTTCATTTTTACCTTTCAACCTACATGGTACTAGGCTCTAGAGAGCTGGTAAGCAGATTTCATGAGCTTGAATTTTCACAGAACCCCTTATAAGCCATGTCTTTAAGAAAATCTAATTAACCTTTCATTAATTTATTCATTAATAATCAGATAATATCATTGGTCTGATATAAAAATTATAAATTATACAAGTTACATGAAAACACTTAGAATCAAAACTGGCATACTGGAAAAAAAATCAGTAAATGTAAGTCATTTTACAACTTGTATTATTTTTCTACATTGTATGTTAATTTTGATTTCTAGTAATTTCTTAACCTATGACTAGAACACAAGGTTTGATAATAAAAATTACATCCACCAAGTTTTTATATTCTCTACAGCACTTGATACAATGACTAGACAAATTCTTGATTTATTGACTAATTCAAAGAACTGAAAGACAGGCTTTCTGCATCTATCCTGGATATCAGGGAATCATTGGATTTTTTTCCATTTCTTCCTGAATTTATATCTTCTTGAGTTTGTCTGTACTTGAACACAATAGCCACAGACTAATCGTGATATGAAGCAACACAAAGACAATCAGGTAACATCATCAACAATGACATAATAGACTTTTATTTCCAGAGACCCATTTATCATCCATTCCTTTGTATGCATAGCTACGCTGTGGAGTGAAAATAAATAAGACCATTTCCTAATCTCAAGAAGCCAGAATCCAATAGATTGAAATAGATTAGTAGCAAAGTTCCTTCAGAAATCATAGCACATAAGACTGAAGTAAGCACACTAATGCAGCAGCAATTGGGGCATAGAGGAAATACATATGCAAAGAAAGTCAGGAAAGGATTTAGGAAGCTTAACACTAATAGAAGATGGGGATTTCCAGGAGGCTAAGAATATTTCCTGTGAAGTAGGAATATAGAAAACCTAAGTATGGAAGCTTGAAATTAACCTGTGTGATTTCAAGGATGGCAAAACATTCACAATGACTATAGGAACAAGATACAAGTTTGACAGAAATTTGAGTTTATTGATCATCATGAATGCTCAACCAGCTAGTTTGAATATTAGCCTACCACCAAGCAGCAACATGGTTAGATTTTTTACTTTAAAATTGTCTGCTTAGTTTTTGATAGAACAAGTTGATGGAGAATAAGTCTGAAGACACAGAGATAAGTTTCAAAATGGTTTTGATAAGATATGGTGAGAAAATTTAATTAGACCATTTTGTCCCATTATCCCAGATATGGAACTCCTGTAAAAACTTTCAGAGTATGTAATATATAATATAGTTATATAAGAGTAATGATAAGAATATAATTATTATAATAATATTAACTAATATTAATTTACATATAAGCTTTAGATTATGATTTCCAACATACTTTAACTCACCTTTATCAATTTTGTTGAAATACTAACAGAACTGGAAACTTGGAACTTAATGTGTTAAAGCTAAAACAGGAAGTTAAAATAATTTCAGCTTTGATATTTTAAGATCAAAATGGTCATCGGACAGTAGTGAATAGGTTCTGTGTTGTTGTTGTTGTTGTTATTGTTCTCCTTCTCCTTATTCTTCTTCTTCATTGTCAGTGATGGTTTTTGCTTTGCTTTGCTTTGCTTTGCTTTATATAATTCTGAACCTCAGAGAGATATCCAGAAAAGAGAATTGGACTTAATCAGTAGACATCATGGGTATGAATATTATCACCCAGACAGAGTGACAAGATGAGAGGACAAATAAAATGCAGAATTGTTATATAGAAACATTTAAGGGGTCAGCAGAAGAGATCTAGCAAAGAGGGATGAGAACAGATAGTCAGGAAGTCAGATGAGAAGAAAAGAAAAGAGATAACAAAAGAAAACAGAACTATAGGAAGAAAGAGGTAGTAGTCAAGAGGTAGTTGCCAAGCATATCTATTTCCACAAAAGAATTTAATATAATGAATGCTGAAAGAAGTTTATTTGATTTGGATATTAAAGAATAAATTTTCACTTTTTCAGTGGACTAAAAATTAATGAGTACATCCAAGTGCAGTGGCACACACCTGTTATCCAGTGACTCAGTTAGATGAAGCAGAAGGATCACAAGTTCAACAACTTAGTGATGCCCTAAACAACTAGCAAGACCCTGTCTCAAAATAAAAAAATAAAAAAGGGTTGGGGATGGGGCTCAGTGGTTAAGCATCTCTGGTTCAACCCCTGGTACCAAAAAATAAAAAAAAATAATAAAAAATGAATGCAAAAGAAGATTTATTACTCTGTATCAGAAAATACCTGAGGTTGGATAATTTGCAAAGAACAGAAATCTGTTTACTTACCCTTCTGGAGGCTAGGAAGTCTAGATCAAGGCACCAGCAGGTTCAATGTCTGTTGCACTTAGTCTCTGCTTCCAAGATGGCCACTTGTTACTATAGCCTCTAGAGAGGATGAATTCTGTGTCCTCATGAGGCACAAAAGAAGGAAGGGATAAACCCACTCCTTCAAGCCCTTTTATAAGTTTCCTGGTTCCATTCATGAGGACTCCCACCCTCATTAATTGGCCCTGTCCTAAATGTCCCACCTCTTCTTACTATCACATTAGTGATTAAGCTTCAATGAATGATTTTGGGGAACACAGGCCATAGCAGAAACAGAGTCACTTTTTTTCTAAGATTATGATGTAAAAGTCAGGGGTGGGAGCAATAGCAGCTAAAGATGGAACATGAAATCATTCACATATTTTGTTGCTAATGAGAGATGCTTGGAAATGTTTATAGTCTGCAAAAAAGTAGGAAGGAAGTTATGAAAACACAGCAAAAGAAGAAGTGTGGTTTTTTTAAATGATAAGGAAGAATTCTAAAACAGCAATCTTGGAACAGGACAATTCAAACCTCTCTTCTGCAACTGGATGACAAAAAAAGGAAAGAGACTGTCCTCACAGATGAGTATAGGTTTATGGGATATTGAAGGACTTCAAGTCTGATAAACCAAAGTTGGTTTATCTGATTTTATTTGCTAATTAGTGTTTGGTTGGTTTCCTTTTGTTTATTATCTTAAGAAGTAGGAGTCTAGGGTCAGGTTTGGATTAGTTGGTCTGGAGAATGAGATAGACCATCAAGGAAAAAATAAAACTGAGAATTTACAAAGGAAGACTAGAGCAAGGGATTGATAAGATTCACTACTGAAGTCTTCATTAGATAAGGAATATAAGGAGGAAATGACTCAGGCCCTGGAGCTCATAATTAAAAAAAAAAAAAAAAAAAAAAAAAGAACAGTGGGACTAAATGAAACAGAAAATGGAAAGAGGTTGTTATCATTAGAGAATGACACACTAGAGTTCAAGTCCAAATGTAGAACAGAATTAGGTAATGCTGAGGTTTGAGCTCTGGCCTTAGGTGTCAGATGTTGGTTGGAAATTACGAAAGAGTCAAATGTAAAGAAATTTTGAAGATAGGACACTAGATTATTTAGTTGCATCATAACAAAAGTCCTCAATGACTGAGGAGTGTTTGAATAAATCTCCCAAGAAGCAAGTGTTAGAAACTTAACCTCCAAAGTAACAGTGTTGGAAGTAAGAGAGGTAATGAGGTCATGAAGGTTCTGCATCACCATCAGAATGGGTTATCATAGGAGTTGATTCCTTATAAAAACAAACAAGTCAGTCTGTCCTTTCTCTCCCCTCCCTCCCCTGTCAGCCCCCGCCCCCCACACCCTTGCACTTCTGCCTTTGACCATGGGGCAATTCAGCAGAAAGACCTTTATTACATACTAGTCCCTCAGTTTCTGGAACTCTGAGTCATAAATCAATTAAACTAGAAGTTCATTGTGAATTACCCAGCAGCACAAAACAAACTAAGTGATAAACTGACATTAGGGCAGATAATATAAATGTCAGAAGAATTTTTATTTAGAATTGAAGATGAATGATAGGAAGTTGCAATGCAGAGTGGTGATAAACATAATACTGTGTCCTCCAACTGTGTCATGAAAAAATAATGGGTATTTATATACAAGGATAAGAGAAATGTCTGGGAGAATATTGATTTCCTAACAAGGACAGAATATGGAGGAGTAATTGATGAAGACTTTGAAGATATGAAGCATTTTATTTTTCCTCAAATAAGAGTTCAAAATAAGATAGTTTTAAGTGTGTTTTGCCTGAGGTGAGCTCTCAAGCTTGTTTTGGAAGCCTGTTTTCTAAGTCTGTTCTAGAAGCATGTTTATATATGTCTTACATGTACCAGAACTCCTGCTTTACAGTATCAACCACAGTAAACCTAAACCCCATTGTTTATAGTTATACTGGTTCAATAGCCACAGAACAATAATAATATCTCATTGTGGTGAGACATTGCATTTGGTGCTTCTCTTATTTAATTAGATGCAAAACAAAATTTCTAAAAAATTAATACCACAAAATGGAAATTATTCAGACCCTTATCATCCTATAACCCCAGATTAATAAACAGACTCTGCAAACCAGAGCTGCAGGTTTAAGTGCATTTAAAAGAGTTATAATACTATTTTTGAAGTACAGAATGATCTTCCATTTAATAGCCACTTGGGAAAATGAATAATTATTAGCAAATAAAAGAACACCTGAAATTTCTAGAGTGATTTTTTCCTCTTCCAGTTCATCCCACCAAACCTTTCTTGAGCACCTCATCTTCTTGGAAGTATGCAAGGTGCTGAATATCTTGAGATAAATATGACTTATTGTGACAGAAATTATATTCTCTATTATATTATTGGTAAAAATATCATTGTGTGTCTATAATCCCAGAATCCACAACATGCAAATCTCTGGACTTGCATCACACAGGGGTAAAATAATTTGATTGCTAATTTTGCAAGCTATACTGCCACCTATTTGCTAAAATTTTAAAGAACATTCAAAGGAATCCTAAAGGAATTATAATTCTATTCATTTGGGGTGATGTATTCCTTCTGAGTATCTTTATATAGCTTTAAAATGCAGAAAACAACAACACTTAGTTCCAGGTTTGTTTAAATAATACAAAAGTATTATAGCCAGCTGCAGTGGCTCACAACTGTAATCCCAGCGCCTCAGGAAACTGACTGAGACAGTGGATCGCGATTCAAAGTCAGCCTCAGCAACGGTGAGGCACTAAGAAATTCAAAGAGACCCTCTCTCTAAATAAAATACAAAATAGGCCTGGGGATGTGACTCAGTGGTGGAGTGTCCCTGAGTTCAATCTCCAGTACCCACCCACCCCCCAAAAAAACGTATTTTATAAGCTGAAATGCACACATAAACATTACTAATTTTTAAAAACCAGCCTCAGAGACACAGAAAGACAAAATTTGCCTTGTTGCAGTCTATTTTACTGACTGTGTGAAAGCACATCAAAAATCTACTATTTACTTGGCATTTGCACATCATGGTTGAGCAAAGTCTTGAAACCACAGATAAAATGAGTACATTATGCTTGAATTTCCAGTATACAAAAGATGATTTGTTAAGTTTTTTTTTGCTTTCCTTTTATGTCATCAGCTGTCTGAAAAAGTCACTAGTCTAAGAAATGGAGGACATTGGCCTGATGATCAGTAGGAAACAGTCAACAGTGGAATAGGAGTCTTTCCCAAATGCTATTGAGGTATTCTGGAACCTGAGGTCATCAACTAATTCCATGTTGTAGAATAAGCCTCCCAGGACAGAATTTAAATAACCAGGCAGTTCCACAAAAGAAAGGAACATGGAAATTTGGTGTTTCAAAAATTTAGACTGGGGGAAAAATGGCTCATGGTAAAGTTCTTGCCTATCATGTGCAAGGCCCTTGGTTTAATCTCCAGTACCACCAAAAAATATATACATGATTTGAATTTTCAAATATATATATTTATTCAAAATATATATATTTAAACTTCCAAATATATATTACTCCAAAAATATATACATATATATATATACATGCATATACATATATATTTGTATACATATTCTATATATATATATATATATAGATATATATATATCTATATATATATATATATATATATATATATTGGAATAACAGAGTTAAAGTTTCATGTCCATTAAAAATGAAAGTGAGGGCTGGGGATGTGGCTCAAGCTGTAGCACATTCGCCTGGCATGGGCGGGGCACTGGGTTTGATTCTCAGCACCACATAAAAATAAAGATGTGTCTAATGAAAACTAAAAAATAAATATTAAAAAATTCTCTCTCTCTCTTAAAAAAATGAAAGTGATAGAACTGTTTAGGGCCTATCTTTGAGTATAAACCTCTTTCTTGTGAATATCTAACAGTTATTCTTTAATGATAACTTTTTTTTCCCCTTAGTGCTTTCTTTCAAGTTCAAGAGTCATTTGAAGTTGCAGTCAAATATCCAATTAAATCTGTAAAGTCTGAATTTGTCAAATATAATTGCAAATAATTTAAATAAGAAATTACAACTGTAGCCTCCTCCTATGTCTGATTTGATCAGTCCTGAAAATATTTAATGAACTTTTATTTAATATAATTGGATGTGTTTGTTATTTCACCAGAAGAAATATGATTTTCCAGGATTTTAAAGACTTTCAAAAATCTCCAAAATAAATTTTCCTGTAAAGAAATTTTTTTTTGCAGTTCTCTTGTAAGTTTAAGACCTGAAGGTGCTTAATAAAAAAGACATTTGCATCATGCTGAAGGAGCAGAAAGCTGTACATAGTCTTAGTGCTGTATCAAAAAAGCACTGAATGTTCAGAATAATCTGAATAATGAGTTTGAAGTTTATATATACAAGGGTAATTCTTATTTTCAAAACAAATTATATACACAAAACTTGTGTCTAGGACAGATCCTGTTGGAAGTGCTCTGGTGGAAGGGAAGGAGAGGCCAGGATATATTTCCTATGACACAAGCATTTACTCATTGGCCTCCAAAACAGGTGGAAAGTGATCATCTGACTCCCAGCAGGGCCCTCAGAGTGAGCCTCGGAGGCTCTGAAGTATGACATACCAAACACATTTCTACCATTAACTGGTGTGACTTTCTGTAAATTCAATTTCTCCATCTAAAAAAGGAGGTAAACAAACTTACCTCACAAATTGATTGTGCAATTTTAAATAAGATAATGTAAGTAAAGCCAATAAATGTCACATGGTTACAGCTAGAGTCCCTGTTCTTAAAGAATTTCGAGTCTTGAAAAGCTGTGAGCCATTCTCAATTATTTCCCCTTCTATATCTACCACTATCTACAGCAGTGAATCTCAAGAAGGCCTGGTCCCCTAGAGGGGCATGGACTTCATTATCCACTAGATGGGAATTCCTGGGGTGGACAGTTGTGTGCACAATTTCTAATGGAGTGTGTAGATAGAGACATTAAGACGATGCATGACTGCCAGGACCCTGGGTTGAAGCAGAAGGAGGGATCTAGGAGCATCCCCAGCTTTGTAGATGACTTGACTAAAAGAAATAATGGTGGTATTCTGTGGGAAGAAGTCTACTGTAGGAGTGGGAAGGGAGTTCATCCCCCAGAAAACAGGGTAAGAAAGAGAAAGGAATTTGGATCATGGAGACAAGCTACAAAGGGCATGGAAAATAGTTTGTGCAAAATTAGTGTTTGGGAGTGTTCATTCATGGCCATTTACTAGAAATGCCATCTAGGGAGGCAAATTCACCAAAGCAGCATTGATATCCCCGAAGCTGATCACTAACTTGCCCTCAAGTGTGAAGACGCGGCCTCTCTGCCAGACCTAATGACTTGCACTTCCTGGTTCCACATATTGTTTGCTCTCATTTTTCTATCCTTCAGGGACAGACTCTTTAGGTTGAGATATTTTTGTCTCTTTCCCCTCAAAAGATAGACAACATGACTATTTCTCAGTTTTTGTGGTCTCCCAGTACAGGTGTCTGCTCATATTTTATTTCTTTTTCTTGACATCAATCTCCTCAGGCACAAAACTCTTTTTTTTTCAAAGATAAAATGATTCCAGAAATTCCCTGTATCTAGGAATGCATTTATTCTTTCTAATGGAATTCAAATACTCTCTTAATAACCATTTTAAAAAATCATTGAAACTTAAAAAAGGAAATGAAAAGTTCCAGAAATTTAGATTTAAGGAAAATAAATACAGACATCTGAAACAGAATTCTTTTTTTCTAGTTTTTGCAGCAAGGAGAGATATTTGCTTATATTTCACTTCTTTTTACCCAAGACACTTGTTTCAATCATACTGAAAAAAATAATTGGAAGTTAAGATTTCAATTTCATCTCTAACTTATGAGATTCTTGTGAAGACTAAGCTTTATTTCAGAAACTGCAAAAATCACTACATAATTTTTTACTTAAGCAACTTGTAAGTTAAGGAAAAATCTTAATTTTTTACTTAACATATTTATTTAAGCAACTCGAAATAACTTCTAAAACGAATGAGTACTTTGCTATATTCTAGCAAAAGATTCACAAAGCTTCTCTTGAACTAATCCTATACATTTTTTAAAAATCATAAAAAGTCATGTTTTAGGAATAAGATAATGAATAACTAGTTATTATAACATGGTTTAATTCTTTAACTTTGCTAGGGAAGCCTTTATTTACTTTAGTTAAACACAAAAAGCTACAATAAAATAGAAATAGCACCCAAGTTGTCAGAGGTAGATTTCCACTGTCCAGATGATAGGTTAGGTCCATAGATCCTAGATATGGACCACCTTGAGGAGAAGGGACATGATCTGGCTCCTTGGTGTGCAAGCTGAGGGACTTTAAGCTAAAGTTATCGTATCACCCTCAATTTTAGTTTTCCTACATAAAAGTTGGAGAGCAATTAAGATCTGTTGGAAAAAGGATAATATCTGTAAAGTACTTAACAAAAAATAAGATTCAATAAGTAGTTATGACACTGTTCTATATGATAATTGAAAAAAAATTAAGTCCAAATATTGATGATTTATTTTTAAGTCCAAACTAATGAGGAAGGGATGCTGTTATAATTTGTATTTTGAATATCAACACTCGTGTGTTAAAGGCTTGGTCCCCAGCCCATAGAGCCACTGGGAAGTGGTACGATCTTTAGGTGGGGCGTGTGGGAGGAGCTAGGTCACCAGGGATGTGCTCTTGAAGGGGATATTGAGATCCTGGCCCTTTCCTGTCTCATTGTTCACTTCTTGGCCACCATGAGGCCAAGGGGCTTCTTCTATCACAACTTTTCATCATGATGTACTGGTGAGACCCAAGGAACCAGAGGCCCACAGAAACAGGACCAAGCAACTATGGATCAAAACCTCTGAAACCGTGAGCCAATAAAATTTTCTCCCCTTTTAAGGTGATTTTATCTCAGGTATTTCTTACAATGACAAAAAAGCTAACACTAATGCATTTTCAAAAAGAAATGGCAGTAACAAATGTTATTTGAAAACTTATTGCTAGATCCTTGCCTCATAATGACCAATGAAATAAACTCAAAAGTGATTGACAAATTCAAAGAAAAAAATGTAAAGAGATTTAGGTAGATTTTTATCTAAATTTGGAGAGGAAAAACTATGCAAAAAAAATGAAAACCCATAGTAAAAAAGTTATGGTTTTATATGATAAAAGCTATCATAAGCAACATTAGAAGTCAAAAGGAAAATTACTCAAAATACTTGCAACATTATTGGTAGCATAATAAACATGAACAAACTCAATACAGAAAAACAATGCATAAAAAATGAAATACATAAATTTAACAAATGTATGTAAAAGCTATTCATTAGTAAATGAGGAATTTTAATAGTAAACTAAGAAATCTAATGTAAAGGATGAAAATATTCCATCTTAGATTTATTAATAAGACAAATATATTTTGTGAAGGTTTTTTATTGTTGTTTTCATGTATAAACGTTTAAAGAATTCTCACTTCTGGTAAGAGTTATGGGTTACTGATAAATATGCCAAATGGACTTTTTCTGGAATGTATCAAGAATTTTAAAATACTCCGACCCTTTAAGAAGTTTTGGGGACACAGTACAGATGGTGTGATTTTTGTGAACAGTCATTCTCCAAAGAATTACTTTCAAGCCTAAAATCACAAGCAACTTAAACCAGTGTTTCATTTTTCACATCAAAACAGACATAGGAAGTTAATATTCATACACCACACAGGCGCCTGTAGTGGGCTGTTTGTTTGGGACTAAGACCACAACCAGTTACCCAGGGGCTGTAATGCTGAGCTGAGGTCCCTATATATCTGTCACCAATTCCTGATCACAAGTAGCCTGGAACAAACTGGCTGGGAGTATCTGATCTAACATTAATTCAAAGACAACAATATTATGTTGTAGTTAGATATTAATATCAAATTTTAAACCTTAAAGAGATGAAAATAAGACATTTGTTTCAACAGACACCAAAAAAGACAAGACTCCAATAATTCAGAACCACTAAAAATTGGGTTTATAAAAAATTTTATGTGAGAATCTGCTCATTATGTAAAATAAAAAAAAAGCAGAATGGGAAGCTGTTTACATTCAATTTTCAAAAGAGCTTATTAACTTAAAAGAGACAGTCATTCACTCCTCTATAGTGACTGTCCTTTCAACAAAGTTATGAAGATAATTTTCCCCAAATTTTCCTTTAATATGAATCATGATAGGTCAACATAATAAGAGGAATATATAATATTTTCTCAGTTTTTTTTTGAATCAGTGTATTCCTGAGACTCAAACTGATATATGCAACTTTTTTACAAGTAAAAAATAAATGATCTGGGTTAGATTAATGTGATTGAGAGGTGGATAACAGCACACAGGTGTGTTCACTTATGTAGGAAAGCACTCTGTCCCTAGCCATTTTATGTCATCTAAGTAGTTTTCTTAGTTGAGTAGATGATGAACACATAAGGGGAAACCCTGTTATGAGGAACTTAAGGCTTTTCCATCTCCACAAAGGAACTGAATATTAAACCTAATGTGTTCCCCCTCACACACTCTGCACAACCTAAAATCAGAGCTACAGAATTTCACTTTGTTATTCAACCATATCCAGATTACTTTTCTTCCTCTTCAACCCATTTATATACCAATCAAGTAAAATTTGCAGCAGCTAGTCATCACTTCAGAAAAAAATGAGCACGAACTGCAAAATCCTTTTCAGTGTTTTCATGTAAAGAAATGTTCTCCTTTTAGCTCTTCATATTCATTAGAAGTAATGGAATTATGGTTGGGGTCACAGGACAATATCAGCACGTTGTCATTCATCTTCTTGGGTATTTCTTCTTAAGAAAACAATTGTATTTGCTGTGCATATGTGCATATAAAGTCATACTCCCTTCCCATTATTTCAAAAATTAAATGCAGAATTTAACTGGTCCCAAGAAATAATACCTTACTTTTACTAACGAAGAAGCAGAGAAATTATGTGAAGGGACCGAATTAATTGCCAAAGCTACGATCAATGTTTAAACACTTATTATGTCTTACTTTACCATCTTAGGCCATTTTTTCCTATGCAAATATGACATTTAGAAGTTACATTTTTAAAACTCATAGATGTTTAAAAAATAATATTTGCATATGTTTGGGGAAATATTTCCATCCACAATGTGTCAGAAATCAACAGACCCAAAATGTCAAAAGGAAAAAAAAATCCACCAGATTCCAAAATTTGGTTAGATAACTTGCCTACTGTAGCACCTAGTTCTAGTAATTTTATTGGCATCCTTAGGCCCATGAGTCATAAAAGCCAAGTGAAATTTCACAGGCTAAAAGGAAAAAGAAATAGTAAAAAGCCTTTAGGATTGAACAAAATGGATACTAATCACTTTTCTTTCGTAGAAAATTCATTGCTTCAATTAGCTGCCAGCAATTTGTCAACATGAACTTTCAAGACACAAAATTCACCATAATTTATGACTTCTATTTGGTGAGATGATAGTGAACATTCATCTCCTTTGTTTTTTACTTTGCAAGAGTACAAGTTAAAATATGCTTAGTCTTAATTCCATAAATACTATCTAGTTGTATGTCTCTTTTTCCAAGTTAAATATATAAAGAAAAAAATCATAACTTGTTCACTAACCTATTCAGTCAACAATATGTCCACTGCCCAACTATTTAAATCAGTTTACATAGTTATAAATCATCTAAATTATGTGCAACAATTCACTTACCATAAAATTCTACCTAAGAAGGAAAAAAATAGATGATATTTTATTGGAAACATAAAATATCAACGTTTTGAAAATGATGTAACAGACAAAATTTTAATGAAGGAGGGTTGTGTGTAGAAAGTAACAACATTATGCCAGGCGCAATGGCACATACCTCTAATTCCAGCACCTCTAGAGGCTGAGACAGGAGTATCTCAAGTTCAAAGCCAGCTTCAGCAAAAGTGAGGTGCTAAGCAACTCAAAGAGACCCTCTCTCTAAATAAAATACAAAACAGGGCTGGGGATGTGTCTCAGTGGTTGAGTACCCCAGAGTTCAATCCCAGGTTACCCGCCCCCCGCAAAAAAAAAAGGAAAGTAAGTAACATTAGTAAAAAACAACATATATCTATAATTCCAGCCACTTGAGAGGCTGAGGCAAATTTGAGGCCAGCTTCAGCAACTTAGTGAGACCTTATCTCAAAATAAAAAATAAAAATGGCTAGGGATATAGCTCAGTGGTAGAACACCTCTAGGTTCAATCTCTAAAACCACAAAAGAAGAAAAAAAATCATAGTTAAATAAATAGTGTAATAGTCCACACTTTCTCACACTTTTCCTCAAATGGAAAGGTATGGAACAATTTTTTATGTTTCCATCAAGTCTAAGTGATCATTTTACCATTTTACTTCTTTCAAATGTACAGATCTGTGAACAATTTGAAAGAGAAGGAATAAAGATCTAGGAAACTAGAAATTGAATAGAAGAATGAATCTTGAAGGAGACACACTCTTTGGCCTGAAAGGAAGCCTCTCCAGGCTTCTGGAGATGAAAAATAAAACACATTTGTGCAACCTGAATATTCTTAAAAGTCACATGATTTCAGCAGATGGCAAAACTTGCTTTGTCTTAGCAATCAATATTCATTGTGCATAGTGGAATGCCTCTTTTAATATAACTTCCCAAAGCACCCAGGATTTAATACAAGAAGGCTTCCATTCTGCTGCTAATTAACATTCAGTCAGGGGAAAGAAATACAGAAGAGACCCTTTGCTGACCTGTGCACTGCACTGGCTGAATAGAATTTCTAAAAATTAGCAAAAAGCAATTCATCTTATTGTTTCAGAATGAAGAAATTGATTTAGGAACAATGTTCTTGCTATCAGTCCTCCCTGGAATTGTAAGTCAGTTGTTTGTGTTTTGTAGAAGAGATGAACATAAACGTTGATCTTCAAATCTTCCAATTAGAGCTGTTATCCAAAGAGTACTATATTTAGTTCTTATACAAATTCATTCATTTTTAAGTCCATAAGCATGGGACCTTGAGAACATGTGGTATGTGTGGGAAATTTCAATTTTTGACAATCAGATCCAAACCTCACTATTTGTGAGTAGAAGTAAAAAGAATCAGGAAAGAGTGAACAAGAAAGTCATCCACTTGGCCCTAGAGCATCCAACGCACTGCTTTATGCACTAATCCACAAAGCACAATATTGGGCAAACTGGAAAGTAATGAAACTTTACCTCCAACCTAGTTAAGTAGACACTTTATCAAAATAAAAATTTGGATCAGTTGTGCCCCAGGAAACATGCATTGGGCATGAGTGGTTTCTGTGTTAGCTTTATTCTCAGTACTTTTTTTTTTTCCCTTCTTGTCATTCTGCCAGGTTTCTCAGACATCTCTTAATTGTGAACAACCAAGCAAGACTAATTCCTAATGCTCTATATTTACTGCTACCATCTACCTCTTATACTTCTCCCTCAATTCTTGCTTTTCAACTATCTTCTTAAACCTAGTGAATAATCCTATCTTTGATATTGGCTACTGATTGTGGTCCAATCCTCATCCTTATTATTGCATGGGTTACTTAACAGTGAATTAGTTCCTAACAAATAATAATTGTACAAATTATGACAAGTTCCATGAAAAGAACATTTGGGCCCTGGGGAAAAATGAGTTTTGTCCCACCTTGTCTATACAACCCAGGTCAAAGCATAAAGATCCTTTGCAACTTCAGTATAATCATCTAAAAGTAAGTACTACTTTAAGTCCTTTGGGTATAGACCCAGGAGACGGATAACTGGGTCAAATGGTGGTTCCATTCCCAATTTTCCAAGAAATCTCGATACTGCTTTTCATATTGGCTGCATCAGTTTGCAGTACCACCAGCAGTGTACGAGTGTACCTTTTTTCCCCACATCCTCACCAACACTTATTTTTGATTGTCTTCATAATAGTTGCCATTCTGACTGGAGTGAGATGAAATCTTAAGAGTGGTTTTGATTTGCATTTCTCGAATTGCTAGCGATGATGAACCCAAAGGACTTAAAAACAGCATGCTACAGGGACACAGCCACATCAATGTTTATAGCAGCACAATTCACACAATAGCTAAACTGTGTAACCAACCTAGATGCCCTTCCATAGATGAATGGATTTTTTAAAATGTGGTATGTATGTATACACAATGGAATATTACTCAGCAATAAAAGAATAAGTTCATCATTTGCAGGTAAATGGATGGAGTTTGGGAAGATAATGTTAAGTCAAGTTAGCCAATCCTAAATAACCAAATGCTGAATGTTTTCTTTGATATAAGGAGGCTGATTCATAGTGGGAT
Organism: Callospermophilus lateralis; assembly: GCF_048772815.1. Classification (NCBI taxonomy): domain Eukaryota; kingdom Metazoa; phylum Chordata; class Mammalia; order Rodentia; family Sciuridae; genus Callospermophilus; species Callospermophilus lateralis. The sequence continues at coordinate 22,331,870 of NC_135320.1, forward strand.
AAGGAGAGGGAGCATGGGAGGAATAGATGAACTCTATTGGGCAGATAGGGGTGAGATAGGGCAGAATGGTGGGAGGGGAAGTGAAGGCATGGAGTCAGAAATGATGGTGAAACGTGATGATCATTATTATCCAAAGTACATGTATGAAGACACGAATTGGTGTGAATATACTTTGTATACAATCAGAGATATGAAACATTGTGCTCTACATGTGTAATAAGAATTGTAGTGCATTCTGCTGTCATATATAAATAAAAAATTAATATAAATAAATAAATAAATATTTTTTTAAACTAAGTGCTGATTATTTCACAAAAGGATTGTCAAAAACAACATGATAAATCACAGAATTGCAAAAATCAGACATGACTGATGGTGAAGAGCTTAATAGTTTAAAAGTGCTACGCAAATACTTGATATCATTACTACTACTATTATCACTCTAGTTAATTTTACATATATCCCTAAATAGATAAAAACCTTCAAAAAGAAAATATATTAAAAATGTAATTCCTGGGCATTTTAGGAAACCTTTCCCTACAGGAATCTCTCTTAATTTTTCTTCTACTTTAAGTAAGAAAAGACCAATGACAGTCTTATGGGATTCAGCTTTTGACAAGCTAGTCATTATGAACAAGGAATGCAATAAATAATTTAAAAAGGAGAAAGTCAAGAAAATATTAATGTCAAATGTCTTTTCTATTTTTCATCTTCCCTTCATATTCATGTTTATTTACTACCTTGAAAGCAAAATAGAATTTTAAGATTAAGAAAATCATTAGAATTATGAAATTTTTTTTAAAAAAACATTTTTTGTATTAAATCTTCAACAATCATAAGGGTCTAAAGCAATTGTCAATTGTATTTTTAATAATACAAATGATTGTGACTAATACCTGCTGCTTGGCATTTTCTTTTTAAGATTTCCTTTTGGTTGGCTCATTTTTAAGAAATGTATTTGCCTGATAAATCTAGCTTTAATCTTGATGGGTTGGATATATGCTAAGAGGCATTCTTCCAGAAGACAGAGGAGGTAAAGGGGGAAATTCTAGAAGAATGACTTGCTTGTTTGGGGGAGGATAAAAATTTAAATCAAAACATTGCCTTTACCTCACTAAAATATTCATAAAATATTCAAAAAATATTTAAAGCACAGATTAAGCCACTAGAGAAAATAGTTTTCAAAGGTCTGTTGCTTATTTAATAATACACAATCCCCAATAGGGAAAGTTAGCAAATAGAGAAAGCGTGTGTTGAAAATACTCTAAATGGTTTTCAGTATTGTGGTATGTTTATATTTTTGCAGGATATGACTCAACATTTGCTTTGAAGTATTTTCTTATTTTCTATAGTAATAAAGAAAAAAAATCTGTGTTGTTCCAATTCTTCATTAATATTTAGAAAAAGTCACAAATTTCTTCTTGATTTATTAAAAACACTATACCCAAAAATAATACAGACGTATTTTAGGGAATTTTCACCTAAAATAACAATATTCTAAATAATAAATATCTCAATCTATATTTTCCCTCATAATAAAAGTAGCTATTATCCAGAAATTGCCTTGTTCAAGGACCTCATATTCATTTATCCATGAATTATTTTTAACCACTTAGTGCCAAAAAGTATTTAAATGGGTAATTTGACATTAAAAGAATTGAAAAATTTCTAAGAATCCAAAACCTAATAAATGATGAATGAAAACAAACAAAATCGATCTATCACAAATTTTTTCACTGGAAAAACACTATGTAATCATGGTGGAAATAAAGCTAAAATCTCTAGGAGACGATTTGATCAGATAAAGCTGATTCCCACCCTCCTTGGAGTACTAGGTATCATTAAGCAGGACAAATTCTATGGACAGGATATCAGTTGATTTGAGGAAATGACTATGAAAAGAGTTTAATATTATCTTTTCAGACATGAGGGAAGAAGAAGGACTTTGGTGGTATTCACATACAATAAAACAATCAAACAAACCTTTGCAAAGCACAAGGAATGACAGATTATCACAAGGTGCATTTATCTTCATAAGCAGGTGGGGGAAAAAATGGACAAAAATTCTTGCCCTTATAGACCTCATGTTATAGTAGAAGGAGATCGACAATAAACATAAATAAATAATTTACAAAGCATAGCAGAGGTGACAAGTACTATATACAAAAAAACTAAGGGAAATGCAAAATTTCAAAAAGGTCAAGGAAACTGTAATTAGAAAGCAATTGACAAGCAAAAGATACTTTAATTCCTCAGTAAGTTTTAGAATTGATTTATTATGAAGTCCATAGGAAAATGTAGTGCCCTTATCCAAATCTTATAATCCAAATAGAGTTTTAAATAATGTAATTTCATCATAGAGTGTTAGGGGCCTAATTGTGTGCCCCTAAAATTTGTATGTTGAAGTCCTAGTTCAGTATCTCAGAATGTTTGAAGATAGGCTCTTTAAAGAAGTAATTAAGATAAATATGGTTAATAGAGTGGGCTCAAAACCAATATCACTGGTGATGAGAAGAGATTAGGACAGAGGCATGCACACAAGGAAGAAGGTAGGGAGACACAGGACACAGGAAATTCTCTGCCATCCACAGGACAAAGGAAGAGGCCTCAGAAGAATGTACCTGGCCACACCTTATCTCAGACTTCTGCTCCCAGAGTTGTGAGAAAATAAATTTCCATTGTTTAAGCTCCCAATTTGTACACTTTATTATGGCAACCAAAGCAAAATAATACAGAGAACATGGAAGTATTACGTTTACACAGTCTAAATACTGTATTTAAGATGATGAAAGATTGCATTAGCCTGAGTTGTATCACAACTCAGAATCTTTACTTGACTTTATATTTAGAATTCATACAGAGATTTGGTTTTCTGTATTTATTTTTTTAACCTTCACTTTTAGTAAAAATCATAAACCTAATGGGTTCTCTTCCAGTATACACCTATGAAGAGATTAATAAAAATATCACAAGGACTTCACAACTAAAATAGCATGCTTAAGTAATATATAAATTTTCAGGATATGCAAAACTTTTTTTTTCTATTAAGATACACATAGTTGCTTATTGAGGTTTAAGATGGCAGCACATAGCCCCTTAGAACCATATGCATAAGTAAGCAGCTAATCACACCAGAACTTGGTCCTTCCCTTCTCTGTCAAGATGTCTGCAATTGCTAAAAGAGCTGATTGCAGCCTTGCTGTATATTAAAAAAAAAAAAAAAAAAAAAAAGAGTGGACCATCTACTGATGCAAGCTTTCTGTTGACTATATAGAGAATGCTGCATGCACATTTAAAAATATTCTTTAATTTCAAGAATGTTGCTTTCCTTTTAGGTTTTTCCCATAATAGACATTAGATTGGAGGATTAAAATAAGTAAATGAATATACTTACAGGTCCTGTTAATTTAGATGCTTTCTCAAATTCTTCACCCTCCTCCATCAGTGCTTCTTCAGTCCCAGGTAAAGAATCTATTTTAATTTTTTTAAATGAATAAATTAAAGTCACAAATTGCTTACTAGTTCTCTGGTATATAAACCTGTTAGTGAAAATAATATTAAAATTATTGCACTGATTGTTGAAAATCAGTGTCTGTGAATTAAAATAAAGTCAGAATGATATTTATTTAGCTTAAAGATAATTTATGAAAGTATTTTTAATTTAGAAGGTGCAATAAAATCAGAAAAGTACAAGAACTGCAGCTTATTATGCAAGTGAAGCAACACTTTTTATGGCATATTATTCAGCTAGTTGTTGGAATATATTTATATTTAATGTTCTTTTTCTGCTTTGTAATTTTATATTTCCTTGTTGGTTTTATTCATTAAGTAACTGTCTTCTTTCAAGGCTACACAATTTAAGTATCAATTTGTGTTCTCTTTTTTAAATAGGATGAAAATTTGTGAAGAATCCACAGAAGAGTACATGTTTTTACGTGGTGGTAGGTTTTCTACTTTAATATTAAGCAAGAGGTTGTGATTATTTAGCCTAAATAGAGGGGTGGGAGAATAGTTATATTCGAATATGTGAATAAAATCTTGGCAAGCTGTTCCATATGTCTGCTGAGTTAAATTATAGCAGCATGAGTTTCTGTGGGTTATAAAGAATTTTGCAGTAAGGATGGATATATGGATTATTTATATCTAGAGATAATCTACACCAGATACTGTCAACTTCCCTTTGTAAAATATTAACTCCTTCTATTAAAGCAACAACAATAAAATCCCTTTAGGGGAAGGTATTTTAAACCAGTGAGTTTTAAAAAATGACTTCTTATATTTAGTAATATTGAAAGACAGCCTTCTGAATCATAAAGATTTTTCTTTAGATTAATGTGTAAATGAAGACATTTTTTGATTGCATGAAATTTGTACTCTGGGAAGAAATTCAAAGCATGAAATCCTTCTAGCCCTTAATGGCCACCAAGGAGAAGAGAGACAAAAGGAAACTTGGCACAAATCCATAATCATAGCTTTTAAATCCCATAGCTCTCTTTATCTCTGATAATTCAGAATTTTATATTCAGGAAGAAAGTTTGCTAATCTCATAGCATAGAGTTTATCTAGATATAAAAGTAGAGTTCGTTTTAGAACACAGAAAGCCCTCCTTATAAAACTCACTTTGGGAGAAGCATATACTTTCTCAAGTTGTAGATAAATGTAAAAATTTTATCTACTACCCTTCTAAACAGAACATTGGCATTAAAAAGAAGCTAATTTAAAGAAGATAAAATCAAGACAGATAATGAGACTTACACTAAATTCAAAAATCATAATCCACTTGAAAAGAACACTTGAACTCCCATCTACTAAAACCAAGTTGTAAGGGTGACAATAGACTCTTTAAATTAGGATGTAAATTAGGAATAATTTAAATTCCCTAAGGCTAAATTACATTCTTCAGAACTGTGAACAAATGCTGATGTAACTTTAGAATTCACTCATTAGGTTTGTTTTATGTGTTGAAATTCTTGACTAGAATATTGATTTTAAAATAATATCAAATTGTTCTATTCTACATCACAAAACTATTTTTGAATATAGGGCAAGGAAAACCATCCTCTTTGGGGTTTTGCTGATTTTTTTAAAACTTAGAAATACTCTCAATGTTCCTCTCAGTAGGTAGGTAATGGTTTTAGAGCTTCATTATATATGTGTATATTAATCCATTCATTCAATTATTTATGGGGATTCTGTGTAATCATTTATCCAGCAAATATTATATGTCAGGCACTTTAGTAAGAACTTTCAAAACATATTGAATAAGATAATTTTCTATAACTCTCATAGAATTCACTTGAACACATTTACAGTATTAATATTTTAACAAAGAATATTTACCAGAAGTTATTGGTAAATTTTCATGGTCTTACACTCTATTCTTGTTTGGGTTGAATTCTTCCTGTTTCATGCTGTAGCTGGTGTGATCTGGGTAAAGGACATTGAACTTAGGGGAAAGGGATAACTGTGAAGAGCTGCCAGAATATTTGAGAATTTACAAATGTGACCCTATCAGACGCTATTAAGTTAAATGAGTTCTGCCATATAGACCAAATCTTATGATAGGATATCAATCTAACAAGCAAGTTAAGGCAAATAGACATCATGAAAATAAAGCATTTTATTTAATTGAGTGAATGAATGATACTGGGGATTGAACCCAGAAGTACTTAACCACTGAGCTATACCATCAGTCCTATATTTCTTATTTTGAGACAGGGTCTCACTAAGTCATGAGGCAGGCTCTCACTAAATTGCTTAGGTAGGCCTCAGACTTGGGATCCTCCTGCCTCGGCCTACTGAATCACTGTGACTACAATCATGCGCCACCTCACCCACCATGAAACCTTTTATTTATAATGCTTAGGGAGTGAACGTTTTTCCTGAAGAGTTCTGAAGTTGTTGCTTATTAACAATAATTGGTGCATTCAAATGTGTAAACAATTTTGCTATTCCAGAGCAATTTATCTTATAAGAACTCATGATTTTCAAAATAGAAGGGATTAATTATTAGAGTTATTTTAAGTCACATAGAAGTTGATGGAAAGTTAGTCACTAAATTTGTCAAATATTGCAGAGTTGATTTTCACCCCTCATTTAAGAGAAGAACAAAATAAGACATGGGGGAGAAACTGAGGCATGGAAAACTTTTCTCAAAAACTAACAATCTCTATTAGCATTTGGACTAGAAATTTTGTCTCGGTTGACTGAGCATACTAACAGGAACCTAGAAGAAGTCTATAAAGTTTATCGAAATGTTGAGCTTCATTCCATTTCTTCCTGACATTATTTTTATTGTTTCTGCTTGTGTCAAAAGATGTTTTGTGCACAAATTACATTTTTTCATAAAAGTACTTACACACATTGAGCCAGGTTCAAGGTGGATGCATAGTTGATATAAAAGTCACATGACAACTTTTGGCTAATCCAATAATATTCAACTATGGGATTTAGTATTTGACTAAAGGAATTTTCAAAAGGATGTACTAAACCAGGAACTTTTATTTTGGCATATGTTCATCGGGTATACTAATATTTGAGTGCAGAGAATGTAGGAGTTTAGCATTTCAAGAAAGGAGCTTAAATTTAATGTTTTTTTTTCTTTTTTTCCCACTGAATGCAAGTAGGCTTAAACGCAGACCTATTACTGGTCAGCACAATGACCCACATCTGTCATCCCGGCTGCTAGGGAGGCTGAAGCAGGAAGATCATAAATTTGAGGTCACACAAAGCAACTTAGTGAGACCTTGTCTCAAAATTTAAAAAGGGATGAGGGTAAAGCTCAAGCTTCCTAAAATGAGCACTTGCTAACATGTGCAGTGCCCTGAATTCAATCCTCAGTTCTGCAAAAAAAAAAAAAAAAATATATATATATATATATATATATATATATATATATATATATATGAGAGAAAAATAAAAAAGAAAGAAAAGAAAAAGAAGAAAGCAAAATATTTACAAAAATTAAAACATATTATTATCTGTATTACTTAATGTCTCCAGATATTTAAGTCCCTGCAGTGCTCAATAATTATGTAAATACAGTTGCTAAAGGATATATAGCTATATAGATTGATCACTTGGAGTGGTTTTTATAGAATTTAAACTATTAGTGGGCAAATTGTTAACCAGGATCTGTCTCATATTAGTTTTTTGTTTGTTTGTTTTAAGCCATTTACATTGGTGTATTTCCATCACAAAGAATCTGTTCTTCACGCAATGTGAATCTGTTTCACAGACTTGCAATTTGGACACAAGAGTCTTCAAAATTGGATTCAGGGCAGGACATCACTATGCCTCATAGAGAGTTATTCCACCATATTCTATGAAAAGGGTCTCATATTAGTTTTATATTGGGAATGCTGGGGTACACAAAAAAAATCTCAATAAGCATGTGAGAAGAACAAATACATATGAAGCAATTAAAAGATGGGTAGGCCTGAGGGGGTTAAAAAAAAATGGTGTGGGCAAGACATCAGGGACACTTAGGATAACCTTAGAGCACAGAATCAGAACAGGCCAAGAGGGGCCTGGGGATGTGGCTCAAGCTCAAGCGGTACTGCGCTTGCCTGGCATGCACGCGGTGCTGGGTTCAATCCCCAGCACCACATAAAAATAAAATAAAGATGTTGTGTCCACCAAAAACTGAAAAATAAATATTAAAAAATTCTCTCTCTTAAAAAAAAAAAAGAGCAGGCAGAGAGGGAGAAATATAGCAATGAGACTTGTTCATAGGTCAGGGCTTTATTCTCTAAGATATTTTTCTAGAAATAGAGTTTCTGGGTTTTGGCTTTTATGAATGCTCAAGATTTTAAGATAATGGAAAACATTTTCAAAATTGTTTATACTCCATCTGGGATATATTATTTTCCTCTCAGCTCTGTATTCACCAGTACTTAGTTTTACCAACTTTCTTAACCAATGCCAAAAATGGTTATAAAATAATATCTCAACATGATCTTAATTTCCCTGATTAGTAAGGTAGTGATATATATTTCATATGTTCATTGGTCATTTGTATTTTCTCTTCTGCGAAATGTCTTTTTATGTCTGTTGCATATTTTTATATGGATTTGTTGATCTTTATTATTAAATTGTAGGTGTTCTTCATATTCTAAATATTAATCTTTGGTCAATGACAAACACATTGCAAATATATCTTCCCATTTTATGGCTTTTCTTCTGGCATCATTTTATTAACAGCAGTTCTTAATTTTCTATAGTTAAATTTTTTATTTTCTTCTGTTTTAAAAAATATTTAGCTCATTTTTTATTTAAATTAAATATACTTGTTACTGATAAATAGAAGCATAAAAATTATACATATTAATGGAATGCCATAGGGTATTTCAACACATGCATACATTGTGTTATGTTGAATCAAGTTAAACATAACTGTCTCCTCATTCATCATTTTTTAATGGTGAAAACATCCAAAATCCTTTCTCCTAGTGTTTTAAAATGTACAGCGCACTATTGTTTTGTTATATATTTTAAGATTTAAAATTCTTGTGTCTTATTTAAAATAACCTTTCTCTATCCAGGTATAAGGAAATATTCTATAGTTTCTCTTCTATCTTTACTGGACATACCGTCTTGCTAGAACAATGGCTGAGGAAGAGGTGATGTGTTTTAGATGGCATTGAAGCAGTAGTGCATGTACTTATTCACTTATTCAGCAAACATTTTGAAATGCTCTGACATTAACTTCATATGCTAAGGTATGAAGTTTGAATTCTGTCCTATGCAAAATGGGAGCAGATTAATCAGATTTATTTTTAGAAAGTAAATTAACTAAGGAGGGGTGAGACAGTGCAAGGAGGGCAAAGAAGGTTTCTACACTAGGTGAAGAAAGAGAAGGAAAATGTACACCAGCCACTACCAGGAAAAATGGAGAGGAGCCGGGCTCAGGAAGGAAATTCCAAAGTGACATTGACATAATTGAACACCAATTTAACACAGGGCTGAGAAAGAAAGTATATGATATTTTCAAGTCTAATACTGACCTTCTCCCCCAAAACGACTGGATGGATGGTGTGAGAATGGGAGTAGGAGATAAGTCAAGTTTCAAGGGGCAGATAATGAGTTCTATTTTCTATAGAGCCAGCAGGAAAAGTAGAGTTCTAACACAAGTTAGAATTGGTGACAATTTGGGGAGTAACCAACAACTCCTTGCTGTTCCTCAGAACACACATTTCCTGCTTCTATTCGTCCTCTGCCCTTAACTCCTGATACACAGCTCAAAGGACTGTGCTGGTGGTGGACAGGTGATCCACAGGGCTGAGATTTGGCACAGGGGAAAATCTTTTCTTTTCTTTTCTTTTCTTTTCTTTTCTTTTCTTTTCTTTTCTTTTCTTTTCTTTTCCTTTCTTCTCCCTCCCTCCCTCCCTCCCTCCCTCCCTCCCTCCCTCCCTTCCTTCCTTCCTTCCTTCCTTCCTTCTTTCCTTCTTTCTTCTAATCATTACATGCTTCTAAAGCTTTAATAAATACTGTAGAATTCAAAACTCACCCAATGAATCTGGGATTATTTCGTCTGGAGAATGAAGCAATTGTAACGTCTCTTCAGTCCTTTCAGCCAGATTGTCTCCTTGAAGCCTAAATAATTAAAAATGGTGATTGAAACCTCTAGTAATTTTAAATTGTAAAATATAAACCACACACTCTGGGGATTAAGACTGTGAACTTCTAGACCCAAAAATCTAGACCTCAATCTTCAAAGTAGAAATAAAAGTTCATTCAAGCCATCTTAATTTGGTGTTTTGGCTTTGTAGGCTTTAAAGAAATGATTTTTTTTTTATCTTTCCTCTTATATAATTGGCAAGTTGGATCTAGGTTCAATCCACTTCACTTCTGAGACTGACCAGAGAAACATTTATAAGCAAATGTTTTCCCTGAAACTACAAAGGGAGGTTGAGTAGACAAAAAACAAAAGTTTAATCCAATGTGCTTACCTAACTACTGGGTCCAGTAGGGTTTTCATGACTACACAAAGGTTTGTCAACCCAGATCTCCAAATCAACCAACCGGAGATAACAGGCCTGTGGGTCAAGACCAGTCTCAGCAATGGGAATGAAAATTTCTGATATGAGTGACTGCCTAGGGTTCTCATAGACACTAGGTCTTCCTCAGGAGAGTAAGATTGTGTAGGTACTTTTATGGCAATGTATTCTGAACTCCTCTGTATCCACATCTCTAAAGAGAGAAATGTGGACTGGCAATGTCTGGTTGAACTCTTGATTAGTATCATGTTGTAAAACTCCATTATCAAAGGAAGGTGGAGCTCAGCAACATGTTTTGCAACTCTGTCCTAAATAAACACAGTTCTGCTGATGTTGGAGGACAGTATAACAAAAGGTTCAGACTGGAAGTTTCTAACAGTGTCCTTACTTTTTCTTGTACTTTGCTCATGACAAATGTCTTTCATAGGAAAACATTAGTAAATGAATAAAATATAATATTAAAGTTCATTAAAACAGAAGTATAATTTACAACTATACTGGACTCAAAAGCTATAACTTTCAGCCATTTTATATCTTTACTTTTTTATACCATAAAAAAATAACAATTTGCCTTGGACTTTTGCAAATGGAAGCAAATATGCATATCTTTCCCTATTTAACTTTTTTGTAATTATAAATATTGTAAATTATACTTTCTTTTTTATTTTCATAGAATTAAATTCTGTGCATAGCAGTATGAATTACACTTACACTACATTTTATTTTATATACATAAAGCCAAATTTACTGTCTTGCATAAGGTAATTAAAGTATTCTCAAGGGCAATTTCCTGATAATTGTAACATATTTTGGTTAGCTGTATATGTATATTATACCTTAATTAGTTTTTCAAATTTTACTGTGAAAAAATACCACTTTTAAGTACATGAATTAGCTACATAGTTCTCAAACCTTCCCTATACTATTTATTTATGTTCTTCCAGTAATTAGAAAACCTACTTCAATAATCAATAATATCAAATGTTCTTTTCTTAAATCTCTTTGTCCAGGACCATCCTATCAAAATTATCAAAGAAAGTATTAAAAAAAAAGTATAAACATGACTTGTTGAAAGGTGGAAGGAAGTAATAATTATTATTAATTATTCACAAGAACTCCAATATATCTGGGTATTTAACAGTATGTTCAAAACCTAAAGGGAAAATAAATCCCCAAGAAAGACAGAAAGAAGCAAGACATTAAAAACTAGGCCATAACTTTTTGACTCATTGCACACTCATCAGTAGAACAAAATATTTATTTAGCATTTATTGACATGCTCAGTAACGAGCCCAATATTATAGAGATGCAAAGAAATTGTAACTATCCCTGATTTCAAAGCACTCTCAATCTATCTGAGTTGAAAAGACAAATGGCCATGAATAAAAACCTAACAAATTGGGTGGCCCTGAAGCCAGCTCATCTTTGTCCAAACATTGCCCTCCAGATATCTCAAGAACTGCGTTTACCATGACTTGGCAGCAAACTGATTACAGAACTCTGTAATCCTTGCTCTGCCAATGTTCCCCAAACTGTACTGCACACAGCATTACTTCTGGTAGAGGCTGATAATAGGTGGTATGCAAACAAGGGTGGCATGGACAAGTACAGGAAATACAGTTTTTAAAAAGTTAAATTGTTTTTGTTTTAAAATTTTTTTTTATCACAAGACGTTTTCTCTTCACTTTCTAAAACCACTCCTCCACATTCTACCATCCTTTAAATAAAACCACTCCTCCATATTAAGAAAACACTTTTATATTTTCAACCCCTACAAAGGATGCTTCCTGCTCCTCTTTCTCATCCTGAAACTCTTTTCTCCTCCAAGAATATCCCAGTACTGGGGTTGAGTTGTAACTCTATAATAGAACACATGCTTAGCATGCAAGGGGACATAGATTCAATACCCAGTACCAAAATTATATATATTTTTCCCCCTCCAAAGAAGGATGCCTAATCCCTCAACCTCAGATAAAGCAGGATTGTCTGTATTACCCTTGCTTCTCTTTGCCTGTAAAGACTTTGCTCAGGCTCACTCTATCATCCTGAATGTTCTGGTGTTTGTGTAGATTTTCTTGCTAAATCCATAGCTCCTTTTCTTGCTAAACTTGAGCTCCTTGCTAAACCTATAGCTCATCTGGAGATCTACCCTTCTGCTTCACCTTCCCTAACCCAAGGACAGACAACTGGAACAGTTCCACATCAAAGAACCATAAATTCAATATTTTCTGAAAATAAACTTAGTTCCTTTGGGTTCTTTCACATTCTCACTCTCCACGACACTTTCTCTTTATTAGCTATAGACCTTATTTCCCTTCATTTCCCCCTGGGTATCCAGGTTTCTCCTGATTCCCTTCCATCCCCACTAGCTACCTAGACCCTCACTTTCTTCCCAACTCCCTTGCACTCTGTCCTTCAGCCATTTCTGCCCAAGCAGACCTCAACTCTGTAGTAATCTACCATTTCCCTACTTGTATGTAGCTGAGCAACACCAAAGGAAATCATGACCCTCTAAGATTGGTGAGTACAAACCAAGAGTTTCAGCTTTAAATTTGGGTTTCTTGATTGTATTTCCTTCAATCCCTTCAAGATCTTTTCAAAAATATCATCATTCTTTGATGTCACTCAGAAAAGTTCCATAATCAGACAAAAAGGGCCTTCAACTTTCCCTCGCATTCCAGTCTCATAATTATCTTCACCTTGACCCATATTCAACCATTTTCCAATTCACGGAGGGTAAGAGGCCCTTTCCTTGTGTAAGGTGTAGGCCATCCATTAGGCTCATGGCTTAGATCCCGTTGTGTCATGTCCCTCTTGGTCCTCCGTCTGTTTAACCCACCACCATCACTCATTCTGTTCACCTGCATTCCCATTTCCCATTTCCCATGGTATATCAACAAGCTCACTTCTCTTTTAGTCTTGTACACACACACAAACACAAACAAATAAATTGCTTCTATAATTATCTAAAACATCTAGCTGTTTCTGCCTTTTCTTGCACATTCTTCTTAGAGCTAAACTTCTAAAATATTCTCAACCAATTCCTTTACTTCCACAGTTTTCATTCCCTCCTCAACCTGTTTTAATTTGGTTCGTGCCTCAACTACTCTGGAAAACTGCTTACACCTGACATCTTAATGGCCGCATGCAGTAGAAACTTTCTAGACCTTATCTTTATTTAAACTTGTGTGAACACCTACTCATTCTTGAGGTTATCACTGCTTATTTTCTGGGTGCCTCTCTCACTCCTATCTAACTGAGTGATTCTACAAATATCTCTCCTCAGTCTCCTTTAAATGCCCTCTTTCTTTGTAGACTCTTTATCTTGAACCCTCAGCTCAAGATTGATGTACCCAAATTCTTGCAGGACATTTTACTTGGATGCTTTAAATTCCTCAAAACCATTATGTCCAAAAGCAAACTCATCTCCATTATCACCTCACCTTTCTCTGGACATTGCTAATCCACCTCAGTCTTGCTAATAGTAGTTCCTCAAGTTATCACTTATATTCATCACTTATTTTTTACTAATGCTATGATGGCTTGTCTTGATTTGACTGCATTATCATGTAGTTGCATCACAGATATTCATACTTAGAAACTTGCCTTCCAAAAATCCATTTTTTATATTACTACCAAAATGTTCAAAACATGTATCCAACCATAATACTCTCAGGCTTTAAACCTTTTAGCGAAAGAGGCCTTAACATAGTAATCTTACCGGGCCTAGGAATAGGTTTTAAGGGAGTCAAAATAATTCACAACAAATAGAATGAAGACTTTTGGGTGTCTGTGATCTTTTCTGGAGAGAAATCATTTTAACCAGTTTCTCAAAGTAATCTTTGACTCAAAGGGGTTTTAGAACTACCATTTTCATTGGCTTCTCATCCCCTGCAGAATGAGTTATGGTTTCCTTAGCAAGACATCTGAGCCTCTCATTGCACAATCCCTACCTGTTGTCTGCAGATCCATCTTCTTGGGTATTCCATTGGGATTTTATACTCCAAAAAACCCCAAACTACTTTTTCACTTTTTGGAAGATATTTTGTTATTAACCCTTTGTGTCATTATACTATTATCTCTGGCAGCATTTACCTCCTCCTCCTTTTTTACTATGTGGTTATTCTCAGCTTTTCATTCTAAATTTTCCTCTTTACCGAAGTTTTTCTTCTGGAAGGCTTAGCATGATTGCAAATCTTTACTCTTATTTTTCTGCATTTTTAACTGTTGATTTAGATGTCTGTGTTTGTCAACATGCTGTGAGTGTCTCAAAGAAAGGATTCCGGTTTTCATGTGTTGCATGTCCTTGACATACAGCTTAGATCCATCTGGGTATGCTGTGAACTCTAAAAGAGGTTTCTAAGGTATTTTAAAGTGATTATTTCACTTTGGAGATTAAGATATACCCATCCTATGTACAGGGGATTTTCCAAAGAATACTCTAGTATAATTACAATTATATTCCCTTGAGAAGTACTGAAAATTATCCTGCATGTATTCAGGGTGAGGCTGTTTTTAGCCAGGTTCACCATAATGCAGGGAATGAGCCGAAGCTTACATGTTAAGAGGCTGTACAATCCAGAGACAGGAATGAGTTATGTGGGCATAACAAGTAAAAGGAGGAAAGCTAGCACAATGATGGACTGAGTCAAACCCTGTACAGGTGGCTGCTCCCCTTTCCCACAAAAATTTCTGAGGAATCCTTAGGCTCCAGTGAAGGATGGTGCTTTGGCATTGATATTCCTGAATTACGAGTTGCACATGCATTAATACCGAATGATTCCCCTTGGCTATCCTGGGGCAGGAAATAAGATCTAGGTCTAGGATAAGACGAGATGCTGAAGGTTGTGCAGGCACAAAGCTTGTTATTGCAACTTGAAACTTGCAAAAGAAGTGTCAACAAGAGGTAAGGCAGAGAATTTGGAAGGGGGTATAGATAAAGCTGATAAAGATAGTGAATGTATTTGAGTTTAAAAGTAATGAATCAGATTTAATTTTATATTGGCCAGTGATACCTAACGAAAAGAAATGCTATTATAAGTACTAGAAAATTCTCCCTCAACTTTTGTTATCTTATCTCATACTGTTTTAGTCTTAATAGTAAATAAGTCAATGAAATTTGTATTCACGGGGGTTATTAGGTCTATCATAGTACCTGGCATAAGTGCATGACCAATGTAATTTTACTAAATACATATTGCTGGAAAATCTTAGTCTTACAAAATAGACTTAAGGAAGATGGAGCAATCAAGAGAAAAGAAGTCACAGCTTGTTCGAGATATGTATGGGTAGCCACAGAAGTGGCTAGAATTCTTATACTTTAAGATCCATTGATCCCGTTTTTTCACTCTGTAAAGAAAAGAACATTGAAAACAGCCAATGAACTGCCAAGTATTGGTCCAAAATTCCAACAAAAACACACTACCAAGAGTCACATCAATTTTGAAGGAGTTTTGAATAGTGTAAGCAGTGGGAGAACAGACAAGGTAATTTGTGCCATTTTGTTTTTCTACTTAAAAAACATCTAAAACACCCAATAAAAAGATACATTTCCCTTTTTAAAAATCCATGGGTATTTAGTGTCAATCCATGTCATGAGCAATAGAAAATGCAAATAAGCAAATACTTAATATTTCACCTTGGTCTAGAAGACATACAGAATTCAGATTCAAAAGTAGTCATCTTTCTATATTTTATCATGCTAAATATTATCTATCTTTTTATCTTGCCTGAATACTTTCTGGAAGAAAGCAGCGTCTAACTAAAGAGTATATATTCATCAAATGTTTCTTTGGCATCTTATAATTTAATAATTAACTAAATGCCGAAGTAACTTATATAGAAACAGAGGAATTGATAAACCAAAGATGCGTTAATTAGAGAAACCTTAATGAACTAGATAGCACTTGAACAGGGCTTCAAAATTACCCTAAAATTAGATTAGGTGGAGAACAAGAGAAAGGTGTTCCAGGAAAACAGCATAAAAATAATAGACTAGATTCAGGTGGGAAAAAGAAGCCTCCCTGGAGGAAAAGTTTTATTTTGTTTATTTAGTTTTTGATGGTGCTGAGGATCGAACCCAGTGCCTTTCATGTGTGAGCTACCGCTGAGCCACAACCCCACCCCAGAGGAAAAGTTTTAAAAAGAAGAAAAGAAGGGAAGAGAGAGAACACCAAGCATAACAAAAATTGACTAATAACTGCAGTGAGAGATGTGTGTGTGTTGAGAGCAAGGAATAACGGCTCTAGATTGATGAGATGAGTCCAGATGGGGTCTTGCATAACAAAAAAGAGAAATTAGACTTAATAGAGCTTTAAAAGTTTTAATATGATAAAAAGCTGTGCAAAGAAAAAGTAGTATTCATCATTAGATTGGTGAAATCTAAGAGGCCACATGAAAAGTTTTTTGACAAAAATCCACAAGAGAAGTACAAAATCTTGGAGTGAGCCCTGTTCCAAGAGCCAGGGACGGAGCAGTGAACAAGGATGACCAAATTTCTATGTTCACAGAGCTTATGCTATAAAGATGAATTGATGAAAAAACAGGCAAAACGCAGAGAATTAGGTGTTGATAAGAAATCTGCTCAATTTTAAAGGAAAGAAAAGCAGGGAAGGCATCTAGGGAGGGACTGGAGGAGACGATGTGCAACTTTATAGAGAGTGTTCAGGGAAGACCTCCCTCGAAGGAGTCAAAACCTGAAGTGAAGGAGAACATGATCTAGACATCTGGAAAAAAACATTGCAGGAAGAGGAAATAGCAAATAAAACTATCTGGAGGCCAATGGCTGGAGTGGAGTGAATGAGGGAATGAATAGAAGGCTATGTTGTCAGACAGATAACTGAAGCTAGATCATGTAGGGTGTGCAGCAACATCATCTAGATATTTGATGATGAAATACTAGTCTTTTTCCCTGAAAATTATAAAAAAAGGGAGGGGGGTAATGAAGAGTTTTGAAACAGAAGGGATGTTATCAGATTTTTGCTTTAATGAGGATCATTCTACTTCTTGTGTTAAGGAGAGACTGAGGTATGGGGGGGGCGGCGGGGACAAACAAAAACTATGGAATGAGTTAGGAAGCTACCACACCAATTTTGGTACGATGATCATGGCTTGTGCATAGTAGCAGTAAGGGAAGTGATAAGAAGTAGGCTGATTTCTGGATAAATTCCAGAGTTGTACCCTGCAATATATAAGATAATATAGATTTGGGGTGTGAGAGAAAGGAGGAGGAAAAAAATTCCCCAATTTCTGAGATAAGGAAAACTGAAAGAAATTTGGTGGGGATTAACTGGGCTATAGTTTGGGTTGTTAAGTTCAAAATGCATTTTAGACATGTAGGTAGAGGTATGGAAAGGCTATTGGATATGGAGATGGAGATGCTGACCAAAGTGATTGGAATTGTGGGGCAAGGTTTGCCCCTTCTGGGTTCCAAAATCTCTCCAAAGAACATCAGAATATGATATACTGCTTCTTAATTCTGCTGTTAATAGAATATTATAATTTTCTTTCATTGCAAATTAATTGTATATCCTAATAAATGTCAATTAAAACAGGGCAATCAAGTTAAACAGTTTGGGTTCTAAGACATTTTGAACCATTCTCTTCAAAGCATTAGGAAATTAACATCTTTCCCTTTTGAAGTATGCTTTACATTCACAGAGTCTCTTTCAAGATTGAAGTCATTGAGTTGCTTCTCTTTCTAAATGTTAATTTTCCTAGAATTCCAGTATATTTCTCCAGATTTTATTTAAGGGAAATTGTACGAACCTATCATCCATTCACTTTTGAAGTCTTTAAAAATCAAAATTGTCATCAATTTCAAAAATTTGTTCAGATTCTTTGAAGGCAAAAACTTTACCTTCAGTCCTCAGATCCTATAATCTGGGATGAAAGCTATGTGAATTTGCATCATCTTCCTCGTGAATTTGCAAGTTTACAGAAGTCAGAGACCAAGTCTGATATCCTCTTACCCAATAGGGTCTTGCATATTAACTCCTAGTTGTGGGTCCCAGAACAACTAATTCTATCTGAATTCATTCATCATTTTAATAGTTCCTTTCCTATCCTAGAAAAAGTGACTGCTGCACTTTGAAACTTTACCTCCCTGCTTCCCAAGTCCCAATTCTTCAGGGAATTACCTGGATGTTCTTCCTTCCACTCTCTTTTCCAAACCCAACTACTCCTTCCTGCTGTGCTCTTCCATCCTTAACCATTCAAGTTCAACCCTTTGGAAGACAGCATGCTTACTTTCACTCTGACCCTTTGACACTGCCTCTATGATCCCTTTGGCAGAATTTCCTGTACACCAGACACAGCTCTACCTCCAGGATCTCATCTACCAAGAGAAAACTGCCAGCCATACCTAGAGTCCCCTTATTTTGGTATATTCCTTGAAAAATGTTCCTTCCAGCATCCGTCTATAGGCACTCTTGCTTGATTCTGGATATTGTTATTAAAGAAGGATAAGTAAAAATGCATCAAGCTGAAACAACTCTTTGTTCTGAGTGTAGAGCAGACCAAAATAATATCCCCATTCACCTTGGAGCCTTCTTAAACTGCTTATTAAATTCACTCCCTCATCCACAAGAACCTCTGAGCATTAACCTCTAAAACATAATGATTGATAATGACATAGAGATAAAAACCATGCTCTTTCCTGCTAAATTTTCCTTTTCACTCCCTATACCCTAAAAGTGAGATATGGGCCTGCAAACTATGTGTAACTCTCTAATCAAATTTATAGTTCTCTCATATATACTGATGGCAGACATGTAGTTGCCATAGTCACCTCTTATCTGAGCTGCTAATTATTTTCCTGGCAGAGGCTTAAGAATTTTTAAAATCAAATCTAAGGAAAATACATATGGAGAATAGCTAGGTTTTGTTGTTGGTCTCTTCTGCTTTACCTCAACTCAAATGTAAAAATATCAATATAAATAAGGTACACAAAATGAGGTATAGAACAGGACCAATTCTCAGCATACCTGGGAACTACGAAACCAGGTATTCCAGGCAGATCTGGCCTGAATCTTGACCACTGGCTCACATATCTTGGCTACATGCACAAAGGACAGCCCTGGGGATATTCCAACCTTCCTCAGATCTGAGGCAGCCATGAAAAGGATTATGTTCAAATTGCTCAACTGATCTGAAGCTAAGGAAACACCAGAAAAAAGCAGCCAAGCACCGAATGTGTGAGAGACAGACACAGCCCTGCACACTGGAATCTGCTTGTGTCCATCAGGAAAATCATTCACACTCATTTTTAAACCAGATTTCACATCCATAAAAGGATCTATCTAACTGCGGGTGTGCTTTTTGTCTCCCATCATTCCTAGAGTGCAAGTAGGTAGCTAAGGTCCTTTTCTGACACCACAGAATTTCTGATTCCGAACGTCTTGAGTAGAGACTGAGCATTTTGTTTCATGAGTGAATTCCAGAAGCAGAGAAGAATCTACCAAGGCATGTTTCTCTTTCTGTAACCTGCTAGGTATTGACTTTCCATGGATACTAAATTTATTCCCTAATATGCTATGATTCAATCTGAGAGCCTGATTCTATTTGAGCTCAGGATGCTGCAGACTTAGCCCAAGTTAGAGAAGTGCTTGGTCAGCAGACATCAAGTTCAACAGCAGCTGCGAGGAGTCTGTAAAGTGCTGACTTCTAGCAAGTTGAAAAATGGGATTGTGTGGGGAGCCAACACACTCTTGAAAAGTTGCCAAAACTTACTTTCTTCCCTTACCCCACTCTTTCATTTAACCAGAGAACCCCCTGAAACTGAGAGCTGCCTCAAATATGTAATGATGGAAGGCCACCCCTCTCTGTTTTGTATATTCCTTAGAAGTCTGTTAGATAGCTGGCTTCCTATTTGTACCTATTAAATCTCTCTCTCTCCCTCTCTCTCCCTCTCTGCCCCCCCCCACTCCGTCCCTCTCTTTTTCTCAAAATTAAAATCAAATTCAACACTTTCACTTTTATGCACTGTACCACTGGAAATAATAACAGGTCATGTTGCCTTAGACGTTCTAGAGTTGTTTTAGTCAGGTTTTCGCAGTGTAACCAAAAGATCTGTCAAGAACAATTATAGAGAAGAAAAAGCTTATCTGGGCCTCATGTTTCAGAGGTTTCAGTCCATAGAGACCCAAATCCATTCCTTGGGGACTGAGGTGAGGCAGAACACCATGGCAGAGAGTGTGTGGTAAAGGGAAAGAGCTGAGGGATATAGCACCAGTAAGCAGAGAGAGAGAGACTTCTGCTCACTAAGGACAAAATATAAAACCCAAAGACACACCCCCAGGGACCCACCTCCTTCAGCCACCTGCATTCAATTACCACCCAGTTAATCCCTATCAAGGGATTAATACACTGATTACATTAAAACATTTATAACCAAATCATTTCATCTTTAAACTTTCTTGCACTATCTCATACATGAACTTCTTGGGGATACCTAATATCTAAACCATAACAGTGGTAGAGCCTTAGTTTCCTTTTTTCACTTTTTCTATTTCACAGGGCTAGGAAAATCTGAAATTTAACTGTGAAAATCTGAAACTAAATGATGATAAGTTAAGAGGTATGATAAATTTTTGAAATTACTAGTAATATTACTTGGTACCACATAGAGGTGAGATGTCAATGGGGATCTATTTTCCAACAGATGGCAATTGATAGAATGTTAATAGTAGTAATATGCAGTTTCATAAATACTGAGATATTGATACTAAAATGGAACCATCACGAAGAAGTGGATCAGGATCAGATTCACAGCAATCCTTCTGGGGTCCTGGGGGTGTAGCTCAATGGGAGAGTGCTTCCATGTGTGGGGCCCTGGGTTCAATCCCTAATACCACAAAAAGAGACAGAAAGAAAGAGAAAGAGAAAAAAGTTGTACGTTGCTGTGGAGAATAAACAAAGGGAAATCTCAGAAAACCTCACCTAGTTCCATCTAAGAAGGAAGAACGGGGAGAGAAGACAAGAAAAATCTGATATTTCTTCAGACACATGAAACAAATGAGTTGTGAGGTGGCAATCTAAGGAAGTCAGGATGGTAACCTGTCACATTACATGGAAAGGCTACTAGGGGGAAATGTTCACCCTGACTTAAACATCATACAATGTACACATGTATCAAAGCATCCCCATTAGGTACCCATTAGGATTCGAATCTTAAATATCCCCCAAATGGTAAAGGTGTGGTGCCCAACCCTGGCACTATTGAGAGGTGGTGGAACTTTTAGGAAGTAGGGCCCAGAGGAAATCTTAGGTCGTTGTGGGCATGCCCCTGACCAGGATATTGAGGCCACACCCCTTTCTCTGTCTCTTTACTCTCTGGCTGCCACGTGGTGAAGAGACCCCGTCTGCCACACTCCCACAATGATGTAATATTCTACCTCAGGCCCAAATTGAACTGAAACCTCTGAAATCATGAGCCAAAATAATTCTTTCCTTCTTACAAGTTGATTACCTCAAGTATTTTTTCCTACTGATGATGGAAAACTAACACAATAAATAAATAAACCAATAAATATGTTCAATTTTTATGTTTTTATATATCTATTAAGACTGAATTCTAAAAAGAAAAAAAAGGTACATTATATAGCTTACAAAATGCAAGCAAATCAATAGAGCAAATGAAAGAAAAATAAAACATCAAGGAACCCTAAAGCACAAGAAACAGATAACAAAATACAAAATATGCTTGATATAAAATAAACGAGATAACTTGTTTATGTAATGCCCAGTATGGGGGGCTGGGTGTGTGGGTTAGTAGTGGAACATATGTTTAGTATGTGCAAGGCCAAACATAACAATCAATCAAAAAAAATCAACAGGATATGCAGTGTGAGACAAAAATCTAAAGCACACTGATTGAACATATCTGACATAAAGTTAAAAACAAAATTTAAAAGTCAAAGGATAAAGATAAATATGTCATGAAATGAAATGAAAAATTTAGCCTTAGTTTAGTACTAATACTAAAAGAAGTAGAATTAAAGAAAAAAATTACATTTAGTATAGGAAGGGATTTATTTACTAATACAAAGCAGAATGAAATATGAGTTTGAGAATCCATCCATCTGCACCTGTGAAGTCCACACCTATCTTGTAAACCTATGGCCACTTCTTCTGTAGACTAGGTCAGCACATTATTATAACATTACCTCCAGGCTATGATCTAACAGAAGGCAGCAAGTGTGTGTGTGTGTGTGGTTCATGACTGCCTCCCACAGCCATGTAGTTTGAACTAATTATTCAGTTGGTTAATCATAATGGAGTTGTATTGGCTGAATTGTACGTCACTAAAATATAGAAAATAAATCTGTTATAACTAAGGTAAATTTGAGAAAACTTAAATTGTATAGAACTTCTTTCACTTATCAGCCTGATAAATATTCTTAAAATAGGATTTGGGGCAAACAAATACTTATGAAATTATGATGGTTGGACAGTATTACTATAGTCCTAAAGGGTAATTTGTCAATAATAATAGATACAAATTTATATATAAATAGACATGGATTAATTAGAGTTTTATATCTTGTTTATATCGAAAGTTCCTCCAGACAAAGACAATTTAGCAAAGTCAGGAAGATATTCATTACTGCTTGTTAATTAACCAAATATAAATAATACAGACTGGTTTAAAAGCAACGGAGGCACATGTGCAAAACAGTGAGAAAAGACAATGCAGATAAATATCCATTGATGTGCCAGGTGAACCACATCAAACTGAATGAAAAAGCACTTACAGATGATCTCACTTTGTGAAATATAGAGATGACAATAAATGATAGATAATAGGGAAAAAATACAAAACAACTTATATTAGATTCATAGCAAGGATCTCTCCCAAGCTAATGAAAAGTGTGACAGTTCTGATATCAGAATAGATAGCAGCGATACTACCAAAAATGCTATACAGATTTAATGCAATTCCTAGTAAAATTCCAAAGACGTTCTTTGTAGAAATAGAAAAAGCAGTCATAAAATTCATATGGAAAAATAAAAGACCAGAATAATCAAAGCAATCCTTGGCAAGAAAAGTGAAGCAGGAGGCATCAGAACACAGACCTTAAATTATACTACAGAGGTATAATAACAAAAACAGCATGGTATTGGCATCAAACATTCAAGAAGACCAATGGAATAGAATAAAAGACACAGAGATGAACCCACATGAACACTGTTTTCTCATACTAGACAAAGGTACCAAAACGTACATTGGAGAAAAGATAACCTCTTCTACAAATGGTGCTGGGAAAAATGGAAATCCATATGTAGCAGAATAAAATTGAACCCCTATTTCTCACCCTGCACAAAACTCAACTCCAAGTTGATCAAGGGCCAACTCCAAATTGATCAAGGACCTTGATCAACTTTGGTTTACAAGATAAGTGTGGACCTCACAGGTGCAGATGGATGGATTCCCAAACTCATATTTCACTCTGCTTTACATCAGTAAAGGTCATTATACCAGAGACCCTGCACCTACTAAAAGAAAATGTAGGTCCAACTTTCCATCATCTCTTAGAAACCGACTTCCTCAACAAGACTCCTAAAGAGCAAGAAGTAAAATAAAAAATCAACAAATGGGATGGTATCAAACTAAAAACCTTCTTTGCAGCAAAGGAAACAATCAATAACATAAAGACAGAGCCTACAGAATAAGGGAAAAAAAAAAAACCAATTTTTGCCACCCGCACCTCAGATAGAGCATTAATCTCCAGAATATATAAAGAAATCAAAAGCAGCAATGTGATTCTACAAAACATACAATCAGGAAAAAATGAGAAATTATACCCCATCTATGTATGAGATACCCAAGTGCATAAATGCAGTATACTTAATGTATAACTAATTAAAACAAACTTAAAAATTAACAAAAACAATAAATAATAAATAAACAATAAATGGGCGAAAGAATTGAACAAGCATTTCACAGATTAAGAAATATAATCAGTGAACAAATACATGAAAAAATGTTCAACTTCTCTAGCAATTAGAGAAATGCAAATTAAACTACACTGAGATTCCATCTCACTCTAGTCAGAATGGCAATTATCAAGTAATGATAAATGTTGGCAAGGATATGGAGGAAACAGTACACTCACACATTTCTTGTGACATTGAAAATTGGTGCAACCACTCTGGAAAGAAATATGGAAAGTACTCAGAAAACTTGGAATGGAACCACCATTTGACCTAGCTATCCCCCTCCTCAGTTTATACCCAAAGGACTTTAAATCAGCATACTACAGTGATGCAGCCACATCAATGTTTATAGCAGCTCAATTCACAATAGCTAAGTGATGAAACTAACCTAGATACCCTTCAACAGATGAATAGATAAGGAAAATGTGATACATATACACAATGGACTATTACTCAGGCATAAACAATTACTTTATGACTATTGCAGGTAAATGGATGGATCTGGAGACTATCATTCTAAGCAAAATAAGCCAATCCCAACAAACCAAAAGCCCAAACGTTCTCATATGCAGATGCTAACATGCAATAAAGTGGGGCAGAGGGAGAATAGAAGTTCAGATGATTAGACAAGGGGGGAATGAAGAAAAGTGAGGGGGCATAGGAATAGGAAAGATAATGGAATGAATTTAATACAACTTTTCTATGTTCATATGTGAATATACCACCAGTGAAACTCCACATCATGTACAACCACAAGAATGGGATTCTGATAGAATAAGTTATACTCCATACAATATGTCAAAGTACTCTACTGTCACTTATAGCTAAAAAGAGCTAATGAAAATTTTTAAAATAATAGATGGTAGAAAGATTACCAGGAAATCTGTACCTATTTTTCCAAATGCACAATTCTATGGAACACTCTTCATAGATTAATAGACCAGAATAGGCTATCAGATGTTTAGGCATACAAACATAATGTCAGTCTCTTTCCATTGCACTGATGTGCTTATAGCAGGCAATAGACACAAGCTTAGAAAGTGTTACTTTAGCATTACTTACGGGTTTGAAACATTTTCTAGACTTCTAGTCTAGTTTGTTGTGAGGCAGGAAGCCTGGCTTATTTAAGTTTCTGTTTAATGTAACCCTGAATAATTTCACAAACTTGGATAAGAAGTTTGTTTTTAATGATTAAAATTGTCTTGTTGATTAGTATTTGGACACAATACTGAAATCTGCTGATAAGCAAGTCGATAATCTAGAAAATTGGTTGAGTTTTGGAAATGTTCAGTATGTGAAGTCCTTAGGGAGGTTATAATAGAATAGATGAAAACCCTTCTTTTATTCTGTTAACAATGCTTTTTAATTTTTAATGTTGACACTGAATACAAGTGTTTGCAAAATTGGAATAGCTAAAACCAAGCAGACATGAAGATATTAAGATGATTCATCTTCTGCCATAACATTTTAGAAGATAGGAATAGAAAAGATAGTGGAATGAATTGGACACAAATAAATAACATAAATACTTCTTTGTTAAATTTTAAGTACCTTACTCAAGACTTTATTTTTTCTGATATACGACATCAATTGGTCTCTTGAAATGATCATATTATTTGTTTATAGTGAAACTTTTTCTCTCTGCCTTGTGCAACCGGGAAGCTAAAAGTGGTTTGCAGTGATAATCAGACAGGCAATAAACAAAATTTTCCAAGGAGTCTTAAATATTTCTTTTGTTACAGTTTGAATATGAGGTGTCCCCCCAAAACTCAGGAGTCAATACAGAATTTGGAGATGATATGATTAGATTATGAAAGCTATAACCTATTCAGTGGATTAATCCATTTGATGATTTAATAATGTAGCTTTGGGGTTGATATTTTGTTCCCAGTCCCTTGATTTCTTACTGGCTGCCATGAGCTGAGCAGCTTTCTTCCACCATCCCCTCTGTACCATGATGTTCTGCCTCACTTCAAGCCCACAGTAATGAAACTGACCAACCGTGGACTAAATCTCTGAACCCAAATAAACCTTTCCTCCTCTTAAGTTTTTCTGGTCAGGTGTTTTGGTCACAGCAATGAAAAGGCAACTAACACAACTTTATTCTTGTATATTAGGTTTCACGTTACAAGTTAATCTTTCCCAGATTACATATATTTTTCTGACTTGTGTGTGACATGGTTTACATGTTTTTGAATTTCTGATTTTAAGTAAGACAGTGCCTGATTGTATTTAAAATTCTGAAGACAATCTGAAAGATAGGTTTCCCTGAAAACAGACTAAATAAAGCATAACGTTTGATTTAAAAAGGCATTGATACTATCTATCCCTTTAGATATTTTATCCTATATTCTTAAAAACTAACTTTATGACTATAAATAAATGCATAATTTGAGAATTCTTTTTAAAAATTTTTTTTAGTTGTTGACAGGCCTTTATTTTATTTATTTATTTGTATGCAGGGCTGAGAATCAAACCCAATGCCTCACACATGCTAGGCAAGCACTCTACCACTGAGCTACAATTCCAGCCCCTGAGAATTCTTATTCTGAAAAGTTATAAGAAAATTCAAATTTTAATAACATTTAGTATTCTTTAATAGTAACAATATTTCTAGGCTGGTTTGATTCTAGTATGTTTCTTTATACTTGTAAAGCCAGTTGGATGATTGTGGAAAGGGTTAAAAGAAAACATGCATACAGATAAAAGAAATAAAGTCCTCTATTTGATAGGACTTATGCAGATCATTAAGGAACTGTGAAACAATTATAGGTGTCACTACCAAAATAAGTAATTGAAAGTAATTTAAACTTCGATTTTACTACAAAGTGTACTAGGGAGGGCCAGTATGTTGAGCTCATGTACAATAATCAAGACGTCTCCAGGTGTGGGTAAAAAAGTGAAATATAATTTTTTACTCTTTATTTCTATTTCTCAAATATCATATCTTATGTCAATCGGGAGAGTCCTTTGACATATTATGACAACAAAATACAGCCCAATGGTGCAGTCGCTATTATTTGTTAAGAGTATTTAAACAAGGATATTAGGACACTTTCAAATATTATTGTTTTTTGTGTCATGATTGATATTCTTGAAAAAACTGAGGAACTCACACTTTTGACATGACAATTTCTATGATGATTTTATTCATATAAATAACATACGAAGCAAGACTCTCTTCTCAACTAATTTGTCATTCCTCGAATCACTAACATGTCACTAACATTTCACTGCATGTCACGCTGACAAGAACCCGAGAACCTTATCTTCATAGCCACAAATGTAAAAAAAAGAAAAAAAAAAGCCAAATGTACTCAATGTCTACTGTTCTTATATCCCTAAGATTTTCACAAGCAACCTGTTTTCCAAGATAAGTAATTCACTAATGGACAAATTACTCTCCCATTTCTAAAAAAAAAAAAAAAAAAAAAAAAAAAAAAAAAGTGTACCCTTGGGAAACTTTCCATAAAAATTTAACTGAGGTTCCTAGAGAAAAGGGATCATAAAAACTGGGATTTGTGGAACAACTAAGTAGAAAGTAAGGAGACATTCAGTGGTCTTGCTTGTACAGAGGGAGATGATTCATTTGAAAATGGAAAACAGCAGCTTGTTTGTTGCAACATTCCTTCACGGGGTGTCCCTTTCCCATTTGCACTTTGTTCCCGACTTATTACTAAAGAATCATCCACATCAGCATGGGAGCTGCAAGATGTCTATGCTGGGTGATTGAACCACCTGCCCAAGGACCCTCAGCTAGTAAGTGGCAGAACCGAGACAATTAGACCTCAAGCTCTAGTTCTTAACCAACAGGCTGCACCTGTTTTCACAGGCTCAAGTGGTGAAAGGAAAACATTTGTGTTGGATCCATTATCCATCTCAGCAATTCAATCAGAAGGTAAATTGTAGTTATCCAACTGGTGCCTGTGCATTTACTGTTAGTCCTCAGTACAATTAAATTCTCTGTGCCAGAAGACCTTGTTGGCCCTTTACCTACTCCACGAAAGTCCCTTGCTCTGATTCTTCCTGATGCTTAATATTTGCAAGAACCATTTCTAGATTTTAAGAAAAATGAGATTAAGGAAGATCATGGGATTTTTCCAATGTTATATAAATAGTAAGAAGTAAATTCAGAGTGCAAGTATGTGTTTTTAACTTTAACTAAAACCTTCTACTACATCACCTCTGCTGGGATGTACCAATAGGAGTCTCCTAGGCAATCTCTGTTAGTCACTTATTCTGTTTGTGTGTGTGTGGTGGCGGGGAGGGTGCTCAGGATTGAATTCAGGGGCACTAACCACTGAATCACATCCTTTATTGTGTATTTCATTTAGAGACAAGATCTCACTGAGTTGCTTAGCGCCTGGCTTTTGCTGAGGCTGGCTGTGAACTCACTATCCTCCTGCCTCAGCCTCCTGAGCCACTGGGATTACAGGCTGCCATTGCATGCAGTCACTTTCTGTTCTGACCACCCTCCTCACAACAGCAGTATCCTGAGTACTGAGGCCCACGCCTTCCCTTACAGAATGATGCCTCTTCAAAAAAGCCAGTACTCAGTGACGAAAGTAGGGAGCAAGACTTCTTAATCCACAATTTAGAAAGGAGCAATCATAAATTTTCAAAAAATTTGGAACTACAAAAAAATGATAATCACAAACTCCAGGTAGTTATATGATTATGATGATGGGGAAAATTAACTTATTCCTTTAGGTAAGGCCAAAAGGTTCAGGTACAGTATTTCCCTAGGTTTCCTCCCTATCTCTTTCTAAGTATCTGGATCAAATAGTTATGTCTTTATCATTAATTATTTATTGAAAATTTTGTAATCTAAATAAAAACTTTCTGCTCAACCCATTGTGAACAACCAGAATATGCTAACCCAAAATATGAAGGTTTATTGAACTGAAGACAATTAGAAGAAGCAGATGATCTTTATACTCACTCTACTTGCCTAAAAGAAGGACATAGATTTTTCAGATATAAAAGGTACACCCCCACATAATTCTCCCTTCCACCAGAGAGAACAAAATTTAGATATCATTATGTTATTGTTTGGGTGCAATGTGTCCTCCAATAGCTCCTTTGTTAATGCAGGAATATTCAGAGGTGAAATGAGAGC
Organism: Callospermophilus lateralis; assembly: GCF_048772815.1. Classification (NCBI taxonomy): domain Eukaryota; kingdom Metazoa; phylum Chordata; class Mammalia; order Rodentia; family Sciuridae; genus Callospermophilus; species Callospermophilus lateralis. Next base: position 22,360,922 of record NC_135320.1, read on the forward strand.
TGTATTGGAGCTGTAACCTAATTGGTCTGCCCTAGTTTGAATGGACTGATTGGTTAATAACTAACTGTAGGCAGATGTGGTGTGGTTGGAAGAGATGGGACACGGGGGACATGTCCTGGAAGGATTCACCTTTTTTGTAGCTCCTTCTCCTCTCTTTGCTTTCCAATTTCTATAAGCTGAGCAGTGCTTCTCCAACACACCTTTCCACCATGATGTTCTGCCTAACCTTGGACCCAGAGCAAAGGAGTTGGACCAACTATAGAATGAACCTCTGCAATTCAAAGTCACCTCTATGAGAACTATTCATACCCTTGGTTTCACCCATGTATATCTGAAATAAGTGTGAATGAATATTTGTTTGCTTTTGTTCCTTTGTTTTTTTGTTATAAGGATCCATTCCAACTGAGACTCTATTGTTGAAGAAAAAATATTTATATTCTCCTCCTCTGCTGCATTAGTCAGTTTTCTGTCACTATGACAAAATACCTGAGATAATCAACTTAAAAAGAGAAAATCTTTATTTGGGCTCACAATTTTATGAGGTTTCAGTCCATGTTTGATTGGCTTTGTTATTCTGAGCCTGTGGTGGCACAGTACATATGATAAAGGAAGCTGCTCATCTCATGACAGAAAGGAAGCAAAAAAGAGAGGAGAAAGGGCTGATCATAATATCCCTTTCAAGTGAACACTCCAAATGACCCAACTTCCTTCCACTAGGCCCGACTCCAAAAGTTTCCATCGCCTCCCAAAAGCAACATGGGCTGGACACTGAGCCTTCAGCACAACAGCCTTGAGGAAACACTTTCCAAACCATACGAATCTCAGTCTAGTTGTTTCTTACCTCTGATTTCTGTACTGAATGATCATTTTGAGCCTATTTCCTGTTCAGTTGGACAAACCACTACAAGTACACAGAAAAAAATTTCTCTGCTCTCCTCTAATACCTTCTATGCTACTCTTCATGCATTCAGTCTTTCCAAAGGGACATTTCACTCATTATCTGTCAATACCCTGCCCTCTGCTCTAGTTTCTATATACCTGGATCATCTCTGGTATCTCTCACTTCCAGGCATGAATGCTTCTTGCCCACTTTCTAGCTAGCCCTCCTTTAAAATTTTCAATATTTTGTTTCATTATTTCTCTCTCTACTTAAAAAGGTCTTTCTTATAATTTGTCCTAAGAATTGCTCTCCTTTGTCTTGTGTAATTCTTAACATAAACTTATAGCATAACCTAAACCATTATTACCATCGTTTCTTCTGAAGCCAAGTGGGCCCAGACAATTTACATTTATTTGAGTTTGTGATTGGGTGAAGAGAGAAAGAAAAAGGCATACCTTTACCATTAAAAATAAGTAGATTCAATTTCTCACTGAATACTCTTTGACAATGAGAATGAATCTAACTAAAAATTGAACGTCATATAATCCCAAAAAGAATTAGACAGAGGGGGTTTTGCCCTTAAATTAACCACAGTAAGAGCTAGAATCAAGATATTGTCAAAAGCTCATGGTACTGATAGTGACTTCTTTTCATAAAAGTGACTAAGTAATTTTATATTACAACATAGAAAAAAAAACTATCTTTAAAGCATTTACTTCTCAGATTGAAGTTGCTCATTATAACTACATTGTAAAGGGTGGTAAGAATATGCCACTTTGACCTCAGGATTATTTTAAGAAAAGGCACCAAACAGCAAAATGTAAGGACACTCTGACATTCCCACCATCTTTTTCTTTCTAAAAGCAGGAGTTAAAAATCCCCATATGGAAGATGTTCTCTCTAAACCAGAAGGGAAGTCACATTCTTATCATTAAGGATAGGAATTTAAAACCAAGAGAATTCTGTACAAACAGACCTTGTTAAAATAATTCTTATCTTCCTTTCACCTCCCTACATGGTGTAGTAACTTTCCCACAGTTGCCTCCCTGTTCTGCCTAATAAGAAAGCATTTAGGTTTTGCTACTTCTTTGGGTCCCATTTCCTCATGAGTGCTCCTGTATCATGTCAAACTCATGCTAAATCAATGTTTGTGCTCTTCTGCTATTAATTTGTCTTGTGTCACTTTAATTCTCAGGTTCAGCCAGAAATTCTTAGTAAGACAGAGATAAAATTTTGCTTACCCTACAGTAGGTTTCAAATTCCCAGTATAGTATCTAAAGTACAGAACATATAAAAATGGAATAAAACTATATAAAAACCAGATAATTATTTCATCTAGGTAATACAGGCAAAAAACATGTTTGATTGATTTTAATTTTTATAACCAAATATGTTTTTAATTTCTTATAAATAACAGGTCTGACTGCACCATATCAACCCTTATCCCCAAAATAAATTAGGCACTATAACAGATTATGTAGAAAATGTGTCATATTCCAAGATAGGACCAGCAACTTGACTGCTTTAAAAGTAGGAGATGTACTCACATCATAAGAAGAATTGGAGTTGTACAGTCTGTTATGGTTTGGATGTGAAGGATCCCCCCAAAAGCTCATATATTGGAAACATGGTAAACTATGCAGGAATGTTCAGTGGTGAAATGATTAGATTAAGAGAGTTGGAACCAAATCAGTGGATTAATCCACTTGATAGATTAACAATTTGAAAGAACTACTGTACTGGGTGGTAACTGTTGGCAGGCTGGTTGTGGCTGGTGGTCACTGGGGATGTGCCTTTGGGGTCCTGTCTTTTTACTCACTACGCCTCTCTGGTTCCTGGTTTCCATGAGCTGAGCATCTACTTCACCGGATTCTTCTGACATGCTTTCTGCATCACTTCAGGCCCAGAGCAGTGGAGACAGCAAGCAATGGACTGATACCTCTGAAACTGTGATCCTAAAATAAGATTTTCCTCCTCTGAATTGTTTGAGTCAGGTATTTTGGAGTCCCAACAACAAAAAGCTAACATTGAGTTGGACTAACAAAGTTTAAATTCTGCCTGTTACACTTACTAGGTTTTTAACCTTAAAAAGCCTACCATACCTCTTTCATTTCTCATCTTCAAAAAATAAATCTTGGAAGAGTTCTTTGTGAGGATTAGAGATAATGGATCTAAGTCCCTACTACCATGGTGCTTGGCACACATCTTGTGCTTCCTAACAGTAACTTAAAAATGCTTTGAAACAAGGAATACTTTCACTGAGCTTTTTAAAGCAATTTTCAAATCCATGTTTTGATGTGGAAATTGTCTCAGTATTACATATAAAATCCATTGAATTGGTCAATTCGGCAGAATTCATTCACTGAAAATTTTTACTGAGTTGATTACTGGTTTTAGAGCTTTATGGTTCTATCAATGATATTTTTAAAGATGTTTTAGTTTTTGCATTACTGGGGACTGAACTTAGGAGCACACTACAACTGAACTATATTCCCAGCCTTTTTTAATTTTTATTTTGAAACAGGTCTCACTAAGTGCTAAGGTTGGTCTCAAACATGCAATGCACCCGCCTCCACCTCCCCAGTTGTTTGGTTAGTCATTCTATCTATGACTCAGGCGTCTTTGTTCTTCTATAAATATTAATTCAGGCCCTGAATTTCTACATATTTTATTTCCTCCTCTCCACTTCCTTTTTAAAATCATTTCACTTGGACAATTTAAAAAAATATTGAATTTAACTTATTTTTATGCCCCTGAATGTTATGGTGAACACTGATCAAAAAGAGAATGAAGAGAAGCTCTGGTTGTCAGAAAGAATAAATGATAGAGGAAGAGGAACATTTGAAATGACAATATGTTCAAGCATTAGCAATATATTGCATTCCTCTATGGGTTCTCTTCCCATCTCCATCATCAAAGGTCATTTTCTACATCCATAAAGCTTTTACTACATTGCTGATCCCATGCCTTCATTTCAAAGTGTTAAAAAGATAAAATGACTGCTACAAATTTCTGATATTGAAGTTTACACAAATAAGATACTTTAAATTTATGTGATTATTCACATAAAGGATACATTCTCACGTAACCTATAGTATATTAATAAAATAGCAATTATTCTATATTTTAATCCTTATTTCACTAAATACATCTAACCTTGCTTTGCTTCTACCATATAAAAATTTTAATGTTTTTTTTAACCAAGCAGTTTATAACATTTTTAACATGACCTTTTTAAATAAGTAAACTTGATTTACATCTTGATTAGCATAGCTATTATTAATTAAAAAATTGTAAAGGCTAAGTGTTATGCTAATTTTTAAGTTGTTCTCATAAATCACATATAATCTCACAGATTAAAGTTAAACTATTAACAGTCAGAATCAGTTACACATTTCCAAGCCATTCTTAGACAAGCTAATGACAATTCATGAGTTTGGAAAAAAGAGAATGGCTGTCTATTTTAATGGCTTATCTCTTTTACAGAGCAATGTGTTCACTGCAGAATTTATGAACATCTTTACAAATGGAATTTGTTGCGACCCCAATGTCCTTCCAAACTGGCTTTCAAACACACTAATTCTTTATGCTGTTATAGCCTCTCTGTGATGTGGAGCCATGTTATATCGAGTTTTTAGGTTCTCCAATTTCCATTCTTTTCTGAATTGAGGATCTTATGTTACATTTTTACCTGGGAGCAGACACATTCCAGATCAGCAATGACATACATAAGATGTCAGAAGAAAGCCTCCATCACCCTCTAAATTTATGAGTTCACTGAACATTTAAAAATAAACAGGATCCAGTTGGTCACAAGGGGCTCTATTCAAGTGGTGAAAGAAAAGGGAAGTAAGATAAATGAAATGAAGGAAATGAAAGAAATAGAAAAAATAAGCAAATACAGTCTCCTTTGGTTGTTATATATAATCTTTAGTAGTTTTATAGCTTTTTCATTTTAGAAGTTGATTTAAACATTACCCAGTCTTCAAAACAGTTTTGAAAGTAAACTAGATGCAGCTCCTGTTTGCTGTGACCATCTGGAAGCTGCATATAACACAAACAGATCTACAGGCTGGCTTGTACAAGCAGTATCTTCTAACTCTCATGATTATTTTCATAATTTGAATATGAAAAATATTCTGAAAGCCAAGTATCAAAAAAAAGGCAAAATTTTTTTCTTGTTTTCTAAGTACCACCTAGTTTTTATTTTCTTTTAATTGTTACAAAGACTACACTGGTTTTTCACTAAATATTTAAAAGCTACTGGGATACATATTTTCTTTCTGAAACTTGGGTTTCTTTCCAGACTTTTCCCATTTGTCATGTTCATTTATAGGCATGTCTTAAATATCAATATTTAAATGTAAATATATCACAGTTCTTTGCTTGTTTCTCTCGCTGGTATTGAGATACAAAGCAAAATTGAGTTATGCTACCTGCAAATTCCTTTGTGTTGCTATCTTTCCAATCTCTTGAGAAATGGGTAGCTATTAGAGAAACAGATCAATACTCACTGCTAGGTCAAGATGGAACTCTTATTCCTCTTCAGACAAGTCAATCTTTAGTTCCCTACCTTCCAGTGGAGCCTGACAATGACTCATTCCACTTCTAAAACTTTAAAGTGAACAAGAGTGATACTCTCAAATTGATTCCAAGTCATAATTTTGTCTGACTATTATAAATATTCTTTTAAAGAAAATTGGAGTTTCCAAAACAATATTCTGTATGACTTAGGTAAAATCATTTGATAAGTCATTGTGGGAGCATCTAGTACAGGGATCTAGGTGTCCAGGGTTCTCGCTGTTCTCAAATTCAACTATAATTATCTCTTTTCTTTCTATTCTATATGACTGCAATAAGAAGCTTGCTTGGGTCCGAAATCACTGTTAATTCTCAACAACAGAGCTTGGCATTCCATCTGCCTTCCTGGCATTTGAACCCAACCAATCTATAACATCAAAGTGCAGCTGCACAAAACATTTTTCTTCCTGCTTAAAACCCAGTGAAAATGTAAGAGTTTGGGGGATAGTAGAGGATAGGAAAGACAGCAGAATACAACAGACAATAGTATGGCAGTATGTAAAAACGTGGATGTGTAACCGATGTGATTCTGCAATCTGTATACGGGGAAAAATGGGAGTTCATAACCCACTTGAATCAAATGTATGAAATATGATATGTCAAGAGCTATGTACTGTTTTGGACAACTATAAAAAAATGTAAGAGTTCATGTCCCAACTTAGAAAAAATTAATAAAATTTGAAAAATAATTTCATGAATCTGTTGTAAAATTGCTTTAGGCAGAAAATAATGTGAATATTTCCATTTTGTAAAACTGATCTGTAAAAATTTCCTAATTCATGCTTTAATGTCAATGTTTTGTCAGTTTCATTTTCTGCTGCTAATAACAGAATACAATACTGAGTAATTTTTAAAGAAAAACATTATTTCTCACACTTTTGGAAGTTGGAAATATGTAGGTATCAATATTTGATGAAGGTCTTGCCATGTCCCATCACGGAGGACGTCATCACATGGTGAGAAGGAGAATGAGCTAGTCAGGTCTCCCTTCTTCTTCATTTAGAACCCCTAGTCCTGTCATTGGAAGCCCAGCTTCAAGTCTTCATTTGACCTATTTCTGAAAGTCGCTACCTCCAAACGCCATCAACATATGAACTTAGAGATTAAGTTTCCAACATATGAACTTCAAGAGAGACATTCAAAACACTGCATTCATATAATCAATAACTATTGTTGATGAATGGGTCTCCCCAAAAATGACTGTAGAAGATCAAAATGATCCACTTCCAAATATGCCTCTTTGGGATAAGAATTATTTTGAGTTGATAATTTTGAAAAATGGCAGACAATATATTAAAAACAATAAAAATCACCCCGTATAACAATAAAAATACAACAAATATAATGATAAAACATACACCGGTAAAGGAAATCTCCATTTGTGGGTTTCCTTCTCCATACCAGGTAGAGAAGGGTGATCCTAAGTCACTAGAGGTTCTTATCAATGGTCAAAGAATCTACTGAAATCTGCACAACAAATCTTAATGAGCCTTTTCTGATCATCCCCCCAACACTATCCTTCTCCATATCCTTCTTTCTTAGTTTTGGCTGAAGAGGGTATTGAAGTCTAAATTCAAAGCCACCACTTAGAGAGAGTTATTCATTTCTCTGGACATCTCCCATGTATATATGGGATATTCATATTAATAAACTTTTTGGTTTTCTCCTGTTAATCTATCCTTTGTTATTAAAAGATTCTAAAGGATATGGAAAATAATAACCCCAAGACTATGTGACCCAGAAGGAGGGCAGGAGGAAGAAAGCAAAACATGAATTCTTCCCCAAAAAATCCTTTTCCAATGACAAGACAGTCCCTGGGAAGGAAGCACAATTTCATCCCAAAATGGCAGTCCCTGTTTAAACATTGATTCTTTACAATACAGTGACTCCCTGAGGAAGGAGATAAGAACTGAGCCCCTGCATTTTTTTTCCAGTAAAAACAAGTTTCAAACTTTTACAACCTTTTCCCTGAATGCCCAAACTGATACATTCTGTTGAAGTAATTACATCACCTCTCAGTGTAACCTATAAAAACCCAGACCTCTCCTATAACAGGTGGCCATTTTGTGTTCGGAAAGTGAGCCCCTCTGATGCCTGACTCCATTGCTGAGTAAAAAACATTGCTGATCCATGATGTCTGCTCCAGTCCCAGTTATTCATGCTTTCCTTATGGTGCCCAAACCGGTTTTTGTTTGTTTCTGTTTGTTTGTTTTTGTTTACAAGTTCCAGCTACTAACTCAGAAAGGGTAGAGAGAAAATTATTTTTTTCCTCCCAACAATTGATACCCTCTCTAGGCCTATACTTTTGTATACTGAATGCAGTAGTCTAACTGCTTGAGTCTCAAACCTCAGTGAACTCTTTCTAAAGGAAAATAATTCTCTAAAATCCCAGTATTGACTTAAATTAGGTTTACTGTTAATTAAATAAGAAAGAAGTCATACTTGAGTATGCCCAAATTCTTTGGGCAACTATAAAATTATAAAATTTCAAATTAAATAAAATCAAAATTATAAAATTAGGAACATACAAATTTCCAACAGTAATTTAACATGACCACAGATATGGCTGGAGCTAAACCATTAATGAAACTGTGAGGCAAACAATTACAGTGTGAGCTCCTCTGTGCTCCATCCCTGGGCCATTATGTATTTCTCAAATGTCCCTCTACTTTTCTTCATTTGAACTATTGATAAAACTTATTTCTTATTGCAAAACAATATTTTTCTTGGCCTTCTTTTAGCTCTACCATTAGGCAAAGCTGCTTCTTTTCTCAACAAAATTATGTCTTTTCCTTTTTAAGGGCACCAGCCCAATCCTACACTCTTGAGGGTACTGAGAATCATGCGACAGTTCTCAGAGATCAATCAGCTGATCATCCACATGATGTAGAATACACTTACATTTCTTAGTTTCTCTTTAAAGTGAAAATATAGATATTTTTTAGAAACATCATGTGGCTCTAAGATGTAAAATCGAGTTTGGAATAAACTGGGTTCGTCCATGAAATCTCAATGGCTTTTATATTTTTCCCCTTAACTCATTACCAGCATTGATGTTAGAAGTTGAAACAGCTGTGGCCCTAGACACAGCAATTCAAATTTGGAAGAAGTTAGTACAATTATCTATTTTCTAGTCAAAACATTATTGAGTATCTAGTATGTTTACAACAGTTGTGCTTGATATGGAGAAAATGAGAGAGAGAGTATAAGAGACTCAGCCTAATTCTTATATGGATCCCATTCTCTACAAAGAGAAAAACTAGATAACTAAACCATATAATAGATTTATCATAATATTTATAGGTGCTATAAGAAAAAAATCTAATATAATGAGAAAAAATAACCTGAAAAGGAAATTGTGAAGAGAAAGCAACAGCTAACCAGGTAGAACTGCAAAATACTGTTCATCCAGAAGTTCCAGATCATATATGGGGCAGAAGTAGCAAGCTTCAACCATCTATGAGGAGGCATGGTTGCCGAGTGAACAGAGGTGAGCAGGTTATTAAGCTCACGTTACTGTCCTCAACAATGAAAAGCATCATTCTCGATTTTTTTGGAAACCAGAAACCTATCCCAGAGTTGAACAAAGAGGGCCTGAAGTGTCCCTGAGTTGATAACTCACCTGAGGCAGAGCTCTATCACTCCACCAAGTCCTTTGCATTTCTTCCCTCATCTCTGAAAGACCCACTGAACCAGGAAGAAGCTCATACAATGGAATTGGAAGAATTGATGCAGCCAATGATTGACAGGTAAATTCACCTATCACTCCAGAGCTTTGTTCATAGCCCAGTGAGATGGATAAAATAGCAGTATGATTACTGAAAGGACTTAGCTGATAAAGGCAGCAACCATTCAGCCAAAGTTATTGTTTTCCTAGTCATTTTGTGTTCATTTCTTCATAGGATTTTTATACTACAAGAAAATAAGATTTTTGTGAGCCATTTTACTTAATTTTGGAATAGACTAGGGAATAAAGAAGTAAATAAGTACACTAGAATATGTGAATATGTAGTTACTAATGTCAAGTGAAACCTCATTCCTGTTTTATTTTTCTTCTTGGGAATGGATAATTTTTTTTTTAAAAAAGCAACTGTTGTTTTTATTTTTAATTTTTTAAATTTATTTTGCAGTCCTAGGGATTGAATTTTAGGGCACTCTACCACTGAACCACATCCTCAATCCTTTTTAATTGTTTTTATTTTTAGACAGGGTCTTCCTAAATTGCTAAGGCTGGACTTGAAGTTGCTCCTTCTTCAGCCTCCTGAGTCACTATAATCACAGGTGTGTGCTACCACACCCAGAAAAAAAACTATGGTTTTTTAAAGGAGCTTTAGTTTTATAGCAAAACCAAGAAGAGATAGATTTCCCATATACTCTTTGTTCACCTCCCCACACCCACACATTTGCAGCATCCCTCATTGTCAACATCCCTCTTATGGCTTGGATGTGAGGTGTCCCCCAAAAACTCATATGTGAGAAAATGCTAGATGGTTCAGAGGAGAAATGATAAGGTTCTGAGAGCCTTAATCCAATCAGGGGATTGATGTGAAGTGTGGCTGGAGGAAGTAGGGCATTATGGGGTATATATTTGTATCTGGCAAGTGGACATCTCTCTCTGTCTCTGTTTCCTGATCATCATCTGAGCTGCTTCCCTCCACCACATTCTTCCACCGTGATGTTCAGCCTCACCTTGAGACCAGAGGAATGGAGCCTGCTGTCTATGGATTGAGACCTCTGAAACCATGAGCTTCAAAATAAACTTCTCCTCCTCTACAATTGTCCTAGCTGTGGAAAAGCTGACTGAAAGAATCCCCTTACCGGAGTATTATGTAATGAATCTATATTGATATATCATTATCATTATCTACAGCAGGATAAAATTTTTAAATTTTAGAGTTGAAATAAATATTTGAGGTTAGAATTTTTTTTCATTGGTTTTCTATTGATACCCACAAATGACTACAAATTTAATGGCTTGAAAAACCTATTTGCTGGGTAAACCTAGCTAGGAACTCTACTCAGGGTTTCACAAAACCAAATGCATGGTGCTGGCTGGATGGGGCTTTCATCTGGAGGTTTTGCATAATAATCCACTTTCAAGCTAATTGAAGTTCTTGGTCAAATCCAGTTTCTCCTTGTTTTAGGTCTGTGGGCTTCCTGTTTATGGGTCCGAAGTTCCCTTTCCTGGCTGTCAGTGGAGAACTTTGCTCACAGAGTTCCCTTTCCTGGCTGTCAGTGGAGAACATTGCTCACAGAGGATACCTAAGTCCTTCTCTTTTCTAATTTCAAAGTTGGCAATGGCTCTTTGAGTCCTTCTCTGTCTTCCTCCTCTGTCCTTATAAAGAAAATGGCTCTCTGCTTTTAAAGGCTTATGGCTCGGATCTGGCTTTTTGGAATATACTTTCTATCTTAATGTTTTGGGAAAGAGAGGACCTTTAGAAATTCTGCCTACAGCCAGGCATGGTGGCACATGCCAGTAAAATCAGTGACTCAGGAGGCTAAGGCCAGCCTCAATAATTTAGCAAGTCCCTCAGCAATTTAATGAGACCCTGCCTCAAAATAAAAAGGACTGGGGATATAACTCGGTGGTAAAGTGTCATTGGGTTCAGTCCTTCAAAAGAGAAGGGGGTGGGGATGGAGAGAGGGAGAGGAAAAGGAAGAAAGTTAGTGAATTCTGCCTGCACCTCATCTTGTTCAATCTCTTATTCAATGTACACTCCTCACCCCCCACCCCCGCCCAGATAGTGATTTAGCAAATGCTTGGACACATCAAGTAACAGACCCATCAAGACTCCACTCTTGCTGGAAGTCAGCCTTTCCATTCCTCCCACATGTCACTTGTTCCTCTGTCCTTTCTTAAGCCGAGTAAAGTTTGTGTATCCTTTACTTATGTCAGTACTGCTTTTCAGAGCAACAAAAATAAGTATATTTTTCTTCCACAGGAATTGCCCTTCAAATATGCATAGTCCTATTTATTCTTTTCCAATATAAACTCCCTAAATCCTTCTATTTTGTTGAACCATGGAGCTAAGGAAAATTTTATATTTCTCCTGTATTATACAACTTGGTGCTGAGACCCACAGGCAATTTTTATGAAGCCTTGAAATTATGTATACATACATAAGCACATACATAAATATTTAAGGTTAAATGTACAAATATAGTAGCTATATATTCACACTTGCAGAAAAAATAAATCGATGTATCTTTTATATAAATGCATACTTTAACTTTAAGGGGGTTCTTTGGTTATTTAATATCTGTATTATTTTCTAGAACTTCTCAGCTCCTAATTATTTCTAAATTACTAAATAGTTTTCACCTAAAGCTTTCTGCTTCACATTGCTGAATATTTCACAGAAGGATTTAACTTTCTCCTGTAGGATTACTTTGGTGAATGAAGCTGTCAGAAAATGATTCAATTAATTTCATATTTTCACTAAATATCTTTCAAAGTGTGGCAATTAATTGTGATGGAGAACTCAGGTTCCTTCATCCTGAGCAGAAACAATTGTATGTTTAGTCACCTCATTAACCTTCTAGTGACTAAAAAAATGCACTTAAATACAACCACCTTGTTAGGATAATTTGTCTAAAATATTGGTATAAAATGCTTTGCAGTAGTAATTAAGTGTGTTAAAGGGACCAAGAACATGGACTATTAGGCCAGTTGAGGAAGCTTCTTTGAGGTTGTGTCACGTTCAGCCTGTGGGACTCAGTCTTCATGGGGACTTGTTTTATATTTTGCCAAATTAGTACCACAGCTCCTTGTCCGAGGTAGACATTGTGGAAGCACTGATTAAATTTAACCAAGTTTCTGTAACAACAATGGCTGCTGTTAGGCATAACTCAGCAGGAAAAGATGGTACAGAAAAGAAAAAAAAAAATCTGTAACCACTGAGATAATCACTGCATTGTTGACATTAATCCTCTTGCAACAAGGCATGTCCTAGACCTGAAATTAGGGGTTTGAAAATCAAGGAAAAGGATATCAAATTTGGGCTACTATGGTTCTTGTTTTGTTGGATTCACTTTTTAAAGAGAGGATTAAAAAATATCTCCCTGAACTGGTTTTCACTTTTCAGGCACAAAGGCATTTGTGAACATTAAATAATGTACATATTTTGATTTTATTTGACTATCTTGATTTTGACTTTATTGTTTTACTCTGTATTTATTTAAAGAGATTAGCAAGTCTTTAAACAAGTGGAGAGTGTCCCCTAAATTACTTATTTGCCAAAAAAGTCATATTTTTGCTCTAAAAGTTGTCATATTTTCTCTCCCGTGATAACTATTAGTTAATTATTCTTACAAAAGAATAATTCTAACGGCAATGCTTTAAACAAATAAGTGATAAGTTAAAAAAAATTACAGTGACCCATCCCACAAATAAGAAATGTATTTTGTTTTATTTTCTTTTTATCATACAAGATAAGAAAACATTAATAAGAATGAAAAAAATGATACTTCCTTGAACCAAATTTAAGCCATAATATTTTAAGAACTTTGAAAAGGCACTAATTCTATTAAGACCAAAAATAACTATTCAATTTATTTTTTTCTAAATTTGTTTCTATTTGTATAGAGCCCAAAGTACATTTTGAGATTTTTTTTTTTAAAGTTAGTCATATTTTTGCTCTGAAATTTGTCATTTTTTTCTCGTGTCCTGTGATCACTGTCAGTATGAGATTAGTTCTCTCCTTTTGACATTAGAATTATTCTTTTTATATGTAAAAGCTGTTTTAAATAGCAATGTTCATTTCAATTATACCCTTCAAAGTAGGTAGGACCAGGTTATGCAAAGCACCATTAGGGGCTGGGGATGTGGCTCAAGCAGTAGTGTCCTCGCCCAGCATGCGCGGGGTGCTGGGTTCGATCCTTAGCACCACACATTTTCCACTAAAAAGTAAATATTAAAAAATTCTCTTACAAAAAGCAACATCAGTAAATTTATACTCATTGATGTTTTATTACAACAATGAGAAAGTCATGGGATATCTTACTATGGAAAATTTGGCTAATTATGGTAGCCATCATCTGCCAACAAACTCACCATTTCTTCCCCTTCCTAGCTTTCTCCCTTACCTGCCTCCCTCTTCATCAATGTTAACTGTAGAGGAGGAAAGACTGCCTGCTCTGGAACAGACTTCCTGATTAAATTCCCTGTTCTGCTACAGACTATGAGACATTGTCCCTCTACTGTGCCGTTATCAGAATTAGGTGAGTTAAAAACATATCAACTCAGACTTAAGAAAATACCTGACATGGAAAATACTCAATAAGATTAACCATTATTTTTGTGAGTGATATGCTACATACTCTTTCCATTAACTTAAACAATTATTCAGTAATCATGTGTATTCCAGCAGTGAACAAAACAGACAAGATCCCTGACCTCATGGAGCTGATATTCTAGCAAGGAAAAACACAGAAGCATGCAGTGAAATAAATACAAAGAGAGTATGGTAGGGCTGGGATCAGGAAAGTGTTGTCTGACGAGGTGACATTTGAAATGAAGAAGTCATTGCAAAGGTCGGGGGCCACAAATAGTTAGTCTCAAGAAAAGCAAGATGGGTATGGACTTGATAGGTTAGAAGAAAAGTAGGAAGGCCACTATGATTGCTGGACAGGGACAAGGAAGGACACAATGATAGAACCATCTGAGAGAAGCAGGTGGAAGCCCCAGCACTCTGTGGCCAGTTAAGCAGGATTTGGTGCTGCAGTAAATGTAGGAGAGAAGCGTTGGCTGTAACTCATCTCACCCAGCTGTCTTCCTGCAAGGATAGAGAAAAGCCACAGCTGGAGGGAGGCGCAGGGACGCAATACTGGACCCAGTGGAAACTCTGGCAATCTCACGAATTCCACTGAGGAAGGTGAGAGATGCGGAGATTGGATCTAAAGGAAAACCATTCCTGTTCCTACCAAAGCTACTTTTCTGAAATGTCCAAATAATTGGGGCACACTCACTGCTGCACATTAACTGTATACACAATTTAAAATTGCTTTCCTTATGTCCATCTGTATCATAAATCAAAATTGATCTACTAAGACATACTATAAATATCTGTATTAACTCACTTGAAGAGTAGACTATTCATTACAAAAAATGTGAATTTCATCTTGGCAACAATTTTTCCCCCCCAACCTTCTGACATCACTAAATTGAATCCAGATTCTCCTGGCTGAGTCTATAGCAGTGGAGAATTAATTTTTATAACCTAACCTGTTTCTTGAGTATCATTTTATTGGATGATATTTTTATAAATCTCTCTAAGTTCTAGGTATTTTCTCCATTATAAAAACATAAAGCTATTCTAAGATCTGTGTTAGAGAGTCTCCAGTTGTAACTTTGTCGAAGAGATCTACAATGTGAATTGTAACCACATCATATAATACCTTTATGACAAATGGGCATCAAGAATCAAGGCAAAATGTGAATTTCCCAGGATTGGGAAATTCATGTTGTCACCAACTCATCCCCTCATGGATGCAGTAGGACTTGCCATGCTGAGGATTCCCTGGGGCTTTTCCTAAAGACAGACTAGAGGTCCACTAATGTATTCAATGTACAGAAAGAAGGGTCACCAGATTAAACATTTTAGAAATTAACAGGTAGTAATGCAGTATTTTCATTTCTTTTGAACAAAAACATCTACAAACTCTAAGATATCAGATCTAAAACTCCAAGTATCTGCTAATACAGGTACTTATGACACCTAAATACCCTTGTTTTATGCAATGCAGCAATGATTCCCTGGTTCCAGAAGATTATAACAGCGATAGATACCCTACTCAAGGTCAACCACTGATGTCAACCCAAAAACCTTTAAAAACTTTAAGAACTCTACTCCTCACATTTAGACCTAGTATTAAATTATAATGAACAAGCTCCCTAGATTTCCTCTTAGAATTTGTAGATAAGACTTAGAATACATTACTCCACCCACCCACCCATGTGAGTCCTTAATTAGGACTTCTTGGAACAAAGGACAAACCTATTAACAGAAAACCAAACAAAAAATCTAATAGCACATAGACCTCCAGTATGCATCAGAGATAACTCAAAAAGTCAACAGATCATAGAGTAGATCTCAAAGAGATGTCTTAGAAATCAGACTTGAATGAATTTTTCTCTCAAATAAGAATGGGGAGAAAAAATGTTTTGAACAACCTACAATAAAAATTAATTTAAAAAAAAAAAAGACCTACATGGCCAGGAAAAGCACGGTAAGAGTGGGCTCATTACACAGATTTAGATTGACTCCACCTCTGATAGGAATCTAGTGAGTATCATTGTTCTCTTCCTGGGAAAGAGACAATCCTCATAAAGAGAGACTTGCAGTATAAATGCAAATTTTCCTTACTGAAGAGTAACTTCTACTCTGTTTTCAGAATTCCTCCCGTGTCTGCAGTTTCTCAAAATAACACTATGACAAAAGGCATATTCTGATCTTCTATGGTCCTGTTTTTTAGCCCCTCATGTGATCACAAAGGTAGAAATAGACACAAGGAAAAGACCATAAGCAGATACCATAGGCATTAAAATCTAAGAATAAGCAAACTAAAAGGAGTTGAAAGTGGCTGTTTGTTGCTAGAGGACTTGAGATAGAAACAAACTTCTTAGTGCCATTGAGAAATATCATCACTTTTCAGATCTATTAAAAATACTGTTGTATCTCAAATGGTCAAAGGCAATATTACAGGTTTCAGGGAAACAGAACTACTCTATTACTTCTTCCCAAACATCCTACCAGCTAAAGTAAATTTTGGTCAAATTTTTGATCCTTATAACATATGATCCCTGTCTGCCTCAGCTAAACATTTTTCTAAAATATATAAAAGAGAACTATATATATGCAGTTATGTAAAAGACACCCTGGATTTCTCTCCTATCACTATAAATGTTTCTTCCCAGAAAATCTTAATTTTTTTATTCTTAGCATGTGTATCTAATGACACCATTCATCCACTTTTATTAATATCTGTATACATGGATTTTGAAGGATTTAACCAATGACTTAACATTAAGATAATAGAATAAATTCTTGTAGAAATCAGCTCAGTATAAACACACACACACACACACACACACACACACACACAAACACACACTAAGACATAAACTACATTTTTAAATGTATTATAAAGACATAACCATGTTCAATATAGGATAAAATACTATCATGGACTAAACAGAATGAAATCAGAATAGACTGACAAATAGGAAACTAAACCTCTCATGGGCTATTGGACTCACAGTACCAAATGGAGGTAGAAGAGGTAGGAAAGGGAGGTTAAAAACCCAACCCTTGAAATCAGGTTCACAGTGTGAGAAGAGGCCAAATGAGCTGGTCCACCAAGCTGGATGGGAGAACAACCACTGTAGGTCAGTGAATCTTGGGATTCTATGGTTCAATGACTCAGAAATAGCACAACCAGAAACCCAACCACGCCATCATCTGTGGTTAGGAGTCTGAGTTTCCAATGTGAGATCTAATATCATACTGGACACCCAAGAGATAGGTGGGGAAAGCAAACTGAGAAGATAACCAAGAGGCAAAATAAGAAGGGAAGAGGAGGAGGAGGGAAGATAACCCCTCCAGGTAAGTTTATATGAAATGAAGGCCATGAAGGATAGCCAATCAACTGGAAATAAAATCGTAAGGTGATGCCTCTAAGAAAATTGTGATAGTTGAGCCACCTTTAAAACAACCCAAAAAAACCTTTAAAAAATGTGTGTTTAAGAAGCTCCATGATAGGCACAGTGACACAAGCCTTTAATCCTAGCGACTGAGGAATCTGAGTTAGGAGGACACCAAGTTCAAGGCCAATCTAGGTAATTTAGTGGTACCCTCATTCAAATAAATTAAATTAAAACAGCTGGAAATGTAGTTTGGTGCTAAAACACCTGTGTTGGGTTCAATTTCCAGGACCACAAAAAAGAAAAATCTTCAAAATAGAGAAAAATAAATTGCTTAAAACATTTAAAAGTTATTGTGAGGAAAAGATGAATTGAGAACATAGTGATATTTAATCAAAATGAACATAAAGAGATAGCTTGATTACTTGAAAGTATGTTCAAGAAATTAATACAGTGTACTCTTTGTCCCACATCCTCGTGCGGAGTATTATTGTATTCTTGATTCTTGCCATTTTGACGGGAGAGAGACAAAATCTCAGTATAGTTTTAATTTGCATTTCTCTAATGGCTAGAGATGCTGAACATTTTTTTCATATATGTTTTTACTACCCGTATTTCTTCTGCAAAGTGCCTGCTCAGTTAGTTCTTCTGCCCATTTAGTGATTGGGTTACATGGTTTCTTTGGTGTTAAGTTTTTTGAGTTCTTTATATATCCTGGAGATTAATGTTCTATCTGAGGGGAAGTTGGCAAAGATTTTCTCCCATTCTGTAGGCTCCCTCTTCACATTCTTGTTTCCTTTGCCATGAAGAAGCTTTTTAGTTTGATGCCATCCCACTTACTGATGCCTGGTTTTATTCCTAGTATTTTAGAAATCTTGTTAGAGAAATTGGTTCCTAAGCCAACATGATGGAGAGTCGGGCCTACTTTTTCTTCTAGCAGGTGCAGAGTTTCTGGTCTAATGCCTAGATCTTTGATCTTCTTGGAGTTGAGTTTTGTGCAGGGTGAGAGTTATGGGTTCAGTTTCATTCTGCTACATATGGATTTTCAGTTTTCCAGCACCATCTGTTGAAGAGGCTATCTTTTCTCCAATGTATGTTTATGGCGCCTTTGTCTAGTATGAGATAAAGTATTTATATGGGTTCATCTCTGTATCTTCTATTCTATTCCATTGGTCTTCATGTCTATTTTGGTACCAAACCACTTTGAAATCAGCGGTTCACTGGAAAAGCAGTATGGAGATTCCTCAAAAAAACTTGGAATGGAACCACCATTTCGCCCAGTTATCCCAGTTTTTGGTTTATACCCAAAAGACTTAAAATCAGCTCACTACAGTGACACAAAGCCACATCAATATTTATGACAGCTCAATTTACAATAGCTAAGCTATGGAACCAATCTAGGAACCCTTCAACAGATGAATGGAAGAAAAACATTAAATATAAACACAATGGACTATTACTCATCCATAAAAAGAATAGTTTTATGACTTTTGCTAGTAAATGGATGGATCTGGAGACTATCATGGTAAGCAAAATAAGTCAATCTCCAAAAAAACACAGGTCAAGTATCCTCTCTGATATGTGGATGGTAACACAAAATGGGGGAGGCAGATGGAGGGTAGGAATAGACATTCAGTAGATTAGACAAAGGGGAATAAAGGGAAGAGAAAGGAAGACAGTGGAATGACTCTGATTTAACTTTCCTGTGTTCATATTATGAATACATATGCACATATCCACATCGTGTGACAGAAAGCACAAGATTGGGATCCTAATGAGAATGAGATGTACTCCATGTTTGTATAAATGTATCAAAATACACTCCACTGTCATGTATAACTAAAAAGAACAAAAAATTATAATAGAACCAAGCTATGATAGTTATCCAAGAGATATGCCTGGTTTAAGGGGGCGGGGGGAGGAAGAACTAGAGAATATACTTTCAAAAACAGAAGAGCTACATCTCAAGTAGACAAGATTTATTTGATGGTGCTTACATTAAGTGGGAATGTAAGAGCTGAATATCAAGCAAGAAGAAGGAAGCTAAAGAGGTTTCAGAGAGAAGAGAAAGATCACCTACAAAGGCAAAACCATGACAAAGACATTGAGGATCTTATCAGTGACAATAATTTAAGTTAAAAAGAAAAAGTGACAAGAAATTGAAAAGCATCTTATATCAAAAGCCTAGGATCCTAAGGCTGGACTTTTTTGCATAAATGCCAATGCTTAGATTATGGAAAAAATGGATATAGGATGAATAATTTTCTTTCTACAATTTAGTAAACACTGAGGTTAAATCTTATTTTTGTTGCGGGATTTTTCCCTCCTCCATATATTTAAAATCAAAGATTTTGGATTCAATGCCTCTAATTCACAATAGGAAAACAGTTATTTCATAGTGACATTGGGGCAATCTATTGGCTTTCTCTAAGAAAATGATTATGTTTTTTACTTTGTATTGATTGCTACAGTTATTACTGAATCAAATACTGGGAATCTGGGCCATGTCATTTGATTTTGTGCAAGAAAATAGATTTCTGCCTTAAAATTAAATGTGAAGTTAAAGTTTCTGGAAATATGATGTAAAGTAAAAATTTTGAATGAAATGTATTGAAACTGAAAAATGTAATAAATGTAAACATCGGTGTATTTTATACATGGTTTTAGAAAATCCAGTTAATCTAGAAATTAAAATATATAGAAACTTTTCCAATGAGCTTTTGGGGAACAGTCTAAAGGCATCATAGCACATATGTTTTCAAAAATATAACTGTATTCTAGTTTACACATTCTAGTTCTGTATTACATTATATTCTTTTTTCTCTTTCTTTTCTTTTTTTTTTTTTTTTTTAGTTGTAGTTGGACACAATACCTTTATTTAGTTAATTTATTTATATGTGGTGCTGAGGATCGAACCCAGCCTTGCACATGCTAGATGAAGGCTCTACCACTGAGCCACAACCCAGCCCTACATTATATTCTTAATTGACATTAAGATACTTATACTCGAACTTATATTTAGTTTATAAAGTAAATTTTGACAGAAAAGTCAAAAGAATTTTTAAGTCCAACTTCAAATATTTCAATACATTTTATTTTATTCTTTGCTATTTTATGAAAATCTAGATATCATGTGGAAATAAAATTATTTTCTAATCACTTATCTGTGGAAAATATAGAAGACTTTGATATGTACTGAGGAAGATAATTGGAAATAAAATTGGATTTATTTGTTAGATGTATACATCAGTATATTTGACTTTAATTAAAAAAAATCTATTTATGGATCGAAAAATAAGTATATATTTTGAGGATCACACCAGGGTTTAAAAAGGTGTACTGAATGAATAAATTACTAGAGATTAAATAATAATATGAATAATAATGTAAAGCAGAATTATTTTATTTGGGCAAAAATCAGTTATATGAACCTTGTAGTATAAATATGTATGAAAACATTGTAGATTATCCAGATGGTACTGAAATAAAGCAGAATATATAATTTTAGAGTGTTTTTTCATCTTCTCTGTTTAAATTTAATCTTTCTCTTTGCAGTTGGCAATCTGAACCAAGACACAATGCTTAGCTGCTGTGGACTAAATGTTTGTGTTACCCTCAAATTCACATAGTAAAATGGAACTTCCAGTGTGACAATATTGGAGGTGAGGGCTTTGGAGTAATTAACCCTCTGCTATGATTGAATATGGTTTTCCCTTCCCAAACTCATGTTGGAATATGATTGCCATTGTGATGGAACTGGGAAATAGGACATTTAAGAGGTCTTTCTTTTGGGAACAGGGTAGCTATCTTGGGAGTTGACCTCCTTTCTTCTTTTGTGCATGCATTCTCTTTCCTCTTTGCTTCTCTGACATGCTATGAAGCAGCATGAGGCTCTCACCAAAAGCCAAGAAGATACTGTCCGACTGCTCCTGGGCCTGTCCGGCCTTCAAAACTATGAGCCAAAATTAACCTCTTTCTTTTACAAATTATCCAGTCTGAGGTATTCTATTATAGTAACAGAAAAACAGACTAAGGCAGTACCCTTAGAGTAAGAGACCAGAAATCTAGCTATCTCTCTGTCCACCATGTGGGGCTCCAATAAGAAAAAGTCTGCCACCCGAAGATTGCCCCCATGAGAAACACACCATTCTGGCATACTAATCTCAGATTTCCGGTTTCCGGAACCATGAGTAATAAACCCAGTCTGTGGTACCTTGTTATAATAGCTGAACAGACTATGATTATAACTAAAATAGAAGCTTTTTGGGTTATTAGATCATTCAGCAATGGTCTCAAATTGAAGGTAAACTGAAACAATGGAACCCATTATTCATCAGATAAGTCTGGAAATTACATTGCCACACAAAATAAGGTATTACGAATGACCCTTTAAACTCTAAAACAAGTAACATGACCATAAATGAAGTAATCAATGCAACCTAAAAACAAAAAGCATCAACTACAAATTTTAAGTCAATTCAATAGGATTTTTTGCATAATTTTACAAGGTATTTGTAAAGACTCATTGGAGTTTGAAAATTTAATAACGTTAAACTATATGAAGAATTTGGGGACAACATACTTTACCTGTGACCTGTTGTCTAGAGTGGTCATTAAAGCCATTAAATAATTGGGTATTTTGTCAAAATAAAGATCTTCAGTGTAAAAGAATTTTATATTATAAGACCACATATTAAGTAGAAACACTACACTGTTATAATGGGATGAAAAATGTCAAATCAATTTATCCCCAAATAATGTATTTAGTAACGTACATTTTTTTTTGGTCCTAATCTTTTTCCCTAAAATGTTTTAAAAGCAATGGCACTCTCTCAATGCACCCTAGTGGAATAGATTCTATTGTATACCATGAATTTTCTGCCAAAAGGAATCAGAAATCCTTGGGGGAAAAAATGGCTACTTTCAAGGCTCATGCTAGAAGATATAACCAAAAATCTCTTATATTTTGAAAAGCAATGAAACTTTCCAGATTCATATGATTCCAAAAATTAAACATGGAAGAAATAATCTTTTCAACAAACGATGCTGGAATATCTGGATATCCACATGCAAAAAATGAAATTGGATCCCTACCTTGCACCAGATACAAAAATTAATTTAAAATAGATCATATGTCTGAATATAAGTGCTAAAACCACAAAACTCTTAGCATATAACATGAGCATAAATCTTCAGGAACTTGAATTAAGTTATAATTTCTGAGGTATGATACCAAATAAATACATGACAATAGAAAAGACAGTAAGTTGTACTTGATCAAAATTTAAAATGTGTATGCTTCATAGGACACCATTTATAAAATTGAAAATACAACTCTCAGAATGAGAGAAAATATTTGAAAGCTGTATATCTTATAAGGATCAGCATCCATAATGCAAAGAACTCTTAAAACTTCAGGAATAAAAGACAGCCCAATTCTTTAAAAATAAGTAAGGTATTAGGGGCTGGGGATTTGGCTCAGTCGTAACATGATGGCCTAGTATGCACAAGGCCCTGTGTTCAATCACAAGTACTGAAAAAAAAATGTAAAAATCAAAAATAAGTAAGGTAGGAAATAGATATTTCTTTAAAGAAGATAAAACAGCCAATAATCATAATTTGTAATAATTCAAAAATAGAAAGAACCCAATGTCCATCATCTCATGATGGAATAGGAATGAAGTACTGGCTCTCCCTTTCCAAGTTCAGGCATCTCAGGGACCTGTTGGGTTAAAGAGGCATAGTGGAATAACCATCACCAACTTATTTGTTCTTGAATGTATCAATATTATTACATCTCATTGTGTGTGCTACCCTATTGTGTTTAGTGTGATGCAGGGAAGTCAGCCATTTTGCACTTTATGGAAGGATAAAATTCTTTTACTCACACAAAATTGACACACTGACTTTCTCCAGGCAATGTTCTATGATCAATTCCTAATTATAGAATACTTCTCTCTGTAAGCTTTGCACAAATGTTCCTCCCACAATTACAAATACTTCCTGTGGCTCAGAAAGACTGGGAAATAAAATAAAGTTACCCTAAATGAAGACCACAGCAAAGTCTTGAGGAACTAAATGGAGATGCAGGAAAAAAAAAATTCCCAGGTCTACTGGCAGGAACTGAAAAATAAGGAGTCTGTACTGACTGCAGGAATCATAAACAGTCATGTCTTGCTGTTGTTCTGTAAAAATCATCTCTCCCTACCTCACACATTATTTCCTCTGAGTGTCTCCTACATCACGGAGTGTTTATGATATAGATAGATACATGGATAGATAGACAGATAGATTCATATATAGATTTGTATATCTACACAGAGAGAAATGATAAGGAATCTAGCCTGTCCATAATCAAAATACCTTTATTTAGCTAAAAACCAATCTGAATGACCCTTAATATTCTAATTCCTAAGCATGACCTTTTCACAGAACTTTAATTTAATATTCCTTTTTTTTTTCTTTCTAGAATACAGGGTGACTTGCCTGGATTTTAAATGTGTATTTGACTGCTTTTGAAATGTTAAGAATTATTTTTTTCCCCTTGAAATAGGCTTTTTTTTTTTCAAAGTAGGCCCTATGCTAGAGACTGAGGTAGCCACTCCAGTACAATCAATCGTGTAGGCAGACATTGTTATATGCATATTTAAATAAGAAAAAGAGGTTTATGGAGGTTAAGTGATTTCCCAAAATTGGGCAGTGCCCAAGCTGATATTTAAATCCTGTTATCACTTGGCCAAAAGTCTTAGCTCTTTTTCACATAACAAGAAAATAGTTTTTATTTAGATTGTATGTCTGTGCATGTACACATGGTGTGTACTATGTTCCCCCTCTTCTCTGAATCAAAAATAGTTACTGGGGCTAGCAAAAATCTTGCGTTGACTTGTAAACAAAAGGACCCATGAACTTGATTTAACAATTGAGGTGAGGTGGTTCCCAGCTTCTAGCTGGTGTTACTCTCATTCGTTCCTTCAAGCCTAACTCGAACGAACAATTTCCACAGCAATGGCCTCCATAAAATCACAGTCAATCCTGACTGGCCTAACCTAGCCATCTCAACATGTTTCATTTCTCATAGCACTATCACCATCCACTACAGTGTGGACCTGGAATGTTTCCCAGAGGCCCCTGTGTTAAAGGCTTGGTCCTCAGGATGGTGCTATTGAGAGGTGATGGGCCCTTTAAGAGGTGGGGCCAGTGGGAGGTCCTTAGAACACTGAGGATGTGCTGTTAAGGTGGATAGTGGGGTCCCATCCTTTACTGTTTGTTTTTTTTTTTTTTTTTTTTTTTTTTTTTGCTTTTGCTTTTGACCATGACTACAACAGTTTTGCTCTACCATGAACTCCCACCATGATGGGCTTCTTTGCCAGAAACCCAAAGCAATGGGGCCAGCTTATCATGAACTGAAACCTCCAAAACTATGAGCCAAAATTAACTTTATCTCCATAAGTGGATTATACCAGGCACTTTTCTATAATGATGGAAAGCTGCCTAGCACACCATCTGATAGTCCAAGTTTAATTTGCCAGTTTACTAGAACATAAGTTCTTTTCTAGAACATAAGTTCTTAGTGGTCAAGGGTATTAATTTTTATTTTTAGGGCTCATCACAGTTTCAGACAGAGAATAAATGCTAGGTAAATGAATTTTTATTCAAATGAATTGATTCTGTCATGTGAAACATGGCCGTGGTAAGTCAGCTTTCTGTCATTGTGACCAAAACACCTGACATGAATAACTTAAAGGAGAAAAGGAGTATTTGGGCTCATGGTTTCAGAGATTTCAGTTCATGGTAGGCTAACTCCATTGCTCTTAGCCTGAAGAAGGGCATGGGAGAGGAAAGCTGCTCATCTCATGGCAGCCAGGAAGCAGAGAGAAAGAGGGGAAGGGACCTGGCACACTGACCTACTTCCTCCAGCTAGGTCTCACCTATCAGCAGTCAATTCCCTTATCAATGGAATAATCCACCGTTGAGGTCAGAATCCTTATGATCCAATACTTCCCAAAGGCTTCACCTCTGGACATTGATTCAATGGGGACCAAGTCTTCCTCACATAAGCTTTTTGGAGATATTCCAGATCCAAACCATAACAATGGCAGTTGGTAATGCATGCCTCAAATGGAGTCCTTACTCTTCTAGGTCTAGCATGTCACTTTTATGAAAAAAAGAAAATTGAAATTTAAACTAGTGATAGTAATCCCTATTTGTTCTAATTCATTTTCCATTATGTCTGTTTCATATATAGATTTGTATATCTACACAGATATACACCATTCCTTCCACTGGGAAGTTGCTGAATTGAAAGTTTATGAATCTAGTTGGTGCGGGGGGCGGGGAGTACATAAAAGTGAACTGAATATAATGTGTGACTGATTCTGTAAGTATTCTCCGTCAATTAGCAAATCCTAATGGAGTTTGAATTCCTTCACCCAAGGTTTGACATTCATCTTTTCTTCAGCGTGCTATCACTAATGATGATCCATTTCTGCTTTATCGAGTCACCTTATAACTAAGCTTGGTCGTTTAATATCATCACATTAAAGAGAAATAATGAAGAATTTTTGTCTGAGTGGCTTGAGACAAATCAGTTTAAAAATCAGCAGGCTATTTGGAAATAAGTTTCTCCTTGGATTCTCATGCTCTAGTGTCTGAGCCAGTATCACTGCATGTTCTCTATAATCCAATTTCTTTGAAAATGGCTTTCAGCCTCCTGCCTCCCCTTTTTGTGCACTATTGATGTTAAGCATGAAGGAATGCAAACACTTGCACCATCAAAAGCAAATAGCATCTTACCACCCGGAATGCCCTGGCATGAGTTCACAAAAACAAGATTTAACTCCTAAGAATGGCGGTGGGTAGACAGAATTAATGGGTGGTCTTTCCAGAAAAATGGCTTATAAGCATCACTTGACGTGGTATTTTGGTGCCTTAGTATCAACATTTCTCTGCTTATTATTGGTTTGTTAACTATAACATTAAAACAGAAATATAAGACACTTCATGGAGAATTTTAAAATGAAGTTCAAAATTTTCCAAAGCATTTTTTTTTCCAACCACAAAAGTTTTGCAGATAGTTTCTGATCATTTGTATCAGTAGTATATCAATTCTTTACTTTTTTGGTTGATATTACTTAGTGTGATTCCTAGGCAACCAGGAAACTTATATTATTAAAGGATTTGTAACTGAACCAGTGGACTTTCTAAAACACTCAATGACTGCCTTAAAAATCTACCTTATAACAAGTAACATCACCCACCCTAAGGACACAGCTATAATCTATATGGACAAAGTTGTATTTACTGCAAATTGATTTACAGTGGCTTCTCTCCTTATGATCTGAGGAGGGAAATGAGATGTTCTGGATTAGAATCTTGCTTTTCTTTTTTGGTACAAGGGATTAAACTCAGGGGCACTTTACCATTGAGATAGGTCTCCAGACCTTTCCATATTTTATTTTAAAACAGGGTCTCATTAAGTTGCCATAACTGGCCTCACTAAGGGTTCTCTTGCCTCAGACTCCTGAGTCACTGGGATTACACGTGCAAGCCACCATGTCTGGGCCTGGTGTAAAAATCTTCACCTGTTTTGGTGGTCACTTATATGTTGGCCATGTCTTCTCAAAGACATGAGATATGCAACTACCACTGCTCTAGGATAATGTCTAGCTTGAAAACACATGCTATCTTTCATTTGCACTTTTCCAACCACGTGTAAAATATTTATAGAAAAAAATAACCTGCAATCTTTTTATTTCTTGTAACTCTGCAAATCCACAAACTTTTATGCACTTGATCTTTTAATCACTTTGTTGTACATAATACTTACTGAGCAATTAAGTATGGGCTGAATGCTTCTCTTCCTGATGTCTTAAAAAGTAAAATTACCTCCAGTAGTTATGTAGGACTCCAACCCCTTGATCAATGGCAGTATAATCTATCAGCCTCATTATTGATCATCATCCAATCAGGTTCTGAATGAGAAGAGCTCCATGCAGATATCTCTTCAGCATAATGATATCAATTCCCTTGAATATATGTTCAGAATTGCTTGAACATATATTAAAAATATTTCTATTTTTAATTTTCTGAGGAGCCTCCATGCTTTTTCCATAATGGTTGTATTAATCTTTTCTCTACTCTTGCCAGCATTTATTGTCATCTTTTTGATCATAGCCATTCTAACAGGTATGAGGTGACATCTCGCTGTGGCTTGATGTCACTTTTTTTTTCCAATATCTTAACACTTTAATGTGAGTCTATCAAAAAGATGGGCAGGGAGAAGGTGGATTGGGCAGACCAGGAAACCCTGTCCCTGGAGACCCCTGGCCTTGAGTAATTTATTGGCTGCCTCTGCATAGAGTTTCCTGCTCTGCCTGCCAAGTCACCCTTGGAAGTCAATATATATTAACTCCATTTCATAGATAAGGAACCAGCTTTTCTCAATATCTGAATAATTTTTCCCATGATAGACACACTATGTAATTTGGTCTATGGACATTAGACCGCCTTTCATAGGTTGTCTTTCCAGGCTACTTTGGCTGTAAAATCTTGAAAGGTATTGGTAAATAAAGTTATATCATTTAGCATTAGTATATCTTTGCCAATCCAGATGAAGAAAACCAGATCATTACCACCCAAAAAATATGCTATTTGTGGATATTGATTACTTTGAGATAAAAGCATTTGAAAAATAGCAAATGCAATGAAAGGCTTTCTCTGCACTCCCCATAACTGTCTAAAGACAGATCCTCCAAAAGGAACTCAATTGGGAGTTTTGTCATTAGAAATTACACTACAAGGTCTTCTAGAAGAAATCACATTCAGACAAACCTTATCACAAACAATTATCTATTTTTCTTTCCTAAAAAATCACTTCCTCTCCCCTAAGTTTTTTACACCCCTTTTCTCCTCTCCCCTACCTAAATTTAGGTTCCTAATTCTCACTGAGTTTGGGGTCTTTTCTTTCCTGTGATGCAGATAATTAATTTGTGTACCTTTTCTCTCATTCATCTGCCTATTGTCAGTTTATTCCGTAGCTTAAGTATTGAACCTTCAGACAACGGAGGGAAAGTCTTTCCTCTCCCACACAGAGCATTTCTACAAATTAGAGATTACAAATGATGCCCTCCAGAATTCATAGAAGTAGTATAAATAAATAAACTTGGACAGACAAACTTAGACACAGTGGAGTATGACTGCTGGCCTCAGGGTCTAGAAGGGAAAACTGCTTCTGTGAAATCATTTCAGAAAATGGTCCCAGTATTATCAGCTCTATTGATTTTTAAGAAAAGATAGAAATCCCATTTTTTTATGTGAAATTAGTAAATAATTGGTATGTTCTGAATGTTTGCGTGCTTCTAAAGTTCAGGGTTGAAACATAACCCCTGAAGTGAAGGTATTAGGAGGCAGGTCCTCTGGAAGTTCTTTAGGTCAGGAGGGTAGAGCCCCCATGAATGGGATTAGTGCTTTTATAAAAGAGACTTTAGGGGTTGGGGGAGGTGTAATGCAGTGGTAAAGCACTTCATGCTTTTCCTGTGTGAGACTCTGGGTTCCATCCCCAGCACTATGTGACCATGCAGCATGAAGACACTCTCAGTGCCTTAATCTTAGACTTCTTAGTCTCCAAACTGTGAGACATAAATGTCTGTCATTTATAATCCACCCAATTATGATTTTTTTTGTGATAAGAGCCCAAATGGACTAAGATAGTCACATATTCAGTGACACTTAAAAATATTATGTGGATAAACAAAACTATTGGACAATACCACAGTCCTCTAGTTTATGACTTCTGCTTCTGATAATCCTTATTCCTGGCTTAAAATGAATGTGGCTGTCTTAAATTCCTTGCTTACAACTTCAATAGTTGAGGTGAGGCAATTTTTTTGACATAAATTGATAATGATGAATTAAAGATGGAAAGTATTGATAATGACAGTAACGCATTACAAAAGTGATCCACCCTAAGTAGTACTGGGAAGTATTTCTTCATAGTCTTTCATGTTTAGAGATATTAAAAGTCTTTGTTTAATTTGCTCAACGATGTTTATATAGCTAACAACCTTTGAAGATAGATATGGAGGTTCCATTGGAGGGGCAGCCCGACATACTATGCCTATTGCAAAATATTCAGGTTTCCTAACTCAAGATTCCTCTCACATAATGCAATCTACAACACTGTTTGTGTCACTCTGTGAGAAATTCGGCTCAGGAAACCGATGATGATGATGATGATGATGATGATGATGATGATGATGATGATTATTTTATGAATAAAAAGCTCCTGGTCTCTGTCCCAGAAATTTCATATCTTCCACTCACATGTATTTCACAGCAGCAGGCTACCAGATTGCAAATATATTAACATCTCAGATTCTTCATAGTTCTTCACAATCAATATGAGTTTTTCTTTTACTCTAAACTCTGTCAACAGTAACTCCTATAAAATGAACAGCATAGACTCTTCTTCCATACTGTTTCCCACTTTGCTCTGAATCAATGTATTTTCTTCTTTTGAAAGGACTTTGCCTTATTTTCCAAAAAAACAATCTTGAATGCCCATCATTTCAAACACCTGAATCTTATTGTTTTTATCTGTTTTGAACTTCTGTCTTCAACTTCAGACAAAAGTTGATGCTTAACGACAAAACAAAGGAGTTAAAGGCAGCCTGTGGACCTATGCAGCCTGTCTTCGAAACCCTTTTACTACTTACTAGTTGTGTTAGTTTGGACAAGCTGTGTAACCCACTAATGCTTTATTTTTCTTATCTATAAAAGGGGGACAATAGAAATTAATTTTTAGAAAACTCAGACTAGTATGTAATATATAGTGAGAATACAGTATATATAACTAATTATTATTTGGATGAATATTTCCTGAATAAATTCAGCTAAACTTAACTCACCTTAAATGCAGGTTGGTTGTGATTTACAATCTTCATTCTATTATGGGGAAGCTGAATGATAATTTAGGGTTAAAGGTGTGTTTAGTCTTTTCCTGGTTCAAATCCTCAGTGAATTCATTAAAAAAAAAATTCTTTCTATAAGTATTCCCTTCTAGAAAAGCAAACACCCCATGCCCTAGTCTTCTGTTAGTTAGGAAGGACCAAGTATCATCCCCCCTCCAATCAAATGACAAATGTACAAATACACTATAAAGTTTAAAAACAAAATGCCAAATAACTCTTCCATAGATGACCTTGTACACTCAGAATGCTTTAAATATTATCACATAAATATTACATGTTTTCTTCACAGCCTTACTTTTTTTTTCAAAAAGTCATTTTTCTAAATACTCCTAGTCTGCAGCAAAGTTCCCCGTGGTGTTTTCACTATATGCTAATGCACTTTTTTAATGGCCACAAACAACGTTCCCTGGTTTTCTAAGAGCTCTCCTTTTTATTTTTCTATGACAATTAAAATAAAAATTCCAAAAGGGTAAAGCAAAAGAGGAAAAGCTACAAAAATCAGGAGATGATTTCCCTATACTTTCCCCCACCCAATTTCCAAGCAGCTAATCCCCTCTCAAAAAAGTACAATAGAACAGCTAGACATAAAGAAAAGGAGATAAAATTGGCCAGCCAGCACATTGTTCTTGCTAATCTGAACCATTTACATAAGGGTTAGAAGGCTTGTTTTATCATTTAAACAGACTTAAAAGCCTCTTTGCAAATGAGATTTAGTCCCTACAAAAGAATGAATTCAAGCTATTTGGTGAGTTTCTGCTAGACCAGCACTGGGAGCTGACTTGGCAGTAACCAGAAGCTACTTCTTTGGCCACATACAGTATATGCAAAGATTGCTTCCAGCTGCCCAAACTGAAAAGCATCAAGCTGATTAAATTCTTTCCAGGAGGTGAACAGGATGAGGGGCAGGTTAAAAGGCCAATAATATCAGATCTTAAATTGTACCTGGGCAAACTCTTTCTTTATGCAGGTGCTTTAAAAGTGGCTTTGAACATTCAGAGCTCCTTGAATCTTCCTTTGAAAAGGAACAGAAGGGCAGACAGCAAATGAAATTCAGAGACAGAGAGACTTAAAATAGTCTCAAGCTGTGAAGGGAAGACAATTTAAACTCTTTGATTCATTGTTGGTCTGAGTGGCATTGGGCACAAGGGTAAACTGCATAAACTTAACTTCCTTGCCAATGTTAGCACAAAAGATAATTAGAAGGAAAAGTTTTTCAGAACACAGAGGAGTACACTCTTTGCACCAAAATCTTGGATTTTTAAAGATCAAGTTTATGTATGCTATACCTATTGTGTGTTTTACCTGGCACACCTTGAACAGATATTCAGTGTGACCTTGGCCTGGGGCTCAGCAGGATGAGTAGGTCGGCCTTGATTAAATTTGCTCCCAGAAGGTACCAGGGTTGTTACTCCCTCCATTCTTAAATCATCAAGATCCTCTGCAAAAACACAAAACAATCACAGAGAAAGAAAAAAAAAAATAAGTCTAGTAGAATTAAAGAGGATTTTTTTTTTTTTTTTGTCCTCAGGTACATAACTGTAGGCAGAAGTCAATAGTTTGTTAAGCAATACATTATTTTATATAACCCCTTTGCAAAACTCTAACTTCACACATCAATTATTTTTCAGATCATTTCTAGATTTCGTTGGAGACAAATTATTTGAGAAGATTTCTGAGACACAAAAAGGTGAGAGACAGAAAATGCAAACAGACAATGGGTAGAACATACACAAAATAGAATGCAGATCCACAGCCTCCCCTGGAACTTTATCCAGGGGAGCCCAACCAGAACCTCTCCAGCAATATGCCCCCAATGGCCAGGACTTGCTGGAATACTGCTGGCTGCCTGTTTTTTGGGTTTTTGTTGTTGTTGTTGTTGTTGTTTGTTTGTTTGTTTTTGTTTTGTTTTGTCTTTTTTTCTAACACAACCAAAGAGAAAAAGCCAAATATACTTTAAAACCAATTACGTAATTCTTTCATTTCCAATTAGCCTGCTTCCAGCTTCTCCATCCAAAAACCTCCAATCAGGATTTACCTGAAACTGTCTAATTATTTTGCTGTCAATTTTTTCTCTGTTCCTGGGGAGGACAGTCAGATACCTGGATAGTCATGCCCCAGAGGGTCCCTGAAGCTCCTTCCATTTTTTCCAGGTCCTCAATCAAGACTCAAATGATTTAGAATTCTTTTGTGATTCAATTCCCATGTAATATGTACATAATCTACTTCTTTGTTCCAAGAACATACAAGCTTACAAAAAGGATTTCATTAACTTGCTTTTAGCCTTTGGAAAGAAAAGACATAAAGTTTCAAAGGATCAATTATATTTTGCCAAAATGTAATTCATTACTAATGGCATAATCTACATGAGGGGGCAAATCATTCTCTTGTGATAAACTAAAGGGTATAAAACATCCTAGGTCCCTCATAAAACAGTTCAGAGGATTTCTAGGTTTAACTGGATATTGCAAAATTAAGAGTGTGAAATCTTCCTGAGATGGTGACAACTCAGACTGAAACAAGTACAGATCTTCTGAAGCAGGATGATGGACAGGCAGTCCCAAGTAAAAGCTCTTCTGTCTTCTTGTGCTTAAGCAATCTGGAGAAGCCCTTAGAATCTTAACTCAGCTTCAGGGAAGTCATCAAAAGCTCATCACCTTGACCTGGTTGCAAAGACTTAGTCCCCTGTTTAGCAGCCTAGCTGCCATTTCAATACTTGGTTCTTTTGCTGGAGTCATTATGGGCTCTCTTTCTGATCTCATGATTCCTGGGCCAATACAGATACGACTACTGCCTTAGAACACAGAACACTTTCTAGCCAGCAATGAACCTCTCGTGAGACACTGTGAGTCTCTCCTTACTTACTGTTCACCACTGCAGTACTGTAATTTTTGCCACTTTCCTGTCCCTTCCATGAAAATGAAAGTTCATGATTTTCTTATATCAGTTAAAGAACTTTCTGTACTTCACCCCACCCCCACCCCACCCTTTTTTTAAGGATTCTTAAGGAAAACCTTGACCCAAAATTATTTGTTCTTGAATAATAATTTAACATTTGAAACTGGAGGTTACTAAGTAGAGTATGCTTCTATTATGATTCAGAAAATGATACCCCAAAGTGTGGTATTTTGACATGCTAAGTTGAAGAAACCATCTCATACCTAAGATCTCTCTAGCCCCCACTACCCTCTGTCTCTTGATCATCCTTGATCCCTGCTCTCTAATGAAGTTCAGGGGAAGCCTTCCTTGAAGTTCCCTTATCTCACCAATGGAAATTCTCTTCCTGCAGAGAATACAATTTTTGCAAAATCTCATTATCCAGGAAAGATTAACCTCAGGAAAGAAACAGACAATCAAACATCATACCTGGAATCCAGAGGACATTTGTCTCAGCCCTTATATATTCTTTAAGCTCATTCAACTCTCCTAAAAACTCACTTATTACCCCCTCAGATTTGCCTACAAATTCTCATTTCTCTCTCTCTCCTATGAAGAAGGTACATAAATTTCTGCTTATCAGTGGGTTAGTGGGTAATCACCATCCCATGATGTTTGTGTGCACATTAATAAGCCTGTGTGCCTTTTCTCCTGCTATTTCACCTATTGTCAATTCATTTCAGTGAGTGGTGAGAGTGGTGAGGGGAATTCCCTGCACCATCACTAACTTAAGTTTAGAGTCCTCCATGTGAAGTAAATTCAGTACAGATGGCAGAACTATTGCACTTGCTTGAGCTATTGATTGATGAAAGACCTCAGACTAAATACATGCAAGGCCTACTTTTCTTTTTAAGTATAACTTTGGGATGCTATAGAAGCAAAAGCTTTTTTTAACTCTGTTGGAACCTCCATTTAGAATTAGACAATTTATATAAAACAATTTTAGATATAGTCCTACTTATAAAGTGGTCACTATTATAAAGAGTGAGACTCATGAAAAAGAAATAATATGATGTTAAAGAAAACGTTATACCAGATCATTTTGCCAAATAAGCAGCCTTCACTAAAGTTATGATCCTATCTCAATTTTTGAAAGATAAATTCCTGGAGGAATTAAAAAACAATATTATCAAATACCAACATTTAATTCATGATTATGGAAAGAACAATGAAAAACTGAGTGAGGCTAGAACCACAGTGTGTCAAATTCACAATGAAAAACCTATGCTTCTACATCATGCTAAGTGAAATAAACCAGACTCAGAAAAATCATAGGTTGAATATTTTCTCTCATATGTGGGAGCTGGAGCAAAGTAAAAGAAAGAAGGTGATGGGTGAGAGGGCAGGGATCAGATACCATAGATATATAGGGAAGATCAATGGAGTAGAAGGAAGAGAACATAAGGAAGGGAAGGAGGATGGGAAAGGGGAAGAAATATGGAATAATTTAACAAAATCACGCTATATGCATATATGAATGCACCAAAGGAAATTTCATCTTGGGAGCAATAGGTAGGGGGAATAAGGATTAAAATCAAATTCACTGGATGTATGATTTCTTCAAAATGAACCCAACTATTATGTATAATTATAATATTTTAATAATAGAAAAAGAAAATAGAAAGAAAGGGAGAGAGGCAAGGAGGGAAGGAGAGAGAAAGGAAGAAAAGAAGAAAGAAAATCTAGATAGACACACTATGGTTCTAGCCTCACTCGGATAATCTCTGCTGGTCTTGGTGGCACCAGGTGGTTTCAAATGCATGCTAGGCAAATTTCTCCAGGAAATTACTTATCCTGGTACAAATAAATTGTTTACATCCTTATGTCAACATGACTAGAGAAACTTTAAAAAGAAAGGCGAGGTCATTTTGAGTCATGTGTCACTCATCAACAGCATCATTCCTAAATTACTATAAAGGTGGAATATGATCAGGAACCAAAGTTTCAAGGGCCTTTTGAACACCATCCAGTGAATTTATACAGCTCTCATTCTTTGAGGGATGGAATTTGATATGTTTTAGTTATTATATGTCTGTTATCAGGATGGTTGAAATATTTCCTTGCCCAAAAGCTGTAGTTTTTACAGTGTCTAAATAATTGACTGATTTTATGTTTCCAGGCTTGGGAATACAAACTTTACATCAAGACGCCAACACAACCTTTCACAAGAAATATCAAGGAACATGATCTCCTCCTCAGAAACCATACTGCGCTTACTGAGAAACCAGCCTCTACCTCAGAGCAAAGCCTGTCCAAGGAAGGGGACAGGGTGACCCTTGTCCTTGGAAAGAACCACAGAGCACTCCTAGGCAGTACCCAACCTGCTGAGTTGTTTATCTACAAATAACAGGAGAGATCTGCAGAGCCAGGTGTCCTTGACTCAGTCAGGCTAGGTGAGGACCCATAGCAACCCCCTAGCAACCTCCAATCAGCATGAGACAGGGAAATACCTGGGATGCCAGATGACCCTCCCAGTAGTTTAAGGTGGTTGATAACATGTTGGAAAAACATGTAGTTCAGCATGTACTCCCCTCATGGCTTAAACCAATCAGTTCAAACGCATCCCCATCTTGTACTAGCCAATCACCCCTACCCAACTTGTTCCCACCAGTGAATGTGCTAATCATGTTTTAGAGTTGTTTTATGATTTCCCCGCAGTGTATAATGATTTGCTAAAAGATGCTATGATGTATGTGGGGGTCCCTGCCTTCTCCAAAGAGTGTATAAAACTGCTGCAAACCCTGGGTTTGGGGCCTCTGAGCGTCACCAGTTGCTGTGTGCACACAGAGGACTGAGCTAGCTCGCAATAAACACCTCTTTGCTGCTTACATCGATCTTGGTCTCTGGTGGTCTTTTGGGAGTCCCAAATTCGAGCATAACACCACCTACATTCTTCTGGAAAGGTGGAAAGAATCAGTGATATCTTTGAAATAAAAATTAATAAAACTTTTAGAAATGCTTGAGGCACTCCTACTTGCCCGTATATCAGTATGGTCTACACTCTTTGGAACCCATTGTTTATTTCCTTATGAACTGGTAACCAAAGAGCTATGCATTTCAATTTTTAGCTACATTACTATACTCTTCATGTATACATGACCATGGCAACATACTGAAAAAGGCTCATGTATTATACCCATTCCTACTGCCAACATGTTAAGGTTATATTCCCAAAACATCTTAACAGGCTCTTCTTGATATCCAACCAAAATATTTCATCTATTACAGGATACATGAGGGAAAAAAAACTATTTTTGAACCTCAGTGTAAATATTGTTAACAGTGAAGTAAAACTCCTTGGGGTAAATCCCATTTCACAACTAAAGAAATGATCTGAATCAAGAAAATTTAGAACCTACTCTAATAGAGTACATCAAACTAAGGATTCTCAGAGACTCTCTGGAAGCAGCTGATTTTCGAAGTAGATGGCTTATGACCTTCAGAGCCTATGATGACCTCAGATAGTACACAGCTTCTGCCCAAGATGTAGGCCAGAGACCCCTTCAATTCATTTTTTTTTTTTTTTGCCTAATGATGATCATTCTTCCCACTTTCTATCAATCCCCAAACATCATCCACTCACAATGACAGTTATCCCTCATCAGATCTCCATAATGAAAATGTCTTTGAGAAATTTTGGTCTCATCGAATGAGATCATAGGGAAATACAGCCAATGACATCTCCATTGACTTTGCCAGTGTCCCTCTCTCCTAGGAAAAAGAATAGATTTTTTCAACCTAGAGTTTGGAATCTAGGAACTTTCGAATTTGAATTCAACAACCTTTGTAGGATGAGGAATCACTTACTTTCCACTGAGATTCCAATGTGTAACTCAGGTAATGAAAAGCCTTGTTGAAACCAAGTCATGAATAACTGCTTTCTTCCTGGATCCACATGTGTTCCTACTATACTACTTCCCTTGTAGTCAGGATGGCATCCTGCGTCTTCCTTCTAAGGTTTCATGCACCTTAGGAACAGTATTTAAAATCTTATCTGCACACAGTTATCTTGATTCTATAGACCATCAAGGCGGGAGAGTTCAACTCTAAAGCAAGCTCCAAAACAAGCCTACTCAGACTATTCAGACACTCCACTGGAGAGAGTTACTGATTCACTGTTTTTGCAAATAATAAAAGCAGTTTTGCTAGGCATGGTTGTCATTCTAGCAACTTAGGAGGCTGAGGTTGAAGAATCACAAGCTCGATGCCAGGCAGGGCAACTCAGCAAGACCATGTCTCAAAAAGAAAAAGAAAAAAAATAAAAATAACTGAGCATGTAGTTCAGTGATAAAGTGTTTCTGGGTTCAATCTTCAGAATGAATGAGCAAGGAGTTTCCAACAATAGGAAACATTAACAAAAGACTGTAAGACATGTTGTCACTGGCAGAAAATATAAATGATACCACCTGTACTCTAGATGGAATGCACATCTGTCTCAACTTGTTGGCTACAGTAGTGATGGACAATCACATTGTTCTAGATTTCTTGTTCACTAGTCATGGTGGAATCTGGGCCATTGCCAGTACTTCTTGCTGTACTTGGGTCAATGAAAGGGGTTAAGCAGAAAAGTCTATATGTTACCTTAAGGAAATAGCTACCTGGGTCTCTAAATCTGGTCCTTAACGTATTTAAATATGTTAAATATGTTCTTTAAGCCTAGATAGGGTAATTGAAGTTCTTGGTTTTGAAGCATCTTAAATAGACGTATATATGAGACTGTGATAGACATGTGTATGAAAGCTTGTGTTTGTGGGACTGGGGATCAAATCCAGGGTTTTGCACATGCTGGGGGCATGTTCTACTACCGAGCTACAACCCCAGTCTTTTATATTTTTTATTTTGAGACAGGGTCTTGCTAAGTTGCCCAGTCTGGCCTCAAACTTGTCATACTCCTGCCTCAGCCTCCCAAGTCACTGGGATTCTAGGCATGCATCACCACACACAACTTAAGTGGACATCAATCATATTTGGGTTTTATAGTGATCATGATGCTAGTCCCCTGAATTCTATGTTGCTGTCCCAGACCCTTGCACGCAGCTGAACGAACTTAAGGTCACTCGTTTGAATTTCCAGGGACACCAAATAAAACATAGACACACACTTTACCTTTAAACAATCTTCAGGACTGCTTCTCCCCTCTCGGCCTCAGGCTCCCCAAATGGGAGAGTCAGAGAAAGTCACGAGAGGCTGACGAGGGAGAGCGAGCACGTTCAGAAGTGAGCTTTTATTGGGGGGATCCTTGTTCTGAGAAAGTTCCATCCAAAAAAAGCCAGAAGGGGCAGGGTTACAACGGACAGGCCAGTGTAATTCAACCCAAGGGGCATCACTTACATCTGAAGACATGCCCTCATGTCTGAACCAGGACAACGCCCAGATCACTACAAAATATTGTGATGGTCAAAGCCTCTTGCTTCAGGATGGAAGGCGTGAGTCATTCAGAGTGGCTCCCCATACTGTGTACAGTCTTAAATCCTTCCATGTGGCCCAAATGACCATACAACAAAAATGATTAAAAAGATCTTGTGATATAATTGACTGTGAAGAATAGTTATCAAGTAGTGAAGACCTGGATCACTAGCCTCAGCTTTTGACCAATCTCCTGCAAGGGAGAAAACTATCAGAAGAAGGGACTGTGAGGCAAATCACAATAAACAGACACTGCCTAGAACTTATACGGCATTAGAATACTGGCCCAGCACCTCTGCAGCCACGGGCCCCAAACATTCAGGGCACAGTTAGTAAAGGCCAATTCCCTCTTTCTCCCTAATTTCCAAATTAGACCTAACCAGAGAGAACCAAAATATGCAACCAAACCAATCACATAACATAGTCGGTTCCTAATTAACCTGTTTTCAGATTCTACATGCCAACAAATTCCAATCAGAACACACTGTAAATCTCCCATTTGTTTATTTATTTATATTTTAAAGCTTTCCCACTCCCTTTCTGCATTAGAAGTTTGTGATAAATGCAAGTGACAGTGGCTGATCCCAAGCTACAACACACTGGATAAACAGATGAAATATTCTCTGCTTGCTCACAGGTGAGTGGTTTTCATTTA
Source organism: Callospermophilus lateralis (assembly GCF_048772815.1). Classification (NCBI taxonomy): domain Eukaryota; kingdom Metazoa; phylum Chordata; class Mammalia; order Rodentia; family Sciuridae; genus Callospermophilus; species Callospermophilus lateralis. Next base: position 22,399,987 of record NC_135320.1, read on the forward strand.
TTTCCACAATGGCAACCTTCAGATGTCTAAAAGTTTGTCATATAAGAGAGAGATAAGAGTTCCTTCTGTGGCTGCAGAGAAGGAGTGGATCTTAGGAGAAAGAAGTGTATTTATGGATTAATGTAACACCTTTCTAACTCTTTACAGTTATTCAGAAGCATGTGCTTATATGGTGCAATGTCATGCAGAAGATGATCACCTCATTCCAAGAAATGTTTAAAGTGGAAGCTGAGTGACTGCTTATGGCTGAAAATCTTAGAAAGTTCCAGAAGCATTGTACTACATAGTTTAATCCAAATTGATGCTTCTTCATACATTCTCACTATAATTCTATGATGAATTGTGGGGATGTCTCAAACTGTTAAAAAAGAAGAAATTGAATGTGTAAAAGAAAAGTGTTTAAATGAGGCAACAACGTATGGGGGGGGCATATTTCTACAAATCAGAAATAAAAGTTCTTTCTCAATTTTAATTTTGGAAGGACAAAGCACACCACACTGACTTAATAATGAGATGAGTTCTGAGTGTTTCTTCCTTCTGATAAGAAGAAATCATGTGTTTCATTCAGGTCTAAGGCTTCCAGACAAATGGACACTCCTTACATTTGAGGACATGTTTAAACACCAAAACCTGTCAGCTGTCTCCTTGCCTTTGTACTGTTTCTCAACTAATAAGACAAAATAGTGGAATGGCATTCATGATAATTACGCAAGCATTTTCAGACTGCTTAACGTGTAGAGAAGGTAATAAGACAGAAATTTAATTGACTACATTTTGATGATCAGAACTCTCCTTTCACATGCGAATTAAAGAGAGTATTTAAAGAGGCTTCTTGAAGATTCCCTGGCCTCTCCCCACCCCTATTCTGGGTATCACCCTTTTTTTTTGTTTTTTCCAGTTGAGAATAACAAACACAGTGTGGAAGAAAAGAGAATCTTAGAGTAAGAAGCTTCTGGAATTCATTTGCTAGTTCCTCTGAGACTTCAGAGTGCTACAACTGAAACTGTCTCTGCAGCTCCTCTAGCTTGGGAGGTGTCACATGCAACTACTGAGATGGCACTGGAATTGGCTCCAGCAGTCTTGGAAGAGGTCTCACTGAGAAAACTCTACTCCCTCTTTCTTTTCCATTATTCATCCTTTGAAAGAAGTTCAATGAGCTCCTACTAACTACTGAGTACTTACCGAGATCTAAAGGGTGAGACAGCTAAAAAGAATCCAGTTTGGTCATGGGAGGATACTAAAAATCCATGTGTAGTTTACAAAAAAACAGAAAACATCAAACCCAAATCTAGGTCTCACTAGTTCCATTTCCTTAACAACTTATTAAAGGAAGCAGGTGTCTAGGATTAAATAACCAAGAAAAAGAAACAGAAATGTCTCTACTTAAGAATTTTTGTATAGGGGCTGGGGATGTGGCTCAAGCGGTAGTGGCTCGCCTGGCATGCTTGCGGCCTGGGTTCGATCCTCAGCACCACATACAAATAAAGATGTTGTGTCCACTGAAAACTAGAAAATTAATATTAAGATTCTCTCTCTCTTATAAAAAGGAATTTTTGCATAAATTAAAAGAGAGGGAGAAAAACAAATTAAAACATTTGAGTAAGAGTCTGTTCAAAGACTTTTTAAAATCTGATAAATCAAGAGAGGAAATACCAGGAAAATTTTTTGTAAACACAGACAATTCAAGAGTATTTGAACATCCACGGTATTGAAGGAGTTACAAATATACTGTTCTGGAATATTGACTATTCAGAGTTAAAGGCACTTGAAAAACATCAGGTTCAAGATCACCCTGACCTTCATTCTGTTTATTACAAGCAAGAGATGAAATTCTCCTGTGAAGGACTCTTTCCCTCTACTAGAAGAAAAGCCAAATTATTATTATCAAGGACAGGCAGTTTAGACTAGAGGACTCTGTACAGACTTTGCCAAAATAACTTGTCCTTTGTGCCTCCCCACGTAATTTTGTTGATTCTTCACAACTTACTGTTCTTTGTCCAATTCAACATGTAAGTAATGGACGTTTCTTGGTTCTTCATTTCCTCATGAGGGCTCCCACACCATAAAAACTGACTTAGATAAATTTGTATGCTTTTCTCCTGTTAATCTTTGTTATGTTGACTTAATTCCCAGGCCCATTCAAAAATAAACAGGCAAAAAAGATAAAACATATAAAAGGAAAGGAATTAATTTTTTGCCTCCCCTACAATATCGGAGCCTCTCTTCATTCCATCCTTTATTTTCTTCAGCTTTCCTTCCTTTTCTAACTGTGGAATTCCTTCCTGGCCCCCTATCTCTCTCTCTTCCTTCTTTCCTTACTGAGAACCTTTTTTTCTAAGTGAATTTTTCTCTAAGATATTCCCCAAATGTCCCCTCAATGCTGTAGACTAAGCAGATAGACTCTCTTTGGCCATAAGTAGACACAAAAATTCAACATATTAAGGAGAGATTTTGGCCAACTAGAAATTTCTTAGAAGTAACCAGGAATACTTTTTCAACTAAAAATCTCATAATTCTTAAGATAACAAAGGTAGAAAAGGATCATAAAAAAATCACCTTGTAATTTTTAAAAAATTACCACAAGGTGATTTTTTTTATAAGCTATAACTGTTACATAATCTGACCAGCCCTATCTCAAAAAAAAAAAAAATGAAGAAAATAAAATGTTTTAAATGCTATAGAAAACAACCAAGAAAATAACAGAAGTTAAAAAAACAAAAGCCAGTATTGGCCCTTAGCACTCAGTACTGTTCTTACTCTGTGCCTCTCTCTGTGAGAAGTACACTTGCTTATACCCTTTTACTAACTACTTCTCCACATAGGTTTAGATTTAACCAAAGATCTGGAAGGTAGCAAAGAGGTAGAGCCCTTCATAGTCTCAGTCCCAATAGGGTGGGCTTCAGCAGATGTGAGGTTATTCATTGATTATTTATTCATTTAAATCTCTGCATTCCTCTGGAGTAATCATTATATTTTTACTGCAGACGATTTATGACACGCAAAGCTGCTTCCTGCCTTTCCCAACTTCTGAGTGGCAACAGCCAACAGCTGACTCAGAACCACAGCTGCAGTAAACATCTGAAAGTTGTGGGTGTCTCCGCTGGCTTTCCACCTTCCAACCCAAGCATCTAATTCCCTGAATTAAAAATCCCTTTCTATTTTAATTATCTAGAATAGTTTCAATTTGCTGAATGAAACTTAACTGATAAAGGAATTGTCAAGCGTGATCGTGACCATTAAGTCAGGTGACAGTTGTTAGGCGATACATGAGTTAGCAGTGGAGAAGCCAGAGCAGGTGGCAAGGAACTTTTCAGGGGTATGAAAGAAGGTGAAAAAGCACAGAGATGAGAAAGTATGTTGCACTTTGGGGAATATTATACAGCTAACTAGAGGGAACATGAGATGTAGAAGAACAGCAGAATGTGATGTTAGAAAGAGTTTGGTCTCAGAATAGGAATAATGTGATTTTTTTTTTCTATTTTTGATACCAGGGATTAAACCCAGGGGTTCTCAACCACTGGGCCCCATTACATCCTCACAACCTCAGTTTTTTTTTTTTTGTTTTGTTTTGTTTTGTTTTGGTTTTTTTGAGACAGGGTCTCACTAAGCTGTTTAGGGCCTCACTAAATTTCTGAGGCTGTCTTTGAACTCACCATCCTCCTGCCTCAGTCTTTGAGCTGCTGGGATTTCAGGTATGTGCCACTGCACTCAGATAATGTGATCAATTCTGTTTTAGAAAAATAACTGGAGGTTTGTTTTTTTTTTTTAATTTAAAACCAATATGCCAAATAAACAATTTTCTAAATTCATTAAAAAGGTTCTTGAAATATATTTTTGAACAAAGTCAGCATTATGAATAATGTAACTTCTATAAGATATTCATTCCTGAAATAAATGTATTGAGTTTATGTATTCAAAGAATGAGTGTTTAAATATATTACTTATTACTATAAATGACTTCTTCATTAATGTATTCTTACATAATGTTCAATGATGCAGTCATCAAAACATCACAAACGTATTTAATACAGTCAACATTTGCAATGCACTGTAGAACTGCACCACCCCATTCATTGGCCACTAGCCATATGTTGCTACTGAGTACTTGAAACATGGCTAGTCCAAACTGAGATCTGCTGAAAAAGTAAAATATACATGGGAATTCAAAGATTTATATCAAGAAAAGAAATACAAAATATCATATTTACAACTTTTATATTGACTACACATTGAAATAATAATATTATGGATCTACTGGTTTAAATAAAATATATCATTAAAATGAATTTGACTCATTTCTCTTTTTAAAATATGGTTACTACAAAATTTAAAATTACTATATTACTGCAATTTATGGGTCTGTTATATTTCTATTGGCTAGAATGTTATTCTAGAACACATATTCCACAAACATATTAATAAAAGTTATATTTTTTAAAAAAACTATCCTATTCTATAGTTTAGTCCAAGTAAACAATGAACATATTTGAGCAGGGTGCGGTGGCACACGCCTATAATCCCAGGAGCTCAGGAGGCTTGTGAGTTCAAAGCCAGCCTCAGCAACTGTGATTCACTAAGCAATTCAGTGAGACCCCCAACTCTAAATAAAATACAAAACAGGGCTAGGGATGTGGCTCAGTGGTTGAGTGCCTTTGAGTTCAATCACTGGTACTAAAAAAAGAACATATTTGTTGACTATATCCAACAATAATTTTCATGAGATAAATACAAACATCTTACCGACTCTATTAAAAAGAATACTTAATTACTTTCTACTCTCCTACCTGGCTTTATTTTTTTCCTAAAGCCCTTATCACTAAGTAAATCTATGCATGCACACACACATATACTTAAACACAAACCACATGTATATATTACACACACACACACACACACACACACACACACAATTATTTATTTATTTCAAAAATCTATTTCTTTTCTAACACCTCAGAATAGGAACTTGATCTTTTTCACTGACTATTGTAATCTCAATGTCTCAGTGAATCTAGCACAGAGTAAACATTTTCTAATATTTGTTGTCTTTAAGACTTTATATAACAAGATAATTAATTACTCACTTGGTAAGTGATCTCTACATGGAATTGACTTCTTGGAAAAAAAAGTTTTTTTAAGAAATATTTTCATTGCACTTACCTATAGACATTAGAAAAATAACAATTGGAAATAGGGATGTGGGGGGGGGGTGCGGGAAGTATCAGTAGTTCATGTGCAATCTTTGAGGGCCTGGAAGATAGGGGACGAAGAGGAAGAAATGGGTTGGAAGGTCATTTCGGCAGAAGATTCAGCAGGATATAGTGAAAGACTGAATGTGAAATCTAAGCAGGTTTCTCCACATTATCACTTTTAGGAAATACAGGAAAGTATAATACCTTTGGTTTCACACATGCTGTGTTCAAGACACCCATATGGATGTCTGGTAGACAGAGGGACGAGTTTGCAGCCTGGGAAGAAGTTTGCAATGCAGTTAGAGACCATCTGGCTGAGAAAAGCTGATACAATCATCATCCCAGTAGCTAAGCTCCAGCAATGACACTTCTCGTGTCTAACTTTCAAGTGAAGTGAGCGTATTATGTGAATATTACATTTAAAACTTTTAAAGAAGAGAGGGCTACATTTTGTTCTTTTCACAACAGAAAGGCCAAAGCAGTCACGGAGAGGTAGCTTATAAAATCGTGATGTGTCTTCTGCATCACAGTAACAGTACTGAGCAAAATGAACTAATTTATGAGGAAAGAACATTTTATCTTTATACAATGGCAAATAACCAAGAAGTAATCAAGCAAAGAAGGGTTTTGATTTCATTTAAGAAAATAACAGCTGCCTAGATGAAATAATCCTAGGACTTTCATTTCATTCAAGTGTAATCCATGAAATAATTTACAGCTGTTTGAACTAGACAGTGTAGAAGATGAGTGAATTTTCACATCTGTTTCAAGGAACTTTATAACAAAAATTAAAAGCTTTCCAAACTTAAGTCCCTTCACAGTGATTCATGGATGGGTTACACAAGAATTATACAGCAGTTTTTCCTTGCATTGCTATTGGTTTGTTGATTTACATCGATAAAGCTGATTAGGTCAAATGTTTTAAGCAGATGTTATATATTCAGGGTGAATTATTAAAAATAAAATGTTAAGAAAACATCAGAAATTAGACAAGTTTAAAAAAATGTATATAAAATGTTTCTGTTAAGTGAGGCAGCGATATTTCCTAAAAACAGGGAAAGAAAGAAAGGAGAATAAAACAGTCTTTATGTGCTGGGACGTGCTGTGGTTGAAAGATGGTAGAAAGATGTTAAGTCCGTGCTTCAAGTGTTTACTCTATTTTTAGAATTACACCTCAAATACAAATTTAGCATTTTTTCTTAGTACATCAGAAGACCCACAACTTCAAGTTCATTTATAATAAAGTTTATAAATAATAATCAAGTTCATAAATGATAAAAACAAAGTATCAGATACCAGAAATTACAGTCTTTAACTCTTTAAATTAATGTTAGGTTAAAAAACATTAAGTTAGAATTTCATTTGGAAAAGAAGTCATGGAATTTAGGTTGAACTGTAACATTTTAATAACATAAGAGAGAGTAGGTCACAGAATATTTACTTTCATGACCACATGAGACCAATAAATAAAGTGATTTGATCAGTAAGTTAGGGAAAACATTCATATCACTTTAAATTTACATGTATTCTATGTCTCCATTGTTAACTGCAAAGAACAAGAGAATTCCTAAGATCTTCTTTGCTGGCTACCAGTCCCTGTATAGTTTCTTTGACTGTAACCATCAATAGACAAACATATGACCACCAAACCTTTGTCAAAATTTATAGACTAGAATTTGTTTGCTTAGATTGCAAGTCAATCTCAAGATTTATGCTAATTGAACCCATCATTATATAAATCATGAAGGTTCTTCTGTTAGCCAGAAAAATGAAGACATCTGGGAGTGCTTTTCTTCTTCCAGACTGGAAGAAAATACTGGTTCTTCTAGCACTTTCAAATCCAAACACGACTAACAGCCTGGTTTCTACATCAGAGTGCAACTTTATTTTTCTTAACTTTCACTCACCACAAATTCAAAGAGTTTAGACTGTATCCACCGGAAGATTTGACTTGTATTTCCTGAAATTTTTTGTCACTTTCTGAAGTGACATTAGAGAACGTGAACAATACTCTTTCACAAAAATAATTGAGATTCTGGGTGGGTGGGCCCTTGTCCAGGTAAGGTTATGTAAGCAAGCTGGCCTGGAATATCGGAAGGCCCAGTTCTGGCCCTAACCAAAGTGATGACATATGGTGATCAATACAGAAATCTAGAGACAATCTCAGAGGAGTATGCCAGGGACCAGATTTGGGGATGGTGTCACAGGCCACAGGGAAGAGAAGCAGAGGTGTTCAGTGACTAGAGAACACAGTGAGGAACATCAGGAAAAATTCAGAATCCAGATGTGAGAAAGGCAAGGCTGGGGTTTTGGTAGTCCTGAGGAGAGTTTGGTGAAATTAAAAGATGATGATTAGATAGGTAGCAATTTTTATATGATAAAAGGTAAAAATATGTAATTTTTTAAAAATATGGAACCATTGCCAAATCTTATAAAAAAGTGCATCATTATAATTATCATTTTAAGTATGTTTCCCAATTTTAGTTTCCCTATATTACGACTCTGGCAAAAGGACTCATATGATGACTATTTCTTAATAGTTAAGTCACTGTTTTTGAGAAAGCACTTATCATCCCAATGGTGTGGTTTTAGAATGATTACCAGCCCTGTGAGCATCATTTTAGCCATTACAGGGGACATATAAAAATTATATTCATTCTTTTTATTTCTAAACTAATTGTTGAATCATAGATCTTATTAATTTCCACAGGCTCCATGTTAAAAAAAAAAAGTCCTACGTTGAAAAGTTCCCTACTAATTTGTTGATTGCTGATAAGCACTGACCATGAACTTAATAACAGAAACTGGGGCCACATTTGATGACATTTTGATCCTGGCCACATATATTAATTAAGCTTATTTTGATGAGTTTTTATGCTATAAAATTAATCCTTTGGAGAGAGTATAACAAATTTAATATATTTAATTGCTTCCTTCCCAATCCTAGTTAAATTTTCTGTGTCCATGCTCTAAACTTATCTTTAGTAGAGTTGATTCTAAAGTCAGTTAATTTCAAATATATGACATAAATAATAAAATTAAACTGACATGATGTTAAATTCAAGATTTAGTGTTAGTGTATTTTCTCTTGAATGTCAAGAGCAGTAAGGCTTGAATGGCTAACATCTTCCACTCCGCCCCCCACCCATTGCTCTCTTGATTTCACTTTTTTTTTTTTTTTTTGGTGCGGACACTTAACCGCTGAGCCTCATCCCTAGCCCTTTTTGTAATTTATTTAGAGACAGGGTCTCACTGAATTGCTTAGCACCTCGCTTTTGCTAAAGATGACTTTGAACTCTCAATCCTCCTGCCTCATCCTCCAGAGCCACTGGGATTACAGACAAGTGCCACCATAACCCATAATTTCAATCTTTATATTTTTTAATCCCTGCTTGAATATATTACTCTTTCTTCATGAAATCCTAATTCTATAGACTTCTTCTGCTTCGCTGTCCTGTTTTATTTTCTTTGTATTTTTTACCTTCCCTTGCTTTCCTCTCAACATGAATTTTTAAATAAGCCTTTCTTATGAAAAATTATTGAACTAATATTTTGCAAAGATATAGCTGAACTTTGTGCTATTGATATTGAGATTTTTCAATCCTGCATGCAATAGTTTCAATGAGGTACATTTTCACCAACAAAGTGTACACAAAAAGTGAAAAAGAAATGCTTCACTTTTGTTGGGATTGTAAGTTCAAGATAGTTAACCTAAAAATGACATAAGTATCATAGCTCTATTATTTCCTCTCCCTTTCAAACTCCTGCATTTGTTTCTGTCTTATGCTCCGTCCTTTTAGGACAAATAAGAAAGAATCAAGTTTGGAGAACAATTGAAAACGAAGATCACGACTTGCTATAGACTAAAGTTGCTGCTGCTGTATTTCAGCAGTGGTTGCCAGCTCATTCTCCCTTGTGGTGTGCCACAGGCAAGAAGCAGGCACATGACATACCTTTCCCATCACTGAGATGCAAGCCACACGCCACAAGACGTTGCCACCCTGTCTGACACATTGTAAAGCCATTTTCCATTCTGTGCTGCTTTCTTGGAATTCACATGCTCTTCTCATCCCTTAAACTTCAAGCCACGAAATATTGCCACCCCAAATGGAACTTTACAATACTATTTCCAATTTTATTCCATTTCCTTGCACAGTTGTCACTATGGAACCTTCCTTAATAACATGTCACGTGGCATGATATCACCTCAGGACCTTACCCCACTTCCTACATGACATACATTTATTTATTTTTTTTTTAGTTTCTTAAAAATGGAATGTGGTGATTAAAAATGCATAAAAACATAAATATATACTGATTGACTGTATTACATACTGTCTTTATACAGTAGCCCTATCCTTTTTCTGTACCAAATCAAGAATGTTCATATTCTCAGGTCTCTGCACTTACTCTGTCCTCAACCTGAAAAGCTTTCCTGTAGATATTCCATTCTGTGGTCTATTTCTTCTTTCAAGTCTCTGCTCAAGTAATGCCTCTAAGAGGAGATGTTCTTGGCTATTCTAAGAGAGCATCCTTCACCACTCTTTTTCCTTTTGACCTTCTTTATCTCTATAACATGTATTATCTCCTGGATTACATTACATACTTATTGTTCATCAATTGTATGCTTTACTAATAAGTTCCTAGGAGGGCAGGAACTGTTTCACTTTCACCGTCATATCCCTATTTTCTAGAACTATCCCTGGAACATAGACGGTAATTAGTTGCATGCTAAATGAACGAGTGAATAAATCATACAACACCATTATATACATGTCACTTTTGTTTCCATTTTATAGATAAGGTGTGTTGTAGATAAGGTCTCTTAGAAAGTCTACAGGATTCCCCGCCCCCCACCAAAGCATACAAGTATTAACTGTAGGAGAGAAGCTTGACTTGTCTGACTTTGAACTTGAGGGTCCACTTTTAGATATATACACAAACATCTTCAACAAAGATATTTTCAAACCAGTCATTACGTAAGTTAGCATACTACTATATGCCTTTTGTGTTTGCATGAACTTTCCTTTAATTAACTCCATGTGTAAGATACCACTCTCCAATGCCAAAATATTAGAAGAAAGCTATTATTTACTGAGTGTCAATGATGTTTTAATCAAGTGATGAAACAACAGCCTGATAGGAACTTGGGTGCACGGTCCAACAGCCCTTGAGGGGTGAATTCTGCCAACAACTCCTTCCCCACTGAAGCTTCAGAAGAGACTGTACCAGCATTGGCTGACATTTGATCACAACCTTGTGAAGCAGAGGACCCAGATAAGCTGGGCCTAGATTCTTGATCCACAGAAACTGAGATAATAAATGTGTATTGCTTTAAGCTGCTAAGTATATGGTAATTTGTCACACCGCTTTAAATAACAAATGCAATATTGAAGCAATTTTTCTTTTCTCCAAATTACCCAGGGAAAAAAAATTCTTAGTGAATTCTTAAAGAATTATTTTAATGACTAGTTTTCTGTTGAATAACCCAAGCTAAAGCCAAGTTGAGATTTATCAATATACAAAAAGAAAAACAATTAAAATTCCAGATGATCTTATTTTCTGACATTTGACATTCAAATTACTCTTTATTTTCCCTAGATTGAAGATATCAAGCAAAATTGTAAATTAAAGATTAGTCAGTACAAAAGAGTTAATATTTGGCTAAATTTATGATATAGCAAATCTGTCCATGCAGTATTTTATAGCGTTTATAATTTTGCTTCTTTTAAATTACTTACAAAGGTTTATGAAAGCTAAATTTTTCCTTTTGTGTTGTCGTGTTGATTACAGCTATGGTTTATTTGATGCTGTTCTTAAATTCAGACCACAATTATAACGTCATTTGGGTAGGAAAAAAATATGATTTACTTTATAAGCCTCAGATCCAATGTGTGGTTTTTACAAACACATTCTTACAAAAAGTGGAATCATCTTGTTGCAGTTTTCATGGAAGACACACACTCACACACACACACACACACACACACACACACACACAACCAAAGCACCCCCATGGCCTACTTTGCACTCCCGCCCCGTAATCCCAGCTCAGCATCTCTAGATGGACCATATCCATGGCTTGGATAAAGTCACGTCATTTCTTCCTGGATTCATCTTCAGGAACTTCTGCAATTATACAGTGTACTTTTTTCAGATGAAGCATATTGAATCTGTCTTCATATCCAATATCCGTTCATTGGTGTTTCCCACATCCAGACACGTTTGTATATTTCTAACTCTATAGATCACTATTTCCTAACACAAACTCCTCCCTAGGAGGCTTGATTTATTCAGAGTCTCGAAAATAAAATTGCAGAGTGCCCCAAAACTACTACAGTTAGCATGATCTCACTTTCTTCTCTAGCCTCCATCCTATTAATTCAAAAACCTCAAGAAACTAAACTAAAATACCAACAGTAATAATAACGAACACTTACTTTTGTCATTTTCAGGTAATTCTATTTTCCCTGGACTGGAACTTTTTCTTCCAAGTCCCTTACTAGACCTTAGGGAAAAGTCCTGATCTACCTGGACCTGGTCAGGAGTCCAGTGATCCACCTCTATCACTGATTCACCTGACTTCCAGTCTCAGAACCTCTGAGTTCCATCCACTACCTCCTCCTAGACCAGACCTGGGCTTGGATAACAGGTCCTCTGCTGTAAGGTCGCTTTGTCCCTCGCTATGGTGGTCCCACTAGTCTTAATTCCCTGCTGTGCTTCATGTCTCTCACAGGGCCATCGGGAGCGGCTGGGTCCCCTCCATGTCACACGGGAGGTGGGGGAGTATTACGAGTGCTCTTGAGGCCTATCTCCTGATCCCCTCCTTGCCACTCCTATCTACTCCAACACTCTGTACCAAGTGAACGCAGGATGGAAATCCAGGGTCCAAGAAGTTGTATTTTACATCAACCAATCGGAGGTTTTTCAGTAAAACTTCCTCTTTACTCCTAATCCATCTGGATATTTCTGTAACCCACAAAATCAGAATTTCTACCCTAAGGGGTAAACAAGGACTTTCATCTCTGACCTAACTTGTCTTTTTACCCTTTTACCACTACCCAGGCCTGCAAGGGCTTTTCTCACGCACTGTTAGCTACTGATTACAAACATCCCTGCTTTTCTCTATGGCTAGATCTATGATTAAACCTCCAAGGAGCTGAGTTTTAGAAAGGCAGAGGGGGAGCTTTTGGAATTTAGAAAATACCTTTCTTTCATCCACAGGTCTTGCTTTAAGATGACTACATCCCTTTGAAAGAAGTTAGCTTTGGAACATAAAACTGATCAGTATGCAACCTCTTTATTTTAGGGAGTACCTTCCCTTCTCAGAGATGATAGCTTCACTGGGGTCAAAGGCAACAGGAAAACATAGCATAAAATTAAAAAATAATTTAAAATATAAATACATTGGTCCAGACCTGGTATGGTAGTGCACACTTGTAATCCCGGCTGCTCAGGAGGCTGAGGCAGGAGGATGACAAATTTGAGGCCAGACTCAGCAACTAAGCAAGGCGCTAAGCAACTTAGCAATACCCTGTGTCAAAATAAAGAGGGCTGGGGTGGTGGCTGAGTGGTTAAGTGCTTTGGGGTTCAATTTCTGGTACCAAAAAATCATAAATAAATACACACTGGCTGATAGTAAAATAGTATCCATATTGCTTGTGACAAACTAGTTGCCTATAAGCTGTGTTTCCTGTAGCCTGCAAGTCCTTACTCAGACTTTCCCTCCCCCCACTAAGCCCTCTCTTGATTTTTCCACCAATAAAAATCCAAACTCTCCTTCCAAGTTCAACTCAAACATCAAAGACTTTCTCATCACCCTCGCTCTGAGTGATTATTTCTTTCCATTGAACTCAACAAAATGCCACCAATCATATTTAAAATTTAAGAGTACATTGCTTTGCATCAGTAGCTAATTTTAAAATTTTGTCTATTTACTCATTGACTCATACATCTTACACTGAGATGCCACATATGTGTGGATCATCTTTTGTCTCTTTACCACATGTCCCTTCAACTCCCATAAGTTTCACAAAAGCTTTCAAGCTGTGGGCTGATTTTATAGTCCTTACTTTCATCTATACTTGGAACTTCTAAACAACTTATTAGATGCTCATACTGCAGTAAAGATAGGTAAATAACTATATCTTTTTATAGTTTTCTTTTTTTTGGTCCTGGGGATTAAACCCAAGGGCACTTTACCACTGAGTCATATTCCCAGCTCTTTTTATTTTTTATTTTGAGACAGGGTCTTGCCAAGTTGCCTAAACTGACCCTAAACTTTCAATTCTTGTGCTGCAGCCTCCTGAATCCCTGGGATTACAGGCGTGCAACACCAGGCCCGAGTGACAAATAACTATATCTTAACAAAGAAATGGAAAAAAAAATGAAGGGGAAAATCTTCTGAATAAACAGACTTTATCTCTATATTGGAATTTAGGGCTTTAGATACTTATACCAGTGGTACAATTTTGATCATAACTCCTGTCATTTTATTTAGAGAGAGCACACACATGAGTTTAAGCATCTCTCACAATTATTTCATGAAAATCAACCTTTATTTGAGACATTAAAGATGACAAGATTACAATAACCAGTGAAGACTGATTTTTAGGATGGTATAAAAGAACCGTGGTCTAAATATGATAACATAGAAAAAGAAAGTAAAAATAAAAGCAATCATGAAAGTGTCCTTCTTAGGAAAAATTCAAACAGTAGTTGAGTTCTTCAACTCTACAATTGTCACCTCTTATATCTTTGAGTTTAATTCCAACATTGTATATCATTCCTACTCTCCTTTAAACTCACTGAAACCTTCCCATTTCAAAGACTGTTATCTTAGGAATGGTTTGGAATTCATTTATAATGAGTAGGCTACATGCTTTCAAGTATACTGCACCTTTCTGGAAGATAAATAAATATTTTTAATTTTCCCAGTTGAGAAAAGATTGCAAAACCACCAATACTCAATATTGGTAAAGTATTAAATTGGTACTAGAAACTCAGGCAATTGCAGGCTGATGATGAATGCTTTATGACAGCTAGGATGCCAATTCTTATACAGCTAGGAATTTAGTTTTTTCTAAAGATGGGTGTTTGATCCTGGATATTGATTTATTAATTCACATAAATCTGTCATACCATATTAGAAAAGGGTTCAGAGACAGCCAGGCACATAATCAAAGCCATGCAAGAGGCTGAGGCAGGAGGATCACAAGTTCAAGGCCCGCCTCAGCAACTGGGCAAGGCCCTTAGCAACTTGGTGAGAACCTGTCTTAAAAAAAAAAAAGAAAGAAAGAAAAAAAAAAGGAGTAGGGATGTGACTCAGTGGTAAATCACTCCTGGGTTCAATTCTTAAGCCCCTGAAAATCAGTAACCATAGCAGTTTTTACTTTATGTGTCCAGAACTCATATTGTTCTTGGCATATGATAAATATTAAAAAGTATCACCTGAATATACAAATAAATAAAAGGTCCTTATGGGAAACAGAGTTGACTGAGCAAAATGATATTTATTCATAAAAGGTCTTGATGGCAATATGGGCCAAAACAGTCGGACAAGCCAAAGGGATCTGTGGAGCCAGGGCATGGCTACCCCTTGTGTTCAGAACACTGGAGAGCTGGGACAGTTGATGGCAAGGCATCAGTTCTGGAGCCAGACTACAGAGATTAAAATTCTGGTTCTACATCTGACTCACTGTGTGATTTGGGGCAAGTTGTTTTAACATCTCAGAGCCTCAGATTCCCATAGCTGACTTAGGACTGCCATATTAGCTAAGAAGTGCATCCACACAGAGGCAGTATAAAATCGTGTGTGGCAATAGACAGCTGTCAGCAGACCTTGATGGTGCTGCTAGTTTGAGAAGTGATGGAAATGGAGTGGGGGCTGCAGATAACACTGGATGATAGTCCTAATTCCCTGAAGCTATAGGAAAGAATATCATAATCCTGTTATTCATTTTACGGGTACCACTGCCCAATATACTTCACTTCCAATGTGACCCTTCATAAGTTCAATTTTCTGAACCTTCCAGGAAAAGGCAACAAACATTAAACCTAATCATGTGGCATTTGACAACAAAGCCACATTCATCTGAAGTTTATGTGAAAAACAAAAACTTCTGACTCACTAAAGTACAGATTTCATTTTTGTTGTTTTCACTCTTGGGGTCTCTGCTTACTGTTTCTTATTTGTAAGTACACGGACAATTGAAATTGAAGACTAAACTAACATGCATTTCTACTTTGCTCTCTAATTAAAACTGTGAGCAGACTCAAAATCTGTAAACAGTGGGTACCAAGTAATATATGACCACCTATCCCAGAAGTGGCGGTTTTGATAAATTAGTTGATACTGACTTAAGTTCAGGCCACTCCAAAATGAAAGCTTTTAAAACTTTACAAAAAAAAAAAAAAAAAAAAAAAAAAAAGAACAAGACCATTCCAGTTTCAAATCAAAGATTAACAAAAACAACTCTAAGTGGTAGGTTTGCTTCTATTCTGACTTAAACAATGCTGTATATTTACTTCTATGGGTGAGTAGTTTACGACTTTAATTGGCTTGACAGGCTTAGAGATATTTACTTATGAAATGCATTCATTTCTTGCAGTGTCAGCTCATAGTTCCAGAGATCTCCTGAGGGCGCCAGGTTCTTTGACCTAGATGTAGTTCTTTTATTACCCTTTTACTGGGAGAAATACTGCCCAACTGAGTGGACAAGAAGACAAATACAGAACTCAGTTCTTGCTTGTAAAAAAAAGAAGTCTTCAATTTTCGTATCTCTACCTAAACATTTCTTGTTTGTTTTCATTTCTATGTCTTAATTTATGTGATTTCTTTAAGGTTGGAGTTATCACTCCCTTGAAAACCTATCAAGATTCACTCTAAGTAAAAAAAATAATAATTCATAGCTTTTCTATCTTATTCCTTATTTTCTCATCTTTAGAATGCAAAAATAAAACATATACCACAATAACATGTTCTCATTAGTTATATTACTTGGTCCTTAGAGTTTTTTTTTACAATTTCGAGATGTCCCCAACTATGTTCAAGACTGAAGAAGAGGGAATAGCATCCTCTATTAGTTTAGTCATGTTAGTTTAGTCTTCAATTTCAACTGTCCGTGTACTTACAAATAAGAAACAGTAAGCAGAGACCCCAAGGGTGAAAACAACAAAAATGAAATCTTGTACTTTATCAAGCCAGAAGTTTTTGTTTTTCACATAAACTTCAGATGAATGTAGCTTTGTTGTCAAATGCCACATGATCAGGTTTAATGTTTGTTGCCTTTTTCTGGAAGATTCAGGAAGAGGTAATATCCTCCTCTAGCCGTGGCTTAGCAGGTATTTTCTTCCTAAAGCTTAGTAGATACCTAAAATTTGCTGAATATACGAATGAAGGCAAGAAGACATGAAAGTTTGCCTTGTTATTTTAATTAGTTAAGTTCAAATATGATTCCATTAGACTTTGTTCCATACATATTTCTGTGGTCTTAATATAGGTTTACTATTCTAGCATGCATTTAATTATTCCTGAGAAATGAACCAGAGAACTTCAAGGCAGTACTTCATTAGAGAATCGCTACATAAATAATGTAGCCACTGTTTATATAGAAGTGTCAACACCAACTCTTGGTACATGTAGTGCCACAAACAGTACGTTCTTCAATGCATTGCCTCACATAATTAGTTTCATGGATAGTGTCTGGGTTGCTCACATCCCTTTCTGATGTTTCCACTTTCCCATAACTCCTAGAAGTAACAAAATTATATATCGAAAACTCATGCAAAAGTTCATGTTAAGAAAATTATGTGCTAATTTAAAAATTCTGTTTTGACTATACATCTAACATTAACCACAGTACATGTGGAAATTCATGGGTGATGTTCACATTTAGTTATATATTCCTTATTTTTTCTGAGTGAATGTGAGAGATCGCAATGCTCTTGATCCATGCTATCTTTCAGCCTTTCTTCATCTCTTTGTCTCTGTCCACCTTTTAACTTCATTATTCTTTGTCTCCACCTAGCTATACTTCTCTGGTTTCATTGTGTTTGATCTCATTACCTCCCCCACCTTCCACAAAACTAGTGATTGGATCATAATTAGTGCTGTCCAGCTTGCTTCTCGCTCCATATCTACAGGCCTTCAAAATGGGCAAGAATATTAATGACATAAGGAGAAATTAACTATCTTCCCTGGAAGTGAAATCTAGATTACCCAAGGGAGTTTTCTCCACTTTTACCCACCATTAATTTTTCTATCTACTACAAGTTCATTGCCACCCTCACCACATCACTGTTCTCAATAGGGTCAGTGATTTTCCAAATTTTAAGCCTAAAGAGATTACTCAGTCCTCATTTTAGTTTCACACCAATGATCACCAGTTCTTAAATTTGTTCAGACCTTTGGCTTCTGTGATCATGCCAGTTTCCAACCTTTATTACAGCTTTTTTTTTTTTTTTGGTGTGTGACATTCCTTCTTAGATTCCTCAAGTTTACATACTTAGTTTTTCTCTTCCTCTTACCCTCTGTCCTTTCTTACAAGATCACTTTTGCTCCCTTAGTTTTAACAACTACATGACAACTAATAACTCCTAGGTATACTTCCAGTGAGCCTAGCCTTCTAAAGGATATTTGAATTTATGACACAGAAATTGAAAATTCATCCTCATTCCTATTTCATGTCCAACTCCCCTCTTCCTCTTTTACAACCTATCTTCTGAATCTGCTAATTTTACCTCCCACATATTTCTTATAGTTACTTCTTTTACTTCATCATTATTATTGGTACTAAAATATCTGTCCTCCTTCTGTTGGATGGCTACAAAAGCCTTCAACTCTTCTCCATACTTCTTATCCCATCCTCTTCCAAACTATCTTTTATACAGGGAATATGTACTTCTGAACATGCTATATGCAGACCATCCTTGCCTACAGAACACATCTCAACTTCTTTTGATGTCATAGGAGGCACTGCACAAAGAAACCCATATTGGAGTCTCAATTTCTTTCCCTACTTCTATTATGCTTCCAGGTTTCATTCATATATCATGCTCTCTCCTAGCACGGTACCTTTCCTCTTGTCGGTCAGTCTCTCTGCTTTAAAATCCTCATTCCACACACTCATCATCTACATCCTTGTCAACAGAGAAATTCTCTCCATCAGTTCAGACTCTTCTACCCTTTCCTCAAGCTCTGGAGTGATTTAGCTCACTGTTGTCTATGTTCCTATTCTACCTCTTTCTCTACCCACGTGGTACTCGGTACTTCATTTGATACTTCTTTCCCCAATAGACTGAGGAAAAACTGAGAACAGAAGCCAGATTTCATTGTTCATTCTGAACTCATAATATGTGCTTCACTGTACAGCACATATTATAGGCATGCTGAATGAGAGAGTGAATAAAATAATAAATTAATGAGAGAGTGAATAAATTAAGAATAAATTAATTGTTCCCCATCTTCTACTCATTTTCTTGACCAGAAAGTTCCATTCAGTTTCCTTCAGGTACTTCCCTGACCTCTCTGACTACACAGACTTCTAAAGAAGTTCCATAATTCATCTTCATTAGAATCCTGTGGAATATCCCAACCATATCCTTTGCAATACATCCTAGCCATAACCTTTGTAGACACATGATCAAGACTAGACACATTTGGACAATAAATAATGTCCAAATGACATTATTTATTGCTCCTTTTGATACCAAAAGCTGTGGGAAATAATGGAACAGAGACTCTGAAGATTCTGATATTTATCAGAATGTGAGTTTCATTTTTACTGCACCGGGAATAATTCCTAACTTTACAATAAAATCTGGATTTTTCAGGACTTAGAATGAATGTTAAGTTGATGATTGGGCTAAAGTGTTGCCTGCAAAAATTCATATTTTGAAGTCCTAATTCCTAATGTCTCAAAATGTGACTGTTTTTGAAGAAGGAATTAAGTCAAAATGAGGTAATTAGGGTGGGCCCTAACACACTATACTTGGTGACCTTATGAAAAGAAAAATAAAGAATACAGATACATCCAGAGGGAATTCAGAGAACGCACACAAAAAAGACAACTATCTATGAGCCAAGGCGAGGCTCAGGAGGAAATCACTCTGCCAACACCTTTATCTTAGACAACTAGCCTCCCACACTGCTGCTGAAGCCATCTAGGCTACGGTACTGTGTTACAGCAGCCCTAGTGAACTAATAAATAATAATGCTGGTTGTGAATATTTTAAATAATAATAAAGAAGATTCATTGGAGTTAAACAAGAGTCTTGTTGCTAATGAAGCAAGGATGAAAACAAATTAATCTCCTTTGTTCTTTGCCTTTTTTTCTGATGAACAAAGCCTTGGAATAGCCTGAGAATACCTTCAGCTGTTGGTGATGCACTCTGGTTGAGGGTTAGAAACACAGATGGTACTTTTCATTTTTAAAAACAATCACAAATGGTAAACATCTGGAGACACAAAGTGTGTGGGTGAGTGTTTCCTGAAAGATGCCACTGTGCATAACTTTATTGCTCTGGCCCAAAGTGCTTTGAGGGCAGATACATGAAGATCTTAAGTTAGTTCTACTAGTTTATTTCCATTTCAAAATATCCAAAAAAAAAAAAAAGTAAAATCCCACTGAAGATTGGATCCCTATCTTGATACCAGAGATTAAACACTGTGGTACCAGATAAGTTTAATCAACATTATGGCTGATCCTCATCTATCCCCCCTCCCTCACCCACTTTCTGCGCCCTCCAACATAAAAGCATCCAGTGACTTTGGCCTTTCCATTACAAACATTTTTTCCAACAAATAGTAAAGATTAGAAAGCATGATGTCACATTGGCTAACTTAGCCACAGATTTATTGGATGACATTAATCTCACTAGATCCAAATTAAATATCAAAAAATACAATTTATCATCCTTCAAAAGTTTGCAAACCGAGGTAATATATGACTTGAAAAGTTCTTAAAATTCACCAATTTTGAACTATTACAAAGCTAATTATTGAATTTTAAAATTCATTATTCTCTTACCCTTCTCTCTACTTTATGGGCCATTTTTATCCATAAATATTTTGTTTATTTATGATTTGCTCAATATCCAGTTAGGATACATTACAGATTATTTCCCCAACAAATAAAGATAAAATTCCTTTACTCAGTAAAATTATTTTTCTTAATACTGCTAATTCAAGTCACATTACCAAATACTTAGTAGTTAAAATTTTTTTTTCCTAGATTTTTTTTAATAGATAATAGAATTAATTCCAAATAATCACAATTTGGTTTTCCTCAATTCGTTAATTATGTTTCCTATTGCATTAGCTAAAAGTAATAGAAAAATAATAGTCTTGCTTATTCTGGACTTTATGGAGAATTCTGTATGTTATTACATAAATTCATTTTTTTGAATCAGTTGTAGATTCACAGACAAAGTGAATGTACAGAGATTTCCCACAAACCTTCTGCCCCATATATGAATGGTCTCTCCAGTACAACACCCCCCACCTCACCCACCTTAGTGGTTCATGGATTATGATTAGTGAACCTTCGATGATACATCATAATTACCCAAAGTCCACACTTTACCTTAGGTTCCACTCTTGCTGTTTTGCACTTTATGAGTTATGGAATGGACAATAATATCCACAATTACAGTATAAAACAGAATACTTTTATTGCCAAGAAAAAATCCTGTGTGCTCTAGCTATTCATCTCTTCCTTCATCCAATCCCCACAAATACTAATGCTTTCATTGTCTTTGATTTAGTCAGCTTTCTCACTGTTGTGACTAAAATATCTGACAAGAACAATTAGAGGAGGAAAAGTTTACCTGGAGGCTCACGGTTTTGGAGGTTTCAGCCCATAGACAGTTGGCTCCATTCCTTGGGGCTTGAAGTGAGGCAAAACATCATGGTGGAAGAGTGTGGTGGAAGGAAGCAGCTCACATGATGATCAGAAAGCACAGAGAGAATCCACTCACCAGATACAAAATGTATACCCCCAAAGGGACACCCCCAATGACCCTCTTCCAGCCATACCCTACCCATTTCAGTTACCACTCAATCAATCCCACCAGGGGATTAATTCATTGATTGGTTTAAGGCTTTCGTAAACCAATTATTTTTCCTCTAACCTTTCTGGCATTGTCTCACATATGAGCTTTTGGGGGACACCTCACATCTAAACCACAACAGTCTTCATAGTTTATTCTTTTCTAGAATGTCATATAGATGGTTTCAAACCATAGGTAGCCTTGTAATATTGGCTTCTTTCACTTAGTAATATGTAAATAAGTTTCCACTATGTCTTCTCATGGCTTGACAGCTCAGTTTCTTTTAGGGTTGAATAATAAGTCTTTGCCTGGATGTACTGCAGTTTATTTATTCATTCACCTACAGAAAGATGTCTTATTTGCTTCTAAGTTTTGATAATTGTGAGTAATTGTGAGTAAAGCCACTACTTAGTCATATACTAAACATACATGTACAGATTTTTGTGCACATAAGCTTTCAATTCATTTGAGTAAATACCAAGGAGTGAAATTTCTGGATCATAGAATAAAAGTAATTTTAGTTTTATAAGAAATGCCAAAACTGTCTTCCAAAGTGATTGTATCATTTTGCATTCTCATCAGCAGTGAATGAGGATTCCTGTCGCTCCACATACTCACCCAAATTTGGTACTGTTGGTGTTCTGGATTTTGCCCTTTCTAATGGACCTAAACCGATATCTCATTGTCATTTTAATTTGAAGTTTCCTGAGGACATAAGATGTGGAGCAAATTTTCAAATGGTTATTTACTATCTGTATTTCTTTCTTGGTGAGGTGCCTGCTAAGGTCCTTGGTCCATTTTTTGATTGAATTCTTTGTGTTCTTATTGTTGAATGTTAAGAGTTTTTTTGTAGATTTTAGATAATAGTTTTTATCACGTGTCTTTTGCCAATATTTTCACCCAGTTGGTATCTGGTCTTTTCATTCTTGCAAAAGTGTCTTTTAGAGAGTAGGAACTAATTTTAATGAAGTCTAACTTATCAGTTCTTCCTTTTATGAATTACACCTTTGGTACCAACCCAGGATCATCCAGCTTTACTCCCATGTTTTGGTCTAGGACTTTTATAGTTTTATATTTTACCCTTAGGGCCTGTGATCTACTTTGAATTTATTTTTGTTAAGGGCCTAAGATCTTTGTCTAGTTCACCCTCCATCCTCCTTCCCCTTCTCCCTTTATCTCCTTCTTTTCTTTCCTCTTTTGAATGTGACTGTCCAAATGTCCCAGTGTCTTTTGTTGAAAGACTCTCCTTATTCTATTGTATTACCTTTGCTCCTTTATCGATGATCAGAGGACTGTGGGTGAATCCCATATTTTTAAACACATGAAAATTGTTGTCATTAAAGATTTACATTTATTATTATAAATGATTAATTTTGAACTTATTTGTACTTTAAATTTTACCTTCTATAGAATAATAGACTGTTTATCATTTCATAGTGAAGTACACATTCTTTTTCTTTAGTTACTGAAATTTTTATTTCTGAAATTTAAAAACTATTAACTAACTTTGTTAAAAAAAAAAACTGAGTTTGTTAAAAAAAAAAAAACTAACTCAGTGTTGCATGGTTTAGGTCTGATGATTAGTACAGTACCCTTGGCCCTTTGATTTTTGTCTCTTTGTTTCTGGACTCTTCTACATGTTACATACTCAGGGATATCATATCTTTTATTATACTCAGTTCCTTTTTTATTTCTTCTGCAGTTTTTGGAAAGCTTCTTAAAAGTGCCTTCCATATAATAATTTGAATTTCCATGGTGTTTTTTTTTCAATTATCTATTTCTGTTGCAAATTTTTAATTTTTAGGTGTACATTTTAGCTTTTATTCTTTCTTGGTCTTATTTCATTTTCTACCTTATAATTCATGATGACACTGAGGTCTTTTTTCCTACAAGATGTAGAACACATTTATTAGTATTTATCACTTCTTTTATTGACGTAAAATGTACTTGCAGTAAAATGCACACATTTTCAGAGCAATTTAAAAGTTCAGAAATATTTTCTATAGTTAATAGGCCAGTAAAAGCATAGAACTTTTCTATCACTTGAGAAAACTCTTTCTTGCAGCATCAGTTCCCCAACCCCAATTCTTACATGTTTTTTCCATCAATTACTTTTACCTATTCCTGAAAT
Source organism: Callospermophilus lateralis (assembly GCF_048772815.1). Lineage (NCBI taxonomy): Eukaryota > Metazoa > Chordata > Mammalia > Rodentia > Sciuridae > Callospermophilus > Callospermophilus lateralis. The sequence continues at coordinate 22,423,357 of NC_135320.1, forward strand.
TCATGTAAATGGAATCATACATACATTGTTTTTCTTTTGCTTGTTCATTTTCTTAAAGATGACTTTTGATGACCAAAATCTTTTATTTTGATGATATCCAATTCTTCACTTTCTTATGATTGGGATATTCCATGTCCTCTCTAAGAAAATGTTGTCTCCCTTCAGGCCATGGATATGTTTTCCTGTATTTTTATCTAGAAGTTTTCTAATTTTAGTTTTCATATTTATGTGTATAATAAATCTTGATTCATTTTTTTTGTGCTGTGTAAGGGAGAAATGCACTTTAATTTTTACCAGGCAGAATTCACTTAAAAGGCTCTTCTTTCAAGGGATATATGCAAAGATATATCTCTGGCCTTTCTTTTTCTTTTCTGTTGATTTACTTTCCTGTTCTTATTCCAATACGACCCTGATTTGATTACTGTAATCTATAAATTTTGAATTTAATAGTGTATTCCTCCACTTTGTTCTTCTTGTATAAAATTGCTCTTGTGACTTTTGTGTTTCTTTACAAATTTTAGGAACAGCTTGTCAGAAAAAAAAAAAAAAAACCTCGGGAATTTCATTGGGATTGCATTATAACTATATTAACACTTTAAAAAATTCATTCATCGAATTCAGGAGCATGCTGTTTATTTCCACTTATTTGAATCATCTTTGATATCATTCAAAGTTTATGTTTAATGGAGACTCTTACAATATTGTTAAATTTATTTCTAAGTGTGTATGTCTTCAATGCTATTTTAAGTGGTATTTTAGATATTTTATTTATTTATTCCCTTGACTGCTGCTCTATTAAAAAATTGATTTTTATATATTGACATAGTCTTATATAACTTCCATTTTAGATTTCCCTTTTGATCTTTTATCTTCATTTAAATTTTGCCATACTGTATATACTATTGTTTTTTTCTGGTTTCATATACTTCATATTTTCTCTCCTTTTTTTTTTTTTTTTTTTGTGGTACAGGGGATTGAACCTATGACCTTGTGTATGCAAGCAAAGCACTCTACCAACTGAGCTACATCCCCAGCCCCCATATTTTTTCAATGTAGGGAATACAAAAGCAAATGTCTGAAATTTACCAATTACTATTTTTTTGCGGGGGCGGGTACTGTGATTGAACCCCTCAGTGCTTAACCACTGAACTACATCCGCAGCACTTTTTATTTCTTTTGAGACAGGATATCACTAAGTTGCTCAGCGCCTCATTAAGTTGCTGAGGTTGGTTTTAAACTTGTGATCCTGCCTCCTCTGAGTCCTGAGCCGCTGGGATCACAGGTGTGCACCATTGTGCCTGACTACCTCTCTCTTATATAGTGAATCTTGGTTTAGCAACAGAAAATCCTCTTCCCCAGTCTCTGTATTTTCTATTTATTTTGTGATCTACAACTTGTTTATTTTTCTTTAAGTTAATGTTACTATGTTTTCTATTTTAATATTATGTTTTGTATTTTAATCTTATTTTCTTTGAAAGAAAACTGAAAAGTTTACATTGCATTTTTTTAACTGTGCTACTTACTATTTAGAATGCTTTTTTTCAAATCTGAAAAGAAATATCTTACAGATGAAAATTTCTAAAATCCATTCAATGAAACAGCATAATTAGAATTAAGAGGGAGATGGCTTCTGTTTTGTTTCTTTTGTTCTTTGATACCCTAAAATTATTTTCCAGCTTTCTATAACACTGTCAGACAGGTTAACTATATTGTGACCCCTTCCAGATGGTGTTCTTTAATATATCTGGGGAATTTGCTTGACTACATCAAGCATAATATACAAACTTTTGCTCCTCAAGAACATTTGGTATCCATTGCTTTTGATTTCTGGTAGCAAAAGTATCCCAAATGCTGTGTTGCTAGAGTATGATACATTTCACAGCCTCTCAGACATTTGGGGAATATTGATTGAGTAATATATTACTGACCAAAGAAGAGAGCTGAAGCTTATCTATGGAGTTTCCCTGTTGATTTCTACTTCATTGTTTCTAGCAGAAACATCTCAAGGAGTATGGAAACCATTGACTCCATTTCTTGGTGTCAGTAGTAATAAACTGTTTATTTTGATTGGCATGACAAGAGTGTGGAAAGAAGAAGTTCTCCAAATATATACAGGTATAGTCACCTTAGTTTAGCATTAGGCTTTAATTTTTTAATTAAAATTTAAAATTTCATTTTGAATTTGTACATGATCACAGTTTTATCAAAATGATAATTTTCTTGAATGTAATAAAGAAAACAGATAAAGTCATAATTCAAATGTACTGAAATCTAACTGGTTTTAGGAAGAAAGAAACTTTCTGGATTTGAAATATATATATCAGTACAAAGTAAGTTAGAACTAAGTCATATGTGCTACTGGCTGTCAGACTGTGACAAGAAACAGGAAACTAAAAAACTACTTTTTCCTAGTAGTTATAGTACTTTAAGGCTTAAAGTGGGTTTAAAAGTATTATCTGAAACATGAGAAAAATTGCACTTACAGTATCAATTTTCTAGCAAAGAGAGTCCCTTTGGGGTTCTTCCTTGGATGCCAAAATAATGAGGGAAAGAATCCATTTAAATTTTTCTTTTCCATGTCCTCTCTCTCTTTTCTCTAATTTGGCATATGTATTATCTGAACTGCAGGATAGATCTATTTAAGTTCCCTTAATTTCCTAAGATTTGAACTTAGAAAAATAGACAAATGAGTTTTCAATATAAAGTTCATGCCCTTATACTTCCAAAGCAATGTGGATGAAGAAGATAAAGATATTCCCTAGGAAATAATTTTTTTAAAGTACCCACTTATTCCATGCACACAATAAAAATCCAGCCACAAAAAAAAAAAAAAAAAAAAAAAAAGTTAGAAAGCCAGTCTGTAGGCCATATGAGGTGGAAATGTGACCCAACCTCACATCTGCGACACCAGACCCCTGCAGCTCAACAGACATGATGCCTTTCTTTGTATCGTCTTCATTGTTTGTTCCATGGGGTTTTTCTGACCTCAGGAACATCCTCATGAGAAGAAGTTTATCTAAAATTCTGTCCAGAGATAACTTCTAGCATCTTTGATGTTCTAAGATAAGCATTCTAATGTTCAGAGTTTTTCTCTGAGTTTCAATTGAGTTTTTGCATTTTTTGAAAAGCAAACTTCTTTTTTAAATGATTAAGACTTTATTTTGTTCACATTTGACTTTTCAAATACTTTACTTTTTTTTGTGTTACTCAATAGGCATATGGCATATGGTATGGCAAAACCAAAAATTTTCCACTGCCGTGGGAAGTGTGTCTTTGAAAATCTGTATGTTTCCAAGGAGTAATATGATTACAATAACATTATTTTAATTAAAAATAAAGAAACCTAATTTCAACTCTCAGCTAAAAAGTAGACAATATTTATTTATTTATTTATCTATCTATTTATTGTTGTGCTGGGGATTGAACCTAGGGCCTTGTGCACAGTGATTTCTATGAAAAAGGTATCAGAACTGAAAAAAAAGTAGAGAATTTTAGAGCTTGCAGGATTCATAGCAACTACATGTACACTGGGATCCAAAACTACACATACCTTGGGAAATTCTTGGAGTTGAATATTACAATAGTTGATCCACTCATATTAGGAGTTTTTGTGTTCCTGCTTGCCTTGGTAGCCTATTTTGTTGGACTATCTTTTTAGTAGAGTAGTAAGCCTTGGAATATAGAAATTACCTCAATATTGTTGAGGAAGTAGGATCAGTTGGAGGTAATGTCTCCCTCCAAGACAAACGTTGGTTTGCTTGTAGCAACTTATAAAAGACTGGGGCTTCCAAGGTTTGTGATTAATTTCCTGTACACTATACACATGTGTGCAGACATCAATGGATCTCATTATGTTATCCATGGGAATTGAGGTATAAGGAACTAGCATACAAAAATTCGAATACTCTGCCTACTGCTAATGCTGTGATAAATTGACCTTCTTCCAATATAGGCGCATATATGCTTTCACTGTTTTAATCAGCTCTGCAGTCACAGTGATCAAAATGTCTGAAAAGAAGAACTCAGAGGAGGGAAAGTTTATCATGGGCTCACAATTTGAGGTCTCAGTTCATATATGGCTTAGTCTATTGCTCTGGGTCAAAGATGACACAGAACATCATGGCTGAAGGGCAAGTGGGAAAAGATACTCAGCTATTGGAAGCCAGGAAGCAGAGAGGTGGAAGGAGGCAGGTTTCAGGGAAGATGAATCCTTCCAGGGCATGCACTCAAGGACCCACCTCTTCCAGCCATGCACCTTCTGCCTACAGTTGTCACCCAGTCAGTCCATTCAAACTAGGAACTTTTTAGGTTATATCTCTCATTATCCAATCACTTTGCCTCAGAACATTCCTGCATTAACTCAGGAGTCTTTGGGGACAGCTCATATCCAAACCATAACAGCCAGCATATATGAAGTTGTAGCAGACCATCTTATTGGCTTGCAAGTAGACTAAAAATCTTAGACCTCTCAGTTCTTGATACTTATCAGGATGTTAAATATGATTAAATTGATTAGAACACTGTACTAAAATGATAATAAATACCAGATCACTAAAGTTTAATTTTAAAACTCCAACAGCATAAAGTTCCATCATGCAACTGATCACATTAATAATTTAACTGGAGAAAATTATATCATCAAAAGAGAGCAAAAGTATTTGATAATACCTTAACAAATGTTCCAGATTAATAAATCTCAGGGAAAGATAACTACACAAGGAGAATTTTTAACTTGATAAAGATTAAACACTAAAATTTACAGAAAACATCACATTAAACAGAGATAAAACTTGAGATGCATTCCCCTTATGACTCAGAACATGACATTGCAGCTCAGCATGATCACTGTATTCAAAACATCAAGGGAAAGAAAAAAATGTAAGGATAAAATTGCAATATGCATTTAATAAACTACAGAGAAAACCTAAAATAGTTAACACATATGCACAATAAATAAGAGGAGTCAGCAATTTTGTAAGACCAAGAAAGATTAAGTTATAAAGCTCAAAACCATCCCTCTTCGCCAGAAATAACTAACTAGGTTTTAGAAAATTGGATGCAATCACAATAAAAACCCAATCAACAAATTGTCCAGGAAATAACTCCAAAAAGATCAAGATCTCTATGAAGATGCATTTAAAATCACACAAAAGTAATAAAAAAGCGTTCAATCGATAGGTATACTAAATTGATCTAAAGATTGACTGTAATTCCAATCAAAACACCAAAAGGAAATTTTATAATTATAAAAGTAATTATAATTTTTAAAATCTTAAATGTATTACTGTAGATATGTGAAATGTATAAAGAAAGAAAATACAAAGAAAGGATGCAAGGGGGGAAACTCTAAAGTTAGTGGAGAGGGACATTGCAGGGACAAATGTGTCAGGGTGTCCTGAACTGTACCAGATGATTGATGCCCCAGGATATATACTTGTAAGTTATTTTAAAAAGGTAAATCAGTAAGTACTTTTCTTTACACTTTAAAACATTATCTTCTTTTGAAGGTTCTTTCTAACAGTATTCTTATGCAAGGCATTATAACTTATATTTCAATTTAAGAATAACTAAATACCTTCATCATAAAAGACAACAATCTTCATGAAATTATACAGCTCCAGTCTTTATTCACAATCTGACCATGGGCAATTCATTTATATTCTTAAGTTCTTTAAGTCATACCATATTCAATTGAGAAATGCAAATAATACTATGTGCTTTATACATTTGCAAGAATTGCACAAGCACATGTAGGTGGAGGGAATTTGTGTTGCACCTGTCACATTATGTGTGCTTGGGAAATACCATTTCCTCTATGCACTGTGTTCTTAAATATTCTGCTTCTTTCTGTACTCTATACCATGGATGTTTGCATTCATCCTTCTCTTCCTATAATTCTGTCAAATGTTGCTTTTCATCTTTAAAGACAATGCTAGATTCTTTGGGAGGGGATGATAGGGGATGATGACTATATCTTCTGGGTCGGGTACTCTCTTTATTTAAATGATTTCCCCTTTCCATATGGTATGATAGGCTATAGAGTGAGATAGTTTGGGTCTAGTTTGGGTTACCTGTTGGAATACACTGTAATGTGCATGAGCAACCATGTGACATTAGTCTATGGTTTAACTTGTTCCCCACCAAACTTCAGAGGACCTACTAATTATGAAATATCAGGGAAATTTAAGCATTCTTTTTTTTCCTGTCCATCTTGTCTTGGTGAAACTAATGCCATTATTACCATCAGTGAGGTGGAGCTCAGTTCCCTTTAAGACAATACTGTGATGATTTTTTTTCAAAATCTCTTCATCTTACTGGATGGTCTAATTTACTTGATATTATTCAAATGTGCAAAGAAATGTACCTTTTGATTTTCTCTTACATCTAATGTTCCTCTCTTGGTCTCTATCCCAATGGGTAATGGTAAAAGAAAATAAATGAAAATAACAGTATTTTGTCAAATAAAAGAGTTAGACTCTTTAATTCAGTAGGATGCTTGGTTTTTGTTTGTTTGCTTTCATGACTTGGACTCTTTCACATCATACCTTAGTTGATCAGATTTTCCTTGCTTCCCCTTGATCTTTCCAAGATGGTGATTGGTTATATATAAGCAGCAATAGAGAAAGGGGCCTTCAATTTCCATGGTCCTGTTTCATGGTTTTCTCCTGCATTGTGATTGGTCTAATCTTGGCCTGTGCCATCTCTCTCTCCAGGCTTTTGCAAGTGCATCACCCATCTCAATCATTTAAGGTTCATTTCTAGGGCTATGTAAATATCACTGGCTAGAACTTTACCCTGATTTTATTTATATATATAAAATAAAATATCATATATATATATATATATATATATATATATATATATATATATATATATATATATATATATATATATATTTGCAGACTCAAATCTTGAGGGCTTTCATATGTAGTTGGAGGTTTTAATGATTTCAATTTTAATGGTTTAATGATTTCAGTCTCTTGGTACTGGCTCTCAGAGGGAATAAATATTAGGATTCTTTCATCTCCCATCTCTCTTCTTTTCCATCATTCTCTTTTGTCAAATATGCTGAGACTTTCCTCCTGCTCCAGTATAATAGGAACGTCTATTAATCAATAACCTGAGACCTCTCTATTTTGACTTGGAGATCAAATCCCTATGATCTACTTCAAAGACCAGATTTACTAAACTAATGGAAATTAAAGGGAATAAGGAATACTTCTTTCTTAATAAAATTGTTTCTGATAAATCAGAAAGTCATACTCGGGATTTTTAATGTCCTTTCTTCCTTCTTTCGTTTCTCTTTCTTCCTTCTGAGCTTTCCTATGATTAGCCAAAGTCTGTGTCTTTAATCACCAAATTTTACTATTTTCAAATTTACTTGAGTCTGGACACTTAAAGCACCCAGGACTGGGGCTGACCAATTTTTTTCTAAAGGGCCACATAGTAAATATGTGGCCTTGCAGGCCATAGAGAATCTGTCACAACCACTCAACTCTGCAGTTGTAGTACAAAAATAGCCCTAGGGAATATGTAAACTAGTGTCTGTGGCTGAGTTACAATAAATCTTATTTTATGAAAGGAGGAAAGAAATTGGATCATAGTTCGCAAATCCCTGATCAAAATGCTGTGTGCCTAGTCCTTTGTTCAACAAAGGAAAAATAAGTTTTGAGAAATTCTTCAGTCATAAAACAGATTCGAGAAGGTTCAGGGAAAATATTAAACATATTATGTTTTTCAAAAAGAAAATAAAACCATCTTAATTTGAGTTGCACCTCAACATTGTTGTGTTCTCACTTTATAATTTAGGGTCCTGTTTTAGAAGAAGAATGTGAAGAACCTTAGGGATGAGTAGAAGTCTCTCTGGCCAGAGCAGTCAGCAGTGTGGCTCTGTCCATCTGTTCTCAGTGAATTGAAAGGTATTATCAATATCTGAATAGATCAGGTAAATTAATAGATTTTTGTTATCAGGTTTAGCTAGCTCTCACAAAATAGAGAGGTGGCTTGAAAGACTTCTGAATACAAGTAATAGATTAAAGATAATGCTAGCCATGAAAACATAAGTAAGCAAGAAAATGGCAGAAGTGTCTCCTTTTTGTATGGTATAAGACCTCTGGCAACCACATGGAGTAGCAAAAATTATAATAATTGTCTCACAAGTAACAGTACAGTTTTTTTTACATAAGTGCACATTTCTCTTTAAAATTATAGAGAATGTAGGTTATTTGGAAAGATGTATCAAATAAAAATCTGGCTATGAATGCTCTCCCCGATGTAGAAAGGTCCAGAATCAAAACCAGGTGCAGACTACAAACTTCCTCTGTAAAATTTTCCCCTTCTCTCTGACTTGTGTGCATTTCTGTGTGTGTATGTGTGTGTGCTTAGAATCAAAACATCCATCTTCAGTTCTTAGTATTGGTATTTGTGGTAGCCAGCCTCTTAGATGGTCCCCCAAAGATCCCACTTCCTGGTATTCACATTTTCATGGAAATTCCTGTGCTGTCAGGGTTGAATGGGGTGATTAATAGAATATAGAGGAAGTGATAGTATGTTGTCTCTCAGGCTACCTCATAGACATTGTACCTTCTGCTTTTCTTCTTCTTTCCTCCTAGGTTCCATGTTCTGGAGGGAGTTAACTGCCATCTTATAAGGACACTCCAGCAGCTTACGGAGAGGTATTCTTGGAATACATCAGTGAGTATTCTTGAAATGAACCCTGCAGTCCCATCAAGCCAGTAACTGCAGCCTCACAGATACCCCCAGTCATAACCACCAAATTTTCTGCCCCAAAATGTCTGACCCACCCAGATTGTGAAGTAATAAATTACTACTGTTTTAAGTCACTAGGTTTTAGGATATTTTTAATGCAATGTAGATGACTAATATAATATTGTGACTCATGGCAAAACAAAATACAAGCTACTGCCTGTCTCCTTAATATTTTAGTGAATATTCTCCCCTTATTTATCATGAGAATCCAGTTTATTATTTAACCCATAGATCAAAAATGTCTTCTGTTCCGCTCTCGAACCAACTGAGTTCACAAATTAGTCCATAAAATTCCCCTCTGTCTTTCAAAGTTTCTGCCTTGTTCCATCACTTCTAGGAAGCCACAGGGTGGGTTTCTGTCTCTCTCCTCTAGGAATCCTCTCCACCCTGTTGCTTTGTTCCCATTTTGCTAAATATACTGAAATACAAGCATCCTGAGGGCAGGCTTACTTTGCCCACTTTCAAGTTTCTGCCTACTGTCGCCTGCTGATGTTGGGGCTCAGAAAATGATACACTGATGGGGAGGCTCTAGATGCAGCCTCAGAAGCAGAGTTTCTAAACTTCTCCTGCCCTCCTGTCTCTTACTCTTCTTCATTCTCCCCTGAGGCAATCCAGAAAAACTAAAATGTTTCTTGCCCCTAGGCATTTCATAGACCCAGAATCCTTGTCCCCAAAGCCAGCCATAAAAACTAAAATGTTTTACTCTCACTTCCCCCCCCCCCACTTTCTGTATAGGAGCTAGACATAAATAATAATCTGACCTACTTTGTTTGGTTACAAGACATAAGAACCCCATGCCGGAAAGGATACTGTTCCATGTCTGAAAAGGAAGAAATCCTACAACCAACGGGTCAAGAAGCATCTGCACAGACAGGCTTCGCTAGGTACTCACCAGCCTCCAGTTTGTTCTATTAGATCAGATGCTATTTGTCCAATAATATGTCTGCACAGCTGTACATCCTTCATCAAATCTAAGCATAAAAATGGACAGTTCAGCCTGGGTCCATTGGTCTTCAATTTAAAGTCTCCTGTGTTGTGTAAAACTATGACCGAACAAATTTATTAGGATGTTCTCTTGCTCACCTGTCTTATGTTACAGGGGTGTTGGTCCTAACTTTTATGATGAACAAGAAAGGGATTACCCTCTGTTCTGCCCCTACAGTGAGCATCAAGGTCAATGATAATAGTTTGAACAATGATGATCTTTGTTCATAAATCTTAGTATTTGGTTCTAGAGAAAATAAGCGAATTTCCCAAACAGAGATGGGCTTGCAATGGTTTTCAGATCTTCTCTTTCTCCATTTCCACATCTCCACTTTAAAGTGACAACAACAAAATAATGTTGGCACGACAGTTAATAGGCTGCACAGGCAGAGGAGAAAAGGGTTATATCCATGTTCATTATGGAATCCTCTAAGTCCCATCACAACTTAATTTCTGCTTATTATTTTATCATGCCAAATATTCCATTTTTCAGCAATAAGAATTGAGTTTTAAAAAAGAAAAAAGAAAAGAACACCAAGACCAGAGGAAGTTATAGTCATGATTTATTTTAAGATCCATGTTTTAAACAATATTTCCCTTTCCAGATTTCTGGACAATTTTGTCAGAGGGAACACTCCACCTGCCGGGTGTTTCTCCCCCTTGATCCTGGCTATAATTATGAGTAATGACTCCCAGCTGTTCTCCTTGTGGTGCATTTGTTTTTTCTGTGCATTTGGTACTGATGAGACAGGACATTGAAGGTAGGGACATGTACATGTGTAGATATTCCAAATATACATATGGAAATGTATGTTTATATGCATGTAGTTAGGATTTCTACAGAAAGCTATTCATGTCAGTTGGTGGGAAAAAAACCAATTCACCTACTGAAAAGAATGGATATTCTATTTTGCTCACCTCTCATTCTTTGATCAGGTTCCGTCCAACTTTTTTTCTCCAAATTCGATCAGGACAGAAGCTTTGTTGCAACAATTTCAATTGAGTTTAGGGGACAGAGTTTTAGGAGTCAATCAGTCTGAGGGTACCATTTAAGGGTTAGGGACAGAGCTTCTAATTCTATCTATGCTGTATATTACAAACAGTAGGCACAACAGAATAAATATTTGTTAAACCAGAAAAAGAATTGATGCACCAAATTATAATCTGTGAATACAGAGTCAGAAATAAGTATTCCTCAATATTCTACCTCAGCAGTTTTATCATCATTACATGATAGAGATCGGTATATCCAGAATTTTTTTAAAAAATTTTGAGGTTAAGTAACACACTTTATGATTCATCATGATTAGTAAAAGTCACTTACAATGAGCATGCAATTGGTTAAGTAGATGCCAGAGGGTTAGGCCACATTCCTAGGCATGCCCCTTTCCCCTCTTCCACTCAAGAATGCAAATTGAAATGAAAATAAGATAAAGTAATGATAATGTGTTTGGAAAACTTTGCTCTTGTTTCAACTTGAAAATAGGCATAACTTATATTTTTCAATATTCGTAATTACAAATTACAAAAGTCCTCATAGCTATAGAGATGTATGAATGTAATATATTTACATCTTTGGTGAGAACCATTTTACTACACGTGGTCTGTTGACTGTGAAAGAAATGGAATTCAAATGACATGTTGAAAAATATCACTGTGAGGATTTGGAAATAGATATTAATTTAAATAGGCATCTGGGTCATTACTTACCTGAGGAATTCATTGAGTTCAGCACCATAGAGTGAATTAAAAAAATGTCTTAGATTCAGAGAGAACAGGGTTCAAATACTACTGGTTATATGGAGTTGGACAAATTACCTACATCCTCTAAGCTTCAGTGTAAGTAGGGATAATAATTTACAAGTAGCTAGAAATACTAAATTAAGTAATCATGTAAAAGTCTGAAGTTTCTCTCACATCAGATATCAAGTCATCTCTCCTTGTGGATTCAACCAATTGCTGATTGAAAATATTTGGAGGAAAAAGCTACTTCTATATTGAACACATACAGATTTTCTGCTTGGCATTATTCCTAAGTAATACAGTATAACAACTTTTTGCCTAAGAAGTTTTTACATTATTTTAGGTATTATAAGTGGCTAGAGGTGATTTAAAGTATTCAGGAGGATGTGCACAGGTTATGTGCACATACAACACCATTTTGTATTAAGGGACTCCAGCCTTTGTGGATTTTGATATCCCTGGGTTCCTAGAACCAATCCTCTGTGGATACTGAGGGACAACTGTATATCCCAATTGTCTTCCTGCAAATCATTCATTTTTCCCCTTACGTTTTGACTATTGTGTATTTCTGCTATAGAAGATAATTATGCTACTCCAAAAAAGGACAGTAGGAGACCAAAATATCCTACCTTCAATATGGCTCTTTGGCACAGGAATGACTTGGAGCTGATTATTTTGAGAAATAGCAGACACCACACACAGAAAGGCTCTAAAAACAGCATAAGTTACCCCTTTTTAAGGGAAATTTACATCTATAGAGGAAATTTCCACTTGTGTGTGTCCCTCTTCCTCTGTACCAGGAAGAGAAGACTGACTAAATTACTAGGGACATTGAAGGAGAAAGCACTAATTTGAACCTGAATAACAAACCTTACTTACTCTTCTTTACTCTGCTTTTCCTGATCATCTCCCCATAACTTGCCTCTTCACAGTTTGGTTTCATGATGTAACAGAAGGTGCTACTTAAGCCAGGTTTCTAAGCCACTTCTTTGAAATATACCCATTTCCCTGGGTGTCTCATGAGTTATGCATGTTAATAAGCTTCTGTGTGTGTGTGTGGGGGGGTCCCATTTTATTTTCTGATGGAAGCCCCATCAGAGAACTTACAAGGGTAGAGAAAAAGTGGTATTTTCCTTCTCTACACTGCTTGGTACTCACACTTATCCTTTCTTGTGCTTTTCCAAGTTTCGTAGGAATTAGAAGACAGGAAAATACTTTATTGATTTGTGAACACAGATCATTGTTGTTCAAACTATGATCATAGCAGCTGGGATTCTGTATGGAATTTAGTTCCTCCAATGAGCTGAACTGGCAAGAAATTTGGAAGGTAGAAAACTGGTAAAGGCCATTTGGCCTCTGGCAGTGAAAATAGGCTTCAGAAATGTGCACTTTCACTATGTGACCTCCACTGATGCACCCCACTGCCAGCCACCATCTTTGGGTCTGCCCGACCGTTCTGCTGAGTAGCAGAAGCAGGAAGAACACTCTCACCTTCCTCTCACTTTTTTTTCTCCTAAAGCTGATCATAAAACCTAGGAAATCTTATCTGACTTTACCCTGACGCAGGTCATCAGACACTCTTTCTAGAGCATCCCCCCACCGCCCCCACAGGAAAGGAATATCATTATCTCTGAAGGCACAGGTCACAGAGATGAATCTGAACGCTTTGCTAAGTCCTCCCTCAGTTTTACTCTTTCCTTTTTCCCCCCCATACTTTTTAACACAGTGATACTTCTCCACAATTATCCACTTCCTCAAACCTTGTATAGGAATTATACAGGTTTATTATTTTCTTTAGGTTTTCATTTCTTTATGAAATTCCTTATGTCACATAGAACTTAAGTTAAATTTGTATGCTTTTTTCACCTTCCTCTGTCTTTGTCAGCTTTCCTTTCAAACCCAGCAAGAGTCTCTAAGAGGGGTAAGGAAAATCTATTTCTCCCCTTTATATTTACTTCCCTGTATTAAATCACTCTGCACTTGAAATAGCTAGGGGTTTTTTCCACACTTAACTTTAAGTAATACACTTGCCACATTAGGTTCCAAACCTGTTCTAGACATTGGGTATTTATTAATTTTTTTAAATATCTTTATTTTATTTATTTATTTATTTTATGTGGTGCTGAGAATCAAACCCAGTGCGTCACATGGGCTAGGCAAGCACTCTACCACTGAGCCACAAACCCAGCCCTTAGACATTAGATATTTAAAGTAGGAAAAAGTTTTCTCTTTGAAAAGCCTAGGGAGTAGGCAACTCCATCATCAGAAAAATCAATCTCTTCATTTATTTGCAAGGAAAGTTATCTCTTTTCTGGAGAAAATTAAATTTTATAATTAATAACTATGATACATATTATTCAATTTCTCATCTTCTCAGAAGTAATTAAGTCTATCTTATCATAATGTATTGATATTAGGTGTTGATTGCACTGGCAGACATAAAGAAACAATTAGAATTCTCTACCACTTAATATTCTCATGATATCTGTCCTTTCCCACAAATTGTAAAAGCAGAACACACCTGGAACGTGATTCAACCTGATTAAAAACCCTGAGTATGAGGTTATAGTTGTATTGATAGCATTTACTGTAAAATTTGCTATTTTTTTCATTACTCACAATTAAGTTTAAAACAAATTCTCAAGTCTAATGATTTAATGTCAATGTAATATAATATCAATGACCAACTATTAACAAGACAAATAAGTACCTTTGGTCTCTCCCCTTCTCCTTCCCTCTTCTCCTCCTTCTCTTTCTCTTTTCTTTTTACAATTTTAAAAGGTGGAAGTTGAATAGTTTCTTTCATCCCTGAAATCTCTGACATTCTGCTTCTCTCTTTAAGAAAAAAATAAAATCTTTTTTCTGTAGGAATTTTGTCCAAAATCTTCTTTCTAGTTCTGGGAATGAGTAATCCTCTTTCACTTACTATCTATATGTAGCTCTTCTGTTCATCTATATATAGCCCTTGTGGCTCATTATATATATTTGTTCTAGTTTCTAAATTTACTATTAATTTACATTTCAATGCCCTATGAGCTGTCATTTATAAAATAACTTGTCTTTGATTTCTCTAAGACCAAACGAAATTGGCAGCCTGGGACTTAATGACTTAGATAAGCTATAATGAACAGATTTAATCTAATCTATATTAGGGGATTCTTGAAATACTGGGTTGAGAATTTGACTCAGGCAAAGTCTGGGATCAAGAAGAAGAAGAAAAAAAATGCCATGTTCATTTACCTTAGGTTGCAACAGAGAAAAGTAGGATCACATCTGCCTTGTACTCTTCATCCTTGTTCTAAAATTTACCTATTCAGTCATCCCTGCCTGGAAGCAGCTCTCAGCCTGGTGTAGCCTTCAGATGGGAAGCAGGTGTGCATTTCCAACCAGCTCCCAGCTGCGGCTGCTGTTGCTGGTCTATAGAGCACACTTGAAATATCAAGGTTGAAGACAAAGAAGAAGATGAGGAGGAAGAAGAAGGAGGAGGAGTAAGAGAAAGTTGACTATGCAACTTTACAAAGGTTAAACCATCAGAATAGATTTTGAAGGCAAAAAAAGGCCAAGAGAGCAGCCCAAGGGCTACTAAAGTCCTAGGCCAGAGTAGGGCCTGACTCTGGGGAGTCGCAATAGACCACCAGCTCTAGACCTTTGCTCCAAAAATCAGATGGGAAAAAAATGATGGTGGAAAGCAGGAAAGGACGTTATTTAGTATAGCTATACTTGGAAGGCAAGCCTGTAAGTGTCCTCAGCTCTGTCTTCCTGGACACTGACCAGAATTTTAGGTTTAAATAGGGGAAGAAACTAAAGTGGAGGGAACAGAAATCTGCATAGTGAACCGGTCTCAGTCAACCTGTGGTCTGGTTGATAGTCGTGCCAGGTCTAGTTCAGGGAAGGTCCACTGGCCCCGGGAACCCGTTAACACTAGAGGGGGCACCTCAGGTCTCACTCTGAGATGATTGCTTCTGGTTCTGGAAGGCAGCCTCAGTTCCCATCATGAGATAATTGCTCCTGCTGGGGATGGGGGGCATTCTCATCACCATCAGGTGGTCTTCCTGCAAGGCCCACTGTTTCTAGAATCTTGAAAATATCTTAGCTCCTCTTATCTTGATGTCTTTAGCCTTGAAGGAGGAGAATTACCAGTGTCAGATGGACACTCCTTAAATGTTTACCATGTCTACGTACCCAGTTGAGCTGGAATCCGACCCAAAGTTTGAAGCAGAAAGGAGACAGATACAGAATGAAGGCAAAGATGCTGAGATTTTATTCTGCTTTTAGTTACCTCCCTGGACATCTGCAGGCTTTGGTGAAGTTAGTGCTTTTAAGCTATAACAGTTTCTTTGTCCCTATTACAAAAGTTCAGCTGACCCCCAAGAGAGGTATTACCTGGAACAAAGCCATGAGGAATAAATTTAAAGAAGTATTAGTTTCTTTGGAATTACTGTGTCTTTATATTATGATAAGGAAGATTAAGTTAGGTCTAAATAGAACCTGTTCATTGCTTCTGTTAGGTTGTTTTTTGTATTGTTTAATTAATTTATTTTTTGGTGGGGGGAGGTACTGGGATTCAAGCCAAGGGCAATTTAATACTAAGCCACAAACCTATCTATTTTTATTTATTTGTTTGTTTTGAGAAGGAGCCTCACACTAAATTGCTGAGGAGACTGGACTTGAACTTGTGATTCTCCTGTTTCAGCCTCCCAAACTGCTGGGATTACCGGTGAGCACCACTGTGCCCAGCTTCTATTAGCAATTTAATGATTGGAAATGTTTCAGACAAGCAATTTAAAATTTTGCTTCCATCAGGTTATTTTTATTTTTTGCTCCCACAGAGTTTGATAAACATGGTTTAGGAATATCATCTTCTCTCACTTATATCAAGATGAACCAAGGAAAAACATTTTCTGTGCCTGCAAGCACAGAGAAATGTACACGGTCATAGCCATAAATAATAAAGGGTTAGAACCTTACAGGGACAAAAACTCAGTGGGGTTGAGTCTGGAACAGCAATCATTTAAATACGTGCCACTCCTTAATCTCATTTGTACACTAAGAAAAGAGATTTTTCTATGTGATTTTGGAAGTCTTGTGCTATGATGTTTTTGCTTTTTGTTTTGTTTGTTTGTTTTGGTATAAGAGATTGAACCCAGGGGCACTAAATATGAGCCACATCCACAGTCCTTTTTAGCTTTTGAGACAAGGTCTTGCCAAGTTGCTTAGGACTTTTCTAAATTGCTTAGGCTGACTTTAAACTCATGATCCTCCTGTCTTAATCTCTGGAGCTGGTGGAATTACAGGTGTGTGCTATCAATAGGAATACTGTGCTGTTTTCTTAAGCATATGCTTTGTCCTTTATTCTTACATTTTAAATAACTGAAGATTGATATTAGAAGATACTACAAATAGAAAAGTAAACATAATATGGTGAGAATTATGCTATTTTTAAAATGTGTAACTCTTAAATAATATATATTTTTACATACTTTTTACACACATAATTACCAGTGTAAATATGATTAGAAATTTGATTAGAAATGCAGCCATCTGAAATTCAAACATACTAGTGACATTCGAGTATGTATGATATATTAGTGGCAAAATGATTGGGAAAACAAGGCAAAACCTGTTAACTACTTAAATTCTTCTTCAAACTATAGGTCAGTATTGGAGTGTGTGTGTGTGTGTGTGTGTGTATTTATTTATCATATTTTATCTATAATAAACCACAGATATCTTTCACTAAATATTTTGTTTTAACTGTTTTGTTTTTTTCCTCCTGGACCTAAGTTACCCACAAATATATTAACAAAAGTCTCTTAAGAAACTTGCCACCCTTATGAAAAAGGAACACCAAGTTCATTCTAGATGCATTAGGGAAATCATATCCATGGTACCCTCTGATATAAAAGAATCATACATCCTGACAAAGGTAATACCTTTGTAGTAGTCTAGGGTAAATCTAAACCACCAATTTCCTACTGAAATCACGTCCAATGATACACCCATTTAAGCAGGAAATCTGCAATGAAGTCATGTTACTTTACTTGTAGCCTCATTAGGCACCACAAGAAAACTGGAAAGTCTAAGGTATATCTTGACATTGTAAATATTACTTAACCCTATTCACAAAACTTCAAATGCTTTGTTTCTTGTGTCCTGAATACATTCACAATTTGTTAAGTCTCAAATAAAATTTGAATTTAGCACCAACTTATCTTGGAAAATGAGTGTGACCCTTCCTTCTTTCATTTTTTTCTTCTTTTCTCCTTTTTTTAAAGTTATTTAAAAACTGGATATAAATGAAATCCCCCTTGTGACTGTAGTGGAAAATGAAATGGAAAAAACATGTAAGAATACAGAACAGGATAAAAACCTTACAATGCTAGCCTCATGAGAGAACCACTGTTCACATTTCAGCATATTTTCTTCAATATGTATATGCTAAACATTTTCTTTAAACTTTGCAGAAAGCAAAGAGTAGAAACAGTGTTTTTAAATGATACTTTTCACATAAAAGAATATTGTATATAACATTTAATTTATAATCCAGCTTTCCACTTTAATAGCATACATCATTTTTTTTTCTTCCTGTGTGGGGTTTACTTACATGGTACACATACTCACTCTTTTCTTTTTGAAAACTAGTTTTTTGCAATTGCAAATCAAAAGCACTAGCACCCCCTAGTGGCTTAACTGATTTTAAGCACAAAGGCATATCCATAAACTTGTCTGAATTTTCTTAATAATGCATATAATAATTGAAAATATCATGTTTTAGTATCTAATTTAATGTTTTGTTATTTCCAAGTATAAGTGGATAATAAACTAGTTAAAATGTTTAAAGTAATATACTGATTTAAACACAATTTTAATACTTTGTTACATAATTTTTCTATCCCTCTTCATAATAAAAAATATATTTAAATCACTTAAATTTATTTTTAAAATAGGTTTTTCGATTTGCATATGTATAAATCTGTTGGGGTTTTGATTAAAAGCAAATTATGGTTTTAAAAGTTTAGGTGGGACTTGAGATTCTGTATTTCTCATAAACACCCCAAATTTACCAATGTGAAGCTCCAAGCAGCCCTCTCTGAATACTAATAGATTAAAATTTATTTAAATTTGTGTATAAATTATTTTAAAATATTTACAAATATTCCATATAACTAATGGTATAGTTACATTTTAAAAAGACAAATGTTCTAATAATTAACAGATTCATGTGTATTTTAATATACTATTTTATATTAATAAGTCCAAAAAAAATCTCCCAGTTGTATTTCTCTTTGATGCCTTTTCAATTTAGAAATATGAAAACATAAAGCTACTTTGATATACAATTTACCTTTAAATGTTTATCACCTAGTAGATTTTCATGGAAATATTTGCCTGAGTCAAAATTCAATCTGCAGAATGAATTTCAACTGTATTGTTTTTATCTGGACTAAATGTCAAAGGGACAATGCATTTAGCACAATTTTTAGGCACACTTTTAGGCACACAATAAAAACTTTATAACTTCTAGATATTATTGTATTATTCCATAAAATATAGTATTTAAATGCAGCCTCCAACTATTATAGACTTATTAATGATTTTTTTAGGCAACAATACTGAAAGAATTATGGCTAAGAAAGAGTAACTAAAAAGTGGTGCCTCTTTCTGCTAAGGGAAACTCTACCTATTACCTGTGACATTAAATAGCCAAAGATGCTTGGTTTGAGTAACCTCCTATCCCTAAGTTTGTCTCATAGTTAGAAGAAAAGAAATCACTTGAATGCTAGATGGATGCATTTTACTATTTAAATTTTATCATTTTTTCACAGATTATATAAGCCTTAAATGCTAAGGAAAAGGTTATTATTTATTTTTATTTTTCAAAATATGCTGTATTTGTGCATTATAGTTGGACATACTAGAATTCATTGTCACATATTTGTACATGCACACAATATAACAAAAAAATTTAGTCAATTTTGTCCTCTAGTACCTCTCTTTTTCCTCCTCTTTATCCTCCCCCTATTTTTAATATTTCCATTTTATTATAACTTATTTTAATAATCATTATTTCTAGGAAAGCAGATAGAAAAGAGAATGAGATTATGTGTATTAAAAGAACATTTAATTGGTGATAAGTAACAGTATATTACTCACTTATTTCTATCTTGGAATACAAATAAAAGCAAGGTTACTACACAGGTGCTAAGAAACATGGGGAATAATAATAATTTTTGGTGTACAAATAACACAATTATATTTATAAAATGGAGAAGAAAACAAAACCCTACTAGAATTATGTTAGTCCACCATACAAAAAGCCAAGCCTGTATTATTATCTGAGTTGTTCAAATTAGAAAATCAAAGTATAAGGACATTAATAACGTACCTTATCACTAGGAGCCAATGATACAATTTGACTAATACCCAGCAAAAACAATAAGCTCCTCAAGACAAGGGACTAGAGCCTTTTAATGCATGCAGATCCCTGAAGGCACACAGCATGAGGAAGGATCATCACATTGCCTCTGTTCACTTTACCCAGGAGTCCCTTAAAAGAACCCCCAACACTGTTTGTGTCAGAGCCCCCAGTAAGAGATGGACATTTCAGCCTTTAGAAAGATTGGGAATGAGTCATCACTGTGTATGCATCTAGAATGTATTTGTCTATACTGACAAAATATCTTTTTGTTTTCTACTTCAATCATTTGTCAGATGAAAAACGAACACCACCTCTAATGACAATTTCAAACTCTTGTCCCATATACCACAGCACAGTCTGTAACACATAGGGACTGAAAACATGAGTAGGCCAGGCATGGAGCACAAGTACTTTGGGAGGTGACAGTATGAAAGATGAGAAAACTACCCTGTTTATAGTGCCAAAAGTAGCAATATAAACTAAAGAGTAACAACCTGACAAAAAGAGTGATTAGGAAGTAGCTGCTATAAATTACTTTTAGCTTTAGATATTTATTTTACACTGATTTAGTTTAGTTGTATAACCATTTTATTGGCATTTAAATATAATTTGCCAAGAATATGAGTGCATATTAGCTGTCTAAATGCAAGACACATTTATAAGTAAAAAAATTATAAACTTATGACACGCTTGTGCCTCTCTCCTAATGACATTTTTAACTTTTAATCGTTTGTATTTCTTTCTTTTCAGACACAGGATAATTAATATAGAAACGTTATTTTGAGTTTAGATTTTTACATACATTTATTATTTCACTTAAAATAGTTTCCAGCTGTAGTTAATATTGATTTGAATTTATATACGAAAGTAAGAAATTTACTTGCAAGCTATATTTCTTCTTCTTTTTTTTTTTTAAATATTTCACTGAAGAATCCATAGCAATCAAAGAAAATATTTCAATGTGAAATAATTTGGACTATTTTTCTACTCTGAAGAAATTACTACTCCTGTTAGATTTTTTACAAGTAAAACTGTAGAATATGGAGCTGGGGGCATAGCTCTGTGGTTAAATGCTTGCCTAGCATGCATGAAACTATGGGTATGATCATCAGCACTGCAAAAGAGACAGAGGAAGAAAGGAAGGAAGAAAAGAAGGGAGGGAGGGAAGAAACACACACACACACACACACACACACACACACATCTTGCAAATAAGATCTTCCAGCAGGTAGGATGGTAGCCTCTTGGGCATGTGTTTTGAATTTATATGAAATGGAAGACAAATGCACACACTAAGTTATTATTACATGTAAGACAAAAACAGTAACTAGTGTTCTGTGAGTCTTATTTCCTCTGTGGGTAGTATATTACCTAATTCTAAATGATCTCTGTGTTAGATTTCCATTGCTGTGAGAAATATCTGAGAGAAATCCACTTTGAAGGAGGAAAGGTCTATTTTGGCTCAAAGTTTCAGAAGTTTTGGTTTATGGTCAGCTGGCTTTATTGCTTTGTGGCCGGTGATGAAGCAGAAAATCTTGGAGGGAAGTGTGTGGTAAACCAAAGCTGCTTATCCCATGACAGCTAGGAAAAACAAGGAGAGGAGGAGGGGCCAAAGACCTGACTTCCTTCCATCAGGCCCCACCTCCTAAAAGTTCCACCACCTCCCAATAGCCCCATTGGTGGGGTAGGGGGGACCAAGCCTTGAATACATGGACTTTTGGGAGAAAATAAAGTTCTAAATTATAACAATCTAAAAGAAGTATCATTTACTCTACAATCCAAAAATTTTTAAACAACAAAATACAACCAAAATTACCTTTGGTATATTCCCCTTTTTAAATAGGGAAATATTCTGATTTTAAAATACTGAACAAGGTTATCTTAATTTTGTGACCCAAAAGAAACAGTGTAGGATGGATGATATATCTAATAGGTGAATACTTTCTGAATTTTTGATTGAAAAACAATATTCAGAAAATATCACATAATCAGGGGCAGATAACAGCTGAAGATTTTCAGTTGTTTATCATAACACTACCTTTTACCATTTTTTTCAGTATCTTGGATGAAGACATATATCTTCTTAAATATTTATCCAAATGTGGAACTAACAGGTAATATTATTGTAAAGTTGAATCAAAATTTTAAAAAATTTGATAGATTTAGATTGACAATTCATAAAATACATTAGGCAGTACATGACTTTATTGAATACTATTAGTATTATCTGAAAAATAAATCTGAGAAATATTAGGTAAGTAAAGCTTAATTTGACTTATAAACTGAAGAACCTCTCAGAACTTTTGAGTATCTGATGTTTATCAAAATATGCAAGATAATAATACAGTATAAATATTTTAGGAAATTTATCTGACCAAAGTTTTTTTTTTAAGGAACATTACATAGGATGATTCTATGAGATGAATTTTGCATGGTTTAGTTCAAAATTCAAATAGCCAAATCATCAAATTGAAATTTAATGAGGATCAACAAAATAAACCTACATATTCAGATCGTATTTAAAAATATTAAACAAATGAGCAAATGATGAGGTGATCTGCCATAGT
Source organism: Callospermophilus lateralis (assembly GCF_048772815.1). Taxonomy (NCBI): domain Eukaryota; kingdom Metazoa; phylum Chordata; class Mammalia; order Rodentia; family Sciuridae; genus Callospermophilus; species Callospermophilus lateralis. The sequence continues at coordinate 22,445,839 of NC_135320.1, forward strand.
GATTCTATATGAACCAAGAATGTTTCTAATTTGAACAAAGAAACAGTCAAATGCATGGTTGGGGGTGTAGCTCAGTGGTAGAGCACTTGCCTACCATGTGCCAGGCTCTGGGTTCAATTCTGTGCACTGCAAAAACAAACAAACAACAAACAAACAAAAACATACATACACACACAATTGCAGTAATAATATAATAATAAGCAATATAGGAGGTGAGTTCATTGTATTAACATCATTGTAGTCTATGTGGAAGCATAATCTAGGACATTTCACAAATAGGATTATGCAATTGTGCAACACTTAATCCTAAGTGTCCCAAAGAAAGGCACCTATCCTTCACATTTTGTCCTGGATATCATCTTAACTAGAACAGACCTGTATCAGTCCATTTGTGCTGTGAAACAACTGCAAAATCTCATTTTCATATGACAATAAACATTTCTTTCTCATGTATCTGCAAGTCATTTGAAAAAGTCAGGGTAGAAATCTGGCTCTGAGCTGTGGACTGGATCTGCATGGCCTCCATGTATCTTACATTCCTCCTTGGACCAGGCAGTGTACATTCTGCTTATGAACATAACAAAAATATAACAGGGGAGTGGAAATATGGTAGCTTCTGATGTCCTAGTCTCAAAAGCATCATCCTCCCATCATTTCCATCTCATTAACTAAATCAAGTGGTAACAGCCTAAATTCATGTGAGCAGTATAACCTGCATTTGTAGGAGGAACTGAACAACCATAAGCTAAAACTATGGATACAGAGGGGAGAAAGAGCTAAAACCAACAACACTCTTTTTTTCCCCCAGTGCTAGGGATTGAACCCAGGTGTTTAACTAGAGACTGGAGTAGATCATAGAGAGAGGCTTGGGAGAGAGAAAGTCCTAAAGACCAGGGCATTGTAGAGCACTTGTTGAAAATCAAAGTGTTTAGCAGAAGGAAAAAAAGACTTGGGGAAGCCAAAACTATAATCAAGTCCTTGAAAGTCTGAGTATAAAAGAGAGCCCAGAATTATCTGGGGTTGCCCCAGGAGACAGAAAAATTCCAGCCCTATATGGAAAACTGGCCATGTGTTCTCATTATCCATGTAGTTTGGAAACATAAAATCTGTTAGGTTCAAAAGCAATGATCATCACAGTGCAATCCTGCTAAGCTTAGCACTTTTAGAGAACAGGCTGCTGGCATAAAACCCAGCATATTGTTTATGGTACACTAAAGTGCAGTGATCAAATCTGGGCAAATAGGAGTAAAATACTTTTAAGAGTACACCTAAGTATAGCTTTCAGCAGTACAATATTTCTCTGAATTGATAAGGAAAAAAAAAGTACTAGATGAAGTGATCAAAATGTAGATAATGAAATGGAAATTTTTTTTCTGGATCATCAGTGTTGGTATTGCATATTTATTTCTGGTAACTATATTACAAATTATTTTAATATTTATTTTTCAGTTTTCGGCAGACAAAACATCTTTGTTTGTATGTGGTGCTGAGGATCGAACCCGGGCCGCACGCATGCCAGGCGAGCACGCTACCTCTTGAGCCACATCCCCAGCCCCTAATATGGCTCATAACCCACTTGAATCTAATGTATGAAATATGATACATCAAGAGCTTTGTAATGTTTTGAACAACCAATAAAAAAAATTATTTTAAAAGATCCATTCTCTTTTTTTTGCCTCTAGAAACAGCTCCAAAAACTCCAGTCATCATTATGTGTTTATGGGGTGAAATGTCACATGAGTTGTGTAATATGCATATATGCTAGTATAAGCTAGCATATAGTTATAATGATATTTTCAAATAGCAAACATTAGAGTGACAAATGATCTCATTTCGGAAGATGAGTTAAATTGAAAAGCATTAACAAACTGTTTGAAGTAATATATATATAATTTTACATCTATCATTATTGTCAGTATTTAAAAGTCCACACATTTGCTTTTATAGCAGATAGGGGCCTACTCAATGTATTTATATACTGAAATCTATGTGAGCAATGTAAGTGAACATCTAGCTATCCTTGGCATTAAAAGATTAAAAAGGCTAGTTAGCAATTTCTATATGCTTCTTCCTACTGCTATGTAAATGCTATTTATTTATCAACCATGATATGTAAACTTGCACATAGAAAGCATTTTTCTTTATCTCTTTTATATACATAAGTATAGATGCACCTGGGCATCTACTTATACTAAGCTCACCCACCAACAACATGATAAACACATCAGGCTTAAGAACAACTTGTGAAGGGTGTTACACACCTTGGGTACTCCATACTCATTTTTAGATGAAGGAACTGAAAGCTTCTGGGCACCCCATCCTTTCCATCTACATTTCTTTAACTAAATCAACTAGGAAGACACAGGCTAAACTCACGGGAGCAGTGTATGTACGCTGCATTTGTAAGAAGAACTGTACAATGACAAAGCTGGACTCTACAGCTGTTTTCATCTTTGGGGCAAGAAGACTAAAACAGAATCTTGCTTGATTACAATGGTCCCGAGAGTAATTTCTTTCTGGGAATTAATGCACAAATAAAGCAGGAATTTTTTTAAGTCTCATTATACTTGCAAGAGATATGCCAACAAGATAGTCTGGCTTGGACTAAGTAACCTGGTCTAGTCAACAGCTCAGGACTCCCTCCACACATAGGACTGGAGACATGCTGGCACATCTTTCATGAGATCAATGAAGTTGACTGATATGTGTTCTCAATGCTGCACTCCCAGGAGTAGACAAGCCCTTTTCTGTAGATTAGTGCCCTGTGAACAGTCACAGTTTCTTTCATCAGCCTTCATGAGCAACCAGACAGTCACAAAAGTATGCCTTGCATTCTTTTTAGTAGAGGGAAGTCCTTTTACCCCAGGCTTCTGTGCCAGATACTTGGCATGGAATATCTCATGTAATACTTTTGACCATCTGTGGAAGTATTATATGATGATTTACAATTTAGTGAGATTGTAAGAGTTAAATTGGTACTTCTCAAACCTTAATGTGCCCACATATGACAAAGAGATTTTACTAAAATGTAGACTTTGATTCATGGGCTCTGGGGTTGGGACTGAGATCTACTTTGCTTGCCAGATCCCAGATGATGCCTACACTGATGATTCAGGAACAACCTTTGTGTAGCAAGAGGCTAATTGCTTATTTCATGGGGTTTATACCTAGCAGGGGAAATTTTGGAAATAATGTGTGGGTTTGGAAATCTGTGCCAAGTTTTATTTCATGCTGTGTAGAAGTGAGGGGAGAGAACTACAGCTGGTGTTGGATGCAACACAAATGTTCACAATGAGTTTGGTTTGCATTGTTTTATTAGCATGAGGATTGCTCTCCTAACCACAGGAGAGCAATAAAGACCATGTTGCTGAATACCAATAATCACTGTGTGGCTTCATCTAGGTGGTGCATGATAGTCCTATTATTGTTCCCATGCTTGAGTGTATTTAGACTCATGAAGACATGGTTAGGAAGCATGTGTTTGCTGGGAAGCTTCCTAGGGATGAGAAGTAGGCAATAAATGCAAAAAAGAAATGTGTAAGGAAACTAAGGCAAACTATGAAGATCCTTCCAAAAGTTTCCAAATCTAGATTCAGTTTCAGAACTATATCTGCTGGCCCTACCTAGTGACTCTGTGTTCAAGTAATGTACATGTTTTGCTTTCTGGTGATGGTTCTCATACTTTGAAGGCAGAATCTTATCTTCAATATAAAGAAATACAAGCTTCCAGACAATTATTTTGAGGATATTAGGAAATATGAAGAGACAGCCTGAGGAAGGCAGACAAGAGAGTCTGAGAGGAATCTGGTGTGGGGCAATCTCACTGATGATCACCACTCTTTTTTTTCTTGAAGTTCCTTCAATTATTCAGATGGGTAAGTGAGGAGGGAATGTGGGTGCTCTTTGGAGTTTCTTAAATACTGAAGTCAGCACTATTTGTCCTCTGGCTATTTCAGAAACTGAAGTAAGGTAGCATGATTAAATTTGAATGACACTGATTGACATTGTCTCTGAATTCCTTGGCAGGTGATCCTGTAATTCAGCTACAGAGTTTGTGGTACTCTGTCAATATAGCTGTGTGGAAATTTCCCCTGAATTTTTCTCCTACACAGCTCAGGGTTATGAATGGCCTCAAGTGAGCTCTGCAGAGGAAATGAAGAGGAAGCCACGTTCAGCTAGGGAGAACAGGAAGCTTCCCTGTCCCAGGCCTGAAGCCTCTCCAGCTCCTGCCAGATATCTGTCTTGTGTGACCCAGGCATAAGACAGGGGCTGGATTTTGAAAGTCCCTTGCTTCACTAAAGGTGGAGACCTAGAGGTGGGTTTCCAGTACCTTTTCTTGTGTTCTGATTTGTCTTTGCTTTCTCCTCCTTCTTGCCTGTTTCCTTCTTCACTTCATGATTGGCAGACTTCAGTCCAACACTGAAGTAACAGCCTCACACGGACTATTTAGCCAACTCCCATATGAGTGTGCTCAAATTCTATAAATAATCACTTATTCTCTATCATTCTTGGTACTTTTGTTTCTGAAGGAAAACTCTTTTGTGATGCAGGATTAGTTCCAAATTTTCTTTTCTTTGTAAGGACAAATACATGAAGAGCACATGTCTTGGCATAGAAAACTATACCTTACCTCTAAAAACAATAAACCACGTAGTTATTTATTTGAAAAGGTAAATGGGTGAAGGGAAGAGAAAGCAGACTATCTCCAACAGGATTTGACAAAGGAAAGTCTAACAAGTCTGACCCACTGTCTTTTAAATAAAGTTTTATTGGGACACAGCCATGCCCTCTGTTCACCTATTTTCTATGACTGATTTCATGCTCTAATGGCAGAGTTGTATAGTGCAAGAGAAATTGGATAACCCACAAAGTTTAAAATATATTATCTGGCTCTTTACAAAGAGATTTTTTCCTATTCCTATTATAGACCTTCTAGAGAGATTTTTTTTTACCAGGTTTTATATTAAAATATTATTAGTTTCTATTTTAAGAAGTCTTATATTTTTAGAATTTCTTATGAAAAGTGTTTCAACAAAATGTTATGAAGAATTTGAGCCTTTATAAAATCTATGATCTAGTTATGATGTAAGTTACCATATATTAATCATCTACTTTGTGCTAAACATGATAAAATATAAATAAATTATTTAAACTGCTCTATACTATAATGCAGTTTATAGATTAATAATCAAACACTTAAAAATCTATTAAACTTCCTAGTATAACACAAAAAAAGTGACGGAACCAATCTCAAAATCCAAACTCTATTCTAAACTTTAACCTGACAGTCATCCCTACCAATACTTCCCTAATAACTAACGTTCACCAGGCTAATACTTCACATGAAAAAGAAACAATTAGTATTTGATATAATGATATGCCAAAATTAAAAACATGTCTTTTCATAAATATGAAATTACAAATGTCTTTGAAATGTTTTTTACAAAGAAAATAAAGATATAATCAGCAGCCAGCTTTTGCAAAATGCAAGTTTAATAACAGCATCTTGAGTAAGACTCTTATTTAGCTGACTTCGACCTTTCCTGTTCATGTATAATTTGAACAAGCTATAATTCTTTCAAGCCATTCAGACTTGCTACATGATTGTCCATTTTAGATACATTTGACGCTTCATTTTTTAAAAAGTTCTTGTAGCTATATAGCTATATTTCATTTTTTAAAATCTCATAACAACCCCTTTAAATCCCTTTTCAAACATTCTACTTAAAGGTACAATAAAGGAGTCAGTCTGAATCTATGCTGCCAGATGACATAATAGCTTAAGCAATGCTATGATGAATTTTGTACAATCCATCTCTGCCCTTCCCCAAGGTTAAAAAACGCTCAGTGTTGTGATGCGAAAGATTGACCTGTTCTGCTGTAATCATTATTTGAGTTTCTAAAATGTACTCTGTAAAATAAAATGTATTTCTCTTTTGTCCTTTAAATGCTTCCGCCCTCCTTTCCTCTTCTCTTCCCTCAACCCTCTTCTTTCTCCCCTTTCTTTACCTTGAAAATAGAGTTGAAAAAGCCCTACTCTGCATGGCATGTTGAGAAGATAATTGTGGAATAAGGATACTGATTCACTTTGGCTTTACCCTGACCTGCAACCACTGGGAAAGCAGCTTTATCTTTGGGGACATCAATTTATCTCCTCAAATGGACTGAGAATTAAGTTAATGAAGTTGGATTTGACCCTGAAAACACAGGGACTACAGTTCTGGAGATAACCCAGAAGGTCAGAAGCAATAGGCCAACACAGATTGGCAAGGCAAGAACAAAGTCCACAAGGGTTAGATGTAAGGCCGAGAAAAAGATAACTGAAAACTCAAATGCAATAAATTAAGGACAAGAAATGAAGGGAAAACTCACCGTGCTTGTTTCTACCTGCTCCCCTGGGTGGACACAGAAGAAAGAAGGCATTAAAGATGTTTTTATTAGAGAGTTGTGGTGACTGTAAAATGCCAGGTGCCCTACCCTTCACCCAAAGCGTATGACAGAGTGAAGTCAGCTTCCTCCCCAAGAGTGCACACTCATCTGTTCCTTCACACATTAGTTCAACGTAACTACACAATTCAGTCTGAATCTCTCTCTCTTTATCCCTCCAATAATTATGCAATAATTATGTCCACAACAACCTAACTCTACGAATTCCATTAAATGCAAATATCTGACTTATATTTTATAACTTGCATGGAATTGAGTTCCACTGATAAACCTGTTTTCTTCTGCTTCTCCCTCCCCTCACTTTGGTTCTCTTTCATCTTATGCCTTTGTCCTGATGGCTACAGACCATAGACCAGCAGGAGAGGCCAAGGAATCAGACTTCAGGAGGAAGGGCTGGTGGGGTGGCTGGAAGCTGCTGCCACCCTGCACCTGTGCCCTGCTTTAATAGGAATCTTCCTAGTCCTACAGGGACTTCCTAGTGTCACAGGCACACAAGGACCAGGTCAGAGAACTCTGTTGAAGCAGAATGCACTATCCAACTCTTCATTTATAAATCTGCATATTTGGGGGTTCAAGAGAGGAAACAAATATATATATATAAACTTGCCAATAAAGAGACCATGTGTACAAAATGACCTCCACTTGACAATTCCTCACAGACTTACTCTCCCATTTCTTTTACTAAGTCTGTCAGATTTGCTGGGAACTGGTGGGGGAAAAAATGCAAATTGAAAATCTTAACAAATACAAAGGATACTAAAGTGGACCTAAAGGGAGTGGACTGAGAACACTGGGAAATCCCTGCTTGGCCATGGAGAAATTAGGATCAGGTTAAAACAACTGGAAACAAAATAGGAGTGATGAGATTAGATGGGCTTTAGATGAATATGTGAATTTCAATGAATTCAGAGAGAACCTTAGAAAAATGATCAAAGCCCTCCAATAATTATTCAAAACCAACTATTTCTATGAAAGTACTGAAAATTACATGAGGGATGAAGACTGTGGCCTTACATTCTCCTGCAGCGATGATGCCCTAAAAGGCAACACAACTCATTCTTTAGTCTAATAATGTGCAATCTCTTTATTCTAAGAATGCAATCATAGTGGAAATCATGTTTCATAATTTTGACAGGTAGTAGCAACTTAAATTTTATAAGTAAAGAACAAACATAATTTTTAAACTAATTGTTAATTTTTTTTAGGAAAAATTCTAGCCAAACCTTTCTCCAATATTAACTATGTAATTATGCAACTCTTTTAAAAAATCAATTACTTTCAAGTGCTCTGATACCAACTTTTCTCAGATATTAAGATCTTCCTCTGCTAGGAAAGAATCTCAGGGATCCCTGGGACCATTTCCTCAAGTTAGAGAGAAGATAACCAGAGCTCATAGGATAAGATCACATGCCTGAAGTCAAGGGGATCCAAATCAAGGTCAGAGCTGTCCATCAGCCTACTGGGCCCCTCTGCATACTGCTGCCCCAAACTCCAATCTAGACAAATTTCCACATTTGGAACTAATATTAAAAAACATGAACCAGAAGGTTGTTACTTTACAAACATGTCACACTTTCTAGGGTGAATCCTGAGTCAGCAGTTTCTATAATGTCTTTTGGAACAGTTTCTAATTTCAAGTGTATCTTTCCAGAGTTAGATTATTTTTTTTTAAAAAAAAGGTAACCAAATTGTTATTTTTAAGCAAGTCCATGTTTCAATGATCAATGACACTTTATTTCATTCTGTTCTTTCAATATAATAGTCACTTTTTTTGAGAGAGAGAGAGAGAAAAAAATATTGCCAACAAATGCCATTTTGCAAAGTTTACAAAAACTCAGTTTGGCTCATTTGTAAAAAGAAAAAAGCTTCAGAAAAAAATAAAAACATGGAGTTGGTGATGTGGCTCAGTAGTACAGTGCTTGCTTAGCATATATGAGGTCCTGGGTTCAAAACCCAGTACTGAAAAAAAAAAAGGTACATGTCATTTTTATTATACTAAAAAGACTCTACCTTATTAAGGAAATATTGAATTATTGACAGCCAAATAATGTAGTTAAGGATATGTAGATTGAGTAGAAAAATAAGCATGTTTTAATTTTGAAGTTTAAATAAAATGCGGGTATTTCTTTTTCAGCTATTCTTTTGTCTTATCTAGTTAATATTAAATATTGTGAAAAATTGCCTAGCAGATGTCTGGAGGGAAATTATGATCAGTGATTCCCGTTTCCTCTACTTGTTTGATTTACTTTCAGTGTTGATGGCTCCTTCCTCTATTTGCTCTATAAATTTGCACAGATTTCTTCTTTATCACTCATTACTAATATAATCACTCAATTACTCGTCCATTTCCGCACTAACGTGAGAAAGTTTTAAGGATGGGAACTTTGTCTTATTTAAGTAGCAGAGCCACAGAATGTTATCACATTGAGGGCACACTAAGTGTTGATGGAGTTGTCCTTCATTTTGTTTTCTTCTTCATTTTTAATTTAGTTCTCTCAAGCAGATAATCCCAAAGTTGAAACATAACCCCTCCAAAATCTCCTGGTTGGCTTTCATTTGAGTTTTCCTTCCTTTGGGATCTGTGGGTCACCCCATTTGAGGAAAAAGAAAACACTTACTAAAACCCTTTAAAAGCTGTGTTTTTATTCTAAATTTTCACAGGTTTTCATTAAGGTCACTGATTATTTCTCATTATGGTTCCCATAAACAGAGGTTTCCTTTAATGCTTTTCCTTTCCTAACTCCATCTCCTTTCTAGAACTGGATATAGGGATACAGCAGCCATTAACTCAAAAAGGATAGCCTTTCAAAATATAGGGAGCTATGACACTAGGATTTACTTCATAGATCTTTGCATACTTCCTTACTTTGAATGTGAAAATAAAATCTTAGTTTCTTGCTTCATAAGCATTTTCCTGGCTATCTGGCCAGGTTTAGATGACTTCTCTAAAATCTTGCTGATTAATGAAAACATCACAGATGAAGCTAGAAGCTAGAAGTAGTAGAAGGTTAATTGTGTTAGAATGGGTAAGGGTCCACATAGACTGAGATAATTCACATAGTGTATAGGATAATAGTCCCCTAAAAAAACGGTTTTATACATCTTTGAAAAGTATTAATTTGCTAATACAGTCATCTGGAACCAAAATGGATCGTACCATTCAATAAATGCATCTTTTAAAAAATTACAGTGCTAAACCACAAAATATAGCTTTGGATACAAGTCTAGCAAGGTTAAGCTATGAATGAGAAATCCTAATCTTTCGGTAAAAATTCATGGTTCATAATTTTGACAGGCAGTAGGCATGCCAACATGTTCAAAATGCCATGCTAAGTCACTGAGTATGAAAGAAGCAAATCTAGCCTGAGAGGTGGCGCACGCCTGTAATCCTGGTGCCTCCAGAGGGCTGAGTCAAGAGGAGGGCAAGTTCAAATTCAGCCTCAGCAACAGTGAGGCGCTAAGCAACTCAGTGAGATCCTGTCTCTAAATAAAACACAAAATAGGGCTGGGGATGTGGCTCAGTGGTCGAATGTCCCTGAGTTCAATCCCTAGTACAAAAAAAAAAAAAAAAAAAACAGCAGCAAAATCTAAGTTTAACACCCCAGGAGCTCCTGATCTGCTGAGAGACACATGAACAAGTAGGTGGCATGACACAGTTACGCATTCTGTGTTTTCATCCCAGATGCTTTCCCTTTCCCCTTCTTTCACCTCCATGAAACAAAGCTATTTAAAAAAAAAAGCACACTAATGCTGTATTTTTTTCAGTGTTCCCTCTTACCCCACCAGTGTTCCCAATAAATATGTTTGCTGGAATTATAAACACTTTCATTCCAACTTCCAAATAATCAGAGTTCAGAAATTGACAAATGGTGCCTTGCACAGGCTCCATCTTAGAGTAAAATGGCCAACATGATTTAATGAATGCTGAATGAAAAAAAAAAATCTCTTTGTTAGCTTAAAAAGAATAGCTGAAACAGGATGAAAAGTCACAATAAAGAATGGTGCCCAAGTGTCAGGTTCATTATGGTATCATGCTCTCACTCTACCAAGTCGTTAAATGAAGGTAAATCTGTTGGGACTATTTTAGCTTCTGGCTTCATAGCACACTAGAAAACAGAAGAAGAGCCCAGCACGCTGGTGGACCCCTGTAATACCAGCAGCTTGGGAGCCTCAGGCAGGAGGATTGAGAGTTCAAAGGCAGCCACAGCAAAAGCAAGGCGCTAAGCAACTCAGTGAGACTCTGTCTCTAAATAAAATACAAAATAGGGCTGGGGATGTGGCTCAGTGGTCAAGTGCCCCTGAGTCCAATCCCTGGTCTGAGTTCAATCCCCAGTACCCACCCCACCCACCACCATAGAAAAGAAAAAAGAAAACAGCACAAGACAGTGGAAGGAAAATACTTGAGTTAACAGCTCAGAATATGTAACTATAAAATTTAAAGCTACTTTTGGGGGTACAAAACTAAATGAATACCAAAAAAAAAAAAAAAAAAATGGTCAGGAGCAAAGGATCCTGTTTATTTCCCCTATTGCATATGTGTGAAATATTTCATGTGTGTGTGTGTGTGTGTGTGTGTTTCCCTACCTGTAGGGAATAATACTTTCTAATACGGTATCCAGACTGCCATAGGGCAATGTCTCGCATGCCCCGCCCCCAAAAAATCAATAAAAATAAAAATAATCATGTGACCCCCCTTGGTCATACTTGCCATAGTTCCCTACAGACTGTGGAGAAAATTCAAACTATTTAAAATGAGAAAGGCAAAAGGCAAAGCTCTTGATTATTATATGACTCAGGCGATTTGTCAGGCTTCACCACTTCAAGTGTTCTGCTTCCTGCCTAGTAAACCGCCTGCTATGAATGCTTCCATGATCTCTGTTGTCCTCCACTACAGTAAAATTTTTCTCTGTGAACCTACCCGATGTCAAGAAGAGCTGTTTGGTCACCCGCTCCAGTCCTTCTATTCACACCTGGCCCTCCTCCATTCATGCCAAGTCCATCCAGATGTTCCCAGGCTTCACACCCTCGCCACATCTTCACACCTCATTCTTTGTGTTTTAAATGTGCACCTAACCCACTCCTTTCTGAAATCTTTGAAGTTCATGGCCATGTGCTTAATCTCATACCTAAATCATGTTCATTTTTTTTTTAAATTTTGAAGTTGAGGTGTTTACAGACACTTAAGAATAAAACAATTTTTTTTGTAAATCGATTTTCTGCATTGACATTCCTCAAGTTATTCTTCTAGGGCTGGGGATGTGGGTCACTGGTCAAGTGCCCCTGAGTTATTTGCCATATGACTAATGTGCCATTTCTCAAGTTCCCACTAGTACCCTTTCATTCTTAGCTTAAAGCTCTCCCAGCAGTTTTAATTTGCAAAACTAATTTTCCTGTCTTCTTTAATCATCCCACTCCGACTCAGACTTATCCATGACTTGTAATTTACAAGATATGTCCAAAAACAATTTAAAACTATCTTAATGTGAAATTATTTCTCAATGCAAGAAAAAAAAAAGATTAATTTTTCCTGTATTCCTTTTCTGTGTTGGTGACACTAACTTTCACTCAGCTAGACACGTGGAAATCATTTTAGTTTCTTCCATCTCCCTCACCTTGGTGGCTACCTTCCCTCTGGATTTCTGCGCTCTGTTGCTTCTAGTCTCCAAATGGAAAGATGACCCCCTTTAGCCATTTCCACCACAAGAAGTTATAATAACTCTTCAAACATGCAAATTTGGTTTTGTCCTCTTTTATATTAGTATTCACTCTCAGATGCCTTTCCCCACTCACTTTTACAAGAAAACCCTTCTTTATCCTTCCAAATGGCTAACCTGTCACTTCTGTGATGGCTCCCTTGACTCTCCCAGGCACAAAATTAATCTCTTATTCTCTCGCCTGATTATTTTATCTTTTAATAGTGTTTATAGCCCAAGGGTTTGTTTCTATTTATTTTGGTTGTTGTCTTTCTCTATGATTATATTTTAGTAGTATTTTATTTATATATTATTCATTTTATTCATATTTTATTTTATATATATATATACATGTGTATGTGGGTATGTTTCAGTGGAACCTCACTTGGCTCTGTATTTTCAGTACCCAGCACAAAACCTGGCATAATCAATGACCTTGATAAAATAGACCCTTAAAACACCCTTAGCACCATTATCCAATTGCAATAAAAATCAATTAGCCCATTTTTATGTGTAACTTTTAAAAAAATTTTTTTCTACAAGACCCCAAATTTCTTCCTGTGCTCTTGATGTTCTTCATTCCTTCTCCCCTTCTATCTCCACTTCCTTCTTTATCTCTTTTATCCCTCCTTTACAACCCATCTAACAATTATGATTTTTTGTTTGTTTGTTTTGGTACCAGGGATTGAACCCAAGAGCACTTAACCACTAAACCACATCCCCAGCCCTTTTTTATATTTTATTTTGAGACAAGTCTTGCTAAGTTGCTTAGGGTTATGCTAAGTTGCTGAGTCTGGCTTTGAACTCATGGTCCTCTAGCCACAGCCTCCGGAGCCACTGAGATAACAGGCATGTGCCACAGCGCCCCGCTGGAACAATTTTAGTTAAGTAAATTCTCCACATTGGTCCACTCTATTACGAAAAAATATAGGGACTGATTGGTTAGAGATTTTCTTTTCTTTATTTTATTTTATTTTGTAACAGGAATAAAACTCAGGGGCACTTGACCACTGAACCACATCCCTAGCCTTATTTTGTATTTTATTTAGAGACAGGGTCTCACTGAGTTGTAGGCACGTTGCTGTTGCTAAGGTTGTCATTGAACTTGTGATCCTCCTGCCTCAGCCTCCCGAGCTGCTGGGATTACAGGCGTGCACCACCATGATCTGCTAGAGATTTTCTTTTCTGTTTGGTGGAAACAGTTTATTGTAAAATAGATACACTTTAATATTTTAAAAATTCATGTGACATATATTTGCTTTCTAATTTTTTAAAGAAAATTCTTTGATTTTATTTTAAGGTTAGTCATCAAAGTTAGATTGAAAGCCCCAAATAAAGTGAAGAATAATCTAACTTCACTCTCAAATCAGTGTGCATACAAACTGTTTGCGGAATAAAGGACAACTTAGTTTTGTGTTGACCCAGAATAAAAATGTACAGGGTCATTGTATAATTTTCATCTCTTCTCCTGTAACTTTTATCTCTAAAAAGTTCAGAACTCATAGAGAAGGACAAATAGATAAGAGTCAGAGTCATAAAAAAAGCAACTGCAGATCCAGAGGATTTGTAGTATCTGTTTATATTTTAAGTAGGAATTTTCCACTTTTTCTTTCTCCTATTATAAGGGTATTTTATTCAAATGGCCAAAAATCAAGGCTGAGGGTATTCTAAAATATTTCATTACCAACTCACATCTGTTCATAATTCTTCACTTCTTATCCCTGTCTGCCAACAGCCATCCCTACCCATTATTGTGATGTTTATGCTCTGGGCACCCGGTCGGGACAGGTTCCATCTCTCATATGCCTTAGAACAAAAGAGCACAACAGAAAATATCTGTTATTATGGATTGAATATTAAGTAGAAAGCACAATGAAAGTAGCCTCTCAACTATTCTTTGGGATGTCTATATATTCCCTATTAATATAGGAAGTTGATTTGACAAAGTCACATTTTGAGTCCCAAGATTGTTCGATGGCACTCCATTTGTAAGGAAAGCAAGAGCACATTCTGGCAGCCCCTGTGCAAAGCGGTATTTTTTTTTTTTTTCTTCTACTTACCCTGTGGGATCTGGGTAGACACGCATCAAGTAAATACCAATACAATGAAATAACAATTTGTCTTGATGAGTCGATTACATCCTGGGAAGGCAGTCTCATTATTGGTCTAAAAAATAGTAATTTGAATCTGGTTCTTTATGAAGCAATCTGAAAGTACTTTATTTTAAAGGTAGAAACATTTTGGTTAAGCTTTTGGGAATCAAGCTCAGAATCAGTTTTCCAAAGGATCAGCTAATTAGGCAATTTAATGTACAAGAAAATGATTCCCCCACAGAGAAGGTTAATGGATTTTTCAGTGTAAAATTATTTGCCTAGAACCAAGCACTGACTAAAATGCCAGTTATAAATGGGTAACAAGTTAATTACAAAACACAGAAGCTAACAAACTTTATTTTACCCTGCAGGGAAATAATGTAGTTTGAAGTAATATTTAATCAGTATGTGGAGAGCACAATTTTTTTTTCCCATGGATCTATTAATACATTGAAATTTAGTAAAATAATAAAATATATTGTTAATGTGAATAATTTATGTTTCATGTATGCAGAAAGAATCTATGAGTACAAAGTAAGTTTTAAAAAACTTAGGTTTAAGAAAACTTATTGTAAGCATTCTTATTTTTTTATTTTATGGGGAATCAAAACTGGCTTGTGAAAGCCTAATAAGAAAGTAAAGTTTAAAAAAGGAACATGTGGCTACCAGAATGAGGTTGGTGTTAACAGTGTAAGGGAATTTCAAGGGACCTTTCCTGTCCTTTGTGGATAGGAGCTATCACACCTACAACTGAAATTACTATAAATGTTTTAAATGTCACAGAACTTCATGGTTCTTGACGACAACCTTAAAATGCCATAAGGTTGACGCAACACGGAGGACAAGAGCTGAACACGGATGTCCCCCGTGGAATGCTTTAGTCAAGGTCAGCTTGGCGAGGTCCTCCCCTCCAGCACGCCTTGGGGATGCTGTCCTCTCTTCTCTCTCCGCCATCTGCTCCGGAGCCTGGATCCTGGTTCAGCCAGCTCTAGGCCTCCCGAGCCACGTGCTACTTTGCAGGCTACACAAGGAGTGCACCACCTGTCATTCAGGTTCACAGAGTTTTACTATTAAAACTATCAAGACACTAACCAAAGGTATTACAGAACCCCTTGTTTTAAAGTTATTAGTAACTTTAGTATCTTGTTTAAAATGACTGGCATACAAACTCAAATAATCCCAGTGGCTCTGGAGGCTGAGCCAAGAGGATTGAGACTTCAAACCCAGACTCAGCATCTTAGCAAGACCCTAAGCAACTCAGTGAGACTCAGTCTCTAAATTAAATATAAAAAAGGGTTCGGTATGTGACTCAGTGGTTCAATTCCCGTTATCATCATCATCATCATCATCATCAACAACATATTGAAAAGTGAAAACGTGAAAGTTCCTTCCCATTTTATTTCTATTCCCCAAAGTGGATGGATAAGAAATTTGGATACTAGTCTGCTGAATAAACCTGGAAATTCTATAGAATTGAAATTATGTAAAAATAGTGACCAGAAACTGAGGCCAGAAAAATTCTCCCTATTGCACCAGGAATTGGCAAAGAAGCTTGTCCTCCGCTGGCAACCCTCCCCAGAAGACAATCATTAGAGGTGGGACACAGACTGACGCCATAGGCAGGTGTAAAATCTGGATTTTCATTGCTCAAATAGGGAGAAAATCCTGATTGGGAAATTAACATGAAAGAACAATTGGGGCCTTTGAGAAAACAAAAGTGCACTTTGAATACAGCCAGAGTTCAGCCCAGAGTAAATGGGTTTCACTCTCCACCAAATTACATCAAAGTTGAAAATTATAAAACACACACATACACACACACACACACACACACACACACACACACCCCTACCATGAGGGAGTATAAACAAATAAAAAGAAAAGGAGAATTAATACCTAAGAACTAGAACTGAATCACTTCAAAGACTAAATGTAAGTTAATTTAAGATATTTAAAGAGATAAAAGGAACATTCATAAATTATATAGGAAGAATGGTAAATGTGGGAGGAAACAACAACAAATAAGCTTAAATTAAAAAATGGAGAAACTTACTAGATTTAAAAATAAAGTAATTCAAAGTGAAAATATCAATGGTCAAAATAATTACAAATCAAAGACTTATAGGAAGAATCAGAAAACAGAAAAAATATCTAAACAATTTATCCATAACACCACAGAAATAAATGTGGAAATGGAAAATACGATCACACTTAGAGAAATAAAACATTTTAATGTAATGAGTTGTTTTATAACAAAATTGACAATATTTTTTTGAAATCTGATATTATCATGGACAATCAATTTATAGAAAAACAGAAACACTGATCCAATACTGGTATGAGCATAAATTGATGTGATCTCTTTAGATCTCAAGAGGGTGATTTGAGCCAAATTTGAAGATTTTTTTATACCACATGGGTCAGAATTTTACTTCAAGGTATACTCCCTTTAGAAATGTGTGTTAACAAGGGCTTCAATGGCCTTTGTGTAGGAAAGTTATTCAGTAACCAAAACAAACATGCATAATACAGGTTATTTAAAATTCCTGGCTCCCGTGCAATAGATATCAGATTTCATGCCAAGTGAAAAAAAACTGCCTTCACATGTTTGGATAGTGCATCCCTAATTGAGAAGCATTATGTAGATTCTTGAGAAACTTATGCATGTATACAAAGAGGCAAACTAGAGAGGAATTTAGCAATGTCCATAAAGTTACATGTGTTGGGTGGGCAGGCTTCCCTTCCCCCTTCCCTTTCATGGCAGCTGTGGCCAGGGTCTTTCCACCTGGCTGAGGAAGCCGAAATGGCCAATCAGAAGCTGACATGGCAATGGACCCCAACCACCATGGGTTCTGTGGCTGAAGCAATGGCCCTATCAGCTCACATCAGCCCTGACCAAACAGCGACAGGCACGTGCCCCTAAACTTGGCTCCGCCAACCTGCTGTGAATAGCTGCAATTTAGATGGACTAGGCCTCCTACCTCCAGCTTCCCTTCTTAGCATTGTTCTTGCAACAACACTAAGTATAAGTAGCAGCTAAATTGATGGAGTAGATATACATTCATTTATATGGCTACATTTGTGAAGCATAAAAGAATTGAAAAAGAAACTCCTAATTATATGTACAGTATGATACCATAGTTGTCCATTAAAAAAAAAAAAAAAACCATGTGCATTATTATAGGTCTATCCTTGACTCTGAAAACTGTGGAATGAAAAAATAAAATCAACTTTAGCATAGCAGTGCCTCCAGAAAAGGAACTGGAATAATAGGAACAGGGAACCTAACCCCATGCAATATCTTTCTTAAAAAAATAAAAAGCACAAATATGGCAAAATGGTGACATCTGCAAGTAAGAGTGAATACGTTAGATTGGTTTGATTATTTTCTATAATATTCTTGATGTTTGAAATATATCATGATTACATTTTCTTTCAAAAATATTTGGCAGAGATTAAGACAGATGGAATCTTAATCATGGACAAGAGGATCACTCCAAGAGAACAATCTCAAGAGTCACTAAAAGGACACACACACACACACACACACACACACAAAGATGTAATAAACTTGAAAACAACACAAAGGACTTGTTCAAAGTAATGCCTTTAAATCTTGATGAGAAATGCCTGTCATCCTACAAATGTACACCTTGCTGAAACATCATTTAAGAACGAGCATGGATAAGTGAAGATCCTAATTAAAAAAAAAATCAAGGAATTGTTTCAAAAGGAGGGGGTTGAATCCAGAAGAAAGAATGGAATTATAAAAAGTGAAATAAGTAAATATATTGGAAAATAAATTGGTAAATCTAAAACACCCCTTGACTTTAAAAGCCAGCATCAGGATTTAAATACCAGGTAGAACTAAGACCCCAGAAATACAAACAATCAAAATGGAATGGAGTGTGAAAGGATTAATAGCACAAAGGTTTTCCAAAATCTCAGGCTTGCTTAAAAAAAAAAAAAAAAAAAAAAGATTAGAATTGCTGATTAAACTTACACTTTTCTGGACAAAATGCATGTTAAAAATTTTATAAACAGAATCCTTGAATCCCATCTCAATAAAAAGTAAGAGAAAAGAAAAGAGATGGAAAATAGCAAACATTCACAAAATGCTTCCTATTGCTATGCATCAAGCCCCTATTTTAATACTGTTACTTTAATCTTTACAACTCTCTGAATGGTATTCCCATTTTGCAGATGAGGAAAGGGTAAAAAGGAGAAGCTGAAATATAGGGCCAAAGATTGTACCTGAACCCGGGAGTCTTAAACCATGGCATTCTGTTTCCAAACACCATTCTCTTCCCTGTAATAGGCTACCTCATTTGGACAGTAAATAAAACTTGAAATCCAGTAGAAATCAGTAAGGCAGAGGTAATTGAGTATTAAACAAAAACTAAGAAAAAGAAAGTAAAAAGTGTAGCAAATTTAAACATAAAACAAGATGGAAAAAAAAGCTAAATATTCTTAGATCCATAGTAAATATAACAGCAAACCCACCAATTAGTGGATAAGTGTCTAAAGCTGAGTTTTCCAAACCCAATAGCTATATGCTTTATACAAGAGACAGAACTAAAATTCTATGACACAGAAATACTTAATATAAAGTGACAAAAAATTGTGTGTGTGTGTGTGTGTGTGTGTGTGTGTGTGTATGGGTGTACATACTGTGTTTTGTTACCTAGCATTTAAATCCTACTTCTACTGCTGACCATATGATTGACTGTGTCCAAATCATTAGATTTCTCTGAGCCTCAGTTGCCTTGGATATAAAATGCATTGATATGACTTACTCTATAGGGTTTTTATGAAAATTAAATGTGAAGATTCACACAAAAACCTCATAGATGGCTAACCCAAAGCAATGCTGAAGATATTATCAAGAAAGTTAAAATTGTAAATTTGTTTTTTATAAACATCACTATGAGTATGTTAAAGACTATAAATTACAATTGAGATAGGAAAAAATAGTCAATTATCATATATAAAATAAGTCAATTTTACCAATTCAGCAAGCTTCCTTATTTTGCATAAATTTAATTAAATTTGATTTCCTGTTTATACATATATACATATATTAAACTGTCATAAATAAACTAAGTCGAGGGTTGTACCTTAAATTTAATTCAAAGCTTCACAGAAAACTGCCTGCTAATGTGACCTACAGTCCACATTAATAAACGTATTTTGTTACTTTAAATTGTCAACATAGGTGGCAATTTTAATGTAGAACTCAATGAAAAATATAACCAAAAATTTAGATATGTTGATATATTAATGTAAACTTTATTCACAAAATTGTAAAAGCTTGAATATATTAAATTTTATATTACAAAATTTTTGTCTTTATCTGGTTTTGGAGTCATGCCATATTGGTTCTATAGTATGAGTTATGAGGCATTTTCTATTTCTATCTGTAGATATTTCTATTGCATTTTTTTTCAATTTGTCTTGAGGCATAAATAGGAAATAGAATACTTAAGAGTTTCTTAAAATATGAGGTATTACTAAGTATATAATCTCTCTTTGTCTTTGATTTAAATTTCTGCCTTTATTCAACTTATTTCCAAAGTTAAACCCATAAGAATTTTCTGAAACTTCAAACTTCTCATTTATTTCATAGAACTTTTGTTTTGTGTTGGTATTGATATATTCCTTGGTGCATCATCAAGAATGTGATTACACAAAAATCAATGAAACCAAAAGTCAGTTTTGTGAAAATATTATCAAAATTAACAAAGTTCTAGCTAATCTGATCAAGGGGGGAAATGTGAAGGCTTAAATAGATAAAATCAGGAATGAAAAAGGGATCATCATTTCCACCCTACAGAAATAAAGACAATTTTAAAAAGAAATGCTCTGAACGACTGAATACCAACTGAATACTCTAATTTTGATAAATTAGAGTAAATGGACACATTCCTAGAAACACACAAATTACTAAAACTAACTCAAGAAGAAACATAAAATCTGAACAGACCTATAAATAAGTAGAGACTGATGGTAATTTAAAAATAAAAAATTAACTTACCACAAAGCTAAGTACTGGGCTAGGGCTGGGGCTCAGTGGTAGAGTGCTTGCCTAGCATGCATGAGGCACTGGGTTCAATCCTCAGCACTACATAAATGTAAAATAAAGGTATTGTGTCCACTTAAAACTAAAAAATAAATATTTTTTAAAAATTTAAGTACTGATAGCTTTATTGGAGAGCTCTGCCAAACACTGATATAATTAATACCAGTGCTCCACAGACTCCACCAAAGAATATGAGTTGAGAAAAATACCTCATAACTCATACTATGGAACCAATATGGCATGACTCCAAAACCATATGAAGACCAAAAAAAAAAAAAAAAAAAAAAGGAAACAAATGATAGGTATCTCTTATGAACAGAAAAATCCTAAACCGAATACTAGCAAACTAAATTCAGGAACTTGTGAAAAAGCTGTTTATGTGGCAAAGGGATTTATCTCAGGAATACAAGAAAATAAATAATCAGTCAATAAATGGGCAAATTAACTAAACAGACACTTCACAAAAGAAAAAATATAATCAATCAACAAATGTATGAAAAAGTGTTCAACATCTCTAGCAATTAGAGAAATGCAAATTAAAACTACACTGAGATTACATCTCACTCCAGTCAGAATGGCAATTATAGCATTATTAAGAATACAAGTAACACTAAATGTTGGTGAGGATGTGGGGGAAAGAGTACACTCATACATTGTTGGTAAGAGTACAAAATAATGCAACCACTCTGGAAAGCAGTACGGAGAATCCTCTAAAAACTAGGAAATGGAACCACCATTTGATCCTACTCCTTGGTATATACTCAAAGGAGTTAAAATCAGCATACTACAGTGACACAACCACATCAATATTTATAGTGCCACAATTCACAATAGCTAAGCTATGGAACCAACCTCTATACCCATCAATAGATGAATGGATAAAGAAATTGTGGCATATATACACAATGGAATATTACTCAGCCATAAAGATGAATGACTTTATGACATTTGCCAGTAAATTGATGGATCTGGAGACTATTATGCTAAGTAAAATAAGCCAATCCCCCCAAAAAAAACAATGTCAAATGTTCTTTCTGCTATGTGGATGCTAATACACAACAAGGGGGGAGGTTAAGAATAGAAGTTCCATGTATTAGACAAAGGGTAATGAAGGGAGGAAGAATAGGAATAGAAAAAACAGTGGAATGAATCTGACATATCTTTCCTGTGTACATATATGAATACACCACAGTGAATCTCAACATCGTGTACGTCCACAAGACAGGGATTCTAATTAGAATAAGATAAAATCCAGGCTTGTATAAATATATCAAGAGAGATTCTTCTGTCATGTATAACTAAAAAGAACAAATAAAAAATAAATTTACCACAAAGCTAGAGTAAACAAGATAGTGTAGCATTGTCATAAAGACAGCCATACAGATCAAGGAATAAAATTGGGCTTCCAGAAATAAAACCCTTCATTTATGCTCAGTTAATTTTCTAGAAGAGTGCCAAGCAAATTCAATGGAAAAGAAAATTTTGTATTTTTGAAAATTGGTACTAATACTACTGGATTTTCACCAAACAATGAAATTAAACATATTCTTTCCACCATACACAAAGATGAATTCAACATGATCATAGAACTAATTGAAACTATAAAACCTTTAGGGGAAAAAAGCATTTATGTTTAGCCATGTGGTCCTATCTGAGGGATAGGTGGGTGGGGAGCCATTTGTGAAGTTAAGCCATGGGCTTAAGATATCAATCCAATCACAGGACTGTAGAACACATCCCTGTCTCCAATATCTTACTATATTACTAAAGACATATTTACAGAAGTTTCTTGCTTTTACCCAGTAGATCATATCTGGCAGAGAAAAAAATTACAAGATATGCTAAAAGGAAAAGCAACATCAAAACCCAAAACCCAAGGAACTCAAATGAGAGAGAGAGGGCGGGGGGTGAGGGTGAGCAAGAATCAGAACCAGATTCTGATATGGCAAGGGTGTTGTTATTATCAGACTGGGAATTTTAAAAATCTACAAGGGCTTTCATGCATAGCATAGATAACAGGCAAGAACAGATGGTCAATGTACTCCTGGAGGTGGACATTCTATGAATCAAAAATAAATGCTAGATTCAAAAACACTGTCAGAGAAATGAAGAGTGTCTTTTGTTGGCTCACTGATTGAAGACAGGGCATGACTGAGGAAAAAATATCCAAGCTCGAAAGTTATGTCAATAAAAATTTACAAAACAGAAAAAAAAAACCAAGGAGGAAAAAAAACAGATTAGAATATCCAAGAACTGTGAAACAACTCCAAAAGGAACGTAACATATGCATTATGGGAAAAACAGAGACAGAAGAGCAGATGTAATATTTGAACCAATAATGACTGAAATTATTCCCCAAGTTAATGTCAGACAGTAAGCCAAAAACCCAGGAAACTCAGGGAATACCAGGCAGAGTAAATATCAATAAAACCACCCACACCTAGGCATATTATATCAAACAAGAAAAAGTCAAACAAACAGAAGAAATCTAAAAAAAGCGAAACAGGAAAACAAAAACTTCCACAGAAGGAGGAGAATAATAATTATATACAACTTCTCAGAAATCTGGTAACAAGAAGAAAGTGAAGTAAAATATTTAAAGCTTTGAAAAAGGAAAAATCCCACTGACTTAGAATCCTGTAACCTATGAAACTGTCTTTTAAAAATTAAGGAAAAATACTTTCTCAGACAAAAAACAATTGAGGAAATTTGATCCATCTTTCAACACATTAAAAGAAGTTTATCAGAGATAAAGAAAACAATGTAGATCAGAAATACAAAGAAAGGAAGATCCCTGGAAAGTAAATAAGTAAACATGAGATAAAAACTCTGATTTTTCTTAGTCTTAAATGATCTAACAGATAAGTTCATTCAAAATGAAACAGCATACAGCAACAATATATGAAATTATGTATGTTTATCTATGTTAATGTGTATATGTATATACATGCTTATATATTTAAATTGATGACAATAATGATTCAAGGGGTAAGACAGAGGAATTAAGATTATTTTTATAAGGTACTGGCATTTCCCATGATGTAGTATGATATAATTTGAAAGTGAGTTGAATAGCCATAAATGTAGATTGCAAACTAACAGCAACTACTAAACAGAGTAAACAGAAGTATAACTCATATGATAAGAGAGGAGAAAATTGGAAAAACATAAAATGCATTCTTCTGTCACATATATCAAACTAGAATAAAATTTTTAAAAAGAAAAGGAAAAAAAACATAATTTTACTGCAAAAAGAAAAAACCCAAGTGGTAGAGACTATGTTATATGTATTCATGAATATGTCAAAATGAACCCACTATTGTGTGTAACAATAATGCACTAAGAAAAAACATTAAAATGGAAAAGAAGAAAATGATAGTCCAATATTCTTAATGAACATATGGTAAAAATCCTCAATAAAATACTTGCAAAGCAAATTCAACAGCACATTGAAAAGATCATGCACCATGATCAAGTTGGTTTTATTACAGACATGCAAGGATGGTTCAACAACAACAATAACAACCACCTCTGAAAAAAAGAAGAAAAAAAAAACCAAGAGGCAGATAAAAATGGTGAAGACAATAAGAGGAACAAAGAACACAGACAACAGAAAACAAAAATAAATATGGTAGATATTAATTCAAATACCTCAATAAGCACTAGAAACATCAAGAGTTTAAATACATCAATTAAAAGATGGAGATTGCCAGAATGGTCAAAGAGTCAACTATATATTTTCTATAAGGATATTTCTTTAAATATAAAGATGCATAAGGTTTAAAAAATGAATAGAGAAAGATATACCATGTTAACACCAACCAAAGAGAGAGGCAGTAACTACATTAACTTCAGAGAAACAGAAGTTATCGGGAAAAAAGAAGGGCATTTTATAATGATAAGGGATTGATTCTTCAAGAAGTCATAACAACTCTTAATGTTTATGTTGCTAATAAAACAGGATCAAAACATATGAGGTAAAAACTTATAGAACTTCAAGAAGTAGACAAATTCACTATTACAGTTCAAAATTTCAACATGATCATAATCATTACATTTCAGAAATAACACCAAACTGTCGGTTCATTCTGATTCCTAATATATTCTCATGATATAACACTACACAGCCATGATTTATCATGCATGAAAATTAATATTTTATTTTCTTGAAAATGTGCAGTAAAATGCATAGGGATTAAGCATATAATTCTATGAGCTTGCATAAATTTATGCATCAAGATACAAAACATTTCCATCACCCCAGAAAGTCTTCTTGTATCACTATCAAGTCAATCCCTTATCTCCTATTATGATTTCTAACACCATAGATTATTTTTTCCTGTTTTAAAATTTCTTGTGATTAAATTAATATTGTATGTGATCATTTATGTATTTCTTTTATTCAACATAATGCTTATAAATGTCTTAGGTCAGCGTCCCATTAAAAAAAATAACATAGACTTTCTTAACAGAAATTTATTTTCTCACAGTTCTTGGGGCTGTAAGTCCAAGATCAAAATACAGCAGAACCAGTATCTGCTAAGGATTCTCCCCCTGGGTTACAGACAGCCACCTTTTCACCATGTGTGCATGAGGAAAGGGAGATTACTTTTTCTTCTTGTTACAGAGAAGACCAATCTTATCTGATTAGGATACTACTCATGAATACATTTAAATTTAACTATTTCCTAAAAATCCTCTTCAACATCAGAATGCTCCCACTATTGCATATCCATGTGAACATCTGGTGTTGAGTCTTTAATTTTAGACATACTAGCTGACATGGAGTAGTATCTCAGTGTTGTTTTAATTTGCATGTCCTTGATGGTGGATGATGTTGGAAACTCTTCATGTGCTTCTTGCCAATTTCTTATATTCTTAAGTGTTTATTGAAGTCTTGTACCTATTTTTTCATAATATTTGTCCTTTTAAAAAACTGATTTGTAGAAGTTCTGAATACATCCTAGATCCAGGTTTTGTCAAATATATTGCATGTATTTTCTCCAATCACTGAGTGGCATGCCTTTACATATTTTTTCTTATTTTGTTTTATTTTTTGAAGAGATAATTTCAATTATGAAAAATCATAAATTCAATGGGTTCCAGTTTATCAAAATTTTCTTTATCTCATGATTTTTAGGAATCTTTGCTTGCTAAAACATTACAAATTTGAAATTTTCTTCTAGATGTGTTATAAGCTTTGCTTTTGTTTGGGCCTATAAGTCATCTGAAAGTAGTTCTTGTTAATAGCATGATGCAGTTGGTCAGAGTTCAAACTTTTTTGTTACCTTTACCCATTTGTTCCAGCACCAGTGGTGAAAGTATTTTCCTTTTCCTATCAAGTTTTTTATAGAGAAAAGGGTTCCTGTGTGCCTTTGTTGAAAACTAACTGACCACACATGTTTGAACCTTCTGGACTTTAATCCATTCCACTGATCTGTTTGTATGTATGTTTTATGTCAACTCTGTTGTCATGACTACTTAGGGTAGGTAAATCTTGTATTCAGATACTGTAATTCCACCAATACCCTTCCTCTCCTCCTCCGCCGCCTCCTCTTCCTCCTCCTCTTTCTTCCTTCTCCTTCTTCTCTTTTCTTTCCTTTTTAAGTCATTATGTTCATATAAAAATTTGGAATTAGTCATTTTCTTTTTTTAAAGTTCACTGGGAATTTTTTTGATTATATGGAATCACAGGGGTTTAATTTAATAATATTTTGTTAAGATATATCTCTGTTTATGATATTACTTTGCAATTTTCTTTTCTTGTCTAGTTATTATCAGCTATGCTGGTCTCCACACAATCTGACAATAGTTCCCTCTTCTCTATTTTCTGACCGTTTGTAACATTTTGGGCATTATTTTTTTCTAAATATTTATAGACTTCATCAATGAAATCATGTGAGCTTAAAACCTTTTTTGGGAAAGATTTAGCTTGCAAATTCAACTTCTCTAATATACATAAGAATATTTAGATGAACTATTTCTTCTTGTTTTCTATTTGACATGGTGTGCTTTGACAGATTTTTTTCCATTATTTGTAAGTTGTCAAATATGTTGTCATAACATTGTAATTATCTTTTGCTGTCCTCCGTGTCTGTATGATTTGTGTTAAAGTCTGGTTCTGTCCTTCATTGCTGATATTGGAAATGTGTTTCTTTATCTTTTCTTTAACAATGTTACTTAGAATTATCCAGTTTGGGTATAACTAATAGTCTGCTATGATTTTTTTCTATTTAATTGATTTAGCTATAGTTGTATTATTCCCTTATTTCTACTTATTTGTATTAATCTGATTTTCATTCCATTTTTAAAAATAGAAAAATATCAATGATTTTAAAAATTTCTTCTTTATAATGGAATTTTTCTTTAAACACTGTTTTAGCTATAATAACTCATTCCCCAATTTCCAGTGTTATAGTTTCATTATTATTTAGTTTGAACTATTAAGTTCCCTTTTGATTTTTCTTTATCTCATGTGTTATTAAGAAGTGTTTGATTTCCAAATATTTTGTCCTGTTGTTACTGATTTATTGTCTTTCTCATAATTTGGTAATAATATAGAAAAGTCAATCTAGCATGTTCTATTTTGATGAATGTATCACCTGTACTTAAAAAGTATATGTGTTTGGCAGCTATTGGATGTAATGTACTATCAATTGTAATTGACAATAAGGTCTGGTAGTGTTGTTCAAGTTTCCTACAAACCTACTGATTTTTGTCTACTTTTCCTATCAATTATTCAGAAAAATGCAATTAAAATATTCAACTATAATCACTCAGTTGTATTTTTGTTTTAGTTCTGTCAGTTCATGTATTTTGAAAATCTGTTTTAAATGCACACCCATTTAGAACTGCTATCCTTTTCTGTTGAATACACTCTTTTATCATTTTGCTACACTAACTATCTTGTGCCTAGGTTTTGCACATAAATCTTTTTCTATATTTAACTTTCAACCTATCTGGTGTTTAAACTGTAAATCTTATAGTTTTCATAGGAGTCTTACTTGTTTATCCATACAGATAATCTTTGCTAATTTTTATATGCAGTCTACTTATGTATATGTTCATTATCATAATTATTAATATGTTTGAATATAGGCTTACCATCCTTCTCTTTTCTATCTTTTCACAACTGCTTTGGATTCCTTTGCTATTCTTTGTCAAATATATTGTAGTATATCATTTTATGTCCTCAATTAGCTTTTTAGGTGAATCTCTTTGTATTTAATGTTTTTTTCCTTAAAAGAAAATTTTTTATTTAGTATGAAGCTATTATTTCACAATCATTTCTAACTTGAAATTGCAAAAACATTTTATAATGCCCAACACATCTTCTCTCTCATTCTAAGGCTAGTCGGTTTGACAAAGAAATACAAATTCTCTTAATCTTTTTTTTTTTCATGCAAAGCAGAAAAATCCCTTAAAAAGCATCCAATAACATAATGGAAAGAGACTGCATCAGAAACAAAACTGCGGGTTTTAGGACATTAGGCATCTCTGTGCATGTATATAGCTCTACAAGATCTAATATAAAATAACTGCATTTACTTTTATTCATCTTTGATAGTAACTTTTTACAAGAACGTTTCACTGTCTTGGGTGACAGCCATCAAAGGATGGTGTTCTTCTAAAATGGCTAATTTTCTCCAAAATAGGATAAATGAAGTAACAGTTTTAGGGACAACATTTCATAATTTCTTTTCTTAAAGCTTTATAGTTATGCATAGTCTTTGGGTTCATTCTGACAAACTCATACATGCATGGAAATTGATATCAGTACATGATCCTCCATTTACCCTCCCCTTCTCCTTTCACTCATCCATTAATGTGAATTTGATTGGTTCTCGTTCTTTATGTAATCTTATCCCTCTCTTCCCCTTCTTTGGATTTATTTTCAATTATTTTAGTGATTGCTCATGAGATTAAAAAAATGTATTCCCAACATTATAGTCTGTTTATAATTAATATTGCATCACTTCTTATAAAATGTAGAAATTATAATATTATATATAGTTCCATTTATTCTCATCCTTTGTGCTACTCATCATATATTTTGCTTCCTTATATAATATAAACCCTATACTACATTGTGTGTACTTTTGTTTAAAGCAATTATTCTTTTGAATAATTAACAAATTATCACCAGCCCTAAGTGTAGTTTGCTAAGCTTGGCATTTTCTAAACTTCCTATATTACAGGTAATGTTGTTCACCAAATTCAGAGCAAAAAAAAAAATACATATTTACTCATGTATTTACCATTTATGATAGTCTTGATTCTTTCCTATATATCTGATTTTCCATCTAGTATCATTTCCCTTTAGCCTGAGGGACTCCAAGGAATTCTTTGAGTAGGTCTACTGATAACTGATTCTTTGAGCTTTTGTTTACTGAATTTTTTTCTTCTTCATTTTTTTTTTTTTTTTTTGGTGCTGGGAATCAAAACCAGTGCCAGTGCCTCAGGCCATATCTCCAGGCCTTAAAGCATATTTTTAGCACATTTTTTACTAGTTATAGAAATCTGGAAGACATTTATTTTCTTTCAGCACACCAAAGCTGCCATTCTTTTGTCTTTTGACCTTGATTATTTTTGATATGCTGTTCCACTATCAATACTGCCTTTTTTCTGCAGATGCTTTTGCGCTTGTTAAAATTTTATTATTTGCTTTCAGCAATTGGATGATAATATGGCTAGGTGTTTTTTTTGGGGGGGGGGGGTGCTGGAGTGCATGCCAGGCAAACACTTTATCAAATGAGCTGTATCCTTCCCAGCCCTAGGTGTAGTTTGCTAAGCCAGGCATTTTCTAAACTTCCTATATTACAGGTTATGTTGCTCACCAAATTAAGACCAGAAACAAAAGAGGATAATATCTCTTAAAATATGTTTTTCTCTTATTGTTTATCCCTTCTTTCTAGAATTCTGATAAAATATTTTATATTGTTCCACTGGCCACTGAAGTTCTTCTCATTTTGTTTTCCTTTTTTCTTTTTATCTTGGGCTCTTCCGTTTAGCTGTACTGTTCACTTATCTTTAATTTTCTTGATCCTTCCTATTATATTATATTTTATATTAATCAATGTTACTAGTGATGTTTAAACTCTCAAATATTGTACTTTACAGTTCTAGACATCCCTTTGGTCCTTTTTCTAGTTTTATTTTCTCTGCTAAGATTTCCCATCTGTTTACCATTATGAATGCACAAAATATGGATAATATTTTCCTCTAAATGCATAAAATATGTATAAAATTTTCTTTAAAAAATCTTTTGGATTCTCTCTCTCTCTCTCTCTCTCTCTCTCTCTCTCTATATATATATATATATATATATATATATATATATATATTAGTGGTGCTGAGGATCAAACCCAGGGCTCTCATCTCTCTATATTAAAGTCTGCCTTTATTGGTAGCTCTTTTGGTTTGATTTTGGGTCACACTATCCTTCTTTTCCTAACGAGTAATTCAGTATTATATGATAAGCATTGTGGCTGCATCTTCGTATGAAGGCTTGTCTTCTCTAAGGGTTGCTGAGTTTTGTTCTGTCAGGAATTAAATTAGTGGCAGATCTACTTCAACTTTGTAGGTATAATTTCTGTCCTATCTAACTGGTTCTATTTAAATTTCTACCTCACTCTTAGGAATAGCCATCAATATTTGGCTTTTCCTAGGTCTGCTCTGAATGCCCAAGGAATTCCTGGAGATTTACTCATTCTCTCAGGAGTGGAATTCAGAGGAGTCCTAGCTCAGTCTGGCCTCAGTTTCTCTATTCACTTACCAAACACATAACACCCTCCCTCAGTTTTTATAAAATTTACAAAATCTGCTGCAAAAGCAGACTAGTTTTCAGCCCAAGGTCCAAGGGGAACATTCCCATGACTTCTGTCAACAGCATCTTCTCAGCCTTCTTCTCCTGGCACTATTCCACAAATTCCAACCCCTTCAGAGGCCTCAGAATGCAGGCCCGTGCCCCTCAGCTCTGTGAGAGCCCCGCTCTTCCCTGGCACTGCACTTCCACCTCCATACAAGCTGGCTCTGGATGTGATACCACGAAGAAAGCCAGGGTGAAATAAAGGGCTCAGATCACTCGTATCCTTTCTCTAGAGGATGAAGTCTTCTGCTGAGTCTTTCATCAAGTGCCTGAAAAGATGATTTCATAAATTTTGTCTAATTTCAAAATTGTTTAATGGGAAGGGACAAGTCAGCCATTCTGTTGACTAGGTGCAGATGTTAACTTCTAAAACTCTATCATAAGTTTGTTTATCATAAAAGCTTTGCTTATCATATATGTGTATTTAATGTGCACTGTTGCATAGTTAGTATTTAATCATTCAGGTTTAGCTAACTGATTCTTGAATAACAACTATGTAACATGGATAATTTTGTTCCTCAAGGACCTTTTTCCTTGTCTGTGGCATAAAGATAAAAAGATTACCTGCTTGATGGCATTTTTTTGTGATTGCTAAGTAGAGTACAGAAAGCACCTAGTATAGTGAATAGTGAATTAGAAATGTTAATGTTATTTTTTAATCATACTATATTAAAATCTAAAAACATCACTAAAACATGAAGAATAATTATTACATGGTAATATTTATTTGTTCATTTTGACCTCTGTATTTTCATGCTCTTTAACATGAATACGTCTCTTTTAGTAATGAAAACTCAATAGTATTTTAAAGGAAAATTGGCTCCCAGAAATTTTGATATTAGAAAGGCCTTCAAGTTGGCCTATATTGACTTACTTATGCCAACAGTTTGGCGAAAAAGCATAAGTTTTTTGTTCAAATTTCTAAAAGTTTTTGCTGATCAAGAAGGTAATAAACAATGAAATCAGCCAAGTAGCATGATGTTTGCCCATAGTCCCAGCTACTGAGATGGCTGAGGTGGGAAGATTGCTTGAGGCTAGAAATTTGAGATGAACCTGGGCAATGTAGACACATACAACTTCAAAATAAAGAGAGAGAGAAAGCAAACAATGAAACCAACCTGATTGCATAAGCATCTGAACACTGGAATGCAAAGGGTACTAAGAATGTTAAGATATTAATGCTATTAAAAGATTAATAATAGGCACATATGACTTTTCTTACTTTGTTTTGTTCCCTTCATTTTTAAAACTGAGATATTACAAGTCCCTGGTTACTAGAGAAAGCAATAATGTATGTTAGGAAGTCAATAAAAAATTCATAAATGTATATATTATAATGTCATTATTCTTTATGGTAAGCAAGAGTATTTTAAGAAAGATAGCATTTCTAAAGAAACAATCATATTTGCTTCTTGTCTGAAAAAGGAATAGCTCCATTAGCAAATAATGTGAACTTCATTGGAAAAGGAATATTGATTTGGGGATTTTTATTTTATTTTCTCTCTCAATTTTCTTTCTTTCAGTTAATAATTTTTATGTTGGAGAATAACTCCTCTCACATTCTCAATTTTCCTTAGTTTTGATAAGGAAAATTCTAACAATGCTATTTAAGAAAGTTTCAGATCATAAATGTCAAAAGTCCATAAAGAGAAGATAAGAACATTAGATTGAAACTTGAAAAAAGAAAAGTTCTCCCTTTTTCATCTCTTGATACTTTTGCTTATATTAGAGGGTACAGATTCTCTGCATTGTCAGAGGATCAAAGAATGCATTATAAAATCAAAGGCAGTACACAGCCTGTACAGCTTTGGAAAACGTTACTTCTCTGAGCTAATCTTGCAATACTGCAGCTCCTATTCCCATTATAAGTTGGGATTCATGGAGCCTAGAAAGTTTCTATGATTCTACAAACCAGAGACCATCTTCCCAATGCCATAGTACCTCAGAGTATCCATGACTATTAATCAGAGAAGCCGGTAACCTGGTAACAAAAACAAATGCATATAAAAGCAAAGGAGATACACGTTTTTAGCTTTTTTTATGGTGGAAGGTAGGGGGTGGGTTACTGGTGATTGAGCTCAGGGACACTCCACCACTGAACCACATCCCCAGTGCTATTTTGCATTATATTTAGAGACTGGGTCTCACTGAATTGCTTAGCCCCTTGCTGTTGCTGAGGCTGGCTTTGAATTCAAGATCCTCCTGCCTCAGCCTCCGGAGCCACTGGGATTACAGGCATGCGCCACCACACTCGGCTTTAGCTTTTAATAATTTTTTAAAAGTTTGAATATTTCATATTGCTGAATATAATTTGTTTGGTTAAATTATTAGAAAAATTTGAACAAGATAGTGGTCATTTATAATAAGGAACTGTCTTTAAATAGGAGAACAGGGCAGGAATTGTTCTAACACTTTGAGGAAAATGTAGGCTCATATGATATGGCCTTTAAAGAAAACTGTCTGTGATCATTAAAAGAAAAGAAGAAGGGGGCTGGGGATATAGCTCAGTTGGTAGAGTTCTTGCGAAGCCAATATGGAAAGCAGTATGGAGATTTCTTGGAAAATTGGGATTGGAACCACCATTTGACCCAGCAATCCCTCTCCTCGGTCTATACCCAATGGACTTAAAAACAACATACTACAGGGACACAGCCACATCAATGTTTATAGCAGCACAATTCACAATAACTAAACTATGGAACCAACCTAGATGCCCTTCAATAGATAAATGGATAAAAAAAAATGTGGCCTATATACACAAGGGAATATTACTCAGCAATAAAAGAAAATAAAATCATGGCATTTTCAGCTAAGTGGATGGAGTTGGAGAAGATAATGCTAAGTGAAGTTAGCCAATCCCCTCCCCCTGCAAAATGCTGAATGTTTTCTCTGATATAAGGAGGCTGATTCATAGTGGGGTAGGGAGAGGGAGCATGGGAGGGATAGATAAACTCTAGCTAGGGAAGAGGGATGGGAGTGGAAGGGAGGGGACAGGGGGTTAGCAATGATGGTGGAATGTGATGGACATTATTATCCAAAGTACGTGTATGAAGACACAAATTGGTGTGAATATACATCGTATACAAGCAGAGATACAAAAAATTGTGCTCTATATGTGTAATAAAAATTGTAATGCATTCCACTGTCATATATAAATAAAAAAAATTAATAAAAAAGAAAAGAAGAACTTAGAAGACAAACATCAAGAAGAAAAATCATTTGTTGAAATGAGTTCTAAATACAAGGAGCATGTCTAAGTGAGACATATATGAAAAAAGACTAAATATTTAAACCCCTGAATTCCTATGGTATTACTTTATTTTTTACATGTAGTATACTTCTTCATGCACTAGCCAGATAAAGGGAGAAATTAGAATAAAAATTATATAAATTATAGTAACATATTTTTTCTGACTCTAATTCATTATCTAATAACTCAGAAACTGTCTATAGATTATTTTACCTAATCTTCACAAAACTCATTAAGTATTTTTATTACTCCCATTTTTCTAATGTCTGATATCTGCAGGAAGAAAGTTACTATCCTCAAGTCATAGATTAGAAGCACTAATGAAATATGAAACAAGGGTTATGTATCTACAAATAAAGCTCATGCTATTATTAATTTTAACACTCTGTTATTTATTGCTTCTACAAAATTAATTTTGTAAGATAATTAATATTAATTTTGTTTTATTGTATTAATATTAATCTACATTAAAGTTTTGAAACACACAGTCCTTTCTAAATGTCAGTAATTAAAAAGTAAACATGACAGCACTTACGAGAAGAAAAACTGCTAAACCAGTAAACTCCTAGAAATTCCTGAAAAGATGAATTTTAAAGAAATTTTGTTATATTTCCATAAGTTTTCATTCTAATACAAGCAAACTCATCCTATATTAACACAAGGAATTAAATTCTCTTTTGTCCTAAGAAACCAAAAAAAAAAATTGAAAAAAACATTAAAATTGTGAGAATTATCTCCACCAGAACATTGTCATCTCTTTCCTTTTGTACTCCTTAGTATTCTTCTATTTAAAAGACTTAGAGTGATTAAAAACATACATTCACCATTGCTAAGGATATTTCTCTCTGAAATAATAGAACATAAGACATTTGAAAACAAAATCATATTTTCACTCCAAAAGAAATTCACACATAAGACCAGTTTAGACATTTAAAATTTTAAAAATATGTTAATAAAATATATTAAAAGATTTTGAATTAGTTTTATCACAAAAGCTACTGTTTCTCAGATAATGAAAATAACTGGCAAGTTTTGTGGCCACTCTTTGGTGAATGTGTATTCAAGTATTCAACTTCAATAATTTTAACATTTCCATTCAGAGATGATGAGTAAGTTGTCAGTGATATTGTCATATATAAAAATCTAAACAAATTCCTATAATTTATACAATCACTTTAAACAATTCAGTAAGACCCATATAATATCTTTAATAACTATTGACTTTGATGTTAATTTGTAAATAATTGCTGAATTAATTACACTTCCTTTGCACATTTTCAACCAAGAAAAATATAATAAAACTATGATTTTGCACCATTTTCAAATGTCTCTTACATTAAGCAGGAAATTCAGATTTGTCTAAATTATATGAAAATCATTAATAGCTAAACAAATCATCTTGAAATACAACATCACCTTTTAATTAAATATGTAAAAAGGACAAGTTTATTTCAAAAGAAACAAAACCCTAACAATATTTAACACTGGTTTTTAATTTGGTTAAGATTTGCTTATACAGTGTATTAATGTAGAACCATCAAAATTGTGCTACTTCAAATATGTTCATATTTATCAATATAATAGGAAAGCATATATCAATATAATATTATAATATCAATATAATTTTAAAGCTTAAATATTTTCAAATTGTTTATGACTTTATTCACACAGAAACATATAAACATAGAGTACAAATTTCTAGTTTTTTTGTATCTCCTCCTCTTATTCCTTCCCCAACTTCTACTTTTTTCATATCAACACATGGATAGGCACAAAACATTTTTCTTTTCTCCTAGAAATTATACATTTATAAGCAAGAAAATTAAAGACAGTAGAGTAATTTGCTCTACACCAAAACCAAATCACATAAATGTCTACCTTTGTTTAAATATCCATGTTAAAAAATGAGATGTAGTGCTTTGTACTGACTTATTACATATTTTGGCAGGCAAATACATTTATAGCTTCACCTACTTTCTCTCCAACTCTTTTACTATATCCTAAGAAACATAAATTTTTACTGTCAGTAGACAATTGCACAAAGTTAAAGGAACTCTTTTGTTCTTCTTCTTGTATCTACCTGAAATGTAGATGGGTTAGGGAATATCAATTTATTTGAAAGAAAACATTTTTGCATAAAATCTAGCATTATTTTTTCAATATTCCTGATAGCCATGACAAAAAAAAAAAAGTAATAGCACTTTCAGGGAATATTCCACTTCCAAAATTAATAACATTTCAGGGAATATTATCAGTATAACATTTTTCTTTTGGAGTATGAAAGTCATAAGTTGTTACTAGTGAATTAAAAGTAATTACTTGTAGCTCAGATGTTAAAACTAGCAGAGAAAGGATGAAGGCTGGACTTGGGTCTTAGAATTTTAGCCCAGTGCTTTGACCACAGGCCACAAAGGCCACATCACACCGTGCCCCCCCCAGCTTTGCCAAAATACTCAGTGAAAAGTAGCATAAACATGATAAAGCACATTATCATTGCTATGAGTCAATATGTAACTTATTCAAAATGATAAATATATATGTAAAATAAACAACCCTACTAACTACAAATATATTACAAACAGTTGTCTCGAAAATAAAGAAATCTTCACCTGGTATACAGTTGAGATGAAGGGACATTGGCAAGAGTTTGTTTGTGGGTTTAGATTTTATTTGTAAATTATTTATTTGATTCTAAACATTAA
The DNA here is from genome assembly GCF_048772815.1 of Callospermophilus lateralis. Classification (NCBI taxonomy): domain Eukaryota; kingdom Metazoa; phylum Chordata; class Mammalia; order Rodentia; family Sciuridae; genus Callospermophilus; species Callospermophilus lateralis. The sequence goes on from NC_135320.1 coordinate 22,481,971, forward strand.
TCTACTTTTACCATTGGAAAACAAACTTACAGGGGAAAAAAAGCACAACATTTCTTATTAAACTCCATAAAAGTAAATCATGTAAAACCATGAGCTATTATATTTATTTAAAGGGCAATCTCTACATCCAAACCTTGGTTATATTTGCAAATGTTCTGATCCTCTGTTGACAAGAAACAGAATTAAAGAATAAATAGGATGGAACATGAAAACAATGCCAAGCAGAAGTCCATCTACAAGGCTATGAGGAGGGCAGCTGAATCACATGTAAGAAAAGCACAGTAAACATGGTAAGGTTTTAATATGATCTGATGATAAAATCAAATCAGAAAGAAATAATTTTCTCAAGTTTATGCTAGAATCATTTATAACTTTTATAACTCCTCTACTACAAGCAAATGATCTTGTAAAAATATATCAGCAAGAGGGATAAAAAGTTGATATAAACTGCATTAGTGAAAATTTGTTAGCAAGACTTTATTATTTCCAGGACAGCTTTGGAAGAGCTTGGGTAACTCAGAAAACTCTATTTCATGATCTTTTGTTTTTTAAAAAATAGACTTTCTAATATCCTCCTCACTTCCAGTACATTATATCTAACAAAAATTTTCACTGATTATAACTACGAGGTTAGGGTTCCTGAATGCTCCACAGATCCCCTGCAATGGAATCTACATTCCTGTAGGAAAAAAAATTGGTAGATTGATGGGCTGTATCCAAATCTAATGAACCAAAAAATGGGGGCAGGGAGCACTGGACAATGTACTTAAATGAGCTCCCCAGATGATTTTTAAGCAAACCAAATCTTAAAAATCAACTTCCTAGAGTCAAAACTTCCATGTTTGTTCAAATTTGAACTCCCATAAACATAAGTATAGTTACTCTGGAGGTGAGAGTTACACATTTAAGAAATTAATAAGTCTGTGAATAGATGAATGAGCGAGTGAGTGAATGAATAGAACAATTGAGAGCTGTCAGAAAACTACAACTTATTTGGGTCTCAATGGGAAAAACATTCCCACTATTCAACCTTGTCTCAAACCCCAAAGAGGTCATGGTTATTAGAAAATGTAAGATGCAGTATTACTAGTATTATATGTTAGTATGAACTAGTGCAATTCACCGAGCAGGAGCATGATACTTGCTGAATGAATGTGTTTGAATGGATTTTCTCAAATGTCATCATTGGATTATGGCAAGGCAAGCACAGGGCCATGCTTAATTCCTCAAAGGTCACACTTCAACCTGTACTAACTTGGCATTTGTGCAGGCAGAGATGGCACCAAAAATAGCCGAAGTCAGGATTCAGAAACATAAGTGAAAACTCTGTAGTGAGGAATATTTCACAGGACTGTTACTGTTCAAACACAGGTTTACCAGGAAAAAACACTATTTAGCATGTGAAAGATATTTTCAGACATCTTCATAAGGTCCTATTTTTTTCAACTGTGCAAACTGATTTAGTGAAAAGTAAAAAAATACATGTGCAGATTTTCAATAATCTGGTTAATTGTGGTCATCAACAGTCACAATAATTACTGGAATTTTTAGAATATCATATATTTCAAGATGAGACCTACTCAGATTGAGGTAATTGGGATGTTATTTTATCAGTATCTGAGATTTAGAGCTCTAACTTCAGTGGTTCTTAAAAATTTTTTATATCTTAAAATAACACATGTTGGGGTATGTTATTCTCCAATATGTACTAATTCTATATTAAATCATTTTTGAATTGTATTGAATAACTTTACATATAGTATTTTAAGCAATCGGATACACAGATTTAATTTTTCAAAATCTTCAGACATTTGTCAAGAATCTTTTAATCCTCATTTTATAGTGACAACTTTTCTGTCGTACCGATAGTTCCATTCATCAATACTCAAAAGAAAAAAAAATTGACAAAAGTGCATATGTATGGTACTTTGGGTTTTACAGTGTTCTATATACCTTAAGTTATAGATAGATAGATAGACAGACAGATAGATAGATAGATAGAATAGAGTAGGTAATTTTTAAGAAAACATTTAAGGTCCTGTCCCTTTTTTGTATTTTGACATCATTGAGAAAAAGCATTCATTTTTCACTAGGAGAAATGTGTGTTCTTATTTTGCAAAGATGAGAAGCTTTTTGTTTTAAGGGGTCTTCGGTTTAAAAACAACAGTGAATATTCTTTTTCTAAAAGGTTGATCAGGATATAAAACAATTTGCCAAAAGAATGCCTTAAGGTAATGAGTCCCTCTAACAAATTAAGTTTTATTTTACAAAATTTGGCATGATATTGAAGTTACAGAAATTCAATGACTACATTCAGCAAAATAATCAGTATAATTATAAACTGTTCATGATTACTCATTTTAAAACAAGTGATATCTGTTTGTAATAACTTTATTTGGGTTGGCAATATAATTTTAATTTTTAATTTTATATAATTATGAGCTAAGGATGGAAAGCATAAAGCATGACTAATGTTTTTATTTTTAAGCATCTCTGGAATTGTGACTTTTAGATATATGCCTCAGCATCAATTCTAAGACAGCCTAAAAACTTTTTACAAGTAATATTTCATACTAAAATCTGTAAGAAAGCCAGTTATGTCTGTCAAATATAATTCTGAGGATTTTAAAAATGAATACAAATCAGTATAAATCACATGGAGAAAAACCAAACACATAATAGATATTTGAGTTTCAACTAGTAAAAGATGATAAATGCATGCAATATTTTAAAAATGGGCTCATATTTACAAACTGAAAAATTTTTTAAACTAATGAAGCCCTTCAAAATTTTCTTGAAAAGAATGGAATAAAATGTAGTTTTTATAAATTACTTTTTTTCTATCATGACACCTTGTCATCATATTTTAAAAAAAAATGAATTCAATACATCTTTTTTTTTAAATTTGGTACCAGGCATTGAACCCAGAGGCACTTAACCACTGAGCCATATCCCCATCCCTTTCTATTTTTTTTATATTTTGAGATAAGGTCTCACTAAGTTGCTTAGGGTCTTTCTAAGTTGCTGAGGATGTCTTTGAACTTACGATTGTCCTGCCTCAGCCTCCTGAATCACTGGGATTATGGGCACGCACCACCATGCCTGGCTAGATTTTAATAATTTTTAAGAAAAAGTCTTAGTAAAATATTTTACTCATTGTGGCCATTGTATGCCAACATAACTACTGAAATATTTAAGAATGTTTTGCATTTGTGGTTGAGATTTCATGGTTTGAGGTTACATGACAGATATATTATTCAATGACTCATAATTACAGAATCAATTTCCAAGGTGCTTAAAACTATTGTGTATTAAAATTCTACAAGTTTGGCTATTTTATTACCTGATAGATAGCATTAATATTAAATTAATCTATTTTTGTACTATGAATCTATAGACAGTATTTAAAACAATCTTACAGAGAACACTTATTATATTTTAAAAATTATAGATGTCATATATAATATTTTCATATGCCTAAAACAGTTAAAAAGATATCCACATATATACACTTAGACAACTGAGTAATTAACTATTAATCAATAATATATTAACAATGCTAGATATTTTCATGGCTGAAACAAGAATCACCAGTTTTACTAATATCTACTAGTTCAACTAAAAATATGTTTCCCTTTATATCAACCAATTTTATTGAGGAATAATCATTGTTTATATTAATATTAGGTAATAATTATACCTTTGACTTATGCATTACTTATGCATTTACAGAGTGCTTCCCATGCATGATAAATAAAATTTTCAGCCAGTTATATCTTGGTATACATAACAAGTTAAACCCTTAAAAACACATAAGTTTTAGCATATTCATTCTACAACATACCGTAGATTCAAAAAGATATTTGAAATACCAAATGTCTCTATTGCATCTTACAATAGTCCTATGTCCTAAAATTTGACATTCATAAATTTTTAAGAACTTAACATTTGTATTTTGCATGTTGCTCTACAGTCAGTTTCAAAACTAAGAAAATGTACATGGTACTATTTGGAGAATAGTCCAGTGGACTTAGAACATTCCATGTTATCACAGGGAAACTTTAAAACTTAGAAACCAACATTATTCTTCCACCAGTAACCTGTGCTGAGATGTGTGGGATTACAAAGAGAAAGTCAAAACTTAAATATTAAACTTGCTCAGTACATAAACTAGAGTGTCTAAATGAAAAAAAAAAAGAATTAACAAAGGACAATTATGAATTGTTTATCATTAGATATTCTCCAAAACCCAATCCTCTAGTTGGGAAACTAGAAACTTCATAAAAGAGCAGCTGAGATGTAGGGGATACCAGCACTGAGAAGAAACCTGTGTCTCCTTCAAGAATCCCTTAGTCTTATCCCCTTCGCTGTCACTGACCAAGACAGAGGACCAGTCACAGAGGGGCCCATACCTCTGTGAACAAACCTACAGGAGTAATGACCACACTACACCCACTAATCTTATTCCTACTTGTCCTTCAGGACTAACCAGGGGCATCAGCATGTCTAAGACACATTCTCAGATCACTGTCCCTCACTTCTGCATTAAATGTTGCCTTTATATGCAAGTGGGTGCTTAGCCCAATTATTGCAGGTAGAAAACACCACCAGAAAGATGTATTTACATTTTTATTTTGAGTGCTTTGAGTGCAAAGTTCCTGCAAACAGACAATTATTATTTTGTTTTTATATCCCCTGGACCAAGCCCAGCTTAGCACATAAGTGCTCAGTAAATGTTTATTGAATGTTGAATGGAAGTTGAATGCAGATACTGTGACTACATCTGGCACATCTACCACACTAACGATTTAGAGGTGAGGAGAAAGACTTAATTGCTTTTAAAAAATGCAAAATAAAGAAAAAAATTATTAATTGCATGTAGTAAAAATGCTACTATACAATCTCTCTAATGGTGGAACAAATGCAGTTATTATACCAGGAACCATTTTGAACCTGCCATTATTGACTATGTAACACCTCTGAAGTCTAAATATGGAGACATGCATCATTTATTATAATGAAAGTACTTTACTACTATTGACACTTTAAATCAAGAAATGTGATTTAGAAAAAAAAATATTTTTAGAAAATTTCTTTTTCCCCCTGGGACTCCATTCCATATTTTATATGCAAAACTTACGTGAAGCTTTCAAAGTTTTACCTTATTTTTTTCTCTTTCCAGTTAAATATAGTAGTATCTTGTCACAAAAAATTCAGAAATTGTTTTAAATATTTATATGGACAAACTGATATCATTGAATTAAAACCACATTGTGTTACAGATGGCTAATTCTCTAAAATAAAATTTCATTTTCTTCTTTTGAAAAAAAATGATTTTCCAAAGTGAGGCTCAATTTAAAAAATACCTATGTGTTGGGGAGTTAGGGGTGTATTTCAGTGGTACAGCATTTGCCTAGCATGCACAAGGCCCTGGGTTCAATCCCTTGTGCCACAATAAATGAATAAATAAGAGAAATTTATACTGGAGCAAAACATACATATGCTTCACTAAGACATATAAAAAGATATTCTATATATACAAGATTAATAGTTTTCATGAAAGTAATGACCCCGAAGAGACTTAAAAATCTTTGCAAATGTTCCTGTCATTTATGGAACACATAAAACACTAATTTACTAACTGCCTCTTTCAACTTTATTCTATTTTTTCTAAAGCATCCTTAAAATAACAGAGGGACATCTTGAGATGAGGGTTGAAATGTGCACTTTGGATATATATTAAAGATAATAGGTTAAAGATAATAGGTGTGATCAAGGGAATTATAATCAGAGAATAAAGCAGACAAACTTGAATTTTTATCACAGTTGCACACACAATAAAGCTTGATTAAGTATCGGAAGGCAAAGTGCTGCATACACAAAGCACAAAATACAATCTAATAAATATTTCACATGCTTAGCTGATTTCAATTTAGTTCTTACATTTAACTTCATGAAAGTCTAATCTAAAGAATATGTTTAAATGTTCTCATTTGCCTAAGACAAAATGATTCAAAACTTTTAAAAAACCTCTTAACCACTGCATACTTTACAATACAAGAGGAAAAAAGAAAGAGATAAATTATTAATTTTTAAAGTTACCCAGCAACTCCATTGCATCATCTTCGTTGTCAATGTCTTCTTCTGTTACAGATGGGGTAGGGCTGTGGATGGACTCAAAGGAATCCTGAGAAAGCATGGCTGCCAGGAGTTTCTTATGCTGCTGCTGCTGCTGTTTTAATCCTTTAGTCTTGGGCTCCATCTTCAAGCTGAAGAAATATTTACTATTAATTAGTTGTGGTGAGTAAAGAGAATTTACAAATTTTCTCATTCATGTATTCTGTTATGCAAATTGATGGACAGATCAACTAATATTTTCCCCAAGAATAACAAAGACATAGAATCTCTCTGAGACAACAATTCACTAACAAATTCCCAAGTGAGTGCGGGAAACCTGAAAACTCCAACACTCACTTAAAAGAGGAGGCACTATGTTCTGCACCTACCAACTATTGCCATGTGAGAAGTAATAGATTTTCTGATATTTTAAAAGAAATAGAAAGTTCGGATAATCATTTGCTGATTTACAAAACACATGATTGTCAAGCAAAATACAAGTCATGGGATAAGTAATTTAACATGCTACACTAAGATTAAAAAATAAAAAATACACAGCTTTAATTTCTTTTGAGTTACTGTGTATATAGTTGTCCCAGCACCATTTATTGAAAACACTACCCTCTCCTCCAATCATCTTGCAATAATTATAGTGCTTTCAAGTCCACCTCTTTGCATAATTTCCTAGTTGACTGTTCTTTCTATTAATATATTCATGTGTGTCCTCAAAGTCAGGAGACTGATGTACAAGTATCAACATTTACCACTTTGAGTGAAGTGTGGACACCTTACTTCTGCTTCAATTCCTTTACCTTCCTTATTTTTAAATATTATTGTTTTGAGTGTCCAGTAGCATTATAATTTTTGTTTCAAAAACCACTATATATAATCCCTTGTATATACTCATATTTCTCCTATTTATTCTTCCTTCCCAATGTTCCAAGATTCTCTTGTTCATCATTTCCTGTTTGAAAAACTTCCTTCCTTCTTTCATGTCCTGAGTTTCCTTTCACCACCACGCATTTCCACCATGATGATCTGCTTCACTTAGGGCCAAGAACTATGGAGTCAACTGACCATGGACTGAACCTCTGAAACCATGAGACACAATAGGTTTTCCCTCCTCGAAGTTGTTCTTGTCAGGTCTTTTGGTCATAGTGATGCAAAAGCTCTTTAACATTTGTTGTACTTGGGATTGATCTCAGGGCCTCATGAATGCTAGGAAAGTGCCCTACCAATGAGCTCTAATTCTGATTTCTTAACTAAAAAGGGAAAATGATATCTTGACACTGAACAAATATGGTGGACACCACTTTAACCAATCAATCAAACTAAGTGGCACCAATCATGGAGCAAGGTGACATTATATGCCTCCTAATATGATACCATGAGGAAATACATAATGAGACCTATAAAGAATTGTTTCCAAAAATGTTTAATCAAGAAATAATTCAAGAAATACAGATATGGGAACATTTTTCAAAATAACTAACATGTAGGTAGTCTTCAAAATCCCAGTGTCATGAAGGAAAACAAAACCAGAGGACTGTTCTAGATTTCAGAAGGCTAAAGAGACCTGACAATTAAATTCTACACACAATCTTTATTGGACACTAGTTAAAAAAGTAATAAATAAATATACAAACAAAAGCCCATAAAAGATCTTACTAGGAAAATTTGAATATGATATAAAATTATTATTAATATAAAAAACTTTATGGCATCATTGTTAAATGTTTTGATATAATCATTATATTATATCCTCATTCTTAGGAAATGCATTTCAAAGACTTAGGGAATTGATAAGTGATAATATCTACAACGAATTTTTAAATGGCTCAGCAAACAAAGATTGCAAAATGCTAATGAATATGAGTGGAATGTATGTGAATATTAATAATCACTACTCTTAAATTTTCTATGGTTAGAAATTTTTCAATGTAAAAAATTGAGGAGAAAAATATATGAATATTTATTTCATATCTGTCTTCTATTCCAATTAGGTTCTCCAACATATAAAGGATTATTGCTGAGATATAAAAATGTACCTCTTTTAAAATAATTTTTAAAATATCTTAATTATTACCCATGTTAACTTTAAATAATTAAAGAAAATAATCAATAGTAGTGTGGTTAAAACATAACTGTACATTTGCCAATTGATGGAAAAAGTTTCTTTAGTTCCAGTTTATTGTCATGGCATTTGTATCTGCATCATTTCTGTATGTCTTTTAACTGAGAAATAATGTAATGATTTGAAAGTTGACCATGACCAGTTTTATTCACTGAGAAGTAATACAAAAAAAAAAAAATCACACAATTTTAGTTTGGATTTCACAATTGATAGATCTAACATGAAAATTGTAATTTACACCTGAAATTATTTTAAGTCAAATTATTTAAAAATAACAGTATTTGTGGGTCACTATGGCTCATTAGCTTTGGATTAGGACAATGGATATACGTATTATTTTGACAAATGAACCAAATCTATTTTCAACATGAATAATATTGGGCAAGTTATTTACCCTTTTTTTCTTGCTTTCTTTATCTGTAATGTAGATTATAGTATTGCCTATTATATAGACAATTTGACAATTTAAAAGGGCTAATATTTGTAGCACTATGGAAAGTAGCTAGACTAATATGCCTGCTGAATAGAGCAATTGAAGTTCTCATTTATGACTTTGCATTTTATACTGTAAATTTAAATGACAACAAAATATTTTATTGAATAATATCATATGCTTAACAAAATTACTTTGTTTTTATGCAAAAATACAATTATAGTTCTATAGAGATTTTCCCCTTTAGGAATAAATAATAATTCTCCAAGTATTACTGTTTGAAGCAGGTGTTTTATAAAGATTCTGACAAGTTTATTTATTATTATCTACCTAAGTTATATACAATAACTAGAAATTACATGTTTCATGCAAAATTAAGATATATACTATCTTAAAGATGTTATTTGATATAAATAATCATAAGGCCAATGTTTATTTTCATTCCCATAAAATAACATTGTTTTATAAAGCTAATATATGATCAAAACATGCCGAGTTACAAATAAATTTATCTTCCTGAATGTAATATTAGATTTCTACTCCAGGTCCACAACTGTTTTTCTAGATTTGGGGCTGGATGTGCTCTGCTGCATAAACTGTATATTATGTAACACCTCCAAGGAGGGTCTGAGGCTTGACTTTGCTATCAATTACAGCAGTTTTCTATGTCGTTATGTATCAGCATCACCACTGAGTAGGTTACATAAAGAATCTACAGTGTTCAGATCTGGTTTTGCTGTCACAAGTTACGAAAACCATTTCAGTTTTCTGAGCAGCTTGAATTTCATAATTACAAATAAGGACTGTGAGGAACACATCCGAACACACAATTGATAGGTTCCCAAATGCTGCTGTTAGGGGAAGAAGCTGGGGGCTGAGACTTGATGCTGGAATTTCAGAAGGCAGAAGTCATGTCATTGGAATGACAATGGGAGACACTAAAAGCCATCTGGTTGACATTGATAAAGGTGGTTTCCACAGGTGGTGGAAATAAAATTCTATTGGGAAAAGATTACAAGTGGAGGGGACAGTGAACACAGTGAGGAGCCTGACTGTAAGAACAATGAAAAGCAGAGAGAATTGACAGCTGGGGCCAGGGAGGAGGCTTCCTTTTGTAGAGAGGCATCCCATCAGACTTTAATGCTGATGGGAATGACCTAGTAGAAGGAATAGAGGGGGGACACAGGGAATAAGCAGCTTGCACAGTGGCTGAGACTGAGCATCTAGAACCAAGTGAGGGACTTGCTTTGGGTGGGAGTGTGGGCTGCACCCACTTGGGCACAGGTGAGCCACGCCCACCCGTGGTGCTGGGAGGGCATTTGAGAAGGAAGAGTCTCTGAACCTATTTCCTCCATGAAACAGGAAGCAGGGTCATCAGTAGAGAAGAAGATGAGGAGAAGAGTTGGGGATTTAAGGAGAGAAGTGAAGACGTGAAATCATTCCTGAGGAAAGTGGATATGTGGATTGTTCAGCTACTGGCAGCAACTTCACCGGGCATTCCAGGGTGCACCTGCTGTTGAGAGGTCATGAGTTCAGTGACGCCAGCCAGTGGAGCCACAGGTTCTCCAGCCTTTGCTGGTTTCACCACAGAATGAAGAACTGGATTGTTAAAAGGAAACTAAGACAAAGGAAAAGAAGGACGAGGCAGTTGAAGGTATCTTCAAGAGACTGACTACAATAGTGGGCCATGGAAAAAAGCTAAATAAGGAGAAAAACAAGGAACAAGGTGGTGGGTCAGGAGCAATGGAAATTTAACACAATCGAAAATTATCAGGATGGAAACTTGGCACACCCAAAATTTGGGTGCCAGAAGGAATGAACAAGGAAAAAGGCCGTCAGAGGGTGAGATACCTAAAATTGACATTAGCGATGGCAGATAATGATAATGAGAGGGTACAGGATATGACAGAGGGAATAAGAGGGTCAGGCAAGGTGGAATTCAAGACCAATAATGAAGAGCGGGTGAAGGAAAGGAGGGGCCAGATTTAGGGAAGAATCACTGATGTTTATATTGATTTCACCAGGAAGGTAAGGATTTAGGGAAAGTGCCTATGTGAAAAAGAGAAATGACCAGGGGTTGGTCAAGCATGGCTTCAAGAACATGTGGATGATGATCAGGCTGAAAACATGGGATTCTGGAAGCCATGATTCTAGGGAGGAATTTTTTTGGGGGGTGGGGGCGGGGTGCAGCAGGTAAAGTGATAGAGCAAAATCTGTAAGCAGCAGAGAAGCAAAGACCGGTCCTGCCTCTTCTCTAGCCCCAAAGGCTGAGGATCAAAGAAGCAAAAATAGCACCATTATGAGAAAATAGCCTCAAAATAAAAAGCTTCTTCTCAACAAAAGAAACAATCAACGAGGTGAAGAGAGAGCCTACATTTTGGGAGCAAATTTTTGCCACATGCAAGTCTGATAGAGCACTAATCTCCAGGATTAGAACTCAAAAAAGCAAACAACTCAATCAATAAATGGGCTAAAGAGCTGAACAGACACTTCTCAGAAGATGATGCATATTCGATCAATAAATATATAAAAAAATGTTCAACATCTCTAGCAACTAGAGAAATGCAAATCAAAACTACTCTTAAGATTTTATCTCGCGTCAGTCAGAATGGCAGTTATCAAGAATACAAACAACAGTGTTGGTGAGGATGTGGAGGAAAAGACACACTCATACATTGCTGGTGGGACTGCACATTGGTGCAACCAAACTGGAAAGCAGTTTGGAGATTCCTTAGAAAACTTGGAATGAAACCCAGGTATTCCACTCCTTGGTTTATACCCAAAGGACTTACAAACAGCATACTATGATAATGTGGCTACATTAATGTTTACAGCAGCTCAATTCACAATAGTTGAACTATGGAACTAACATAGATGCCCTTCAATAGGTGAATGGATAAAGAAACTGAGGTATATATACACAATGGAATATTACTCAAGCTTTAAAAAATAAAATTATGGCATTTGCAGGTAAATGGATGGAATTGGAGAATATCATGCTAAGCAAAGTAAGCCAATCCCAAAAAACCAAAGGCTGAATGTTCTCTCTGATAAGTAGATGCTGATGCATAATGGGGGGAGAGCATGGGAAAAATGGAGAAATTTTGGGCAAAGGAGAAGGCAGGGTAGGGTGGGGGTATAGGGGAAGGAAAGATGGTGGAATGAGATGGACATCTCTACCCTAAGTGCATGTATGACAGCATATAAGGTGCAATGCTATATTGTGTACAACCAGAGAAATGAAAAGTTGTGATGCAATTATATACAATGAATCAAAATGTGTTCTGCTATCATATATACCCAATTAAGATTTTATTAAGTAATTAATAATTTTAGAAAGAGAAAAAAATAACAATGTTGTGGGCAGCCAGAATACAGACAGCAGTTCTGAGTGAGATAAAAGGAAGAGAGGATTGGGGTCTTTCTAAGAGCATCTAAGGGTTCTCCAGGCCTTCATCTGCGCCCCCCCCCCCCGCCAACTTTTCCAGGTCTCAATCCTGGAACTCTTGTGCAGAGACAGGCTGTAAATCATTTTAGGGCACAGAATTTGGAGCAAGAGAGTCTCATAACCAACCTTGGAACAGAGAAACAAAGACTCCAGGACTTGATTTCCTCATTGTTGCAATAGGGATAATAATAATGCTTTCAAAAAGATAAAGCGAATCTTAGATTTCATCTCACTCCAGTCAGAATGACAGCTATTATGAATACAAACAACAGTAAGTGTTGGCGAGGATGTGGGGAAAAAGATACACTCATACACTGCTGGTGGGACTGCAAATTGGTGCAACCAATATGGAAAGTAATACAGAGATTTCTTGGAAAATTGGAAATGGAACCACCATTTGACCCAGCTATCCCTCTCCTCAGTCTATGCCCAAAGGACTTAAAAACAGCATACTACAGGGACACAGCCACATCAATGTTTATAGCAGCACAATTCACAATAGCTAAACTGTGGAACCAACCTAGATGCCCTTCAGTAGATGAATGGATTAAAAAATGCATATATATATATATATATATATATATATACACACACACACACACACACACACACACACAATGGAATATTACTCAGCAATAAAAGAGAATAAAATCATGGCATTTGCAGGTAAATGGATGGAGTTAGAGAAGATAATGATAAGTGAAGTTAGCCAATCCCCAAAAAACAAATGCTGAATGTTTTCTTTGATATAAGGAGGCTGATTCATAGTGGGATAGGGAGAGGGAGCATGAGAGGAATAGATACAGTAGGAGGAAGGGAAGGGTTAGGGGTTAGAAACGATGGTGGAATGTGATGATCATTATTATCCAAAGTACATGTATGAAGACACGAATTGGTGTGAATATACTTTGTATACAACCAGAGATATGAAAAACTGGGCTCTATATGTGTAATAAGAATTGTAATGCATTCCGCTGTCATATATAAATAAAAAATTAATTTTAAAAAATGATAAAATGAATCAAGATAGAACACACAGAGAAGTCTCTCAGTTGTAATTTAATAGGTCATGTGTTCAAAGAACACCAGGTGGCATCCTAAAGATTTGCATGGCTTCTCTTGAGCCATAATGTCCAACATAACAAGAAAAGGAACATCTTGGGAGGCCCTTATGAAAAAAAGCAGCAGTCAATATTTCCATTTGATGTTAATACATTCAAAGAATCCATTTTGTTTTGGTTGAGAAGGGTAACTTCTAAACTGGAGTTAAATGGAAACATAAGAGTTTAAATAATTTAGTGGCCAACCTCACCTCAGCCCCATGGGCCTGCCTGTCCTGGTGAAGCCCCTCCCAGCCCCCCACCCATCCCACCTCCTCTCCCCAGTCTCCCCTGTGTCCCCACCCTTGCTCATTTTGCTTCACGCTCTGTCCCTGAGCACAGATTGGTAAAATTTGTTTGATCAGCCCTGTGTGTGCTCTGTGTGGTAGAAAAATGGATGATGTCTCTCATGAACTAGACCCTGAGCTTATAGAATGTAACCTCATGGCATTTTAGGAAGAATCTATCTCTTTCCTTAACTTCAATTAGAAATTAAGTGGCTCCCTTCATATTGAAGCCCAGGGAGTTGAAGAGTTTCATGCTTAGCTGTTGTAATTAGGTTTTTATGTAGAAGAATTTTTTTAAAAAAAAGTCTAAATACTATGTTCTATAATCAACTTAGTAAATGCTCACTTATTAAAAGCTTATTATGTGCCTAGCAGTGTGTGTGCTGAATTGCAGCAATAAGACTCTTCTTTTTCTTTTCCTTCCTTTCTTTCCCTCTTTCTTTCTCATTTCCTGAATGTTAAAGAAGCAAGTGTTTTGAAAACAGTTATTTTTTTCCTTTCATATTACTCTTACCCAGTATCTAGCACATTATCTGCTATTAATGTTCAATAAATATTTAGCAAGTTGACTTTTTTCTTTTTGAACTACTTTTTTATCCTCTTACAAACACATTAAATAAATTCAAAATTAAGAGGATACATATGTCTTCAACGTAAGAGATAAGAAAATCCAGGTAAATAGGAAGATTGATAGTGAAAAGAAGAAGAAAACACATAGATAGTAATGTTGAAGATGAAGAATAAATGTTAGATTATAAATGCAGAACTTCTATGCATCAACCTGCAATGATCAAGATGATTTCAGGAGAGTTGAAGCAAGTATTTTCTTTGATCTCATTAAAACACATGGTTTTGACGTTAATATAGCAAACGTCTGGAAGACCTAGATATGGAGCAAGCCTCAAATGTTGCTTAACACACATGAAGTCTATGGATAACTAGTACTGTGTTTTGCAAAATAATTATTAGAACTGAAACATGTTTTTCTACACAAATAAATTAACGTATTTCTAAACACCTTAAAATAAATTTTAAGCCCTATGAAAATGACTTCATTGATATTCTGAAATAAGTGTGTGCTTTATATTTCTAGTTTAAAAAGAAATTTGTCACGAGGTACAAATTTTGTATATTTTGGTTATTAAGGCTTCTCTTTTGGATTTCTTTGACAGATTTACTATTATTAATCAATATTTTATACCCTTAAAATTTTCATGTTAGAGTATGTCTAAATTACTAAGTTTGACTTTTCTTTGTTGTATTTTACATTTTTTGTATGATGTCCACAATAGCCAAAAATATCACAATATTTGGGCAATTTCTTTGCTCTTGGTCTTTGCATGTAAAAGAGTACCCTTTCTTTGATCTGCTTTATTCTTCTTAATCCTGCTTCATTTCCCATCATATGACCTAATACCGCTTAAATTTATGTCACACATTTGTAAGTTGCCTGGTCTGTTTCTCTGGAAGGGAAGCATTTCAGAGCTTCGTTCGCTGGCACATCAGAAGCCATTTTGAGCTTTAAGGAAAGGGAAACTTCTTAAAAGGAAGTATATTTAACTTCTATAGGGACATTTAACCTACATTTTTAAATAATAAGATTTCTATTAATTATATGGCATATTTAAAATCAAATAGCAGCACTAAGTTACAAAGCCAGTTCACCAGATCTATAATATTTATGGATATTATTCTTGTTTTAATAAGGTGGTTCAGCTTCAAAGGAGCCTCATTAGGTTTTCAAGGCTTGATGAGCCTATTTACAAATTCACATTAAGATTTAACAAGTCATTTTAGGAAATTCATTACACGGCTATTGCAATGTCTAATTAAGATGGTTTAAAATAAGATTATATAGGATTATGAAAATTTTTGTTTACATTTATTTTTGTAAACATGTGATTATTGTTTATAACTCTTCATGTGCAGTGAGTATATATGCTTTCCCAGTAACTGGCCAGACAAGCTACAGCAACAATGCGATTAAGTGGTATCTGACAAACATAAGAAGTCTTGAAGCATTCCCCAACACATCCCCCTCACTTTTATAAACACCCTTTCTTCTCTTGTTCAGGTGTTTTAATTTCTTTTTTTTTTAAGCTCTCTCAATTCTGAATTTGAAAGTCAAAGAAAGATTAGGTGGGAAATTGTCTGATTTCAACATTTTGCATGGAATTTAAAAGATTCTAAATCAACATTTTGCATGGAATTTAAAAGATTCACAGAGCTCTTGAGTCCCATCCAGAGACTGGCTAGGGGTCATGGATGCATATTAGTGTCTCCTGTTCTTTTCTGTCAGTTTCTCCATAGTACCCTTGCAACTGCCTTCATTTCAACCAGAGGTGTCAGTTACACATTCCAAAATTGTTGGACCTTTTTGTACAATGCCATACTTGGGGGAGGGGGGCTAAGGAAAAAAGTTTAATTGACATACATTATTTAGAAAAAAAAATCCTCTAGGAAAATATTTCAGGAAAGTTTCTACCCATAAGACTCTCAAGGTTTAGTATAACATCTATTTAATTCTCTTTAAGATTATGACAATTCAGCCCATCATGTTTCTATCATTCTGCATGAAAGGGAAAGTTGGCTACTTGCCAAAGATGGAGTATTGTAATAACAACAATTCAGAGAAAAATATGAACAATAGATGGTAGGAAAAAAATGTGTAAGGGATATGGGCCACAACTAAAGATAGACAATAAGTTAATAAGCTGGTGAATAAGCTTTACCTTGCAGATGTCAAGTGACAGTCCTTACCTCTATCACTCCTGTAACAGATGCCTATTGACAATAACCATATGCAAGCCCCAGTGAGAGAAAGAAAAATGGATGAAGTCAGGCTTGAAAATCAAATTTTCTTTGAGGAGTCTAGAATATCATTCAGCCTGCTAATGTTTAAGACTGCTAAATTATTGCACATGTTCATTACTATTTAAGGGGAAAGACTAATATTATAGGTACAGACTCTACAGCCATTAAAAATTTATCTACAACACTTTCTTATTCATCCAAATCAAACCGAATTCTGTGTGAACTGGTAGCAAAAACACAGGAATCCTGTCTTGAATTAGAAAAAGGGAGAAATGTAGTTTCTAACAGAATTTACCACTGTTCTCTACATGTACTTTAGATGTGCACATAATTTTTTCTGCTCTAATGGCACATCAAGGTAGAACTTCACCACTTTCTTATGTTCATAGGTATGTCTGAACCCATAACTTAAAGAAAAATAAAAGTGAAAGCAACTTTCCAAGACAAATATTTGAAAGCTCTTCATAGACTGCATGCCTGCAATCTCAATGACTCAGGAGGATGAGACAGGAGGGTTGCAAGTTCAAAGCCAGCCTCAGTAACTTAGTGAGGCCCTGAGCCACTTCAGGAGACCCTGTCTCAAAATTTTAAAAACTAAATAAATAAAAGAAGAATGGAGATGAGCCTCAGTGGTTAAGCACCTCTGGTTTCAATCCCTAATACTACTACTAATAATAATAATGATAATAATAAGTTTTCTGAGGAAGGGATTCAATTAGGATTGCAGAAACGGATTCAATTAGGATTCCCCTTTATTCAGCATTCCAAAGAGAATAAGAGCCTCCTCACTGAGGCTAGGAAGAACATAGAAGCAGTAAGATAGCCCTGATTATTATTATGATTAAATAAAAGCAAAATGAAAGCTGACATTTCTCTATTTTACATTTAAGAACTAAATATCTACCAATGAATAAAGATAAAGGTCTAGTGGGTGTTATAAGTCTTATATTAAAAATAAAATTACCCTCATTGATAGGTGAAATTGATCTGGCATTTCACAGAAGAAGATAAATGGATTTTTAAAAATGTTTTTCTCCTTCTTATATAGGACACTTCAACTATTTATATAATTTAAAAGTTATTTCTCATGGAAATAGAATCAATTTTCTATATGCCTGAAGCACACTAATGAGTATTTTGAACTTCTTTCCCTTCAGCCAAGTGATAAGTCAAAGCAAAGAACCTCTGAAAGCTATTACATTGTAGAAAATAAGTTTTCTCTTTGAGAAAAAAAGTATTTATGGGCTGCTGCTAAATTTAACAGAGGCAATACCAAGTTAGTGTGGCTGATCTGTGCATAGGAGCAAGGTTTTTGTGGTGGTCAGCTAATGACACAGAAAGTTCCTATTATAAGTTCCTGGTACATTTTAATTATGAATATTTAAATTTGTTTTCTCAATTTGGTGTCGGCCAGGCCTCCCATAATGCTTTCCACCTCAACTTCCTTGAAATTTTCATTTTGCTTTGAGTTGCACTCTCAAAATGGTATTACAAAAACAAGATAATGTTGAATATGCCCTACCTAATAAATATGATCTGGACATTCCAACATTACTTCACTTGTATCAAAATAAGGATACTTTAGGCAAATTTGCCACCATTTGGGCATCAGGGCTCTGAGTAAGAGTTATATGTACTTGCAAGTTTATAATAGTTTAAAAATTAAATAAATTATGGATAATTATATTCAATCATAGTTTTCAACTATAAACCTAAATAGTTCTAAACCCTTTCTATCTTCTTATATTTCACATTTACTCTATTTCTTACAGTATAATATGCATTTAAGTTTTCTTCTTCCTGATGATGAACTACATCATTCTAGTACCTCAGGAATCCCCTCTCCAAGTCTTAACAGCCAGCCATTTGCTGCCCAGTGTTATAGTTAGTCTTGACTAACAGCTTATAACCTTGAAATTATTTTCCCTTTTGGTTTTAGTAGCAAAGAGATGGTAACCTCCTAGTTGTGAAGAAAAACACTCAAAGCAAGAGCAAGCCTAATGACACTCTAAGTTGACACGTAAAACTATGTATTTATTTATTTTTTTTTTCTTTTTTTTTATTTGTTGCTCAAGACAATACAATGATCTTGTCTTATCATACATTTGATTCCAATAGCGTATGAGTTCTCATTTTTCCACGTGTACAGATTGCAGGATCACATTGGTTATACATTCATGTGTATACATACAGCAATGCTAGTATCAGTTGTATTCTGCTGCCCTCCTTATCCCCCCTCCTCTCCCCTCCACTCCCCTCCCATCACCTCTCTCTACCCATTCTACTGTGACACTTCTCTCTCTCTCTCTCTCTCTCTCTCTCTCTCTCTCTCTCTCTTTCTTCCCTTCCCCCTCACACCATTGTATATGTATTTTGTGAAACCATGAGGGTCTCCTTCCATCTTCCGTGCAATTCCCCTTCTCCCTCCCATTCCCTCCCACCTCTTTTCCTTGTTTCGTGGTAATCTTCTTCTCATGCTCTTCCTCCCTACTCTGTTTTCAGTCACCTCCCTTATAACAGAGAAGACATCCCTAAAAAACTATGTATTTTTATGTGTGATGTGATATTTTGAAGTACACACACACACACACACACACACACACACACACATCGTGGGAAAGTTAAATCTAGCTAAATGTTTTATCCCACACAAAGCTTACCAATTTTCTACATAAAATTCCTATATGAGGTATCTCATCAAAATCCTGCACTTGGGTTTATTTTCCATTCATCTTTTAGTGACCAGTCATAGAATCCTGGAAGGCATCTCTTCTTACCTTCCTGCAGGGCTAGAGCCACTGTCTTCGCTTTCCCATTGGTCATTTTTACTTCTTGGAACTGGGGGCTGCAGCATTTCAGCAGCTAGTGGATCAGCATCGTTTTCTTCTCTACCAATCCATTCTCCGATCACTCGGGGCCTCAGAAGAGAGGAATTGAATGCCACTGTTTCCTGAAGAGAAGAAAAGAAGGTGCTGCTTTAGATGGCTTTTTCTTGTTCACGGACAACAGGAAAATAACCCTGTCTAGAGGGTTGGCTGCTCACTCAAACCAAAATGTTCTTTTCTTTCTTCTGAATTGACATAAAACTTCAGTTCTCCTCATCTCTACTCAACTGCTTGTTCTGAGTGGTTTAGGCTGATTCCTGAGGATCACTGTGATACAGGATTTAGTAATAATATCTTGGATTTGGATTTGGAAGGCTACACATGTGTTCTCAGACGAGGAGTATAGGACCAGCATTCCTGGTGGAAGGAGGAGGGTGCTTTAGGGCCCACAAATTGAGAGCATGGTGTCACTCCTGGGAAAGGGTACATAATTTCTCTGGGAGAAATTGGGTTGGGGTCAACAGACAAAGTCAAGAGGCAATAGGGCCAGATGGGCACATCATTTCCAATTGCGGAGCATCCTGGACTTTTAAAGATCCAGTAGATGTTTGAAGCAGGGCAATGTCAGTGAGAGGTATGTCATACTAATTCAAAAAATGTTAATCTCTTTTCATAGATTTAAAATGAATGACTTGGACATGATTCAGCTATAAAAATTGTATTGCATGAAGATACTGAATATATGTAATTGCTAGGGATATTTTAAGTGAAAAAATGACAAATTAAAAAGAAATACATATATATTGATCTAATTTTTGTTTAGAATTCATACGGATTGACAGCCATCATTCATTCATTCTCTAATGTCCATTGAGTCTTAGTATGTGCAAAAAACTGCCCTTTACTAGGCAAAACATTGAGTAAAACCAAAGTTTTATAAAGGTTTTATTTGAAGGGAGGAATTGAGGGTGATCTTAAACTTTTGACTTGGTATTTCCATGTCTTTTCAACATTTTATGATAAATAGAATCTGGTGATTTTGAAAATATTTTGATCTAAAAAACACATGCTTTGTTTAAATTATGTCTAATGATAAGTTTTAGTATTAGAAGAGTCTTGAACAATTCTGAAAATTTAGATCTTGTGTTCTGAGTCTTTACAATTCACAAATATACAAATCCAATACATGTACAACAAAAATAATAATATCATATATGTAATATAATGTATAGATAACAAATACAATTTCAAAAGCCGCATATAAAGAATGATGTAGATAATATTTGATAAGAATTTCTCCAAGTGAGAATAAGTAATAAAAAGTAGTTGGATACCTAAATATTGTTTCAGCCTATAAAACATAGTAGATGTACTTTAATAAGAGTGTGTAACTTAACAAGTAATTTGAACTCTCTCTGCACTTATGTTCCCTGAGTTAGGAAAACAAAAAACTTCCATAGATTTCAGCTGTGAAATCATGCAATTAAATTAATGTTTTGAAATAACTGGAAAGTCATATTTATCTACCAAAATTGAATGTCATTTGAAATAAAGGAATTAAAATTGAGTATATTGGTAAAAATTAAATCTACATTTGCTTTTCAAAGCTGATTAGGGAAAAGACATTTTTCAGAACTTAAAAAATGAACATATTTACAGAGGCAGAATCTAGTTTGGGCTATTTGAAATGTTATTCTCTGAATTGTATTTCATCCAACTACAAAGTTTGGTAATGGGAATTATTAAATATACTATAGCAAATGAATTCATAAGTAAGAGTGAAATCATAAAATTCTGGGTATATGCTAAATATAATTATTTATGGAAATGGATTCTATTCAAACCATTTCTATGCATATATTTGGAAGAGGTAACCAGAATTGCTGCAAAGGTTGAGTTGGGTAAGAAGAGATGTTTGGTAATCAGTATGGGCAGAGGAATAGAACAGGAAATTGATGGTGTGGTTTATCAATCTAAAAAGATTTATTTTATAGGTAATGTATCAGAAAGGTGAGATAATGAATTTGATGTTATTCATTTTATTTACATAAAGGGGAAGGATTTGGTTTGAAGATTTATCCTGCTATTGGCTCACAGTAGCCTAAGGACTGGTACCAAGAAAATAACAGTTACAACAACAGAATAAATAAACTTAGATGCCATAAAACAAAGAAGAAAGAAAGAGGCTTTAAAGTTGGATATGACCAAAAAATCGTGAACTGCAGAGAATCAGAAATAACTCTGCAGTTACTTGCTGGGAAATTAAATAAAATGATAGACTCCACTGCTGGTGGAAAGTAGAGTGCAGAGAGAAGGATAAATGGTTTGGTATCCAGAATATTTAACTCCTCTGGCAACAGAAATTTAGTGAGAAATAGCTGACAAGCAAGGCAATAAAAAGTCACAGAATCTTGGAGTGAGTTTTTAGCTGGTAGTTAACTGAGATATGGTGTTGCTAAATAAAAGACTAAATTAATGCCTTTGGCTTTGCAATATCGTGGTTGGTGAAAGCTGTGAAATGGTAAGGAAATTATCATGGGAGGCTTGAAAAATGAAGACCAGTTTTATGTGGTGTTAAACTATATGATAAAACTGTCATCTGTGGATGATACTTGGAAGAGAGAAAGCATTCCTAATAGTCTTTCAAAATTGATAATGGAGATATCCATGAAAAATATTATAAACATCATGTAATTTGCTTTCAGCTACATATATGTTTCTTCAAGAAATAAATGAGCTCACAAAGTAACTGGCCAATTTGCAAGTAAAATTTAGAGCAAGCGTTAATAGTCTGACCAAGTTTCTCATCTCTCGCCTTCCCAGACATCTAAAGATCTTTAAACTAATACAAATCCTATGCAAATGTTAAACTCAGGGCTCTGCCAGATAAACTAGGTCTCAGGGTAAAGAAGAAATTAAGGCTATGGGTATGGGACCCTTTATTCAAACCTTTGAAAAAATTAAGATGGTGTTTATTAAGGCTGTTCACAACACCTAAAATGTCAACTAAGTCTGGAAACAGAGGCATGTCTTGAAAAGAATTATGAATATGGTTTGGCTACAAGAATGGAAGAGAAATCAAAATATACAGGAAACCAGCAAATTATCTGAGAGAGTTGGAGTCAGGGAAAACACCAGCCTGGAGTAAAATAAAGGAGATATAAAAAGTCCTCTGAGACCCCATTTTGCCAGACAGAAAACAAGCTGAAAAAGTTGCTCCAAGGCATCTTTTCCAGTGCTCTCTTGAAGTTAATAAAAAAAGAAAAAGAAGAAAAGAAAATTCTAGAAGGGAAGCTAAGAGCTGTGAAAAACAATAGATGGGGACTCCCAGGGAATCCAGATCCCATTCCTTGGGTACTATTAAGGAACAGCCCACTCTGCCTGCTTCTTGGGACAGGAAGAACTGGTGACATTTGCCCAGCAAAATTTCAGAATTGGGGCTGGGGATGTGGCTCAAGCCGTAGTGCGCTCTCCTGGCATGCGTGTGGCCCGGGTTCGATCCTCAGCACCACATACACACAAAGATGTTGTGTCCACCGATAACTAAAAAATAAATATTAAAAAAGTTCTCTCTCTGTCTCTCTCTCTCTCTCCCACTCTCTCTTTAAAAAAAAAAAAAAATTCAGAATTGCTCTAAGTCAGGGATTCTATAAAGCTCCCATTTTTCTTCTTTTCTAATGGCAATATGTAATATGGTTATCTCATGGGGGTTCTATCACATAATGGAAAATAAGAAACAAAACTGTTGCCATTCACATCTATTCATTATTTATAGAAAAATCAAGAGATTTTGGAGACAAGTTATAAGTTAATGTGAGGCAAGCGAGCTTACTGGATTTAAGATAAAATTTAACAAATCATTTTCATTCCTATATGCTATATAATGTAGATACCATTTATACTAACAGCCAAAAAAGAGGTTGCCTAGGAACCAGTTTAATAAAAATTTGCATAATATCCTTTTGAATACAACCATATGGCTTTATTATAAAACATTATGAAATTTAATTAAAATATATGAATTGAATGTTCATATATAGAATGACTGACTTAAAAATATAAAGATGTCAGTTCTCCCATATTGATCTACACCATATTGTAATGTTGTAAAATTACTAACTGAATCCATGGGAAGCCATTTTTCATTAAAATTTTGGATGGCAGAGAGTTTCGGCAAGAATCAGGAGAAAAATATTATTACAAATTGTTGGTAATATAAACATATACAAACATTTTAGAGAAGAATTCTACATTATCTAACAAAAAAAATGTATATGATGCACATGTCATATTAACAAGAAAGCATACCTGAGGGAAACCAGGTATGCAGGCAAGAAATGTGTATGATAGAGTTCATAGCATCGTTTTTTGGTAAGAGCAAATTGAAAAAAAAAAGTTTTTGTTGTAAGACACCCATCATTTATATAAAATTTAAAATCTTGATACAAAACTAGGAAATATATACATAGGAAAGTGTGTGTGTGTGTGTGTGTGTGTGTGTGTGAAAAAGACAAAGAAAAGCAAGAGAATAAAATTAAAATTCAGGACAGATGATGTAGGCTATCACTGGGTTGACTATACTATACATGCTCTCAGCTACATCAGTAATGAATTATTCTTTAACTGCATGGTAGATACCTAGATATTCATTGTATTATGATTTACAAGAGAACATATGCTAGGTTAGCTGAAGTTCCATTAATCTGGGTGTGGATTTTCTTTCCCTTTTGATTGAGGTAAAATTTTCATTCCTTAGTTAGCTTCCAAACCTCTCTTGGCCAACTGATGTTGCTTATCGTTTCAGTAAGAAAATGAAACCAATCAGAAGAGACTTTGCTCATCTTCTTACTACCAAGTCACAGTTACATGTGAACAGTCATTTCTTCTTTTCTGAAATCTGGTATACAGAAGGTACTCAAAAAAGATTTGTTGAGTACATGAAAGAACGACTAAAGTTGAGGTGATAAATGATTCAACAATGCATTATGAACATCATTAGTCACCAGGGAAATATAAATCAAAACCACAATAAAATACCACTTCATACTCATGAGGATGGTTGGGTAACTTCAAAGACAGGCGATAATGAGGAACAGCAAAACATGGAGAAAATGGAACCCTTACTCTTTATAAAATAGTGCCCCCATTAGATAAAACAGTTTAGTAATTCTTTAAAAGTTAAATTTGGAGTTACCATTTGGTTCAGCATTCCATTCCTAGGTATATATCCAAGAGGAATGAAAACCCATGTCCATACAAAACTTGCATATGAATGTTCCTAAAAACATTATTTCTAATAGCTGAAAAAATACAAATAGCTCAAATGTTTATCAATGAATGAATAAACAAAATGAGGTATAGCCTTACAATGGAATATTATTCAGAAAGAAAATGAATGGAATACTGAGGCTTCTCTACAACATGGGTGAATCTTGAAAACATGCTAAGTGAAAGAAGACACTCCCAAAAGACTATATTTTGTATTAATGCATTTATATGAAATTTCCAAAATACACAAATCTATAAAGATAGAAGGTTGTTTAGAACTGAAGAGATTGAGGGACTTGGAGGAATTGCTAATGGGTTCAGGATTTTTTGTGGGGGGGTGATGATGATGTAAACTTAGCCATGTGCAGTGATACATGCCTGCAATCCCAGCAGCTGAGGCAGGTTGATCACAAGTTGGAGACCAGCCCTAACAACTTAGCAAGGCCCAAAGCAACTTAGTGAGACCTTGTCTCAAAATAAAATTTTTTTTTTTATAAAAAGGGTTGGTAATGTGGTTCAGTGGTAAAATGCCCCCAAGTTTAACCTCAGTACCAAAAAGAAAAAAAAATGTTAAACTTAGGTTATGGTGATGATTTCACAACTCTGTGACTATACTAAAAACCACTAAACTATACATTTTAAAGAGGTGAATTTTATGATGTGTGAATTACATCTCAATAAAGTTGTTAAAATAATACATTAAATCTGTTTTCAGATTTTTCATTTTATGGTACAATATAAAAAGGCATGGATTTTTAGTTAGACTGTTGTGATATCAGAAGCCAGGAGATGAGGATTTATTCCAAATCTACCAAGGACCAGAGGTGAGATCATTTAATCATTCTAACCTCCATTTCCTTATTTGTGAAACAGAAAAAGCATAACTATCTCATGAGATTGTTGTGAAAACCAAATTCAGAAGTCTATCAAAATGTATCGAACATGTCTGCCAGCAATCAAAGGTGCCCAATATCATCCCTCCTTCGTTTCTGCACCCTCCTACCCATGACCTAAAACTTTTTACTCTTTATTATGGATATTTTCACACTGATGCAAGGCTAGAGAGAATGATAAAATGAACTCCTTTGTACTTGCACATATTTTCATCAATTATCAACTCATGGGTGAATGCACTTCACCTTTGTCTTCCCCCTCATCTCTTCTACATTCCCCTGCCTTGTCCTGATTATGTCAAACTAAATCCCATTCATCATATCGTATCACTTGTAAATGTTCCAGTTTGTATTTCTAAAAAGAGCACAGTGTCTTTTGGTAAGTAAATGCAATACCATTATCTTACCAAACCATAAATCAACCATCATTATTTAATATCTACAGATATTTAGTTTTCAAATTTCCCTGATTATCTCCTTGGTGGCACAAGTTAGTATCTAAATAATATTCCACATGTGGGAATATACTAAAAGTCTTTTATATTTATTTTAATCGATAGATTCTCTTCCTCTGCTTCATTTTTCTCATGTAATCCTTTGTTGGTCAAAGACCTGAGTTTGGGAGCTTTTTATGCTGTAAGTTTTGCACACTGCATTTATTCCCTTTTGCATCCCTGTGATGTGGTTGGAAATGTTCCTCTGCCTTCTGTAGTTTCTGCAAATTAGCACTTAGATCTGGATGAAAGTCTGTTGTTGTTTTTGTCTTTGCCAGCACTACTTCAGAGAGAACAGCTCTAGTTTCATCCAGAGGAGGCTCTTAATGTCTCAAGGACTCTCCTTCACATTGATGTTGGCAGTATTGATCATTTTGCTTAGATTCATTAATTCACCAACAATTGCTGAAGGGCCATTATCTAATCTTATAATTCCATACTCATTTATTTACTGGAATATTTTTGAAAAGAGGAACTTCCTGTCATGATATATTTGCTTACCCTGAAGTAAATTTGTATAGAAAAGATGTAGATTCAACATTTTATTCTTTCCTTTTTACCAGTTTTTTTAAAATAATAATTTTGGACCCCTAACATCCTCCAAAGACAACAGATTTTGGGGATGAAAATATGGATATAAACATTCATGATACAACTCACTACACTACAGTTATTCTTACTCAATTTCAAATTTTCTCAACTCTTACCCGTGGGAGATGAATTTAGCTGGCTCCTGAGCTTGTTTGACACAATCTTAGTGATCTTTGACAGAATTCTTGCTTTCTAGTAATGACAAGATACAGCTACTTATTTTTGTACAATCCATGCTCCAGACCTGTAATTAGCCATTATTCCAAGGACCCCTGATTCCTCTCAATATGAAATAATTTTTATAGATTAGAATCTTAGCATTAGGCATACTAATAATTGAGTTGATAATAGCATAAGGCTAGGAAAGATGTATTTT
The DNA here is from genome assembly GCF_048772815.1 of Callospermophilus lateralis. NCBI lineage: Eukaryota > Metazoa > Chordata > Mammalia > Rodentia > Sciuridae > Callospermophilus > Callospermophilus lateralis. The sequence continues at coordinate 22,508,751 of NC_135320.1, forward strand.
TAAATATTGCTAAATAATTCAGACTTACAGAAAGTTGCAAAAAGAAAGAAAAAACAACAAAGAAGTCCTGTACATCCTTTTCCTGAACTGCCCAAATGTTTATTATTGATTCAATAACATCAATAATGTTGGTTGATATTTTCCATTATAATTTTGGCTAACATTTTAACATTTACATATATGTGAATCCTTCCATTTACAATTTTCAAATGCTTCCTCATGATTATATTCAAGGTATGCATTTTTGAACAGAATAACACAGAAGTGAGATATTCTTTTCATATCAAGGAGACAGGATGTTGATTTTTCCCACCACTAGTTGTATGAACCCTGATCACTAGGTTAAGGGTATCGTCCAGTTGTCTCTTATATAAAATTGCTACTTTTCTCTTGTTAACCAATAAGCAATTCTGAGTAGAAGAGTCATAACTTTGAGAATAGGTAGATATTCTGAAATTCATCAAAATTTCACCTACTAATTTTAACACCATTTGTTGACCCTTACCTGCATCAATTACTATGATGTTTGCCAATTTATGGTTTTCTGATCATATCCAGTATTGAGTTCTTAAGGATATAAAGATATCTACCATTTGCAAGTAGAATTACATAATTTTTATTTAAATTTGTTGAATTTACATATTTATTTCCGTTCTGAGTGCCAAAAATTTTAGTTCTTAAGGATACCAACAGAATTTTTTTGATTTATCAAACAAAACATAGACAACAATCTCATTATAATGACATCAACACTGTAAACTAACAAGAGGTACTAAAAACCATTTGAGAGTGAGTTGGAAGTCCTCAGAGAATAACCCCCTGGAGACAAGCAAGTCCCTGCTTATAATGACTTGAACTAATTCATCTCAACATGTTTAATGCCATCAGCCTGAAAGACAGTTGTGCTCATTTTTTTTTTCATTTTGCCATTGATTATAAGAAATTACTGTTTCAAGATGAAACTTTGTTTCAAATTATAAAAAATATTTTAGAAGTTCCAAATGGTTCTAATGGTCACATGTGAATGGACATCCAAAATTTTAAGAAGTCAATATTTTATCCTTATTCTTTCTTCTCTACACCTTTCCTTATTTCTACTCTTTATTCTATACCTTCCCCTCTGCCATAGGTAACTTTAAAAAAAATTATGTGTATATGAAGGTGTGTGTGTGTGTGTGTGTGTGTGTGTGTTTTACAGTTTGATAAGTTTTGCTATTGTTTTTGGTTTTAATCTAAGTGAATATGCAAGTATATTTTTACTATACTCAATTAGATGAATGGTAGTTAACTAGAATCAAATTTCCTCTCCTTGTCTTTGTCATTTAAAAATATATCCTGGGGATCATTCCATATTATACAGATACTATTTTTCATTATTATAGCTGCATAATTCTCTATTGTGTGGATATACTAAAATTGATCCAGTATTCTTTTAATGGACATTTGATTGTTTCCACCCTTTTGCTATTAAAACAGTATGACAATATATTGCCACATGTACAAATCTTTTCATATTTTTCTGATGTGTCCTTGAAATTCAAAAAAATAGGATCATTTAATCCATGGATAATTGCACATCTGATGTCATCCAACATGTCCCTTTGTGGTGTTTGTGCCACTCTGCATTCCCACCAAAAATGTGTGAAAGTGCCTTTCCCCAAAGCCTCATCAAAAAAAGGTATTTTGACAAACAGAGATTTCTGTAAACCTGATTGATAAGCAGAGGTGTTTAATTTGCATTTTTCTTATTTTAAACAAGACTGGCATCTTTTCATATAGTCAAGAAGGATTTCTCCCCCTGTGAACAGACTTTCATTCAGTTTTAGTGGAATTCAGCTGTTTTTATTCTCTATCTTTAGAAGCACCCTATAATTATAATACAAAGCTTTGTCTGTGATATAAATTTCAGTATTTTTCTTTGATTGTCTCTTCCCACATTTTATTTTTGAAAAATAGGTTCTTCATAACAAACAAGAACCACCTTGACAGAACGCTTAGTAAAACATATAACTTAATAGAAGTGTTTCTTGTTAAAAATCAACATACAACCAACCAAAATAGCATATAAAATAGGTCTATGGATTTTTCCCTACTTCCCAAAATACCATGTGTTGGGTACATGGGTCACAAATGAGTGCACAAGAGACTTTGGAACACAGAAGAAAAGCAAGACAAAAGGGTCAGACTGATTTAGTACGCTCTGTTAGATAGCAGAAATCCCCAAACCATTCAATTCTCCAAAGTAATGACAAAACAAAACAAAAAAGCAACAAAATCCAGATTTGTTTGTCCAGGGAAAAATTAACAGAAGGTGAATGGCAATACAAAAGTACCTGGTGAAAAGACATCCTTACTTCAAAGAAGTTAACATTTCACCCCTTGTACCTGTACATTTAATAAAACCACCGTCGAGGGGCTAGATGGCCTTTGGCACATTATGTCTGCACTGAATTCCAATATCACCCTCTTGGCCAGCCTGAAATAAATTAGAACAGGCTTGCTTTGACCCTCTTAACTTTTTAAAGAGGCAAAATAATAAAATAGTTAAGAGAATGGCTTTGGGGTTTCAGTCTGTTCAGATCTGAGTTTGGCAATAAATTATCTATGTCTGTAAATTTGCTCAAGTTGCCAAACTCCGAGGACATCAATTTTCTTATGTGTAAGATGAAGATATCAGGAGCTTTGTTACAGGGCTGTGGATCATGTGTGTGAATGTGTGCTTTAAGCCCTTACACAATGCTCATCACACTATGTGCTCATTAAACCATCTTTCCTCTTCTGCCTACTCAGTCTTCCCCCGGTCACATATTTAAACTTTACGCTGAAACACTGTAAGCAAGACCATGACACTGTCTTAACCCTTTTTCTAGATTAATACCACATTAAATCAGGTCTTAATAAAATGTCTTGACAGTGGTAGGGGAAAAAATGGGAAAAGTCCTTAAAAAAAGAACAACTTAAAGAGAAGAACAAATATTTAGTAAGCTCTGGATAATTATTTGCTTTGCCATTATTTACCCAACGTTTAGTATATTCCATACAATAGCAGGCACTATGGGAAAAGATGGCTAATAATAACAAGAGCAGTTATTACTCCAGTGATTATTCTGGACCAGGAGCCAAAACAATAGGAAATAATGAACATAACCCACTGCAGAGGCTGAGAGTACAGACTCTGAACAGCAAATTTCTGGGTTTGGATTTTAGCTTTTCCACTTACTACGGGACTGAGGGGAGCTAATAAGACTCTAAGAGTTCCTGTTATTCTATCTGTTCAACTGGGGAGTCATAGTTTCCAGCCCATAAATACAACTGTTAAGAGCTTGGGTTCTAGAGTTAACTTACCTTGGTTTGTGTTCCATTTCTTTTATTTTCTATCTATATAATATTAGGTAAATTTCGTAACTCCTTTCTGTCCAAATTTCTCATTCGTCAAGTGGCAATAATAATCCCTATTTCACAGGGCATTAGTAAATACTGAACAAGATAAATGAGATAAATCATTTAGAATAGTGACTGGCACATAGAAGGTTCTCAATAGTGTCAGCTATTTTTATTGAGATAAATGGATAAACTATATGAAATACTTCCCCAGGGTCTAAAATACAGCACACACTAAATAGTACATTATTATTCATGATGTCTACTATCATTATGCATCTGTTTAAAGATTCAAGAACTAGAAAGTCAATCTCATTATCATTCAACATGGAATGAATGACAGCAGTATTTCTGATGGGTTTTCTAAAATGTATGTGGACTGCCTATAGCTCTAAATCTTCCAACATATATTTTTTTCATAAGCTAGAAAGAACATCAGAGAGGCCTGTCCTCTCCTTCACTATTGAGATTTCCACTGAAATTGTTCTAACAGAAATTTGCTTTTGCATTAAAACATCTGTCTAGGTCGGTGGACGTTATTGTAAGAATTCCTGTTAAAATAATGGTCTTATTTAGTCAAAGTATAGATACATTGTAGTAAAAGCAAATGTACTAAAGCACTAAATGCATGTATTTATTTGTAGTTAAATATGCATAATATAAAATTAATATCACAACCACTTTTAAGGTATCATTCAGTTGCACTATATGTATTCACATTATTGTTCAGTCTCTGGGCCTACCAATGTTAAGCAGACATCTTTCATCTTGCAAAATAAATTCTATAGTCATTAAAAAACTGCTCCCCATCTCCCTTACACCCAACCCTTGACAACTACCTTTCTGTTTCTGCATCTATAAATGTCACTACTTTACCTCATATACGTGATATCTTCTGATATTTGTCTATGACTGGTTTATTTCATGTAACCCAGGTCTTCAAGGTTCACACAAGTTGTATATGTGACCATATTTTCTTCTTTAGAAGAATGGATAATATGCCATTGTGTGAGTTCATTGCATCAAAAATCCGGAAGAAGTATCAACTGTAACACGCAAATATTTTAATTTTCCAAATTCTGACAAGTGTGTGATGCCCATCGCCCAAATATGGTTAGGTATCAGTCCTCTAGGATTGACTCTAAGATTAAGTTGTGGTAAAAAGGTCACACAATTTTGACATTGTTTTATTATTTGTCTAGCTTGTTCCTTAGTTATTTTAAAATGCTTTTGTAAAGTATTAGCATCGACATGGAACTTTTTATGAAAATTTGTAGCTTCTTCTAGTGTAGAGAAAATATGTATGTCATGTGTAGTTTTATCTGCTAAATCATTGCCCAAACTAAGGGCTCCAGGCAATCCTGTATGTGCCCTGATATGTCCTATAAAGAATGGATCTTTTCTGTCCCAGATTAGACTTTGTATAGTGGAAAGCAAAGAGAAAACAGTAGAGGAAGGGGAAATCCTACCAGCATCTTCAAGGGATACTATAGCATTAACTATATACTGACTATCAGAAAATAAATTAAATACAGAATCTTTAAACATCACAAAAGCTTGTAATACTGCATTAAGCTCTACCTTTTGAGCTGATTGTTTGGGTACTAAAAATGTAAAAGTTTGATCAGATGTAACTATTGCTGCTGTATCATTATTTGACCCATCAGTGAATATATTTGGAGCATTCATGATAAGTGTTTTTCTTGACATTTTTGGAAAAATTACAGGATGTGATGACCAAAAAGACAATAAAGGATTAGATGGTAAGTGGTTATCAAATGAAACATTAGATTTGAACATGATTATTGCCCAAGTATTTAACTCATTAGCTAACTCATCAATTTGATCCATAGTATATGGAGTAATAATTTTATTGGGAGAAATTCCAAACACTCCCTTTGCTGCTTTTATTCCTTTGAGTATTAATTGTCTTACAGTCTCAGGATACCTAGTAAGAATAGTGTTAGGAGAATAAGATAAATTTATCCATAATAATGGACCTTCTTGCCAAAATACTCCTGTAGGAATATTTTTTGTTGGTAGTACAATAAATAATAAAGGCAAACTTATATCAATTCTATCCAAATGCATATTTTCCATATATGTTTCAATGATTTTTAATGCCTTTCTTGCTTCAGGCATTAACATTCAGGGTGAATTTGGATCTGATGGACCTTTTAGGATATCAAATAAAGGTCCAACTCTCCTGTTGGTATGCCTAGATAAAGCCTAATCCAATTTATGTCTCCTAATAACTTTTGAAAGTCGTTAAGTGATTTGAGTTGATCTACTCGTATTTGAATTTTTAGTGGACGGACCATGGTTGAGGATAATAGAACTCCTAAATAATTAATTGGAAAATTTAATTGTACTTTATCTATTGCTATCTCTAGATTATAATTTTTTAATAAGTTTGTAAGTGTGGCATAACATTCTAGCAATGTGTTTTTATCTTTGTGTGCTAATAATACATCATCCATATAGTGAAATATTTGTAGTTTAGGATTTTGATTTCTAAGTGGTTGGATTACTTTGTTAACGTAAAACTGACACACAGTTGGGCTGTTAACCATCCCTTGAGGGAGTACTTTCCATTCATATCTCTGATCAGGACCTTCACGATTCAGTGCAGGGATAGTAAATGCAAAACGTGGACTATCCTCAGGATGAATTGGAATTGAAAAAAAAATAATCTTTAATATATCTATAACTAAAACATACCAGGTTTTTGGCAAAGCAGACAATTGGGGAATCCCTGATTGAGCAGGTCCCATAATAACCATCTCATTATTAATGGCTCTTAAATCTTGCAATAATCTCCATTTACCAGATTTCTTTTTGATGACAAAAATGGGAGTATTGTGGGGAGATACAGAAGGTTGTATATGTCCTTCCACTAATTGTTGTTTGACAAGGTCATGGGCTGCTTGTATCCTTTCTTTAGTCAGGAGCCACTGAGGAAACCATACTGGTCTTTCTGATTTCCAAGTAATTTTTATTGTCTCAATGACCCCTCCTGAAAATCCAATCCATGTCTGTCTGTTCCTTGATCTATTTGTATTGGTGCTGCTATACCTTGTTCTTGTTCTCCTAATCTTTTTCCTTTCCTAAAACCTTGTCTAGCCATAATAGTGGACACATTTGAATTGATGTTATTTGTTAATGTTAGTCCTAATTGATCTAGGACATCTCATCCCCATAAATTTACAGGAAGATGATCCAATACATATGGCTGTATAGTTCCTTCACATCCTTTAGGATCCTTCCAATTTAATACTAGTTGCACTTCTATGGGGATTAGTCACCACTCCTAGGCCTCAAAGCATTTGAGTGGCTTGTTGTAATGGCCAATGTTTTGGCCATTCTTGAGGAGAGATGATGCTAAGGTCTGCACCTGTATCCAGTAGCCCATTAAATTCATGTCCTTAAATATTTAGTTTTAGCATGGGGTGAGAATCTAAATTTAAAGAAAGCATAGCCCAGTCTACACCTATGGAGCCTAATCCCCTGGAAACTCTTTCTACAGTACGACTGGAAAATTTATCATGTAGGCTGGGTATTATTAATAACTGTGCTATTCTATCTCCTGGTGAAATTACGAATATACCCTTTGGAGAACTGGCTATAATTTTTATTTCACCTTCATAATCGGGATCAATTACCCCAGGACTTATCATGTCCTTTTAGAGTAGAAGAACTGCGTCCCAATAATAAGTCTACTGTTCCTTGGGGAAGAGGTCCTTTTACCCCGGTGGGAATGATTTGAACTCCCATCTCTGGAGTTAGTACTGTTCTGGCAGAGGTGAAGATGTCCAACCCTGAACTCCCTCTGGTTTGTCTAGTGAGGGATCTAATGGATATTGTATCCTGGGCACTACCCTGATGGGGTTGCAGGGTTCCTCCAGTGCCCCATATATTTGTGGTCTTGGGCCCTGGAGCATTGGGCCCCTCTGTCCGTTTTTTGGCAATGGAGCCCAATGCCTTTCTCCACGATATCGTGGATAGACACCTGGTCCTTGTTCGTTTTTTGATAATGGAGTACCCGCCATGGTGGTTTGAGAATAGCATTCATTAGCCTAATGTCTCCCTCTACAGCATCATGGGCAAATACCTGGTGTATTCTACTCCTTTGATACCTAGTTTTGTTAAACCCTTTTAAATTCCTTTTAAAATGTCCTGTTTGTTCACAATTGTAGCATGTTTTTGGCCTGGCATCTAAAACCTGTTGTACTACAGCTGCCAAGACTTGCCCTTGTTCATTAATGTCTCTACATGATTTAATATATGTGTTTAAATCTTCATGTTTCCATGGTCTAATGACCTCTCTGCACCAACGATTTGCTTGCTCATAAGCCAATTGTTTTATTAATGGCATTGCTTGTTCTGTATTCCCAAAAACTCTGGTAGCTATTTGAATAAGCCTATCTATGAATTCAGCATAAGGTTCATTAGCTCCTTGTATTACCTTAGATAATTGACCTTGTAAACCTCCAAGTCCTTATAAAGTCTTCCATGCCCTAACCGCATCTGCAGCAATTTGTGAGTATATGCCAGGACCTTATGCAATTTGTTGCTGCTGATCCTCATAAGGTCCCTTTCCTAACAACGTATCTAAATTTCTCTGAGGATAACCAGCTGCTGTATTTCTCCTAGCCGTCTCCTTGCAAAATTCCTCATTGGCAACCTTCCATAACAGGTTTTGTCCTCCATTTCGCACAGCTTTACACATACTAGTCCAATCTGCTGGCGTCATGTTCAAGTTGGTAATGGATTCGACCATGCTTACAGTGAAGGATGCTTGAGGACCATAGGTTGTTACAGCCTCTTTTAGCTGTTTCATTGTTTTGAAATCTAAAGCATGGTGAATTCACTGCCCTCCTGCCTGCTCAAATACAGGGCATGCTAATATTTGAGGTCCTGTCTCAGGATCCCATCTATCAACTACAGGGGTTGGGGGCTTCCCAGCATATGGAGGTGGCACTGTTGGTTGGACACTTATGCCCTCTGGTGATAGAAAGGTGTTAGTAGCAGTCTCCTGTTGTAACTTTTCCCCTGATGGCTTTTTCTGCTCTAAACTTTCTTCCTCTGACTAGCTCGAGAGACCCTCTCTTTTACTTGAATTTTTTTCCTCTGTCTGACTAGCTTGAGAGACCTCTTTTACTTGAATTTTTTCCTCTGTCTGACTAGCTCGAGAGACCTTCTCTTTTACTTGAATCAATATGTCTTCTCCTTCCTCTACCATTGTCTGAACTGAAAGCTTTGGACTAAGCAAACAAGATACCAACGCCCACAATGTCAATGTGCCAACTGGCAGAGTTCCTGGGCTGTTCTTTTCTATTCTTTTTAAATCTTCACCATGATGGTTCCATTGTGATATATTTAACAACTCCTCCTTAAAAAGCCATGGGCTACATTTTTGTATTGTATCAACGTATGCCCTGACTGTTCTTGATTTTACTGGGATGCCTCCTTCCTCTAACAATTTACTTAACACTCTTTCGGTTTGTTTTTTATTAATTTCTGATCCCATATTTCTACTATAATACAACCCAACAAGATGACGCCAAACAAAACCAAAACAGAATGAAACAAAAATGGAACAACACAAAATCATTATAGCCTTTCTATCCTCCTGAAATGTCCATCTGTCCTTTCTCCCTATCTGTTCCTCAGACGCAAATAGTTTTTCCTCAGATGTGAGCAGTTTTTCTTCCGTCTCACCCCATCTCCAGGGACAGGCAACTTAAAACAAAAGCGAAACAAAATGAAAGAAGAATCTTAAAATGGCTACCCATCCTCTTGCCCTACCCTCAGGGGCGAGCAGTTTACCTTATCACTTACCCTCAGTCGTTCCCCGTGCAGCCCACCAAATGCCGCAGTCTGGCTGGGCACAATTCAGGAGCCACTTATCAAACAGAAACGAACTTTATTTTTAGAACACACACGCCACACCACACAAGCTCTTCAGGAATTCCCTCAGAGTCCAACTGCCACCACCAGCTTCCCACAAGCCTCTCAACGCCCCCACTCCTCTTGCTCTTGAGGCCGATTGGCTGAGTCGCGTGGGCGGAGCCAAAAGAGTCCCCCAGTAAGCAGCTCCATTGTCTGAAAGGGCCGGGAAACAGCCCAATGAGCATCACCGCAGAGGAGCCAATCAGCTGGAAGTTTGCTGGGGCCCCTTCGGTTGTGGCTCTCAATTCTGTTGACAGTATCTTTTGGTGCACTGAAGTATAAGAATATTTTTGATAACATTGTTGATTACAGCATCTGCTTCAAAAGGATAAATGGAAGAAAAATTTCTCAGGATTCAGTAGAAGGAATGATTAGTTTCCCATGAACACCTAGTTTGCTGTGATCCTATAGATGATGACAACACTGATAAAAAGTTCAGTTGTGGGCCAGGGATGTAGTTCAATGGCAGAGTGCTTGCCTACTATGCATGAGGCCTGAGTTGGAGCTCCAGTGCAGTAAAACAGAAACAAAAAAATTCAATTGTGGCAAAACTGCAACAAGATTACAGAACCTCAAACCTACATTTTGTGCAGGAGGTTTAATTTTTCCTATGTTCTATTCCCTGTGAAATGATTTTACCATATACTTTGAAATGTTCATATTTGGGATATTTTAGCTATCTACCCCAATTATTCTATAGCAGAAAATTAATATCAATTTTTTTAAAAAGAAAAAAATTTCTTTTTTATTTTTAGTTGTATATGGACACAATACCTTTTTTAAAATTTTTTATTTTTGTGTTGCTGAGGATGGAACCCAGTGCCCCACACATGGGAAGCAAGTGCTCTACCACTGAGCCACAACCCCAGCCCCTAGTATCATTTTAATAGTTATTAAACCCCCTAAATATTACACATAAAGAACTCAAGCTCAGCATCTGTGATACTTTCCTAGGGGCTGTGTAGTAATGACAGGAGCCAGGACTCAAGCCAAGGTCTATCTATGGATTTTTCCATAATACTAAGGTACATCTTTAATCAGTGAACACAAATACCCACAATATGAGACAAGAAATGTCATTGGAATGAAGTCACTGTACCCTTCAAGGGACTATGAAAAACGACCTTGCTCTCTGCAAGGCTGTCCAGGGAAGGCTGGAGTTTGAAGGATGGATAACAGTTGGAGAGAAGGAAAGAAATGGCATGCACAAAAATGGGGAATAAATGAAAGTATGACCTGGAGGTACTATACTCTGGCTTTCTGATCCTATCAAAGTATGTACAGTACAAAGTAAAGTGCAGTACTGAGTTCAGTACAAAGTCTGAATAGAGAAGAAAAGGAATATAAGATCTAGAATACAAATGTGAGCCCAGATAAAGACTTAATTCTAGAGGCTGGGGCTGTAGCTCAGTGGCAGAGCACTTGCCTAGAATGCATGAGGCCCTGGATTTGACCTTCAGCACCACATAAAAATAAACAATTAAAATAAGGGCATTCTGTCCATCTATAGCTATACAATATTTTTTAAAAAAAGACTTAATTCTAGCGTAACAAATCTGTACTTAATATGGCAGGTAGCAGAGAATCTGGGAAAATTTTGCACAGGATTCTGCTTTAGGTAGGTTCCTTAGGTGCTTCATCTTAGCTAGAGTTTCCTAGAATCAGAGACTGAGAAAGTGACTTATTGAGGGGTTCTCTCAAGTGAAACCTTTAAGAAAGTAAAGGAAGCAGGAGAAGACAGAGAAGCTAGCAAAAGATATGCCTTTGGTTTTAGGCTCCTCTCAGGATGATCCCATACAGAGCTCTGGAATGTGGACAAGCAGCTCAGAGCCCAGTCAGTCATGGGCAAAAGACCAACTCAGGGATCTTTGATTATGATAAATCCCACTGGGTTGAGACAACCCTTGGGAGAAGAGTAAGATCATAAGCACCTAACGTGGTAGTGGAAGGATAGATCACATTGTCTTAGTAACGGGGAACTGGATTGGCACTAACAGTGTCTACAATATGGCATTTTGAAGGGTAAATTCAAAGTATAGGAGCCTGAATATTATATGTATAATTATATATTAATAAAATTAAAATAGTCATATATTAATAATTGTATCAATTATATGTTAATAAATTATATATATAATAAAATTACACATACTCATATATATACAAAGTACTACCCATGTGAAATTGGATAGTGGCTGTATAGGCAGAATAATGACCTCTCAAAAATGTCTACATCCTAATCCCTAAAACCTGTGGGCCACATAGCTAGAAAATGGCAAGATAATAAATAATGGTAATGGTAATAAATATGTTACATAATATAGCCAAAAGAATTCTGTATGATTAAAGTTGAAGACCTTGAGATGGGAAGATTATCTGGATTAGCCATGTGGCCCCAACTTAACATGATTCTGGAAAAGCAAAGAGCTTTTCTACGTGAAATGAGAAATGAGACATTGCTGGCTCTCAGATATAGCAAGGGGACCAGGCACTAAAGAACAGAACAACTTCCAGTAGCTGGAAAAAGGCAGAGAAAGAGAATTCTCCTAGAACCTTCAGGAAGGACTGCAGCTCCAAGGAACACCTCGACATTACCTCAGAGGGACTCATGCTGAACTTCTAAACCACACAACTATAAGATAATAAATTGGTGTAGTTTTAATTTATTATAAAACCATGGAAAACCAAATCCTGGCTAAAGAAGGAAGTGAAAAGACTAAAGAATAAGTAATGATAGAGTTCTCACAATTTTAAAAAGACCCTAACAGTAATATTACTCTTTTATTTATTTTATTTAAGTAGAACTAAAAATTCTCATTACTTTAATCAGAATTTGTCAACTAACTTTAAAGGTCACAGAAAAAAAATGATTTCAACAAAATGACAGGTGAATTGGAAGGTGAGAATAAAAGAGCAATGTTTTATAAAGGTTAAGAAGAATACATCTTTAATGAAACCTCAAAAACATGAAGGAAAGATTAAAAGAAAGGGTCTGTAATTACTTTCCTTATTACATTGAAGACACAGAGGCCAGGCCAACACAAACCGCAAAACACTCTGATTGACTGTTTCTTGGCAGCTGCCTGAGCTTCACTTCTGCCTATTCAGGAAAGTTCCGGACTGTGAGCTTCATGGTCACCAGGGGGTGCTATAGGACAGTTTCTCCCACTCAGCCAAGGGCGCTCTCCAAGCAAGCAAAGATTGGTGGCCATAGCCCTGGCACCCTTGAAAATCAAATGCAAGAAGAGTAGGATCAAGTTTTATTTATTTATTCTTTTGCACTGACCTAAATATTTTTCAATAACAGTATTATTTATGATAACTGTCAGTATCCTCAATAAAAATGAAAATAAATGTACAAAGAAATTTTAGGAATTTCCATAAAGTTTTCAAAAATAGAAATATTATGTAAGTAAATGAAAACTGGCAGTGTCTTTCAATTTCATTAAATGAACACTTTCCTGACCTAAGGCTGAGAAGAAAGACAGCGTGAGGGGAAGGATATGTCCTGAGGATGGTACTTAACCAAGTGTCAGGGTATTCACAACTTACCCGGTGAGAGTTACATCCATGTCAGCACAAGGAATAATAAATGTTCATTTTCTCACTGAAAATGGTACAGACACCAGTGCCACCACAAGTCAGAGAACAGGGCAAAGGGGAGAAGAGAATCAAGAAGAGGAACAAACTCATACAAGGTACAGTCAGCCAGGGTTTTGAAGACTATATTGGAAAAAGTAAATGAATTTAGAAGTGATGATGATTATATGTAGTACTTAAAATGAACATAGTCCACAAATGCAAGGCATAGAAATCTTAAGTTTTTGAAAATTGTAAGGAAGGTCATGGTATAAGGACACTAATAGGGTAAAACAACGAGGGACACACAGAGCAGGGCAGGAATTAATAAAGAAATCCAGATCCCACCTGCCCCCCATCACCCAGGCTATTCTATATAGTCAATATATAGTTTTGTATGGCACTAGTACAGATAGAAACCAAACTAGTCTTAAAACGTTATGATGATTTATTACATTATCTGAATATATTAATGTATATACCTATACTTTATTCATTTTTTAGTGAGTCAGAAATGCATTTTTATGGTGAAAAATTCAATGGGTATATTCCTATTTCAGGTAGAATACAAACTTTATTTATTGTTTCTGTTAATACAATTTTTATATTGTAGGTTATTTTAAAGTGTCATGATTCAAATGATTCCAATTTTGTACAATAGTTTCTATCGTGTTCTTTCAATCTACCTATCTAGGCACCAAGCCAGATTTCAATATAGTTTTTGTTTAGAGAGATATCTAACTGATAGTCATCAAATATTGATGATGGCTATATTTCTAAGTGCTTATCCTTTTTCTAACTATATTTTTGATGCCTGATTTTTTTCATCCAAAAAAAATTATAACAGACTGAATACAGAAACAAATAAGGAAATTCAACAGTTTTCTGCACAGCCAGATCTTAAAGAGGTTTCCAAAAACATAAACAAGATAACTTTCTCACTAATTATTTTGCTTTGCAAAATAAAGCATTTTCGTACATACATGTTATTCGTGTTAATGTACTGGTTTTAGTCATTACTTCTTTTAAAATAATATAAGCATGTGAAATTTTTACCAGTTTTAATTTCTAACACGGCAAATATTGATGGATACAATCAGCATAATTCAAAGCTGTTTGGGATCCTTCCACAATTTATTATAAGGGGTCCTGACACACACACACACAAAAAAAAAAAAAAAAATTGGAAACTTCTATCCCAGTGAATCAAATCTCCCTCACAAAGTATCAACTCATACAAACATACTTAACAGAGAACTTAAACAAATGATCCTACAGAGAACTCTTATCCACCTGACAAATTTGGTCTTTCCCTAGGTTTTTCCAATTTTGGTAAGCAGCACCACAGTTCACCTCCTTCTTGATTTCCTGAATCTAGGAATCATCTTTGACTAATTTCTTCTGCAACTCCCACAGTCAATCCATTGGTGGTGCTACTGATACTGGTGTGAAAACACATTCTTAATCAAACCTCTCCCAGCAACTTCACAACTACCACTGTTCAAATCATCATATTGTCTCGGCATATTAGAAAACTGAAAACAAGCGACCGAACTTAATGACTGAGTAAGTGTCTATGTCGTCGTCATCATCATCATCATCATCATCATTTAGATACAGCCAAAATCCAAACGACTTACATAATATAATGTTGCTAGTTTTCATTTTTAATGCAATTACTTAGTGGTTCTTTTCTCTCTAATTTCAAAGGCCTTGACTCCACAGAACGGGTAATACATATTAATAAGAGAATCTATATAACTTTGAAAGATTTAAATTGTTAACACTTAAATTATGTTTTAACATTTTTATGTTTTAACTTTAATTTAGATAGCAGATTAAAATAGAAATCACACATTTTCTTTTCATCTTACCTTATCAAGTTCATCTGAAATTGCAATACCTGCGATTCAAAAGAGATTTGTAGAAAAAAAATATTTTAGAAGCAATCTTCAACAACCCAACATTACATGCAAAAACAAAATTTCATCTGTAAAACTAGTGTATCTCCCAATTTAAATTTTCTTTTCATTTGTTCTTCAAAATGATGCAGCACAAACTGTCTACTAATGAAAACAAAGTAGGGATTGAAGTCAACTGTGACAGCTATAAAATGCTGAAACAGGGCAAGCAAGTTATGCAAGGACAACAAACAAGTACCCCATCTCTTAGAGGTTGGTAGAGGCAGAGCAAACTGGCAGGACAAGTGTGGAACCACCTTTACGTTATGGTGACAATACAGTATACTACTTATTCTGTTACAGTTTTATTCCTTAAGAACTGATTTACCCTGTACCATTGGTCTACCAGGCTGTTTTGGTCCCAATATCATGCTGTTTTTGTTACTACTGCTCTGACGTATGGTTTAAGGTCTGGTATAGTGATGCCACCTGCTTCACTCTTCCTGCTAAGGATTGCTTTAGCTATTCTGGGTCTCTTATCTTTCCAGATGAATTTCATGATTGTTTTTCCTATTTCTAGGAGGAATGTCATTGGAATTTTGATTGGAATTGCATTAAACTCTGTATAGTGCTTTTGAAAGTATGGTCATTAATTCTGCCTATCCAAGAGCAAGGTAGATCTTTCCCAGAGACTAACCCACAAAACTACGATTATCTTATATTAGACAAAGGTGCCAAAAACATGCATTGGAGAAAAGATAGCCTCTTCAACAAATGGTGCTGAGAAAACTGGAAATCCATATGCAACAAAATGAAATTAAACCCCTATCACTCGCCATGCCCAAGACTCAACTCAAAATGAACCAAGGACCTAGAAATTAAACCAGAGACCCTGCGTCTAATAGAAGAAAAAGTAGGCCTTAATCTCCATCATGTGGGATTTAGTCCCTAACTTCCTTAATAAGACTCCTGTGACGCAAGAATTAAAATCAAGAATCAAAAAATGGGATGGACTCAAACTAAAAAGTTTCTTTTCAGCAAAAGAAACAATCTGTGAGGTGAATAGAGAGCCTACATCTTGGGAACAAATCTTTACCCCTCACACATCAAATAGAGCACTAATCTCTAGGGTATATAAAGAACTCAAAAAGTTAAGCACCAAAAAATAAATAACCCAATCAATAAGTAAGCCAAGGACCTGAACAGATACTTCTCAGAAGATGATACACAATCAATCAACAAATATATGAAAAAATGTTCATCATCACTAGCACTTAGAAATATGCAAATCAAAACTATTCTATGATTCCATCTCACTCCAGTCAGAATGACAGCTATTATGACCACAAACAACAATAAGTGTTGGCAAGAATGTGGGGGAAAAGGTACACTCAAACATTGCTAGTGGAACTGCAAATTGGTGCAGCCAATATAGAAAGCAGTATGGAGATTCCTTGGAAAATTGGGAATGGAACCACCATTTGACCCAACTATTCCTCTCCTCGGTCTATATCCAAAGTACCTAAAAACAACATATTACAGGGACACATCCACATCAATGTTTATAATAGCACAATTCACAATAGCTTAACTGTGGAACCAATCTAGATGCCCTTCAATAGATGAATGGTTAAAAAAATTGGCATATATACACAGTGGAATATTACTCATCAATAAAAGAATTTATTGATTTTATTTGTGGCATTTGCAGGTAAATGGATGAAGTTAGAGAAGAAAATGCTAAGTGAAGTTAGTCAATCCTAAATAACCAAATGCTGAATGTTTTCTTTGATATAAGGAGGCTGATTCATAGTGGAATAGGGAGCAGGATCATGGGAGGAATAGATAAACTCTAGATGGGGCAGAGGGCTTGGAGGGGAAGGGAGGGGACATGGGGTTATAAATGATGGAGGAATGTGATGATCATTATTATCCAAAGTACATGTATGAAGACACGAATTGGTGTGAATATACTTTGTATACAACCAGAGATATGAAAAATTGTGCTCTATATGTATAATAAGAATTTTAGGGCTGGGGATGTGGCTCAAGCGGTGGCACGCTCGCCTGGCATGCGTGCGGCCCGGGTTCGATCCTCAGCACCACATACAGACAAAGATGTTGTGTCCGCCAAATACTAAAAAATAAATATTAAAATTCTCTCTCTCTCTCTCCCTCTTTCTCACTCTCTCTCACTCTTTCTAAAAAAAAAAAAAAGAATTTTAGACCTATCAACACATCTGCAGATCGCCAAGACTTTGCTAACTCACACGCAGGTCACTCAGTTGCTATCTACCCACTTCACAATGCCATCACCGGGCTCCCCCAACCTCACCAGACACCCTGGCGCTTAAAGCACACTACCACCATCTTGGCTCAACATTGTCGCCATATTAGGAGGGGGCAGTTCCCAGATGGGATCTCCAGGAGCCAGTGGATTTTCACAGAAATCACCAGTACTGCAACCACTTTCCCAGAAATCAGAGCCTCTGGGGTCCAGTAAGTCTCAGGACTCCAGACCCAAAGCCCACAGTTCTAGCCCACGTGCAGCTCACAAGTGGCTTAACAGAAACACCTATCAGCACCTCTGCAGAATTCCAGACTGTGCTCCGCTCCCATGCAGGTCACTTGGCTGACACCTATCCACAGCACAAGGCCATCGCCCAGCTCCCCCCACATCACCAGACACCCCAGCGCTGGAAGCAGACCAATGGCATCTTGGAAAACTTTCCTCGCCATTTTGTGGTAGACGTGGCTATCAGATCAGATGGCCATTTGAGCAGGTACCTGATTTCCAATTCCTCCCCCTTCCCCAACAGCATTAACTTGGCACAGTGGCCACCCAACACAAGAACAGCCCTCAGTTGGACAGGACTGCAGTGTGAACAGGGTGCCGCCCGCCTGGTGTGAGCCTTGGGGTGAGAGGTCCTGCAGTTGGAACCTGATAAATAAGAACGGGGAGGGGACTGAAGTATGGAGCATAACGGAGAGATCAGGATTTGGGAAATCTCCAAATTAACTCTATACCCTCACAATCTCCAGGCAAGAGCGGGAGACGATACTGAGGGCTCAAGTCAGATGAGTGGTCACAAAAAAAAAAGACCCATGAGGCGCTATTTCCCTGCTGGAACTGGTGGGAAGCACTCCCCAATTCCAGAAGCTCCACGACAGGTCCAGTCTTCTCAACCTGGTTATCTACACCATCCTGAGGGCAGAGACACCTCACTGGATGAGACAATCCCACCTACTTGGATAAGAAGAGAAAGAAACGGATCTCTAATAAGAGCATCTTTTTTTCCTCTTCTTCTTTCTCTTCTACAATTCTATCCTCTGGCCCTCAGATCCCCAACCTATGTAAAACCAAGAACTTTGCATGAAATAGGACTTTGAGGACTAAGTCACCTGAATAATATAATATAGAGGAATTGCATAAGCCCCTTTTTCTTTTTCTCCTATTTTTTCTTTCTTTTCCTTGTTTCTCTTTCTTCTTTCTTCACCCTCCAAATTATACTATTTAAACATCCTGTATTTTTCTAAAAACATATGTTTGTTTGTTTTATGTACTCTACTGTCTTCCCACATAATTGCCTACCCCAAATTATCTCCTATCTATTTTCCTGCTACTAACCCTCTTCACTAGATTGCTCCTTCACATTTCCTAAGATATATTAACTCTATACCCTCACAATCTCTCCCCTAAATATTTCATCCTATGCTTGACCCTCAGTTAATTTTCCACCACCAGAAACTGTAAACCTTTTTTTTGAAATTACTGATTATATTTTAATAATAATTGAATCCAATATTTCTGGACTGTAAATGTCTTAATAACAACAATTTGTTCATAGGTGATGTATTGTTGATATTGGGATCTGATAACATTGTCCTTCCCCACAGAGGAGAGATCTTGGAACCGTACAAGAGCACTACAAATCTATAGGGTAAAAACAATAACACACCAGATCCACAGAGCTGGAAAGGAAGACACATGAGCAACATGAAAAGCAAAAGGGAAGAAAGTATCACCAACAATTCAAGACAACACATCATTAGAAGCATTCGCAGCTACCGCAGAAAAAAGGACAGTGAAAGATTTCAGGATATACACAGTTAAAATGTTTTGGGATCTCAAAGAAGACATAAGAGAACAAATACAGGCAGTGAAAGATCACTTTGACAATGAGCTACATAAACCAATCCAAGAAGCAAAAGATCACCTCAACAGGGAGACGACAGGGGTTCTACAAAAAAAACCAAACAGAAATCCTTGAAATGAAAGAAATAATAAACCAAATTAAAAACTCAAGTGAAAGCATCACCAACAGAGGAGACCATTTAGAAGACAATACATCAGACAATGAAGATAAAATATATCATCTTGAAAAGAACATAGACCACACAGTGAAAATGATAAGAAACCACGAGCAGAACATTCAAGAAATATGGGATAGCATAAAAAGACCAAATTTAAGAGTCAATGGGATAGAGGAAGGCATAGAGGACCAAACCAAAGGAAAGAACAATCTATTCAATGAAATGATATCAGAAAACTTTCCAAACATGAAGAATGAATTGGAAATCCAAATTCAAGGAGCCTACAGGACACTGAATATGCAAAATCACAACAGACCCATACCAAGTCACATTAAAATGAAAATGCCCAACATACATAATAAGGAGAGAATTTTAAAAGCCACAAGATAAAGGAATCAGATTACATATAAGGGAAAACCAATTAGGATAATGGCAGATTTTTCAACACAGATCCTGAAAGCTAGAAGATCCTGGAACAACATATATCAAGCTCTGAAAGATAATGGCTGCCAATCAAGAATCTTGTATCCAGCAAAATTAATTTTAGATTTAAAGATGAAATAAAAACCTTCCATGATAAACAAAAGTTAAAAGAATTTACAGCTAGAAAACTGGCACTACAAACATCCTTGGCAAAATATTTCATCAAGAGGAAATGTAAAACAGCAATGAAAATCAGCAGAGGAAGGTAGTACAATAAAGGAAAAACTAATCAAAGAGGAAAATCAATTCAAGTAAAACAATAAAAATAAACAAATATGGCTGGAAATACAAACCAGGACTCAATAGTAACCCTGAAGGTTAATGGCTTAAACTCACCAATCAAAAGACATAGGCTAGCAGATTATAGAAAAAAAAAACAATAATATTCTGCCTCCAGGAGACTCATTTGATAGGAAAAGACATACACAACTGAAGGTGAAAGATTGGGAAAAATCATACCGCTCACATGAACTGTGGAAGCAAGCAGGGGTTTCCATCCTCATATCAAATAAAGTAGACTTCAAACCAAGGATAATCAAAAGGGATAAAGATGGACATTACATACTGCTCAAGGGAACCATACACCAGCAAGACATATCAATCATAAATATATATGCCCCAAACAATGGTGCAGCTCTGTTCATCAAACAAACTCTTCTCAAGTTCAAGAGTCAAATTGACCACAACACAATAATCTTGGGTGACTTTAACACACCTCTGGACAGATCTTCCAAACAAAAGTTGAATAAAGAAACTATAGAACTTAATAACACAATCAATAACCTAGACTTAACTGACATATATAGAATATTTCAACTTGCATCAAGCAGATACACTTTCTTCTAAGCAGCACATGGATCATACTCTAAAATAGACCATAAAAATGCCACAAAGCAACTCTTAGCAAATACAAAAAAAGTAGAGATACTATCATGCATTTTATTTGATCATAATGGAATGAAATTGGAAATCAATGACAAAATAAATAATAAAAATTTCTCCATCACCTGGAGACTAAACAATCTGCTACTGAATGAACAATGGGACACAAAAGACATCAAGGAGGAGATTAAAAAATTCTTAGAGGTAAATGAGAACATAGACACAACATATCGAAATCCTGGGACACTATAAAAGCAGTACTAAAAGGAAAGTTCATTGCATGCAGTTCATTCCTTAAAAGAAGAAAAAGTCAACAAATAAATGACCTCACACTACATCTCAAAACCCTAGAGAGAAAAGAACAAATCAGCAGCAAAAGCAGTAGAAGGCAAGAAATAATTAAAATTAGAGCTGAAATCAATGCAATTGAAACAAAAGAAATAATTGAAAAAAAATGACAAAACAAAAAGTTGATTCTTTGAAAAAAAAATAAAATTGACAGACCCTTATCCATGCTAAGAAAGAGAAGGAGAGAGAAAACTCAAATTACCAGCATACCTGATGAAAAAGGCAATATCCCAACAGACACTACAGAAATACAGAGGATAATTATAAATTATTTTGGAATCTTATACTCAATAAAATAGAAGACACTGAAGGCAGCAACAAATTTCTTAAGTCATGCAATTTTCCCAGATTGAATCAGGAAGATATAGACAATTTAAACAGACCAATAGCAAGTGAGGAAATAGAAGAAGCCATCAAAACCTTACCAACCAAGAAAAGCCCAGGGCCAGATGGATACACAGCTGAGTTCTATAAGACCTTTAAAGATGAACTAATACCAATACTCTTCAATAGATAGAACTTTTTCTATTTCAGGAAACAGAAAAAGAGTCAGTTATTCCAAACTCATTCTATGAGGCCAATATCACTCTGATCCCAAAACCAGGCAAAGAAACTTCAAAGAAAGAAAACTTCAGACCAATATCTCTAATGAACATAGTTGCAAAAATTCTCAATGAAATTCTGGCAAATTGAATATAAAAACATATTAAAAAGATTGTGCACATGATCAAGTGGGATTCATCCCAGGGATGCAAAGTTGGTTCAACATAAGGAAATCAATAAATGTAATTCATCACATCAATAGACTTAAAGATAAGAACCATATGATCATCTCAATAGACACAGAGAAAGTATTTGAAAAAATACAGCACCCCTTTATGTTCAAAACCATAGAAAAACTAGGAATAACAGGAACTTATCTCAATATTGTAAAGGCTAACTACGCTAAGCCTCAGGCCAACATCATTCTAAACAGAGAAAAACTGAAGGCATTCCCTCTAAAATCTGGAACAAGACAGGGATGCCCTCTCTCACCACTTCTATTCAACATAGTTCTTGAAACACTGGCCAGAGCAATTAGACAGACAAAAGAAATTAAAAGCATAAATATAGGAAAAGAAGAACTTAAACTAGCACTATGTGCTGATAATATGATCCTATACCTAGAAGACCCAAAAGACTCCACCAGGAAACTTCTAGAACTAGTAAATGAATTCAGCAAAGTGGGAGGATATAAAATCAACACCCATAAATCAAAGGCATTTCTGTATATCAGTGACAAATCCTCTGAAAAGGAAATGAGGAAAACTACCCCATTCACAATATCCTAAAAAAAAAAATACTTGGGAATCAACTTAACAAAAGAGGTGAAAGATCTATACAATGAAAACTATAGAACCCTAAAGAGAGAGATAGAAGAAGACCTTAGAAGATGGAAAGATCTACCTTGGTCTTAAATTGGCAGAATTAATATTATCAAAATGACTACTATCAAAAGCACTATACAGATTTAATGCAATTCTGATCAAAATACCAATGGCATTCCTCATAGAAACAGAAAAAGTAATCATGAAATTCATCTGGAAAAATAAGAGACCCAGAATAGCTAAAGCAATCCTTAGCAGGAAGAACGAAGCAGGTGGCATCACTATACCAGATCTTAAATTATACTACAGAACAATAGTAACAAAAAGAGCATGGTACTGGCACCAAAACAGGCTGGTAGACCAATGGTACAGAATAGAGGACACAGAAACTAACCCACAAAATTAAAATTATCTTATATTAGACAAAGGTGCCAAAAGCATGCATTGGAGAAAAAAATAGCCTCTTCAACAAATGGTGCTAGGAAAACTAGAAATCCATATGCAACAAAATAAAATTAAACCTCTACCACTCGCCATGCATAAGACTTAACTCAAAATGAATCAAGGATCCAGGAATAAAACAAGAGACCCTGTGTCTAATAGAAGAAAAAGTAGGCCCTAATCTCCATCATGTGGGATTTAGGCCCTAACTTCCTTAATAAGACTCCTGTGACGCAAGAATTAAAATCAAGAATCAATAAATGGGATGGACTCAAACTAAAAAGTTTCTTCTCAGCAAAAGAAACAATCTGTGAGGTGAATAGAGAGCCTACATCTTGGGAACAAATCTTCACCCCTCACATATCAGATAGAACCCTAATATCTAGGGTATATAAAGAACTCAAAAAGTTAAACACCAAAAACCCAAAACAAACAAAAACCCAATCAATAAATAAGCCAAGGACCTGAACAAACACTTCTCAGAAGAGGATATACAAGCAATCAACAAATATATGAAAAAATGCTCATCATCACTAGCAATCAGAGAAATGAAAATAAAAACTACTCTAAGATATCATCTCACTCCAGTCAGAATGGCAGCTATTATGAAGACAAACAACAATAAGTGTTGGTGAGGATGTGGGAACAAAGGCACACTCATACATTGCTGGTGGGACTGCAAATTGGTGCAGCCAATTTGGAAAGCAATATGGAGATTCCTTGGAAATCTGAGAATGGAACCACCATTTGACCTAGTTATCCCTCTCCTTGGACTATACCCAAAGAATTTAAAAACAGCATACTACAGGGACACAGCCACATCAATGTTTATAGCAGCACAATTCACAATAGCTAAACTGTGGAACCAACCTAGATATCCTTCAGTGGATGAATGGATTTAAAAAAATGTTGTATATACACACAATGGAATTTTACTCAGCAATAAAAGAGAATAAAATCATGGAATTTGCAGGTAAACGGATGGCACTGGAAAAGATAATGCTAAGTGAAGTTAGCCAATCCTCAAAAACCAAATGCCAAATGTTTTCTCTGATATAAGGAGGCTGACTCATAGTGGGGTAGGGAGGGCGAACATGGGAGGAATAGATGAATTCTAGATAGGGAAGAGGGGAGGAGAGAAAGAGAGGAGAAAAAATGCATTCGGCTATCATATATAAGGAAAAAAATTAAAAAATTGATTTAGACTGTTTAAAATGATGCAGTATTAATGCAGGATAGTAGTTGAGGATCATAAATTTTAATTTCCTTATTTTGTTTATGAAGATAAAGATTATAGAGGACTTAAGGTCCTTGGAGTGACAGCTTCTTGAGCCAATGAACAAATGCTTTGTCCTCCCAAGCTCTCCTTGCCACTATGCACATACACCGCCCACTTACTAGTCTGACTTGTGTCTTTATCATTCCTCCAAAATTATTCAGTCAGTAAAGCATCTTAGTCCTTAATTCATTTCTCTGAAGTGAGAGACTCTGGTAACCCCATATTCTTTCTTGAAATGCTACCCTCTCTTTTCTGCCATTGTCTCTTCCATAAGAGTCCTTTTTTGTGAGTAAGGGGGATCCTTTCCTAAAATACCAACTACTCTGTGCCAAGATGTGTGTTTTTCTCATTTAATGTCCTTCACCCTAGTAATCCAACCCACACTGTTGTTGCACTTATTTCTCTACATGCTAAGGAGCAACCAATCTTCATTGCCAGCACAGTCCTTTTCCTGAGTTGGTTGCTGAATCCCTGTGGGCATTTCAGTCTCAACATGTCAGACTAAAGACATCCTCCATCCCACTCACTCTCCTTCTGTTGCTCTGCTTTTTTGTTTCAGACAATTGTTTGCCTAGTGCTGAATATGGGGACTGTGGCTGGGCACTGGAGCAGGTGTGGCCAGCCCTCAGGTTGGGGTAGCAAGCAGGAAAGAGCTGGTGTCAAACTCCAGTGGGGCATGGGTCAAGGGCTAAGGAAGAGCTCAAGTTCGCAATCCAAGGGAACAAAGAAAATAACAGAATTCAAAACTGAAATTAATTTCACTGTGAAGAGTAAGAAAGAATGAGCTGAAGCTGGGCGCAGTGACACAGGCCTGTAATACCAGCAGCTTGGGAGGCCAAGGCAGGAGGATCATGAGTTCAAAGCCAGCCTCAGCAACAGCAAGGCTCTAACCAACTCAGTGAGAACGTATCTCTAAATAAAATACAAAATAGGGCTGGGTATGTGCCTCATGGTTGAGTTCCCCTTAGTTCAATCCATGGTATTTAAAAAAAAAAAAAAAAGAGCTGAGTTGGAAAAAAAAAAAGCCTGAAAATTGTCTCAAGAAAACAAAACTAAGTCAAGAGTCTATTTCAGGTTCAGACTCCCCGCCCACTTAGACACCTGCAAAATCTCTGCAGAGGATGCTTTTGCCAATTCCTAGAGTTCTCACCACACTAGTGAGCTAGTGATCACACAAAGCAGAAAAATATATCTTCTACTTCCTCTCAGAAAATGACACCATTCATCCCCTTGTAGACACATCTAGAAACACAGGCATATTTGAGAGAATTTTTCATAGCAATAAATCTGTGAAATTCTTATTTGGTAAAAGATACTGCTAATTAAGATTTTTTATGTGTCCCTACACTAAAAGAGAGTCTAGTTCTCAATTCAGAAACTGGCGGAGACCTGAGCTTAACATTTTTCAAGGACTTGCTGAATCATGAAGAATGCTTCTTCAAGAAACTGAAGGAGAAAAGACTTTATGGAGGACTAGCATCCAACCTGGGTCCTATCACCACTGCATGTGCAGTGAAAGTGAACTCAGAAATGAAGGTACCACAGTCGGGGAGGAGGGAGGAGGAGGCATGATACCTAAGAGACCCCAGATCTTTCTGGGAAAAAAATAAACATTTCTAAAGGCATAACATAAATTGCATATACATGAGTGTTTGGGTTTTTAAAAATGCAGAGAATGACAAATGGTCATTGTTCATAACTCAGATTTCCAGAAAATATAAGAACTTAGGTATCCCAAATGGTTTATGTCACAGTCTACAGAAGATCTGAAATACATTATTCTAGTTTATAAAAGAACATACATTTTATATTCTTATATTAACATCTAGTATAATTCTATGAAAATATTCCTTTCTAATAGGAATTCAAGATTAAGACAATATTGTACTTAAATATAAATATTTGAAGGAAATCTATTTTAGAGAGAGAGAAGATAATGTTAAATAAGATTCTCCTTCGGAATGTCATAAAGCTTAGCTATCTGGAATTAAACAAACCATTGTTCAATTGTCTAAGATTTTTGAAACTCTCTTGATTTTTTTTTACTTGCTGCACTAATGCCCTTGAATCTGACAAAAAAATGAGTTTTCTCATCCAATTTTTAGAAAGCTATCAGTTGATCTTTGAATTTCTTTTTCACCTCAGATTTATGAATCCATTATTCACAAAGATAGCAGCAATATATCACTTAGAATGTAGCCAAGAACTGGCAAGTAATTAAAAAAAATGTGAGTAGTCAAAATGTGTGTCACATAGTACTCTTCTCAATTTTAGCAAGCACCATGAGCTGTTTTTCAGGGCTGAAATTTTTCAGCAGTGGGGAATGGAGATGGAGAGAAATGCTGCTCTGAAGATATATTTCAGTATAAGAAAGGATGTGCCCCACAATAAAACTCAAACTAGCTAACTGGAAAATTTGGTTTGGAGAAAGAATTATGCCTCTAATTATTCCAAGTGGTTGGTCTGACCATATTTTGTTCAGATATCTATTATCACATTTTCACAATAGATATCTATTATCACATTTTCCTAACATTCACATGTTTTGGTGACTTTGCTTCAGAAATTATCCAAATAAATCTTCATTCTACTACATAGAATCCTTCCAGCTTTGTATTATTGATGTCAAACCGCCTAGGATATTTTTCACTTTTTCATTTCATTTTTAATCAAAGCTCACACTGATTAAAAGTTGTTGGAATAATTTTAATAAAACACATCACAGGAGCATGAAGCTTCTAATGAGTACCATTTACATAGAGTGGCCAGGATATTCATCCTAAGATTTAGCAGAAAATCCATAGTTATTTCCTAAGAAGAGCTTGCTAATTTTTAAATATTTCATTAAATCTCGAAACAATCATATTTTACTTGAGTTGTATGGGATATTTTTTGTTTTGTTTTATTTTTGGTACCAGAGATTACACCCAGGGGTGCTTAACCACTGAGCCATATCCCTAACCTTTTTATTATTATTTTGAGACAGGGTCTTCTAAATTGCTTAGGGCCTCAGTAAGTTGCTGGGCTGGCTTTGAATCTGTAATCCTCCTGCCTCAGTCTCCTGAGCCATTGGGATTATAGGCATGTGTCACTGAGCCTGGAGAAATTGAGATTTTTAAGGTTTCTCTAGACTGGCTGTACATAGTAACGAGAAAATACAGTGGGTTGTTATGAAATATAAGAAAATAAGCTCAGAATTTAAGTGTGGGACTCTTGATAGAGAGGGAACATGTGGTCCTTCTAAAAGTCAAGCTGAGACCTTAAAGAAAAAGTCCCATCAAAGTAACCAAGGAGGCATGGCTTATAGTAGTGATGGCATCCAACTATGGGAATGAGCTTCCTGAAAGAAATGGGGGAAATGAGTTCTTTCAGAAAGTCAACTTCTCTCCTAAATGAAAAGGCAACCACACCACACAGGCATGCCAAAGGCACATTGCCTGATTCTTCTGCAGTGAAAACCTATTTCAATACCTTCCATTTGTGTACTTTCATTTCT
Organism: Callospermophilus lateralis; assembly: GCF_048772815.1. Classification (NCBI taxonomy): domain Eukaryota; kingdom Metazoa; phylum Chordata; class Mammalia; order Rodentia; family Sciuridae; genus Callospermophilus; species Callospermophilus lateralis. The sequence goes on from NC_135320.1 coordinate 22,536,174, forward strand.
GGGACTTCTCGTTTATTCTAACCTCCTAAGTGGTCTCAGATGTATCAGGAATTTATTCCAAAACACCTTCCACACATACCCATATTTGAACAGTGTTCTATCAAGAAAGCAAGAGGTATACGCTTCATCAAGATTTCCATCTTTCCAGGCATCAGCTTATCGAGTTAGAAACAGGATGTAGCTACAGGAAATGGACCTTAGTCAGTATGATTCATTTCCTGAAAGTAGGTCAGAAAATTCATATAATATGAAACTCTACCAGCTACTTCTCTAAAACATATTTCTCAATTGGGAGAAACCCAATGAGAGTATAATGTAGAGACTCAGACTTCCCCAGTTCTTCCTTTTTAAAAAGGCTTTTCCCCATCTTGAAAGAAAACAGAAACAGAGTATGCAACATGAAAATACTGGGTTTGTGCTGGAATTGGCCCACACTGGTTTGTGAGAACGATGGCCATACCTTTCTTTCAATGTGTCATTCAATGATGTCATGTTGATAGCTTAAAATTAGCTATGATGGGAATATTAACACCTTGGAAATTGCCCTTAAAATCAAGCTTATTTTTTTGAGTTAGCTTACAGCACCAAGTATAGTGAATATGTTAAAGCAAATATCTGTGAAAGTAACAACCATATCAACAAATGGATGAGCCACCTACCCCTGGCCATTGTGAATGAAACACTCTTTAAACAGGCTGCTAACCGCTCTTGGGGTAAAGGGAATTCCTGTTAGGAATTGTGGGATTCTATCCTCAGTTGGTCACCCTTGAACAAAAGTGGATAAAATTTTCTACAGACAACTAAATAATAAGTAAAGTTTTATAAGCCACCTATGTTCTTATTTTCCTTTTGTCAATATATAAGAATCACGCTTAGAACATGGGCTTCAAAACTTACCACAAGCCACATTTGGCCCATGGGGCCAGGGTTTGCTAACCCCCACTCTGGAAGCATATGCCAATTTTTATCCTTGATTAACTGGCTCTTGTATTTGCATTTCTCCAAGGGCAGTTCCAAACCTTGTTGGTTTTCATCGGGCTCCTCTTCCCACCTCCCCCTCTTGCTTACTGTAAAGGACCACAACTTATCCTGAAAATTTTGGAAGTATCATATTTGAATTCCCTGGACACCCTCACTCATCCTCTCCCTCAAAGAACCACCAATGTTGTTGCCTCCCATCTCACAGGACAAAGCTTTCTTTCTCCTAGGAAGTCCAATTTCCATACTTGTTTTCTTGGTTCTATCGGCATCTACCTTCTCTGGTATTTGCCCCATCTATTATATTTTCTTTCTGTCCTGAACCTTTGAGATCTTTCTTTTGGTTTTCTCTTATAACCCTAAAAACCATTACACAGACATGCAAACCCACATACATTCTCTTTCCGAAACACACACACACACACACACACACACACACACACACACTAAAGGAAACCAAATCCAATTGGCCAAAATCTCCCAACAAATACCCCTTGTCTTTTTCTACTAAGAACTGCCCTCTTTCACACCTTGCCTTTCGTGAAGACTTCTAAGGAGCATCTGTGACCCTCTCCTCCCTTCCCCACCACTCCCTCTCTATCCACTTCCCCACTCCCTCTCTGTCCACTGCTTGCTGGCTTCTGCTGTTACTTTTCTCTGAAAGCTGTGCTTGAACAAGTAACCCTGCATCTCCAGATTGTCAAATCAAACCAAGAATTTTATGTTTCATGATATCAAATTCATATTTATTACAGAAAAAAAGTTAAAATATAAGAGGAAAAAGAAAAATAACCTCCACTCACAGACAACTAGTGAAAACAACTTGTGAATTCTTGCAAATAATATCATATGCACACATAGGCATACAGACAAATCTTATGTGCTGTGTCTGTGTGTGTGTGTGTGTGTGTGTGTGTGTATATATATATATATATATATATATATATATATATATATATATAATGAAATTGAAAAAAAGACAATATTTTGTTGTCTGCTTTTGGTACATATAAAATACATATACAAACACACATATTTTAAAAATATCCTACTTTTTGTGTGTGTGTGATGCAGAGATTTAATCCAGGGCATGGTACATATGAAGCAAGCACTCTAACAACTGAGCTATATTCCCAGCCCCTTCCTATGTTTTTTATTAATATTTTCTACATTATCCTTAATGACCATATAGTGTATCACTGTGCACATGGACAATGATTTATTCATTTTTCTAAGGAAAGTGGCTTAGTGTCTAGCATTTCACTGGAATCCCAGTGCAGTAAACAACAGAGGCACAGCTTGGAGATAGCTGCACACACAAGGCATGTTTCCATCTTATTAAAAAATTTATCTGCCACTTTGGATACTATGATTTCCCATCTTGGTTTTCATGCCACTCTTCTGAAAATTTCTTTTCAGCTTCCTCAATCAAATCCCTTTTACTCACCATCTCCAATGTTGGTTTTTTGTGTGCCTTTTCTTATCTCTACACTAAAGACTCCCACACCTATACCCTTAAGCAAACCTTTGCCCCACATTGCTGACTCCTACACGCCATGATTAATGGGAACAGATGACAGTGGCCCACTCCATTCAGATTTCCCAGAGTATTTGAAACTGAAGTTTGAGGCATAACACTCCTCCAACCCTCAAACTTCTTTTGTGAGGTAGAGGAAGCACCCAGTCACCTTGATTGCAGGCAAAACTAGAGACCAAAAAAGCTGAAAACATTCTTATCTCTATTTCACCCTTTTTTCCTGTTGGGCAATAAATTTTGGTCACAAAATCTTCTGTTTTTGTTAAACCACTCTTTTTTTTTTTTTTTTTTTTCGATAATAACACTTTGTTTCAGACTCTTTTCAATTCTGACCTAGCCTTGAGGCACAGGCCACAGCAATTCTACCCCACGCTTTGTCCAGATTGATGGATCATTGAAAAGCATAAAGCTGGTTAGGACTTTGACTTCTCACAAGACTCTTGCTGCACAGGACTTTCCTCTGATTCTCCTCTCCCCAAAAGTCCAGCTTCACTGCTATTACCATCTTGGTTCCATATGTACCAACATTCTACAAAAATTTCCCCTCTTTCTTTGAAATAACCATCATACACATGTTTCTCTCTCTGCCAAGAGAATCCTTCGGGACACACTCCTCTATCCTTTTACATTTCCTTATGTTTGATCCTTCCAGATGTGGTTCTGATGTGTTCTCTCTCTGGTTGTCCCTAAGACCCTTGTTGGAGGTTCTCCTACTCTCTCATGGATGTCTTCGAGTACTTTTAACATGACTTTGACATTATGGTTTTCACAACTATCCCCCCTGAGGTCTGGGTCCACATGCATCAAGTCAATGTGGGAATAAATGAACAATCAATAGCCACATTATCTGCCTCCATTTTTTCTTGTGGGTTGTTATTCTCTAGCTCCTCAGACCATGATGTCAGAGAAAACTTTGTGGTAGGCTTGTGACTGACTGACTACAGAGGTCCTTTGTTATTTTTATCTTGGCTCAGTCCTGATAGCTATTACCAATAATGGAGCATAAATATCTGTCCCCTGTTCCCTCAAGAGCTGAGCATTTTTCTCTGGAAAAGGTGTGGTCAGTGTTTTCACATGAAAGCAATTTGTAGACCAATATCTAGAAGATTTTCTTCTCACCACTGCCTCACTTCAGAGAAAGCCTTTGGAGGCAGCAAAAGGATAAGACTCAGAAAACACAAGTCCTGCCACCCTGGAAGCAGCACCTCACCAGGAAAATGAGTTTACCAGGAAAATGAGTTTTGAGGACAAATTGCACAAAATAGGGTTGCTCTTTTGCTTTTCATCTGTTTAGCTATTTCCTTTGATACCTACTTATTTATGAGGCTCTTTTTGATTCTGTCCTAGCCTTGAGGCACAGGCCACAGCAACTCTTGCCCATGCTTCGTCCAGAGTGATGGGTCATTGAAAAACATAAAGCTGATTAGAATCATGGCCTTCTTGCAAAGCTCTTGCTGCACAATATAAGCCACAAAGTCAAAGCTCTTGGCAAACAAATAAAATCTACAAACACCCAAACTCACATAATCTTATGTCAAAGGCTCATACTTACAGAAAGACAAGGCAGGTCAGAAGCAAAAAGGGAAAAGTGAAGGAGGGTTCCAAAGAGAAGATGGATTAGAAAGAAATGAAAACACAAGTAGTACTCACCAGCAAACCATGACGACCTTTGGTACTAATCTCTACACCAAGTCCTAGGGAATTCAATAACAAAGTGCCCCTGCCCTCAGGAACCTCCCATTCCAGAGAGGAGGCAAACAGAGCCATGTGTGTTCACAGAAACGTATAGAAGGTCAAAAAAGAGGGACAGCAAACCCAGTCTAGAGAAGGAAAGCTACAGGGAGATCCTCTTGGAGGATATATTTGATCTGAAGCTAAAGAGAAGCGTAGATTCAGTTTGTCAGGAAAGAAAGCAGTGTAAGGAAGTCAGGTGACATTTCAGGGTCTGGAGATGGCAGAAGCCAATGCATAACAAGGAGGAACATCGAATGAGTAAGCTAAATAAGACACATGGGAGATGATATAGGAGACACGATGAATGGGCCAGATCGTGAAGCACTTCCGCTGAGCTTTTAAGTACAGCCATTGAATATCTGGGGGGGAAAAAGTGCCAGGCTTTCACTTTAGATCCACTAAATTGAGGATCTACTAGAGAAACAATGAAACCAAATAGAGAGTGGGCAAGACTGGTGATTCATTTCTAAACCATTTCCATGCCTCTCCTGAGCACACAAGCTAGACTTTGTATTCTGCAGATACCTGTAGAATGTGGGCAGTCATTATACACACCACTTCCACACCTAGGCATTAGAAACCTCTTCTAAGAGGCTCCGCTGCCTCTTTATTCATCTGCAGCAACCTTGAAAGGCATGTGTCGAAGATGGCATAATAACAAGATGGACACAGTCAGAATCCCTAGAACACCACATCAAACTAATCCCTGAGCAAGAAAATATTTACACTGTATTAAGTCACAGAGATTTTTGTCTATGAAATTCCTGTAGCAAAAGGCTGTGATAATTCAATCATTCATAAGCTAAATCAGAAAATATACCTGTTTTTTTTTCTTGCACAGGACAGGGATGAAATGGAACATATTAAATGATGAAACAATGATCTGGTCTGAGAGGTTGAGTTTGAAGATATTGATGGAGTAGAGAAAAGAATCAGACTCAAGACATATTTCAGAGGCCTTCACTACTTACCAACCACAGTTTGCTGACTAGTTGATTATGAACAATAAGAGAGAGAGGGTTTGGATGAATTGGTAAGCGATGGTACCATCATCAAAGACAAAGGATGAAGAAGAAAGGTCATATTGAACAGGGAGTTGTGATCCACTTGAATAGCTTGAGTTTGATGTGGCAGTAGAATATCCAAATGGAGATATGCATCAAACATTTAATATAAAAGTCTAAAAGGTCTGGATGGATAATATATATGTGATTGAGTTGTGTAGGAATGATAAATGATGAAGGTGGATTAGTAGAAAAGAGAGATCATGTAGAGAAGCACAGGTGAAGGATGAACTGCAGGAACAGTATTGAAACAGCAGGAGGGCTGGGGCTGGAGCTCAGTCGCAGAGCATTTGCCTAACACATGTGAGGCACTAGGTTTGATCCTTAGCATTGCATAAAAAATAAACAAATAAAATAAAGGCACATAATCCATCTACAACTACAAAAAAAAAAAAAAATACAGGAAAGAAAGAGGAGCATTTGGGTAAATCCTACAAGAACTGGTGTGAGGGAGTCCAGTGAGGATCAAATGAGCGCCAGCTCCCAGGAAGCAGGAAGTCTGAGAGTCTGAAGAAAGCGTAATCTTCAGTGCAAAAAATACCAGAGCGATTTTGTATGGTGAGGACTAGAAAAGTGTTCATTCCATTTGGCAATCTGGAATCAGATAGTGACCACAAGGAGAAACGATTCAGTAGAATGAACTGGTACAATATAATTGCTCAGAGGACTAAAAGGAAGATGGGTGAGCACAGTTAGGAACACTAATTATTCTTTTTGAAACTTTGTATAAAAAAGGGAGAGAAAACAGTATGCTGTCCAAAGTTAACTCAAACTCAGGAAGAGTTTTTGTGTGTTTGTCTTTAACATGGATTAGATCTGTGCCATCAAATATGGTACCCACTCATCATGTGGCTGCTGAACACTTGAAATGTGACTAGTCCAACAAGGTGCTCTCAATTAAAACTCAGTTTGAAGACGAGATACACACACACACACACACACACACACACACACACACACATATATATAAAATATATCAATGATTATTTTATATGGAATATAAGAAAAAATAAACATTGGGTTTAAATGCCTCATCTCATATTTCCTTTTGCTTTTCTTTCATGTTTGCTTGCTTGAAAATATCAAATCATACATGTGGCAGTGCTTAGCTGGTGCATGTTATATAGAGTGATAAATAGCAGCAAGATTAACAATGGCTGGGATAAGCATAATTCTAAAATGACTTCCAAGATCCACATCTGTGTAAGTCTTTCCCATTGCCTCTTGAGTGAGACTACTGAGTAGGAAGATACATCACTCCAGTGATTAGAATACTATCCAGCAGATTTTGAGTAAATCAGAAGGGGATTAACCTACATGGCCCTGATCCAATCAGGTACACCCTTTTAAAGAAAGTGATGCTTCAGAGAGATGCTCCATTGTGGCCTGAGACAAGTAAAATACAATTGTGAGAACAGGGAGCTACAGGCAAGAATGGGCTTTCCCTTCTGAGACCATCCCCCATTCAATAGTCAATGAGAAAACAGAGATCTCTTCAACAGAAAGCACTGAATTTGGCCAATCACCTAAAGAAGGCTGAAAGAAAATCCCAAGTAAGATCTCAGCCCCAGTCCCGACACTTATTTCTACCTGTTTAAACCCTGAGCAGCTAACTCACACCCACAATCCTGAACCACAGAATTGTGAGATAATAAATTTGTAGGATTTTTTTGATTGTAGTGCTGGCACTGAACCCAGGCCCTCACACCTGCCAGCAAGCACTCCACCACTAAGCTACACCCCCAGACTCTGCATTTTTAAAGCCACTAAATTTGTGATAATCTATAAGGCATGGAAAAAACTGTAATAAAATATCTATTAGCTGGGCATGGTGGTGCAGGCCTATAATTCCAGCATCTCAGGAGATTAAAGCAGGAGGACCACAGGTTCAAAACCAGGCTCAGCAAAAGCAAGGTGCTAAGCAACTCAGTGAGACCCTGTCTCTAAATAAAATACAAAATAGGGCTGGGGATGTGGCTCAGTGGTTGAGGGCCCCTGAGTTCAATATTCAGTACAAAAAAAAATCTAACATTTAATTAGTAATTATTACACACCACAGGCACCCATACTAAGCATTTTAAATATACTGTCTCATTTTATTTTCATAAAAACCTTAAGCAATAAGTTACCATCATAATATATTGCAATTCTATAGTAATGGTACCTGACACACAGGTTAGGAAATCTTCTAAGGTCACAAAATTCATCATAGATATAGCTAGTATTTAAAAGGTTTACAAGCTCAAAAATAACAAAATAATTGCTGTAATCAGAAAATCTCAGAGGAGTAGGCAGGAAACCGAATCAAAACCACCATTGAAGAGCTGGACTTAGACAAGAGAAATGCCTTCTCTTCTGAGAACGGAGGTAGGACAGGATAGGTAGGGTGTCCTTAGGGGTACAGGTGGGGAAAGGGGAATGTGGAATAAGATCACATTATATAATCAAAATTCTGTGGAATTAGAGGCAGATTTTTGTTTAGAAGGCAGGGAGTGAGTGGGGGATTGCAGATTCTTGGGTGGTGCTTTCATAGTTGCAGAGAAAAGAAGAACTGTCCCAAAACGTTCAAAAATAGTGTTGAAAACTATGAATTATTGACATAATGTTCAGCTTTTGTGTGTCAATTTTCCAGGGACTCTCAGCCTTACTGGTGAAGAAGAGATGATAGCTGTAGCATTTATTCAAGGATGGGAATTTCAAAAGAAGATGATCTGACAAAATGATGAAAAATAAAATAAATATTACTAAAACTGATTCACTGTCTAGTCTGGGCAGGAGAGAAGGGAAGAGCAGAAGTGGGAGAGTGCTAAGATCTGAATATGGTTTGTCCCCGCTGAAACTCACATTGAAATTTCATCCACATTATGAGATATTAAGAGGTGTGATCAGGTGGGATATTAGGAAAGTATTTAGGGCTCTGTCCTCAACAATGGATTAATTCATTCATTTGATTCATATAAAGGGTTAATTTGCTTTTCTCAAGAGTGGGTCTGGTATGAAAGCCTATTTGGTTAGGTCTCTGCCATACTCTTTGACTCTGACCACGTGAGGCCCTGTGCAGCCTTAGCATTCTTCCAATGCAAAGGCCATCACTAAGATCACAGCCCTTCAACCTTGAACCAGATCCATGAGCCAAAATGAACTGCTTTCTTTTTAAATTGCACCAGGCTATGGCATCATGTTATTCAAAACTTAAAACAGACCAAGATGGAGAGATGGGGAAGAGGAACCAATATCAGGAGATATCCAGGAGGTCCAAACACAGGAGGTGCAGTGTAAGGAGAGTGAGGTAGAATCAATGCACCCATGTCCCACCACAGTCTCTAAGTCAAAAGCATGATGTAATTTTGGACTACTAATTATCCAACATTAACATAAAGGCTTGTGAGAGTGAGAGGGATTAATCTAGTGTAAATACTCTCATTATACCTAGCCAGAAACTGAGGAAGATTCTAATAGTGTACTCAGAACTTGAAGCCAAGAGTGGTAGAGCAGGGTCCAGGTCATCTTTAAGTACAGACAGCACTTGTACCTATTTTGGGTGACGCACCTTGTGGTGTTGGAAAAGGAGATAACATAGAGTCCATGTGATATTAAAAAATCAACACTTTAAAAAATGAATTTATGCTTTGCAGGTTCAAACAAGTATGTGGGGGGGGGGCTGAAATATAGTTAAGTGAGATGTTCTTTAACAGAGATGAATTCAGAATGACAAAATAAATGTGTAACCAAAATATGCCATTTGCTTTCATTCTCTGAAAGTTTCCTATAACTATTGATTATTTACATACATATGTATCTAGCTCCACAAATGATTATATAGAGCAAAATCACTTATTTATGAAACCTAGACCATTCCAATGTAATAATTTTTAATAATACTGCCTCATAGTTTTAATTGAAGGACAAACCTCTAACAATACTTTTTTAAATTTCCGAATATGTCTGTGAAATAGGTTGAAAATAGGATTATGAAAAATGTAGATAGAAAAGGCATTTTCACAAAATTTTTGAGATTTTTTTTTTGGTGATACACAGAATAGGGATTTGAACCCAGGGGTGCTCTACCCATAAGTTATAACCCCAAACCTTTTCACTTTTGAGACAGGGTCTCACTAAATTGCCCAGGCTGATCTTGAACTAGCAGTCCTCCTTCCTGAATCTTCTGAGTCACCGGGATTACAAGCATGTGCAACTACACCCAGCTATGTATTTTTTTATTAAGAAAACTGAATAGGGCTGGGGCTCAGTGGTAGAGCACTCACCTGGCACATATGAGGTTCAATCCTTAGCACCACATAAAAATAAAATAAAGATATTGTTTCCACATACAACTTAAAAATACATATTAAAAAAGAGAAAACTATTGAATAAATTTAATCTGGCAAATTCAGTATTTTCAACCCCCTCCCCCAAAATAATCAGTGATAACTGACTTTGAGTATAGTCCCCTTGTACAATATCCATGGATATATAATTACATGTATACTGACATTTACATGCATATCCACATCCATGTTCATATCCATATCTAAATATTCAACAGACATCTGGCTTGTCACAGGCAAAGGTGAATAGGCCCTAGAACAGGAGTGCTTAGAAATCTTTGTGTTTTTTACTGCAAAAGAATTTCAGTGAACAAATGTTTGGGAGCAAAATAGAAAATTCCCTTTAGAATGCCATAGTAATAACTGTTGCAGGAAACAGCTAAACTTAGCACATTGTCAAAAAAATCCCACTTAAGCCATCCAAACATTGAGAAAATATTGAGAGTTTTGTTTTTTTTTTCTAGTTTTGTTTGTGTTTGTTTGTTTGGTTGGTTTTGTTTTGGGGGAGTTTTTTGTTGTTCTTGTTACTAGGGATTGGAACTCAGCCTGACGTATGCAGGGTGAAAGTATGAAAAGAAACTGTAACTGAATACAGCAGACTAAATGATTTATAAGAAACAAAATTACTTAGCTCACAGTTTTGGAGGTTTGTCAGTCCAAAATTGTGGCTCCAGCATTTGACGAGGGTTTCCTTCTGTCTCTACCATTGTGGAGGGCTTGACACGATGAGATGAAACAAGGAAATCATTCTAGCCTTTAGAAAACCAGCAATGACAACGAGGGGCCTTCTCATGACCTCATCTAATCCTAATTACTTTCCCAAACTATCACCTCCAAATACCCATTAACATATAAATTTGGGGATTTAATTTCTAATATATAAACTTTAGAAGAAACTTTTAGGCCATAGCAAATATCATGGAGCTCTTTCCCTATGTTTTCTTCTAGTCGTTTAATAGTTTTGGGTCTTGTATATAAATCTTTAACTTATTTTGAGTTGATTTCTTTTTTTAGTGAGATCTCTAGTGAGATAAAGGTTTGATTTAATTCTTCTGCATATGGAAACCCCGTTGACTAATACCATATATTGAACAGACTATCCTTTTGTATTGTGTGTTCTTGGCACCCTTGTCAAAAACCCATGGGATGAAAATGTATGAATTTGTTCCAATTCCTTTGATTTATGTGTGTTTTTATGCCAGTACTATACTGTTTTGATTACTATAGCTTTGTAGCATGATTTGAATTCAGGTAGAATAATACCTACAGCTTTGATCTTTCTACACAGTATTGCTTTAGCTAGCAGAGTCTTTTATGCTTCCAAATTTTAAGATTACTTTTTCAATTTCTGTGGAAAATGTCATTAAAATTTTGATAGGAGCGCTGGGGTTGTGGCTCAGTGGCAGAATGCTTGTCTCGCACATGTGAAGCACCGGGTTTGATCCTTAGCACCACATTTAAAAAAAAGAAAAAGAAACTGGATGTTTTGATAGCCTCAAAGTATCTTTTTTCAAAATATGTATTATCAATGAAGGGAAAGGTTCGAACTTTGCCATGGAGAAACCTGATAGATACCACCTTAACCAACTGATAAAGGTTAGTACAGCCAGCAATGACAATGAAGGGCCCTCATTAGCAGCCACCTAGAAGGATGCTGCCCTGAGGCCCTGCAAACACACTCACTGGAGGAGACATTATTGGGGACATGAAGGTAAAAGTTTACTAGTTGAAAGCCAGGTGATGGGAAACACTGAAAGGAATGAGTATGAGTCCCAAGCTCATGGGAGGAGAGAATCAGTGTCTGAAGAAAGTTCAGAATGCTTCAAAGAGAGAAATCCAGGCACCAAAATCTCACCATATCCACCACATCATGACTATGTGGCAAGAAAAGGCAGTATAAGTCACTCTAACATATCTACCTTCACAGTGGAGTAATATCACAAAGACTCCCCCAGTTTAAGACTGAATTAAAGGTCAAACATCACACTGAAAAGCTTGCAATAAGAGAGAGAGCTTGGTATCATTATTAATGAAATCAAAATTATGTTTGCAAACTGGATTATTGGAACCTTGTCTTAAATGGGTGTGGGTATGATATGTAAGTCTCTATAAGACAGCTGCCAGGCTGAGACAAGTCTGCCATTTGAGGGGATGTAAATGATTATTTGCTATCAAAGCACCTAAAAAATAATACTTCTGAAAAAATGTAGGATTGTTATAGAATGTATAACCAAGAAAAAGCAAAGCAAGCTCTCCTTAAAGACTATTAAAATTAGGAGATCAGTAGAAAACTTTCAACCTTTCCCATCAATGGCTTTGACATTGGACAGAAAGGTCCACAATATCAAGGCACTGAAATTTCTTTTGATGATACCTGGAAGAAAATTCCACCTCCCATGTCTTCCTTGTAACCAAAACAATGGGCAGTGTTATGGTTTGGATCATAAATGTCCCTCAAAAGCTCATGTGTTGAAGGCAGGGTACCCCAGGCAGCAGTGTTCAGAGGTGGGGCTTTTGAGGAGGTGATTGGATCACAAAGGTTCTGATCTCACAAATGGATTAATCCATTCATAGATTCATAGTTTAGTGGGTTTTGGTAGGAGGGCTTTATTATAAAACTTCTCCTTCCTTCCACCTCCCTTTCATTTTCTTGGGCACCACGGGTAGGTAGCTTTGTTCTATCACCTGCTCCCTACGATGGATGATGTTCTGCCTTGCCACAAGACTAAAAGCAATGGAGCCAGCCAACCATGAACTGAAATGTCTGAAACAGCGAGCTAAGGTAAATCTTTCCGCCATTAAGTTGATTTTCTCACAGTGAAGGAAAGTTGAGCTACACAGGCAGTAAAGTTACTATTCAGTGAAAGAACTTACAAACTGATTCAAACTAGTTCAAAGAATGAATTATATTCTGCTTCAGAATGCTGCTAGACCCATGTGTGTGATATTCTGTTGCTGAATTTGGACAATTAGACAGCAAGATAAACATCAATAAATAATAAATGTGCATTTGTATTAATTTATTCTGACCATGGAAGTTTTACTGATAAGTTAGCTATGAGCATGTTGGGCCTAAGACAAGGATTCAATGTTAAAACTCAATACTGAAAATTAAGTCATTCAAAGAAAGAATCACTTTGTTCAGAAAGACATTCAAATAAATTTGAGATAGAAAAGAGTTCCTCTTACTCTTCTCAAATAAGCTCCACCACCATACTCTCACAAAATAGAGTCCCTTAAAAACACCAAGCAAATCCAGACATAGTACCCATCATAAACACAGGAGCTGACTTACACTCTCTTCAGGTCCAGCCACTGATTCTCCTGATAGCTTCCTTGGCTCTGGCTTTGTTCCAAGAACAATGTCCCAGGTCTGCCTCTCATCTATTCTGCTGGCCATGGGCTGCCCCAAGCATTTATCATTTCACCAGATTGTCCTGAAGTACTTAACAAGTCGTGGGCTTCTGATCACAGGACATGGTTGTAAAACATCACCTGCATTGTGGTCTAAATATTTGTGTTCCCTCCAAATTCATATGTTAAAATATTTACCAGTATTTACCTATGATAAAATTCATGAAATCATTATAACTATGCTATCTAAAAGCAAACAAAGAAGCAGACGTTCATTTCACAATCTTTTAAGGTTTTTCAGTGCTGAGGACTGAACTTCACACATAATCCCCATCCCCAGTGTGACAGGGTTAGGAGGTGAGACCTAGGAGGTGATTAAGTAATAATGTTCCTCCCTAGGGAATGGGATTCATGCCCAAATAAGAGAGGTCCCAGACAGCTACCCTGTCAGAGAGAAACCACCAACTATAAATAAAGAAATGGCCCTTCTCCAAACTCCAGACCTGCCTTGATCAGGGACTTCCCAGCCTCCAGAACAGTGAAATATAAATCTCCATTGTTTATAAGCCACTGATTCCGTGGATTTTGCTCTAGCAGCCTGAATAGACCAAAACAGCCTGTAAGGTCACATCCAAACCACATTTGAACTCTCTCATCCTTCTGTTGCAAATCTGGGTAAGGAAACAATTGAAATACAGTCATCCACAGTAATAAAAGTTTGGGGGACAGATGAAGTGGCATCCTACAAATTAACAACAGTACAGCAAGTGCTTGTAAGATCACTGCCGCATTTTAAAGGGCAAGAGTTGAGTGACAGTATATTTGAAGTTCTGTGTAATAATCACCCACATTCCTCAATCACCCTTCTTTTATGAAAAGAGAGGCTGTGAAGAGCCACAGGCTCTGTGCCAAAGGGTAACCTTTAGAAAAATTAATAGGGGGCCTTTGCCAAATTAATAGGATCAAGTTCTTTTCATGAACATAATACAGTAATAAGCTAAAAACTCACTTTATTGTTATTTGTTCCAAGAATAAAATCTAGCCAAAAGCTTTAAGGTTTTCTTAAATCCCATCCAGAGGGTTTCTACTAATGGGAAAGTTTTAAGATCCTATTATAATGCAGCTTAACTTCTAGAAAGGTTTCATTGCACAAAAGTCTAAGAAAGGCTTGACTGAGTTCTAAATAAAAAGGTATGGAAATTATACTTGTGTAAGTGTATATATATATATATATATATATATATATATATATATTGCATAATATGCATATAAATGTATATAATACTATATACCACATATAATTATAACATAATAAAACTTCTTCTAAAACCTTCCAAGGGCCCATATTTACCTGTGATAAAATTCATGAAATCATTATAACTATGCTATCTAAAAGCAAACAAAGAAACAGATGCTCATTTCACAATCTTTTAACATTTTTCAGTGCTGAGGACTGAACTTCACACATAGTAAGCAAGCAACCACTGAACTACATCCATTGTCACAGAATCCTGAATATTCCATGGCACTAAAGGAATATTTTAGCAAGACCCTGATATTAATATGCTTTTAAAGGTATTCAATTTTTAAAACTGATAAGCACTTAGAGAACCAGAGAAAGAGAGGAACACTGTGAACTAACCACTGAAATCCTGAAGTGCCTATGCAGGTCTACATACAGAGAGAGCATTCATCAAATCAAAATGCTTGTTCACCTGCTCTGATGAAAATAAGATTTATTTAAAATTTTCATGGGATGTAAGTAGTATTTTAAGCCTTTGCCCCTACCAGGAGGCACAGTCATAGCTTTCTGTTCTGGAGATGAGAAAACCAAGACTCAAGAAGGTTAAGTGATTACTGGAGGTCACTGTGCTATTATAGCACAGCAAAACCTCTAACCCAGGCTTTCTGATTACAGTTATCGCTTTTGTAAAAAAAAAAAAAAAAAAGTAAATTAAAATGCACTGTTCCTAGGCTCTGAAAGGATTCTAAGAAGAATCTGGCCCAGTTGTTACTATCCATGAAATTTCAAAGACATCCAAGACTTATGGACACCATGAGTATGTTTATTAGTTAGAAAGATGATGATGTTTTTCAAAAAGGAAGAATGAAGAAGATGCCATCAGGTATACATTTGAACTGGGTAGCAAAAACCAAGTAGAGGGATAGAGTAACACAGATCCAAGGGGTTCTACAGCTCCTCAAATGCTCTGTAATTAGTCTACCCAGAAATCTGTGTAATATGCAAAATCAGTCATTTCCAATCTCACACCCTTCGAACGCCTCAGTTTTTCAGAGAATTGTAATGAGGATGCTGGAAATGGGGCATTGCCAATAGTAATGAATGTTTCTGCTTTTTAATGATGTTTAAGAATTTCAATTATAATCAAGTAAATGAACTTACTTCGGGAGAGATTCTCAAGGGCTTTCCCAAGCTTCTTGCTCTCTTGAAGGATGTGGTTCAATTCATCAAAATCCCGGCTTCCTGGTTTAGTCCGCCAGTTCCACTTAGGATGCTCTACTGCCCTTGGCACTATGTTTAAAAAAAATGGTTATTTCATAAGCATGCTGTATAACCACACAAACTCACTGTTCATTATTATGTGAAAGACTGAACCAAGATCAATGTACAGAATTTTATAAATGCTTAACTTGGAGATGGTCCTCTTATGAGCCAGCAGAAAGGAAGATATAATGTTGGGCTTGAAGAAAATGTTTTAACTGAACATGTCAGGAAAGTCTGGCAGATTTTATTTAAAAGAGGGAAATTCAAGTATTAATGTAGAACTAATCATTTCTGGAACTTAAGGGAAACACACGAAGCGTATTTTGTATTATATTACCAGCTTAAAAATAATTACTTCTTTATGACCAACTAGCAAATGTTTTTAAGACATTCTACAAATGTCTTCTAAAAAATCATGTAAGACTAAGCACATGTATTTACCTTCACTTCTTCCCAAGATCCCACTAAAATTATGCCATGATCAAGCAATTTTTTTCTCTCTCTCAAAGAACTAATTGAAGAAAGAGAAAGGACAGTATGAGGTAAGATTTTTGGTTTTTTTCTCGAAAATACAAAATGAACTGATGAGTGGTAACTGGATTTAGCAAGGCAGAGACAACTGAAACCTAAGTCCCTAAAGAGAGGGATGCCAAGAGAGTAAACATTTCACACTATTTGAACATTAAACCATTAATTGAGGAGAACAATGTCAGAGTAATAAAGATATAAGAACTTAATTGTTTTCCAGATTTAAGGGTTTCACCTAATTAATATCCAGCACAATTTAAGACATATTGGCAAGAGAAAATTTAAATAGTGACAAAAAAGAAAATATTCTAAACTCTTTCGTGGACAAAAATAGCAAATCAAATTGATATTAGACTTCTCAATGGCAATACTTGCCCTAGAAGACAGGGGAGAAATCCTTTAAAATTCCAACTAAAGAATATTTATGACTCAGAATTTAATACCAGATAAAGAACCAATGAAGATATTCAAAGGACTCAAGAACTGATCTTTCAGGCACTGTTTCTCAGAAATCTACAACTATAGCTACTCCAATAAAATGAGACAGTAAGCCAAAGTACAGATTGAAATTCAGGCAACAAGTGACTGCCCAAAAGGAAAAGTAAGGGTGTTTCTCAAGATGATTGTGAAGAATGATTTAAAGAGACAGCTGAGAAAGTGTCAAGAAGCCCAGAAGTCAAGAATAGAGCAAGAGGACAGAAGACTGGAGGAGAGAGGTCTCCGAAACCTTCTGAAAAATACAAAATAGCATAAAATGAAATAGAAGTTTCCAATTACTTGATGTGTCTGATCATATTGAGAAGGTCTAATTCTTTGGGCAGGGTTTGAATAAAGCAATAGTGATGGGTATATAGAAAACAAAATAATCAGAAAAGAAAAAATTGCTAATTCTAGAAAAAAATAATAGTTGGACACTGTAAGACCCAATGGTGAAAACTATGCATTAATATAGTCTAATAATATTGATACACAGAATATTTTTAACCAGCATGTGGAGTAACTACTATACTGCCCAGCTGAGGTGGGATTTGGCATTCAAAGCACAAAAATGAAGGTGGAGGAGGGTCAAGAGATGATGCCCAAATTGAAAAAGTAAAAGAATTGAGTTGGTATCTTATACATTTAGATATGTAAGAGGAGTCAACAGGAACATCTAAAGGCATTGAAAATTATTCTACGTTAGGAGAAGAGTTCGGGAATAAGAAGGATACTACTGTCTCATAGTACCATTTTACTTTTTAAATCAGGTAGAGATTTTTGTTGTTGTTTGTTTTTTAATACAGAAGATTAAACTCAGGGGTGCTTTACCCCTGAACCACATCCCCATCTCTTTATTTTTTATTTTTTTATTTTGAGACAGGGTCTCACTAAGTTGCTGAGGTTGGCCTTGAAACTTCAATCTTCCTGCCTCAGTCTCAGGAGTCACTGGGATTATGACAGGTGTGTGCCACTCTACCCAGCTACATTTTATTTTGGTGAAAATAAAATAAAATTTAAAAAGTATTTTAGTAATAAGGATATAGCGCATAGTCTCCAACTATTGAAATATTTCATTTTGCCACCTTTAGAGAAAGGAATCTGATGATATCTCTTATACTGAGAAATGACTGACCCTTTCATGACCCAACAATCTTATGGCTGGTAAGTCAACAAAAAGAAATGTCACATCTGTACTGGGCACAGTGGGGCACATCTGTAATCCCAGCAACTTTTCAGGCTAAGGCAGGAGGATTGCAAGTTTGAGGCCAACCTCAGCAACTTAGCAAAGCTCTAGGCAACTTAGTGAGACCCTTTCTCAAAATAAAAAAATCAAAAAGGGCTGGGAATGTGGTTCAGTGGTAAACCACCTCAGGGTTCAAACTCCAGTATAAAAAAGAAAGAAAGAAAGACAGAGGTCTGGGCTGGGGTTGTAACTGAGTGGCAGAGCACTTGCCTAGCACATGTGAGGCACTGGGTTCAATCCTCAGCAACACATAAAAAAAAAATAAAGGCATTGTGTCCATTTACAACTAAAAAATTTTTTTAAAAAAAGAAAGAAATGGCACATCTGTACTTGTGTATATGTTCAAAATTGTTTATTTTCACAGAAAGTGAAAGTTACTTTTTTTTAATTTCAGCAAATAGTTTCCATATACCCTGGAAAAAATGTAAATGTCCTTCAACAGAGAAAGAGCTGAATAAATTATGGTACATTCACACCATGCTACAGCATGAAATTATTAAAAAGTATAAGTTAAATCTAAGTTTATTACCATGGAGATATTTCCCTGATGCATTTTAAAATAATAAAAACGAGTTGCTTAAGTACTTGTACAGTTGAGGGCCAATTTTTTACAGCAAATTACCCACCATATTATATATGCTGTGTGCACAAGAAGGTGCAAAAAGCTAAAGCTAAGTCTGGAAGAATTAAATTTGATGGATGAGAACTGGAGAGTGACTATTTCTTTTGCCACATATCTATATTTTTTAATTGTCCAAATAAGCAAATATTGCTCTTATCATTTAAATAAACTTAAAAGTTAAAATTAAAACAAAATGTATCTGCTTCACCAAGCTTCTCTTAGTTTACGGGACCCTGGGACAGAGGCAGTGGTTTATATTAACACTTGGATGTTCAAGCAGTAGAGTGTAGACAGGGTGATTGTGATCCACCTAGAAAATACCTGTAGGCATGCTGCTGTCACATTAAGGTAATTTCCCAAGGAACCCCTATAGGTTGAGCCCAAGGCTGAGAGAAGCTGAGATGAGGGAGCAGATAAAATGATATTTGTACCAGATTCTTCAAAACTTTGTTCCACACTTCAGTTTTCTTTGAATGATTTCTCTAATTTGCATCCTCCATCACTGCATTATCTAGTTTCCTGAAAATTAGCATGTGCTATCAAGGTCCTACTGTCTTCTTGTTCTTGTACTTATTAATTTACAGAACAAGAGCATATATTTTTTAAAAAACAGTCCTGGTTAATTTCCCCAGATAATCACCAGACAAGGCCCCACTGTCCATCATCAGCTGAGCTCTGAACCTGCAGACCCACCACCTGAATGCACCAACAAGGACAAGCCCAGGTTAGACCAGGAGAAACAATGACCCATCAACCCAAAATCATGAGGATCTAAAAATCTATATGACTTTACATCATTGCGTCTGGGAGGGTATATGCAGCACAATAGAGAAAAGATACCACACAAAAATGATACCACACTCAAGAACTTCTCCTACACAACTATGGAGAGAAACTAAGGACAAGTTCTTTTGATGTTTTCGTAACTTGTAATAATTTGATACATACATGGTACATGACTTATGGGAACCAAATCTAAGACAACCAAAGTGACAGTTCAATCAAGGTCAAGTCAACTGTGCAAGGTGATTTCAAAAGCGGGTTGGATACATTCTAGAAGGAGATTTGGGAGGTCATCCATCCAATAGGTAGCCTTCAAATGAGAATATATCTGTAAAATGTTCTAATGGATTAGAAACTTTACTTAGGTCACACTTCATTTAAAAACTTGGTTCTACAATTTAAATGTATTTCATAAAATTATCCCCAGAAGAACTGGAAACCAGTGGAACAGTGTCACTGAAAAGACTTAACAGCAAAGGCTATCAACATCTGAGATCAGAGGGGATCCTTAAGACTACTGAGTGAAAGATCACTCCAGTGAAAACACCATCCATCATGTCTTGAGGTAGCAGTTTTTCACAATGAGGTTTCTACTTTGCAGAACTGCCTATTATATACTAAGCCTGCCAAATTTTGGAATAATGATTGTATCAGTCAAATTTTTGACTCAATGTGAATTCCACCAACACTTTCTTGTATGGGTTAAAAAAATAAATTTTCTGTTTCTTCCTCATGACTTTTGAAATATTGCTTATCCGTTTCCTTTAAGTTGAAATCAGAATTCTATTTTACTAATGAGTGTGTAAAACTGCAACCTCTACAATGGAGAATCCAGCATCATCATTCAGAGTACAACTGCAATTCCACTTCTTTCTCTTTTGTTCCTTTTCGATACATGAAAACATTACAATTATATATATATTTGTGGAGTACACATGATGTTTCAAACATTTATAATACACCCCTAGGGCCAGCAAATGCTGATCATGGCTAAGTTTGGGAGAGTACATGTAGCATTTTCTTTATGGAAAAGCATTCAGTTCCTGTCTTCTAGGTTTTTTGAAAGACTCAGTATGTTACTATTAATATATATTGGTATGCTTTGCACAGTCACCCTACAGTGCAAAGCATACCAGGTCAAGTCAACTGTCCTAACTGTAACTTAGTACCCATTGATAAACCTCTACATTTTTTGAAACAGTTTCAAATTATTTATACTTTTCAATTGTTTTTTAGAACTCAATAAATCTCAAATCTTCTCTGAAAGTTCATGTAAGTACTCTATTTTCATTTTAAATATACAAGAACTATCCCCAGTAGTATATTTATGATATACTTAAAATTGATTATAATGAGATCGTCACTGTGTGCTGTCTTCTGTATTTCCATATTGTGATTTTTTCAGATACTGTTCTTTTATCTTCATTCTCTTACATTTATGTAATTTGTATTTTCTACACACGTGCAATGTCTCTTCTTTTTTGTCCTAAAATCTATAAATATCCAGCTATTTCTCTTTGTTAATACCATGCTAATGTAAGAATACTAAGCAATAAGAAAACTGAGAAATACTCCCTCAAATGCAAAAGCCTCAATAAAACTACTGAGGGTTGGTTTCAGTTTGGGGTATTAATTTAAACCAATATACTTATCTTGGTTTTCTGAACTGGATCATAAATATGAAATGGCTATAAAGAGTCAGCATACACTATTAGTCAAGCACAGAAAATTATGGAAAATGACATTCTTGTAATTTCTGTGAGTATCTTATTCACTCCCAGTAGCCATTCCACTGGCTACATAACTAGTAGCAGAAGTACTTAATACCACATGGCAAATCTTCACTGAACCTTACCAACCTTAACTATGACAAATAACCATTGAAAATGCTAACATAATATTGTCTTAGAGATGTTTGTCTTCTATCAGTTGCATTGTATAAGTGCTAGGTTTTGTTGTTGTTGTTTTTGTTGTTGTTATTGTTATCTGAAATTTTCTAACTTCTAAACTCATATCTT
The DNA here is from genome assembly GCF_048772815.1 of Callospermophilus lateralis. Lineage (NCBI taxonomy): Eukaryota > Metazoa > Chordata > Mammalia > Rodentia > Sciuridae > Callospermophilus > Callospermophilus lateralis. The sequence goes on from NC_135320.1 coordinate 22,557,349, forward strand.
GTGAACACTAGAATATATTTTAACATTAACCCATCCTTAAATTATCCTCATTTACTCCTCCATTAATGTAATAATTTATCCACTCATTCATATGGCACAAACTGTGTAGTGGGTACTTAGATTCTAAATGGTATGAATAAGACAGTGGGAATTAAAGTAACAAAGTACCCTTCATTCATGAAGATTACATTCTACCAAGCTCACAACCTTTTGGAGAGAATAAGAGATTGTTTTATTCTTCACAAAACTGGTCTGATCAACATAAGAATCAATTTTAAGTGAGTTTTAGAAATAAATATTTTTTAAAAATGAAATTGATTACAGTATTTTCTGAAAGTTAATGACTGTTCATATATTTGAGCCCTTTTTTTTTCTTTTAAGAAGAATGAACAATCTTTTGGAAAACTTTTTAGTTTTATTCCAAATATGGGTATCAGGTAATGTGTTAATTTAAAATATATCTTTCTACATACAGGAAGAACACGAAGTTATTGCAATAAGCCAAAGATTGACCCGATGTTAGAAGACAGCCCTGACAATACCCTTTCCTAGTACCTTCAGAGAGAGCATGGCCCCACCAACACCTAATCTCTGACTTCTAGCTTCCAGGACTCAGACGAACACCATCCTTGCTTGCAAAAATGACTATCATACAAACTCTGTTTATCAGACTTACACATCTGGTAGAAATTTTCTTGAAAGAAAAGGAGTTGAGGAAGGCTGTGTTTCCAGTTGCTCCATGGCTTGGAATTCAAGCAGTGGGAGTACTGCTTCTCAGCCAGGTACATGAAAGAGGGAATTCAATAAAATTCAATATGGGAAAATCAGAGTTTCCTACAGATTCAAAAGTGCAGGTGCGCTGAACAAAGAACAAGAAAGAGTACCTTGGAACCAAGCTGGTCGTTGCAGAAGCCCTGGTTTACTGTCGAGGGGAGGGATGTTACAAGCAGAGGGAAAAACACAATAGAAAAATTTGTCATAGAAAAACCTTCAGCTCAAAAAAAGCAGCCCAAACATAGCTGATTGAGAGGCTGTGCAGCAAATTGGTGTCTGAAAAGTGCTCTGTTTCTCAACTGGCAAGTGGAGAGCTGAGGCCAAGAGCCATCTTGAGAAGGCCATGTGGCAGCTTGCTGCAGCAGGAGCTCCAAGAGATCATAGCCAACATTGCCATACTCGCCCCCCCCCCCAGCACCTACCTTGTAGCCTAGGGTGTATCTAGCAAAACTTGAGTGAAACAGGCACAGAGAAGATTGTACCACGTGTGTTCAACTCAGAAATACAGAGAGAAGTAAAATTTGCTTTCCTTTTGAGTCTAGTGGCTCATATGATCAGCTGAAGAAAGTCAGGAAACTGAATAGGCAGGTCTGATTATACTCAGGGACTCAGTCTGGGAAGGTAGTCTTTTGGGTAACAGCAGGAGTGTGTGAGACCTGTGGAGGGTTGGCTGGAGCTCCTGAGATCCATACTCCAGCCATGATCAGCATTTGCCTGGCCCTAGGGGTGTATTGACATAATCTCTCCAGAGCAAATACCACCCAACAAAGTCCCTAAGTCCTAATCAGAGCTAAGCTCCAGTCCCCAGAACACCCCTCATAAAATTCTGCAGCATCCCCACTCTGGAAGTACAATCTGGTCTGTGCAGACAAAACTCCAATGGAGAGCACTTCTCATTCCATCCTACTTACACTGGTGGAAAGGGAAGCTGAGAGTTATTTCAACCAGCTTCAGTTTGATGCAGATCCCAGCTAGCAGCTCAGTGTAACCACAGAATAGAAGGTGTGCACACTGGCTCTTGCTCACTATCCCCAACTGCCAGTAAGAAATTGAGAGAAGGGCATTTGGGCACAGGCAGTGACCATCCATCCTTGTCAACAGTTTTAAACACCTCAGTGGATAGGATTCTTTCATGTTTCATTAAGAATCTTTTTTCCCTTTTTATTTATTTATTTTGGTGTTCTTGCTGTGCTGATTGGTTCGTGGATATATGTTTTTTCTCTTTCTCATTTTTAGTATTATTTATAATAGTTATTTTTCCTTGTTTTTTGAGGGTCAGGATTTTTTATTTTAGTTTTGTTTTGTTATTGTTCATTTCTCTTATTTAACTTTCTTTCCTTTTTTTCTCCCACTGACAGCCAAATTCTCTTGTTCTCTCTCTCCTGTTACTACTTTATTTTTTTTCTCCTCCTTTATAGCCATCACTTGTTACATCTCTTCTGCATTCTCTCTATTCACACTTTGAATACTCTAACCTTTCTTTTACCTTCCTATCACATTTTTCCTTAGTGAACTGTATTTTTACCATCTTTTAAAACTATAGGTGTTTAAATAACTCCTGCCCCCACCATTCATGTTGTTTTGGTTAATAGTACTGTAGATGGCACAGTTGACCCCTACTTTTAATGCCACACCTAGGTCATGGTTATTTATTGTTTTTTTGTGGTAGACAACTGATGATCCCCCCACTCCTGTTTCTGTAACAATTATTATTGTATATGTCATAGTAAGAACCAGGTATTTATTTTAATGCTGTAAATTGGTTTTGCTTCAGTTGTTGCTATTGTTTTGTTTCTCCTTTTTTATGGGGTGCTAGGAATCTATAGGGATCCTACAAGGTCATAGGTAGAGACTCTGCTGCTAAATTAAACCCAGTCAAGAGATAGAGCTACTGACTCCACACACAAAATAGTGACACTCACACTTCAGTCATACTTTAAAACAAGAAATAGAAGAAACAAAAAACCCCAAATAATGACCAGGCCTCAAGGAAGAATGGCTAGGGTGGGCCCTCAGGTGGCATTCATAGACACCGGCTGCTACAAAAAAAAAAAAAAAAAACCAGAAAAAATTAACACAAAGACTGTGGGTACCATACCTAAAAGGGGTCTCAATATAGATCACTCTAAGACATTTTGGCAAAATAAGGTTGTAACTGAAAGGGGCCCACACATAAGTAGAAGAGAAATCCATCCCAACTAATGCATAAAACTCAACACAGGAATACAACAAATGTGAAAAAATAAGGACCCAACATATCCTAAAGTTCATAAGTTTACTAGCAACTAAAACCAAAGATATGGAAGTGGATGAAATAACCAAGAAATAATTCAAAAGAATGACTATAAAAATGTCAATTCCAAAAGAACACAGAAAAACAACTCAATGAATTAAGGAAGTCAATACCGGAGATGAATGGAAAAATCAATAAGGAGATAGAGATATTGAAAAGGAATCAAACAGAAATATTAGATATGAAAGATATCATAAATTAAATAAAACGTTCAACTGAAAGTCTAATAGAGTATACCATGCTAAAGGTGGAATTTCAGAGTTGAAAGATAAAGAGGCCAGCCGTGAATATTCAGACAGCATTAAAGAAAAGAAAATAAGCAACCATGATCAGAATATACAAGAACTCTGGACAACATTAAGAGATCAAATTTAAGAATCATGGAATTGAGGAGGGTTTGAGATACAGGATAATAGAATAGATAACTTCTTCAGGGAAATAATAACAGCTAATTTTTCCAAACTTTGAGAATGAAATGAACATCCAGATACAGGATGCATTCAGAACCCTAAATAGACAAGATCAAAAAAGAAGCTCTCCAAGAAACATAATTAAAATGCCTAACATAGAGGAGAAGGAAAGAATTTTAAAAGTCTCAAGAGGAAAACTTCAGGTCACATGTAGAGATAAGCCAGTCAGAGCTACTTCTGATTTCTCAACATGAACTCAGGAAAACTAGGAATGATGTATTCCATTCCCTGAAAGAAAATCAATGTCAACTGGGGTTGCTATCTATATTAACTAAAGCTATCCTTCAGAATTGAAGTATATGTAAAAACTTTCCAAGATAAGGAGAAACTACAAGAATGCATGGCTACTAAGCTGGTATTAAAGAAAACACTAAAGGAAATACTTCCACAGAGAAGAAATTAAAACAAACCCTAGAGCTCATAAATGGACCAATCTCATTTGATGAGTAGCTAAAAAATGAGAAATAGGAACAAATTAAACATTAGAAATAGGTCAAAATGACAGGAACAAACATCTCTCAATAAAAACACTGAATGTAAATGGTCTCAACTTTCCAACTGAAGGACATAGGATAGAAGGGTGGAATAAAAAAGAACCAACTATATGTTATTGCAAGAGACTCACCTTATAGCAAAGACAGTCACAGAATGAAAGTGAAAAGATGGAAATTGGTATATAATGAAAGTGGAGCCAAGAAAAAAAGCAAACGTAGCTACTCTCATGTCTGACAAAGCAGATTTCAAGACAAAATTAATCAGAAGAGACAAATAAGGTTACTTCATAACAGTAAGGAGAACAATCCAAAAAAAACACATAATTATAGTAAATATTTATGCCTCCAAATGTTGGTATAACCTAATTACATTTTTAGAAAAGCACCTCTTCATTGCACATTATAATTAAAATGCATGACCTACAAATCAAGGAGAGAACTTAAAAGCACCAAAGACTCCAATACAATAATATTGTGTGAATTCAACACACCTCTGTCACAGTTGATAGGTCACCCAGACATAAGCCCAATACAGACTCTTCACACTTAAATATATATCATAAACCAAATGGACTTAAATTTTTCTATAGAATATGTTATATTTTAATAGCTGAATATACATTATTCTCAAACGCTCATGGAATCTTCTCCAAAACATCATATTTTAGTCCACAAAGCAACCCTTAGAAAAAAAAAATATATATATATATATAAATATATATATATATATATATATATATATATATATATATATATATACTCTGTGTATGTCTTATCTGATCACAATGAAATAAAATGTGAAATCAACTTTAAAAAACAACTACAGAAACTATTTGAATATATGCATATTGAACAACAAACTTGAATGATGAGTGGGTGATAGAAGAAATCAGGGGAGAAATCATAGTGTTTGAATCAAAGGAGAATAGTGATACAATATACCAGAATTTCTGGGATACAAAGAAGGCAGTTCTACAAGAAAAATTTACAGCTAGGAGTGTCTCCCATAAGAAAATCAGAGCAATCCCAAATAAAAAACTTGATGATGAGTCTCAAGGCCTTTGAAAAACAAGAACAAATCCAGTAGAAGAAAGGTAAAAATTAAGATCAGATCTAAAATTAATGAAATGAAATTGAAACAGATCAATAAGTAGCAATGAGATAGAAGCAGTAATACAAAGCCTTTCAAAAAGAAAAGCCCAAGACAAGATGAATTCTCAGCTGCATTCTACCAGACCATTAAAGAACTAATGTCAATGCTCTTCAAATTATTACATGAAATGGAAAGGGATGGAACATTTCCAAATTCATTGTATGAAGACTATATATTATATCAAAACCAGATAAGGATACATCAAAGAAAGATAACTACAGACCAATATAGCTCATGAACTTAAAAGCAAAAACATTAAAAAAATTAACAAATCATATTCAACAACATATTAAGAAGATTGTACAGCACAATCAAGTTGGTTTATCCCAAAGATGCAAAGATAGTTTAACATATGCAAATCAATAAATGTCTTTCAACATATAAAGAAAATTAAAGACAATAAAATCACAGTTATTTCAACAGATGCAGAGAAAACCTTTAACAAAATTCAATACCCATTCATGATAGAAACAATGAAGAACCTAGGGGTGAAAAGAACTTACCTCAACTTCATAAAAGCTACATATAACAAACCCAAGGCCAAAATCACAGTTAATGTGGAAAAACTTGAAAGCATTCACTTTAAAATCTGGAACAATGCAAGGATATCCACTTTCACCATTTTTATTCAATGCAGTACTAGAACCTGTAGTGACAGCAATTAGGCAAGAGAAGGAAATAAAAGGAATAAAAATAGGAATTGAAATTTGTAAATGATATGATCCCATACTTAGAAGACACAAAGAGCTCCACCAAAAGACTGCTAGAGCTAATAAATTCAGCAAAATAGCAGGTTACAAAATCAACACGCAAAAATCAATAGGTTTCCTGTGTACCAACAATGCTGAGACAGAAATTATGAAAACAATCCCATTAACAATTGCCTCAAAAAAATCAAAGAATAAATGTAACCAAGGAAGAGAAAGACCTCTACAATGAATACTGAAGAAATAAATTGAATAGCTCAAAAGATGGAAAGACCTCTCATATTCACAAATAGCCAGAATTAATGTTAGAATGGCCACACAACCAAAAGAAATATACAGATTCAAAGCAATCCCCACAAAAGTACCAATGCCATTTCTCACAGAACTAGATAAAACAGTCCTAAATTTCATTTGAAATAATAAAAGACCCCTAATAGCGAAAGCCATTCTAAGCCAAAACTTCTAAGCAATGCTGGACATATCACAATCCCTGAATTAAATTATACTACTGAGCTATAGTAACCAAAAGTATATAATACTTGAACAAAACCAGTCATGTGAACCAATGACACAGAATAAAAGACACTAAAATGAACCCATACAGATACAGTCAGCTGATCCTTAATAAAGGTGCCAAAAACATACACTACAAAAATTACACCTTTTTTAAAAAAAATTGTTCTGGGAAAACTGGCTGTCCATATGTAGAAAAGTCAACTAAAAATGTAACAAAGATCTTGAAATTTGATGAGAAACCATGCAACTGTTAGAAGAAAATTTAGGGCCAAAACTCCAACATAGAGGTGCAGGTAATGACTTTCTCAGTAGAACCCCCAAAACTCATGAAACAATGCCATGAGTTACTAAATGGATGGCATCAAATTAAAAAGCTTCTACCCAGCAAAACAAAGAATATGAAGAGAGAACCTATGGAGTGGGAAAAAAATCTTTGCTAGCTACTCTTATGACAAAGACTTTCTATCCATTATATATAAGGAACTTTAAAAAATTAACAACAAAGAATCCAAATTGTTAAATGGACAAATGAACTAAATAGACACTTCTCGAAAGAAGAAACACAAATTGACAACTAATATATGAAACAATGTTCAACATCATTAACAGGGAAATGCAAATCAAAACTACACTGAGATTTTATCTCACCCCTGTTAGAATGGCAGCTATCATGAATGGACAATAATAAATGCTGAAGAGAATGTGGAGAAAAAGGAAAACTTTTTACACTATCAGTGAGAGTATAAATTAGTACAAACACGGTGTAAATCAGTACGGAGGTTCCTCATAAGACTAGGAATGGAACCACCATATGACCCAAGTATACTACTCTTTGGTAGTTATCCTGAAGAATTACATTCAGCATAATATAGTAATAAATGAATATACATGTTTATGGCAGTACAATTCACAATAGGTAAACTATGGAACCAATGTCCACCAATGAATTACTAGATTAAGAAAATTTGATATAATAATACACAATGGACTCTTACTCAGCTAAATAAAAGAATGGAATTCTGTCATTTGTAGGAAAATGGGTTGAACATGAAAATATTATGTTAAGCAAAATAACACAAATTCAGAAAGTCAAGGATTGTATGTTTTCTTATGTGGAAGCTGGAGAGGAAAAATGAAGAAAAAGGGTAGTGGACCTCATAAAAATCAAAGGGAGATCACTAGAGTAAAGGGAAGGAACCAGAGGGAGGATAGAAGGGAGGAAAAGAGAAGTACTGGGGAACAATATTTGCCAAATTCAATTGTTATATTTTATGCATATGTGAATATGTAACACCAAATCCCACTATTGACATGCACACCTGAAATACACCAATAAAAATACATAAAAATACAGAAAAAAGAAGATAGCTTTCTCTTCCTAAAATAGTGTGTTAAAATATAAAATAGATGCAAATTTATATTAAATACCATTCAGGTGTTGATGGAAATGTCACTAGTTTTCTTACTTTATCAATATGTCTGATGTACCAAATATAATGGTAGTCTCAAAAGGAGAGAAAAGGGATAAAGAAGTAGAAAGAATATTTAAAGAAATGATTAAAAGATAATCCATGCAAGTATTAGTGGAAAAGAGAGCTGTCATGACTGTTCTAATATCAAAATAGATTTTAAGAAAAACCAGGGGATAGGGATGTGGCTCAAGCGGTAGCGCGCTCGCCTGGCATGCGTGCGGCCCGGGTTCGATCCTCAACACCACATACGAACAAAGATGTTGTGTCCGCCAAAAACTAAAAAAATAAAATATTAAAATTTCTCTCTCTCTCTCTTAAAAAAATAAAATAAAAAAAGAAAAACCACTACAAATGACAGAGAAGAACATTATAATAGTATATATTATAAGTATAAATATATACAATCCTAGCCTCAGAGTCACAAACTATAGGAAGCAAAAGCTGACATACTTGAAGGGCGAAATATAATTCTAAATAAAAGAAGACTTTAATATACCTACAATAACCATAAGATCCACTAAGTTCCTTGCAAGACATATATCCAAATAATGAGAAAAAATAATGGTATTTGAATAAATACTTGCATGTGAATGCCCAGAACAGCACAATCCATAAGAGTCAAAGATGGAAACAACCGAATTTCCACTGAGAGAAGAATGGATAAACAAAATGCGGTACATCCACATAATGAAATATTATTCAGCTATAAAAAGAGTGAAGTTGTGTTCTTGCTGAAATGAATGAATCAAAAAACTTGCTAAGTGAAATAAGTCACATACAAAAGGTCACACCTCTAGGATTTTATCCATGAGATACTCTGAACAGAAACAACTCCACTGAGACAGAAAGCAGATTGTCAGGGGCTGGTGGAATGTGGAAATCCTGGGGGACTGCTTCTTGGGTACAGGTTTCCTTTGGGGTGATGAAAATATTATCAAACTAAATATTGGTAGAGAATAGTAGCACAATATTGTGAATGTACTAAATGCCAGTCAATTGAACATTTTACTCTTTATTTATTTTACTCTTTATTTAAAAGAAGTTTGTGGCAATTGGTCAAGCAGCCATAGTAACTGGAACATCCCTAAAAATCCTTTACTTCCTTCAGGGATGATTTAAGTTGTATTTCGTTTTATTTGTTGTTCAAATGGATGTCCAATGCTGAAGTCACCTTTTCTTTTCCCATTTTACTATTAATATGTCCTTGTGGAAGCTCATCTGACTGTATTATGGAGGTATTTATGTTGAACTGACAACAACAGTTTTATAAGGCAGGTGGGGTAAATTTTCCTATCTAGTTCATGTTTATCAGGAGTGATATAAATAATCATAGGCTTTTTCCTTGGCTGGTATATTTTTCAAATATTTATATCGATTTCTAGAATAAAGCCTGCTAGGGACATATTCAAATTCTAGGCCAATATGTACCACCTACCCTCTACCAATATTGAATATGAACAGGATATATCTATCCAAAGTTTTAGTTAATTTGTCTCAACAATGTCTCCTAATTTTCTGTATAGGCAGTTTTCACATTTTCCCTTCAAATTTGTCCCTAAATATTTGGTATTCTTTGATGCTACTACAAATGGTATTTTAAGGACATTTTCAATTTACACTGTCAGAATACAAAATACAATTGTCTGCTTGCTTACTTTGTATCCTGTGATTTTGACAATTTTACTTACTCATTTTAGTTTTTTTCTTCTACGTTCCTTTTGTGTTTTTCATGTTTATAAATTTTTGACATTTATAGTAAAAAGGTTTTTCTATCTTCGCATGCAATTATATATTTTTTATCTTGCCGAAATTCATTCACACTATGATTTTGAACAGAAGTTGTAAGCATTTATTTCATTGATAGAGGAGCAGTATTCGATATTTCAATACAGAATATGATAATAACTGAGAGACTTCTGGTTTTGAGCTTTATTAGGCTGAGGATATTTTCTTTTATTCCTAAGTTGATGGAGTTTTTATCATAAATGCTGTGTCTTGTCAGATATTTTCCCCCTGTTTATTGAAATGAATGTATAAATTTTCTCTCTTACTCTTTTTTATAGTGAATTGCAATGATAAATTTTTGTCTATTAGATGAACATTGCATTTCTTACATAAAATAAATTGGATCACTTTCATACATTTCTGTACTAATATTACTAAAAGGTGGTAAAAATATTTATATCTATGGTCTTGGAATAGGAACATTTCTAGTATTCTTTTCTTGTAAAGTCCTTGTCTTGTTTTAGTTTATGGAGGTCACCTAAATAGAGTTGAAATGTGTAGCCTTCTTCTCCATTTTCTGAAAAGTTGCATATGGTATTAATTTCTTTTAGTTTCAAATGTTTTGATCTCATAATGAAGCCATCTTGGACTCCAGTCCTTTTCATGAGAAACTATTTAATAATTCATTCAATTTATTTAACTGATAGAGGAAACTTAAATATATCTATTTCTTCTTGAGTAAGTTTTAGTTTCTTGTGTCTCTCAAATGACTTATATCTTTTATACAAGTTGTCAATCTTACTGGCATAGAACTGTTAAAATTATCTTCTAAGTATCCTGTTAATGCCTTCACAATCTGTAATAATTTTTATTCTTTCATTCCTAATACTCTTGCATATGATAAGAATATGCAAAGTAGTTTTATTGTTTAAGTAAATATCTTCAAATAACCAACTTCTGGGATTTATTAATTTTTCTTTGTTTTATTTTCTATTTCAATTACATTATTTTTCTCATTTATTTCCCTCAACAAATTCTTGATTTAGTTCATTGTTTACCTATATTCTTACGGTGAAAGCTGAGGTTATTGATTTTATACATTTTCTTTTCTAAAACATCAATCTTTAAAATGCCTCTATTAGAGCTATGAATTTTCTCCTAAGCACTTATTTAGTTCACCCTACAAATTTGTATGTTTTGTTTTTCATAATGTTGTCAAATTTCCTTTGCAATTTTGTACTTAACTCCTTGGTTATTTAGAAATGAGCTTTTTAATTTCAAAATGTGGAGGCAAGAAGAGTTTCTAAATTTCTTGTAATTTGTTTCTAACTTAAGAAAATTTCTTCACAAAAATATTTCATATAACTTCATAATTGTTTTACAGCATACCATATTAATTGTCTTTCTGAATATTCTAGCAGAAATTGAGAATTATATACATGTGTGTTAGTATGTGTGTGTGTGTGTGTTCTAACTTTATTGTGCATGTGTTCTATGAATATCAATTAACTCAAAGTGGTTGTTCAAATCTTTTACGTGTTTACTGATTTTTCTGATTCACTTATTATGTCTTTATCTGCTTTTAGTTCTATATATTTCACATCAGGCACTTGGAAACACTGTTCTTATGTGCACTGCCTCACAGCATTATCATGTTTTCTTGATTCAATAATTTTTTTCATTATGAGATGATCTCTTTTGAATTCTTCTTAGTCTGATATAGTCATATAGGTTTATTTATGCTTAGTATTTAAAATTGGTTTTGTCTGTATATTTAAACATGTTTCTTGTTTTTCAAAAAATCTATACTCTTTATGCAGCCTGACAATACTTGTTTTATCATAATATTTAATCCATTTTTATGTAGTACAATTCCTCTCATATTTATAGTTAAACCTATCATCTTGGTGTTTGATTTCTATTTTACAATCTATTCTTTGTTTCTCTGTTCCTCTCTTCCTGCCTTTGTTTTGGGAGGATAAAGAACATTTTCATATTCCATTTTAATGTATCTATTAACTTCTCATTTGTGCATTTCACACTGCTTTTAGTGATGCTTTAGAGATTATAATATGCACCTTTAAGCTATTACAATCTAAGTTCAAGTGACATTCTATTACTTCAACAACATTTTAATATTTGATAGTATATTTCCAATGTTAACCCTTCACCCATTTTATTCTTATTGTTATATATATTATCTCTACACATACTATGAAAATGTTATTTTGTTATTGTTTTTGCCATTAAAATATTGCTAATGATCTATGGAACCAGAGGTTGAGAGGAGGCAGAATCAGATGCCAACCACCAGCAACACTCTGCAGCTGGTAGCATCCTATGTAGAGTAAAGAGCCTACAGAATGAGGTGGGCTTTGGGCATTTTCCCCTCAGTGATAAGTGATGGAATCCAGAACTGGCAATATAAACTAGTAAACCCTTATAGTTATGGATTTATCATTGGAAGACAGAGAGACAGAGGTAGAAAGAGGAAGGAAGGAGAAAGGGAGGTGGAAGGAGGGCAAATAGAGAAAGAGGGGGAAAGCTGATGACTCCTTGATAGAGATGGAAACTGAGACTTGATTCATTTCATTTTCATTTCCTAATTTATTCATTTTTTTCCCATTTTAATTCATAATTGGGTCAGGAATGGCGTTGGATACCACTAACCATACTAGTCCAAAGAAGACATGGTAATTTTAGACTTGTGTATTTTTTTAATGTTGGGATCAAATTTTATATACTAAACTGGCAAAGAAGGAGAAGTTGACAAATCACAATCGTCATTTGCTAAGACCATTTAATGTTCATAATATTCCATATAACCTCACAATAGCTTGGTGGGGTTGATCCAATAGTTTTATGAGTACCACTATGTAAATGAAGATAGGGTTAATTTCAGTCTCTTTCACATACAACCCAGATTCAGACCCCAGTTAGCACACAGTGGTTTTTCAAAGATTTTCAAACAAAAATAATTATTTTAAACATACTCTTTTCTTTGTTGAAATTCAAAGCAAACATCTCACTCTATAACAAACATAAGAAATCGATGTATAAGAAAAGCAGTTTTCAAGCTCTCCTGTGTTCCAACAGCTCCTGAACTATTTAACAAGCTTCCACATGTGTGGAGGCAGCAGAGCCCTGGAGAAATGTAGGGGATACTAAGGTAGTGGGAAAGGAAGAGGGGACATTAGGAGAAGGGAACTTATGGCGTTGTGGGAGAGTTTCTATAGAGACTTTTTCAGTCACAAATAATAATGAGCAGGGTCAGGGAGATCCTAGATAGAGGATTTAAGATTTGTTGTTGTTGTTAAATGTTTGGAATGGAAATATCTTTCACTCTGCTCTAAAAGATTTAACTTGATTTTTTGGTACTTCATTAAATGCAGATATGGTTCTGCTTTGAATGTAGTATAATGCTACTACTGGCCATGAGAGGCAAAGGAACTGCTCCCTACAACTTGTATTCTTCAAGGAACAGAGTACTAGGTCTAAATCATTACACATGTTTGAGAGTATAAGTAGATGAGTAGGTATACGTATAATTCAATATCAATGCAGACTTGAAAGTGGAAATCATTAGGATTAATGGTCAAAAATACCAGATTAAGGGCTGGGGTTGTGGCTCAGAGGTAGATCACTCGCCTGCCATACATGAGGCCCTGGTTTCAATCCTCAGCACCACATAAAAAAATAAAATAAAGATATTGTGTCCACATATAACTATAAATAAATAAATAAATAAATAAATAAATATTTTTAAAAACCAGATTAAAAGTTTGGCTTCAGTTACTACTTTTTCTTTATTTCTTGAACAACAGATTTATAAAGGAAATAATATTTGAAGAACAAACTTACATGATTTGGAGTCTGGCGATGGGGGAGAAATATTAGACACAGCAAGGTCACTTTTTGATTTTTTAGGCTTCTTTGCATTTAATTGCCAAGGTTTATCATAGCTTCTGAAATCTCTTCTTGTTCCTTTAGATTCTGTTAAAACAAAATACATATAAAAATCAATAATAAGGATGAAGGCATTCTTGTCATCAAATACAGCAATATACAAAGGACCACTGAGTCAGTGAAGAATAAGACATTGGGTGTCATGGGTTTCTTTATTCTGTAGTTCTTTCTGGGCAAGGAAAACAATTCATATTAATTCAAATAATATAGCAAGGCCTACTATTCCTATCTAGTTGGTAGAAAAGAGATGAGATGAGACAGGATGTGACCACTACTGGAAATTTCAATATCAGCCATGATTTCACCTATCCCAAAGTTTGAAAAGAATCCAAATAGTTTCAAGCTACATGGTAAGGGGACAAGAAGAATTCACCTACACTATTGGTGGACAAACCTAAAACTAGATAGAATACTCCACATTTAAATTTTAATAAACAGAAAAAAATATAATTCTAAGAAAAATTTCATTTAAAAACACAAGAATATAGCATCCACAATGCAGAGATCATACTTTTAAAAGCATTAAATATCAGAATACAACTGATTTGTCTTTTGAATAAAAATAAAAGAAAACGGACTGTATGAAACCAAAAGAAATTAGAGCCAGGCACGGTGGTGCACGCCTGTAATCCCAGAGGCTCAGAAGGCTGAGGCAGGAGGATGGCAAGCTCAAAGCCAGGCTCAGAAAAAGTGAGGCACTAAGCTACTCAGTGAGATCCTGTCTCTAAATAAAATATAAAATGGGGCTGGGGGTGTGGCTCAGTAGTTGAGTGCCCCTGAGTTAAATCCCTGGTACTCCCCCCAACAAAATAAAGAAATTAAAGCAGAGATAAGTCAACCAACCTATGATTGAAAATGGAAATGTGCACAGAAAAGTCATTTAAAAAAAAAAAAAGATGAGTAGGAGACTAAAATGCAATAACACATTTAAATTTGTGTTCAAAGTAAGAAAGAAGAGAGAACCGGAACTGTCAAAAATTTAATCAGTGGCATGGAGAACATACTTTATTCAATAAACCCCCTAAGAAGAGAGTCAATAAATATGAAAGGCAAACACAATGCCAAATGAAATGAGAGAAATGAAGAGCCGTGGAGGAGACTCAATGTACACATGATTGATTTTCCTGAAAAATCACAGTCAACAGCCCAATAAAACTTTTGAAAAACATAAGTTTAAAAAATCTATACGTATCCAAGAAAAATAATTTCTTTTATTATTCCTAAAAATATTCTTTCTATACATCTCATATTTTCACTACATCAATCTCCTGAAGGTTTTTAGCTTTCTATGTCTAAATCTCCTCCTGCCCTTGCTCACTGCCTCATATCTGACCTTGTGCTTCATCATCATCAGAATCACTTGCTCACAAATATCAACTCCTCCACAAAACTCTTCTTCCACCCTCCATGAGCCGCATGGTATCACAACCACAATTCTCAATCTGCCCCTCAAAATTTTTTCTCTCTCCCAACCCAGATCTTATGAATACTAATGAAGAAAAAAAATCACCTTCTTGATGCTTTCTATGATGAATTAATTAAAAATTAATTCATGTCTTCAACTTCAGTAAGGCCCCAAAACTGATTAACAAACTCTCTTACCTTTAGCAAACAACCTCACCTCTTAATAAACAACAAAATTTAGGGCATCCAGAATGAGCTTACACATATATTCTTCCATATTCTAAGTACACATCTTCCACATGTTTAACCACATTTTCCTCCATTCTTTCACCCTCATGTTTTTCATGATTAGTTGTGTTGGGAGTCACTTCGGCTCCAAAGACTAACTTCCCCATCCCCCGAGAGCCATCCAATGGTGATCCCTGCTAACTCACATGATCCTTACCCACCAATCAGAACTTCCCCATCCCCTGAGAAGAGCCGTCCAATGGTGAGCCCTGCTGGCTCACAAGATCCTTACCCACCAATCAGACTAGCCCTGCTGGCTCACATGATCCTTACCCACCAATCAGACTAGCCCTGCTGACTCACATGATCCTTACCCATCAATCATAAAGCACCCCATGCCAACTGACAAACCATTCAACCATTAAACTGTCAAACTGTCAAACCACCCCCGGCTCTATAAATATGCAGAGCTGTTCCTCAACAAACGGGCATTTTCTCCGATGAGGAGCCTTGATCGTTCTTTCAAGTTGTATAATACTGAATGAGTTCCACACCAGGACTTCTGCCTTGAACTACCCCAGAGCTTTAGAGTCAGCACCAACTGCCTACTGTAACTATCTACAAAGATTTTCCACAGGAAACTCAAATTAATCAATAGGAATTGAGCTTATATTTCCCTTTATAAATTTAGTTCTATGTTCCTATCTTGCCTTATTAAATGAGCATTTATGCCATCACTCAAGTCAATAAACTGGGAGTTATAATAATCTCCTACCTCCTTTCCCCTTCTGCAAGAAAAGAGTCATAAGTGCTTGTGAAAGTCAGAATTCTAAGAAAACTGGAAAAATAACATGGTAATTTATAACCATGATCGCTGTACCCAGGTGTTCTGCCCTATTATTCTATTCCCTCCCCTTGAATAAAGTCAGGACTTTTGACCTGCTTCTATCCAATAAAATATGGCAAAGGTTTTGTCAATGTCATGATTACATTATATTAGATAAGACTCCATTTTAGCAAAACAGAATGAGAGAAATTCCTTTACTGCCTTTAAAAAAGTAAACTGTCATGAGGTGAGAGAGCAATGTGGCAATGAACCTTGCATTGTATCTAGGAGCTGAGAACAGTCCCTAAATGAAAGCCAAAAAGGAAACAGGGTTCTCAGTCACAAAGCTGCACGGGATAGATTTTGCCTCTGTTGGGTGAAGTCTTTATTCACCCTAATGAGCTTGAAAGCAGATTCTTCTGTTGGCAAGCTCCAGATGAGAATGAAACCCGGTCAACACCTTGACTTGCAACCTGGTGAGGCTTAACACTTAGCTAAGCCAGGCATAAATTCCAACAAGGACACTGAGATGCTAAATGTGTACTGGTTAAAGTGTCCAGTGTAATAAATCATTCTCTCTTCAGATACAATGTTTTATAAAACATGGACTCACATGAACTTTGGTAAGCTCACAGATGCTCATCTGATATGCTTTCACCTGGTGGGTGCCATCCTAGCACTTACAAGCCATAGATTAAACACCTAATTTATAATCTAAACACAAGAAAGTGGGGCCAAGAAAAAACAAGAGTTCCCTCTGTTGTATGCCAAAAGCTCATATTCTAGTTTCCCGTATGATGCAGACAGCTGTGCATAGATCATCAACACCAGAGATGTCTACATTCTTCAGGAAATACCCTATTCTCTATTCAGTGTCTTGAGAAAGCACTAATATGACAACACATGTAGAGACAAAATCCTTTTCATGAGATACCACAGAGCATGAAGGGGAGAAGAGAAGTCATAGTGGCATTGCAGAAAAAAACATTTTGAGTCCAAACAAGCTAATTCCCTGGAGAATCAGGCAAGGAGTTGGGCACCCAAGGAGATCTGGGCTTGAAAATAAATACCTGAGACAACAGAACGGTGTGCAGAAAAGGGTGAAGTCAAGTCTGCCCAAGGATCTCACCAGTGTTTACTGGAGAAATAAAATTATCATAAAGTTGGAGGGCTGGTTCCCCAACATCCAGAAGGAACGATTTCTCCTAAGTCTGAACTTATACACAGGATAACATAAGGGTTGGAGAAAATGGAGACTGATCATCAGTTTGAGAAGTAAGAAAACTAACTTTGTAGACTTTTTTTCTTACTTTTTTTCTTACTTTTCTATACAGATGAACTATAAGCATTTAATTCAAAATATTCATAAAAGAAACAAAAAATTAGAATAATTTGTTAAACTCATACACAATGAAATCCTTCTCTGCAAGTCTGAACCATCTCTATTAAAATAAAATACCCTGATTTTTATATTTTGAAGTACAATGCAATATCGTCAAATTCAAAAATACGATAAATTTTAACATCTGGGTGAAGTCACAGTCGAATACATGAAAACCTTAGGTATCCTATCATCTAGATTGATCTTATCAAAATAAAAAAGACTTGAAATTTTTCATTAGATATATCACAAATTAACTAGAAGATATTTTTATTTACCTGATGTTTCACTTTCTGCCCAGAGAGCTGCGGATCCAGACAAAGTTCTTTGCAGTTGTCCACGATTTCCTTGTTTAGACTGAAGATGGTCAATAAGAAATGGGATTGGCTGATCAGGTGTCTCAGTTATTAGCTTGGTCATTAATTCCTGAAGACAGAATGGAGCACACATTTATATCTAATAACCATAGCAAAGATAATAACAAACATTAAATTAGCATTTAATATTGTCAATCGTCACTGTTTCTAGGCACTGACTAATTTAATCCTAAGAATATTTTCAGGCAGGGACAAGTTACTGCTCTCATTCTGAGAGAAGTGAAGTATAGAGAACTGAACTGTCTACATTGCACAGCTAAAACAGAGCAAACCCAAGAAGTATTTGTGTATATTAATCTTTATTTCTCATAGTTAACCTAAATATACTAAAAATTTTATCTAAATACTTATTTTTAAAAAGCATCATCTCAGAATTTTAAGTTTTTGCTTACTGTTCTGAGAGATGCCATTACAAACTAAGCATTAGATAAAATTCACCATATGTCTTATATACTGTTAAGTTTTAGATATCAGATACCCCCCAAAATTTACTGTGTTAATGAGGTATATTCAAATCTAAAGTGATTAGGTTATGAGAGCTGTGACCTTATCAGTCCATTCTAGCTTGAATGGATTGACTGGGGGGTCACCATAGGCCGGGGGACATGGCTAGTGAAGGTGGGTCATGGGGGCATTCCATTAAGGGGTTAATTTTCCTCAGCTCCTCCCTCTGCCCCTCTCTGTTTCCTGATCCTGCCAGGAGCCAAGCAGTTTCCCCACTGCTGGGCCCTTTGGCCATGATGTGCTGCCTCCCTTGGGCCTAGAGCAATGGATTCAGCCTACCATGGACTGAACCTCCAAAACCTTGAGCCCCAGATGAACTTTTCCACCTTTAAGTTGTTCTCGTCAGGTATTTTGGTCGTGGTGACACAAAGCTGATTTAAGCATATACTAATGTCATTTTTCCTTCTTATCCACACATAAATATCCCAAAATGAAGAAAATTTTGTTGGAATGAAATAAATGGGTAATATGCAGAGATTCACAGAAATGAAAAAGTGTCTGAAATAGTCCCCAAACATTACAGAATCTTCTTTTTACAAAAATCTCTGATGAGTAAATCTTTTGGTCTCTTCCTCTGTGTATGTTCCTCCCTCTCCCTCTCTCCCCCTCCCCCCTCCCCTTCCCCTCCCCCTCCCCCTTTCCTTCTCCCTCTCCCTCTCCCTCTCCCTCTCATTAAGCAACAGCAAGATCTTTACCTGCGAAACAGGCCATTCCATTTTTAAATACCTCTAATGATACCTTAAATTGGGCCAAAATTTGCCCAAGGGTAATATCTACACATTGTTTTTTCTAGTCCGAAAGAGCAAAAAAACAATCTCCAATTTGTGGTCAATTAGAATCCCCAGATTGTTTGAACATGAACAGCTGTCAAGCCGCGGGTGCTGTGAAATTGGATTTGTAAACTCACAAGCACCACTTTTCAGTCTTATCAGTCACATTCCATCTTGTTGGTTTTAGCCTAGAATTCTGGTCTGTCAACTGTCATTTTATGTTCAGATTCTAGGAGAGGCAATCTAGTGAGCAGGCCTGAAAAATCAGATGTTAGGAATCCTAGTGGAAGGGGTACTAGAAATTGCCATACCATTGTCTTTTTGTTGATGGTGACCTCTTTCCTCCACCTTGAATGTTTTTCTCTCAGATGGCTGATGGTGATCCTATGATCTTTCAGTCTACAAGGATACTTTCTCAGCGAGGCTTAACCTTAACCAATCTTCTTAAGTCTTTATCATTTTATTTTCTTCACTGCCTTTTGTACTCTCCAGAGTCATTTTGCTAACTATTTGTCCACCTATTATCTCAGGGATGTTCGCTTACATTTATAACAGTCTACAAACACACAGATTTATCTGAGCAGAGCCTAAATGGTTTTTGTAGATGACAAGATCCCAAGCTGGTCTTAGAGATATGCATCAAATAATTCAAAGTATCTCAAAAAAATGTGCTGATTGAACCTAGATTTGGAGCTTAAAAGAGCAAGTGGTTTCTACCCTACATACACTGTAATGCAAAATATTTATAAGACAAATGTAATACTTTTTTTAGTCTGAAAAACAGGTAAGCAAACACCATTTAGTATAGTCTTATGTATTTCTGCTGCTGAAAAATCTCATCATTCGCATTATAACTAAAGAGGCCATTTGTCTACTGTTGTAATCATGAAGCACTGCAGGTTCAATTAAACTCCAATTATACATCAATGGCTGGAATTTTAAACATTTCAGATTTTGCACTTATGAGAGCGATGTATTACATTCTATTTGAGCTCATTGTACATTACAAATGCCATTAGAAAATGGAAAGAAAAGTAAATTGAAGTGAGGCAGAAAAAATAAGAAGTAAAGTAGGACAGAAGAAAAAAGAAATACATAGGAGACATTTAAGGAAGGACAAGAAAATATAATTTTAAAGTTCTTCATACTTTTTGAGGCCTGTCATTCCCAAACTTAGTTCTTCCAAGGTCTATCACTCCCAAATTTCAGGGAAATCTATAAATCTTAGAGTTAACATAAAACCACTTACTCATGACAGTTACCTTTTGCACTATTAATTAATCCACCAATAAATATATTAAGCAAAGAGAGACATGATATTTTAAGAAACCTATAATTTAGGGGACTTTCTAGTGTTATCTATAGATTATATAATGGAACCAATACCAGTCTAAAGACCCTGAGAATGACAACACCATCATAAACAATCTTGGGATCACCAGATTAATGCCATCCTTACCCAGCCTCCCATACCCACCCTTCACCAAGTTTTCTTTAAAAAAAGAACCAGTTACCCCAGAAGCACATCTCACTTTTCCCGCCATCATTTGTTTTATTTATTTATTTATCTTGAAATGACATTATCTTGACAAAGAATGCTTCCGGATAGGCACAAAATAATATGATATCTTGCAATATTAAATTTAATTTCATGGGTTTTTTATTGGGTCTTTTTAGTTATTCATGACAGTAGAATTCCTCTTGACATGATTATAAAAGCATGGAATATATCTTATTCTAATTCACACCCCAGCATCTCCCCTCCCCCTCCCCTCTCCCCTCCACTTGCTCCCTTCCCTCTATTATCTTTCTGCCATTTACCCATAGTTATTTTTTTTAAATTGATTTCTCGTGGATGTACATGATGGTGAGATTCTCTGTGCTGTATTCATATACGAACATAGGAAAGTTGTATCAGATTCATTCCACTGTCATTCCTTTTCCCATTCCTTCTCCCTTCCCATCAATCCCCTTTGTCTACTCTACTAAACTTTATTCCCTCTACCCCTTATTGTGGGTTAGCTCCCACATATCAGAGAAAACATTCCACCTTTGGTTTGAGATAACCCACATTTTCCCTTGAATATGTCTCTGCTTACCCAAATAAATCTTTGTCTGTGCCTCTGACTGGCATGTGCTGAAATTCCTTTCATGACATAATCCCAGGACGCCACTTGTCAAGTACCCACCCTCAGGAACTCTTCATTACTGTCTTCTGGTGACATCTCTCCTCCAGAGGCAGAGGGACCAACTAGACTATTCTAGTCACAGAAAGCCTGAGCACTAAGATAAAAGCAAAATTAGGTCAGAGTAAAGGGCTCCAGAATCACAGTGATTTCTCTCCTGAGACCGCAGAAGGTATCATATGCTTTTTATTAAAAAATTCCACCTTGAGGATTGGACGGGAAGTTCCCATATTTTTGTTCTTGTAAAATAAACTGCAGTTCCCCAAAGTTTTCCGCAGAAGATGGATTACACAGTCAAAATATGCCAAGTAATCTCTATTATATTTTAAAAGTATTATCAGTCTAATGACTAGTTTTGGCTACACTTAAATTCCACTAATAAATATTAGAGATTGAAGGCCCAGAACAATTGCAGTCACAGCAAAATTAAAACAGTTAATGTTTGCAATAGAGTGTGTTAGGCATCTGGGTTGGGAAACAGGGCAGTAGAATCCATCCTGGCATGATTATAAAATTATAAATCCATCTAGCCGTAGATGATTTTACTTACAAGAGGAATGATCCTGCCTCCTATTTAATCCACATATCCATTGGCATTAGAACTCAAATGATTCTGAGAACTTGAACTTGCACAAATCCCTTTCCTGGGCAAGAAAATGTGAATCCTTAGATTTGCAAAGATGCTCCTGGCAATAAAAAGATTGATTTCTTTCCACCCCTGGGACTTAGAGGCACAAAAATAGAACCGAGGGGCTGAAAGATTTGAGGAAGTGAGAATAGAGATGTGTAGTTAGAATGTTAGCAGGAAGTTTCACAAGAATCACTGACCAGAGGAAGAAAATATCTCAGAGCATGAAGACAGTCTCAGGCACACATTCTGAATACCCGTAGATGGAGTGTGTCCAGGAAGAGGCTCATCTGCCAGTCTTGCCATTGGTGTAAGAGTCATGACATGAAATTCCCTAGGAGATTTGTGCTCTGTGTCTAAGTTGAAAGAAAATAAGAGTGGCGATAGCACTTCTGCCTGGTAACAAAACGCCTGTGGACATTTTAGGCTAAATATTTAGGTATTGATAAAATGCAAGTATTATGATGTGTTTGCACTCACTGCCTAGATGAACCTGAGTCATTCGGGTTGCAATCAAAATATACTAGCAGTTGTTACCAAAAAAATGTTTAAATTCTAATTTAAACTTATCAGGCAATATCAATAAAATTGTTCATGTATGGAATATGCAATAGGTGATACAGGAAATGGAGGAAATGGTAGAAATTAGACACATAGGGTTTAAAATCAGATACACATTCCTGATCATTCATCTCCTACTTACTAGCTGTGTGACTTTAGGCAAGGTTATTAATCACCTTAACATCCGATACTCCATCCACTAGCCAGTCATGGTAGAACACATCTACAATACCAGAGGCTCTGGAAACTGAGGCAAGAAGGATTTCCAGTTCAAAGCCAGTCTTGACAACTTAGCAAAGTCATAAGCAATTTAGTGAGACCCTGTCTGAAAAGACCCTGGTGATGAGGTTCAGTGGTTAAGAGCGCCCCTGGATTCAATCCCCCATACCAAAACAATAAATAAATACTCCATGTACTAATGTGAATGATAATAGTAACTGCATCACAGGGTTACCATGGGGTAATGAGATAATGACGGCAAAGCATTCACAAAGCCCCTGAGTTATGTGTAGACTACCATGATGGATGATCTAACACTTCCTTCTAAGATATAACACTTCCTAGGGAATGATTTCCAGAATCTCCTTCATATGATCTAGGTCAGAGTTTCTCAAGGAGAGGAATTTGTAGGGGTCTTAGAAAGCACAGAGGAGCAGAAGAAATTATTCTCTAAAGTTAGCCGGGCATGGTAGCTCATGTCTGTGATGCCAGTTACTCTGAAGTTGACTGCAGGCAGATGTGACAGTGGATGAGATTCACAGCAGCTTCCCAGCATGTTTGTGGGAAACTCCACTGCAGCTTGGGATAACTTGAGAGCTCTGCAAAGCTCAGAAGTGCAGCAGCTTCCAGGCAAGCACTGGAGACCACCTGCTTCTGTGCTGCAGGCTGAGCTTCTCAGGGTCAGCTCCTCTGATCCCGGCTGACAGTCCCTTTGACTGCATCTGACTGTCTACTTCTCCATCATGAAAACTCAGTTTTACAAAACCCTATTAGGACTTGGATACACAGAGGGGGTTATCTCTTCCGACTTAACCACTAATGACATACCCACAAAGCTGTCAGCTACTATCTTAATGTGTACTATGATTTTTCAATATTTATATCTTTATATAATTTATTTATGTATGTCTGTTTATTACTACTATTATCATAATCATGCATTTGCACTGCTGTATGTGCAAAAACATTTTATTCTTTATTTTTTATTTTAATAACTGACTTTGTAATATAGTTAATTGCCAAATATAACCTTTAACTTCATAAATATACTATACATTAAAACAGCCCCCTGCATTGATATCTGTCACCTATTATTTTAATTACCCTTCCATTACTTGTAACACTTCAAAATATTACTTTTTAAATTATGATTACATAGGAAGATAAACATCATTTTTAAAAATTTGGAAGACCAACCTAAAGAACATGAATCATTAAGTAATAAGCAAATACAAATTTGTATTCTACAACATGTGAAGACTCCTGGAATTGAGGACTACTATATCCAGTAATGGACAGACAACCTGTACTATACAAAAAATGGGAATGACTAGTGAGACAAAAAAAATAAATAATAACTGGTAATAATGATTGTCTCAAAATGCACTTTAAATTAATTGTCCACTAAACAAAACCAAAACCATGAGTGAGTTGGTAGCTTATCACAGTGGTTTGTTACTAAAACTGAAATGAGTAATCAGGGGACAGTAAAAATTATTTTAGTAAAAGATGTACTTCATTTGTTGGAAGCTATAGAATCCCTTGTTTAAAAAGTAAACAAAATGTGCATAATTACATGCAGACACCAAATGATACATAATATTCTTGGGTGTTTACCCATCCATGAAGAGAGGCTCCAGCCTCCATGTGTTAAGAACTTTTGTTGTGGGTACACAGCATGGCATTCTGCCTAAAAATTTGTGACTTGAGGTTCAGTTACTTTTTTCTTCATTTGCCTGAGAGGTAAGTAACACTTCATATTCCTTTCACCCTCAGAAAAAAATTATCAGGAAAAAAAATTAAATCCATTTCCAAACTCTCAGAAATTTCTTGTTATGGGGCCTTTTCAAAAAATTTAATACATATGCAAGATATTGTACTCTTATTAAATAAAGGTAGTATTAATCACATATGTTATTACTCAGCACCTATAATTATTTTAAATATTAATAGAATATGGCACATTACTGTATGTAAAATGTTATTTTAGTTCACAACTGGCATTAGGATCTGATGACTGAATTGATTTGTTTTAAATCTGCATGTTTCAATTTTCTGTTTTTAAGTAGGCCTCTTAATTATTTGCATTTGAGATCAAAACCTTCCAAAATCCATCCCCACCCCTGCCACCCAAATGTATTTCATAACTAAGTAGGTAATGGACATTCAATTGTCAATAAATGTGAGAATGTGTGTTTGGTACTCAGTTGCTGTGAAATATCTTTTCTTCCAAAAAAGCCTATTCCCCCAATGGATAGAACTCAACTTGGTTTCTATCTGTACATAACCCATGCTTTTCTCTCTCATTTCACTTTTTTTATGGCAGTAAAAAGGAAGGCTTTTTCCCCCCACCTTATTATATCTCTAAGATTTAAGAGTTTTTCAGATGGGCACAGTGGCACATGCATGTAATCCCAGCAGTCTGGGAGGCTGAGGCAGGAGGATCTTGAGTTCAAAGCCAGCCTCAGCAAAAGTGAGGTGCTAAGCGACTCAGTGAGACTCTGTCTCCAAATAAAATACAAAATAGGGCTGAGAGTGTGGCTTAATGTTCAAGTGCCCCTGGTACCAAAAAAGAGTTTTTCAGGTTGGCAAGAAATGGGTTCCAATGCAGTATACAGGTTTCCATGCACAGTGAGAACAAGAGAGACATCTCTGATATTTTCCTGTCAGATTCTTCCATACCATTCAGAGAATTCAGACTGCTGTATGTCAGGATCATGCCCAAGCCTTCCCTAAGCCCACTTTTCTAGTTCCCAATTAAAAATGAAATTTCCTTAGAAGGCTGAACTCATCTGGAAAGAAAACAACATGAACAATAATTATTTGACATACTAATCATTTATTAAGCCTACCAGACACAAATGCCAAGTATTCTACATAGAATTAATCACTCAGTATACATGAAAGAATTGCATACAAGATGCAAAACAAGCTGACACTTTTACAAAGGTGCTTGTTAACTCCCTGCTTATTTCAGTTCAACCTGGTCTTCACCAGCCTACCAATGCTCACAGTCATTTTTACCTACGTTCATATCCAACAATGTATAGACCCAGGGAATAAGAAAATTTTATTCCTGACTTGTAAGTCTTTTGGCCCTTCTTAAATATGATTTAATAAAAATGTAGGTTTATTTTGCTCACTTATAATAAACCAAAAAGCATCTAATTAGCCTCATTGTACACTATAGAATATAATCCAGAGGTGAAAGTAAGAAAAATAAAAAATAAGTTGCTTTATAATAAAGATTAAAAATGAAAATACCACAACTATAAATTAATCATTCTTAATTCTAAAGCTAAACCATAGACATGGAATCCTGTCTATTTTTAATAATATGGTAAAATAATACATCTAGCCTGCAGAATTATTCAAATGACAAATGATGCAAAATTTTGTCTAATGCCTACTAATATTTTCTCTAATCCAGAGATATCTTCTCAGATAAAATTTTTGAAGATTCAGTATGCACTTTGATACTCCTCATATATAAAAAAAAAACAGAAGCTTGTAGCTGAATTAATAGGCAATCATAGAGGTCCCCAGTGAGAAATACTGGCATAGCACATGGAATTACTTTTAGTTAGAGAATTATATCAGAGCAACTTATGTGGTGTTAGGTGGAATTTTCCACATTTTCACTTGGAAATTACTCTGTAGGAGTACGACATAGGTGATCCTAGTGGAAATACTGAAACAGTTCAAAACTCAAGCAAATTAATTACATAAATCCACAATGGAGGTAATAGATGTATATAGAAACTGTCATAAAAAGGAAGCTTTCTCTCAGTTGAGTAAAAATTATTTTTGCTTCTTATCATTCCTATAAAATGTGTAAATAAAATAGGGTAACCAGCTTGGCAGATCATGAGAAAATTTCATAGCGCACACCCAGCACCTCCTTTCGGGACTGATGATCTGAGGAAAGGATGTACATTTCTGTACATGGATACATTTCTGTATTGCAAATTGCTGATAAATACAGTGGGCCATCTTAGGCAAACACAAGTACACAGTAAGTCCTCACTCTGATTGCAGGCATCCTAGAAGAGAATTTGAAAAAATACTGCAGTTAACAAGAAGCTATAGATGGGGTACTTAAATGACCTAGATTTATATTCTGTTGTATGAATTTAGTTACTTATTTCTCAAGGCCTTAGTTGTCTCATCCCTAAAATTGGCAGGACAGTGTCTACTTATCAGTTTGTTGTCCAGAATATACTAAAATATATAGCATACCACTTGGAATACAAGACCATATTTCATAGCAGTGGGAGTTCCCGTTTGGTTTCCTATAACAAAAGAAGATACAGGGCAGAGGGCTGGTTTGTTTGGTCTCTCCAGATGTTATATTTTTCAAGATAAGTAAACATTTTGTCAAGTTGGCATTCCTCAAGACAATTCAGCTGCAGGCAATTGCAAGAGCAAATTTTAGAACTGTTAGCTGGAAATAGCATGGCCACCCTTTTCACAATGATTGTTTCAGTCTCCTAAAATTAACCACTCTCCAGACCTTTATGACAGTCATCTCTATGCTTTCATTATACATTCACCACCTGACTGAGAGGTTTTCTGAGGTTTTTTACACCACCAAGAACCAACTCTGATGCTACAGACACCACCAGGGTGCTCAACAATTAAATTCAATTCTGAAACTCTCTATCTGAAATTAGCATCAGATCCCACAAATTTAAGGACATAGGCCCCCAAACCTGCCCCACTTCAAATGGCAACACCAAGTGCCAGGCCACATGCATTTTTAATGAATTGGTTATAAATAAAGAAGATTGGAAATACCCAAATCCTTTAATAGTAGAATGAAAAAAAATAATCCGTGTTATATTCACACAGTGAAAAACTAAACAACAATGGAAATGAGTAGTATTGGGGATGCAAATCAAGTCAAGATGGCGCCTGGCAGTTTGCCAGGAGGAGTGGTTTGTGAAGCAGCCC
The DNA here is from genome assembly GCF_048772815.1 of Callospermophilus lateralis. NCBI lineage: Eukaryota > Metazoa > Chordata > Mammalia > Rodentia > Sciuridae > Callospermophilus > Callospermophilus lateralis. The sequence continues at coordinate 22,584,956 of NC_135320.1, forward strand.
AGCGAGCCATTAAGATGGTGAGGATTCCTTATTGGCTGACTGCTGTATCTAGATGATGTTAATTGAGTCAAGCTGTGTGTAATCCGTTAGGTATATATACCTCTGCTGTCCCTCAATAAGGCGGTTCTGCTACCTTAGAAACCCGCTACTTTGAGTTCTCGCTCAGTTCCCGCTGAGTTCACTCGCAATAAAGTAGTTCCTGCTTCAAGTGGGTTATGAACTCCCATTTTTACCCCGTATACAGATTGCAGAATCACATCGGTTACACATCCACATTTTTACATAATGCCATATTAGTAACTGTTGTTTTCTGCTACCTTTCCTATCCTCTACAACCCACTTGAATCTAAAGTATGAAATATGATATGTCAAGAGCTATGTAATGTTTTGAACAACCAACAAATAAATAAATAAATAAATAAAAGTAGTTCCTGCTTCAACCTTCAAATTGCTTGTCACCTCTCGGTTATTTTGCCCAGCCGGACTGCGCGGCAGAGTAGTACTATAGTTGTACTTCATAACATGGGTAAATCCCAAAAGCATAAAGATGAGCAAAAGAAGCAAGACATAAATAACACATGCTGCCTGTGCTTGTTTTTTTAATGTCCAAAATAGCCAAAAATGATCTGCAATGTCTGAGGCATGGTATTCTAGAAAAATGTTAGATCTCTGTTCACAGTTCCTAGCACAGAGTTCCTAAGATCCTGGAAAATTCCTAAGTGATCAAAGTGATCAAAGCTTCTTTTGTTCTAAGGAAACACACAGTGAGGTTCTGCATGGATTTTAGAATACTTGATACCACTATCACCTCTGGCTTGTATTTTTATTGTTGCACATTATAATTCTACTTCTTAATTTTGTACCATTAGCATTAATTTAGATATGTTCACATATTTACAATTTTTATTGCTCCTATTTCTTTCTTGATTTCCAACTATCCTCCTGAGATCACTCTCAACAACATAAGAGAAAACTTCTTATATTAGTGGTGACAAGACTCTGTTTCATTTCGCACAGAAATATTTTACATGCTTTTTAAACTGGAAAATATTTTAATTATATCTAATTATAAATTGGGATTTCTTTTCTTTTTGTTACCCTTTTCTTTTCTTTTTGGAGGTGATGGTTAGGGGTGGTAGTGCACACCTGTAGTCCCAGGTGCAGGGGAAGCCAAAGAGTTTGAGGCAGCCAAGGCAACACAGTGACATCCCATCTCAAAAAAATTTTTTTTCCTTTTTTGAGAAGTTAATCATATTTCTTTAAGGAATATCTGACTTTTTTCAGAGATTTCTAAAGATTTTTTCTTTTCATTATTTTTGTTTGTAGTTCTTTATTTTAAAATAACCATAAATTTTTATATAGGAAGTTGCAAAGAAATATACAAGGAGGTTTTGCATACCCTTCACTCAACTTGCCCCAATGTTAATATCTTGAAAATTTTAGTGTAATATCAACACTAGGAAACTGGTATCTGTAGAGCTCATTCAGATTTCAACAAGTTACAAGCATCCATGTCTGTGAGTGCATGGACGTGTGTAGCTCTATGCAATTTCATGGTAGTGTAGGTAGGAATAACCACTTCTACAAGGGATGATAATACACTATACTAGAATCATATAATTCCTCATGATATGTTATAGTCGTGTCCACCCATTCCCCTCTTCATTTTTGAGATCCAGCAACCAATAATCTGTTTTCATGTTATTTTGTAATGTTATATATAAAAAAGTATATATCACTTTGAGAATTCTGTATTCTACTCAGCATAATTTTTTGAGGTTCACCCAAGCCATTGAGCATATTAGAGGTTTATTTCACTTAATGCCGACTCATATTCATGATGTAGATGTTCCATAATCTGTTTAATCATTCATTAATACCACCAAAGGACATCTGTTTAGTTTGTGGGTTTTGAAATATAATGCATAATTTTGCTATGGACATTCATTTAGAGGCTTTTGTGTAAATAAGAATTTTCATTTCTCTGGGTTAAATGCCTAAGAGTACAATTGCTGAGTTGTATGTTAAAGCCATTTTTAGTTTTAAGAGAAGCTGACAAACTATTTTTAGAGTGATCATACAATTTTACCTTCTCATTTGCCATATAAGGGTCATTTTAGCCATTCTTTTATGTTTACAGTGACATCTCATTGTAATTTTAACTGTATTTCTCTAATGACTAATAATGTTGAACATCTCTTGATGTGCTCATTTGTCATCTATGTATCTTCTTCAGTAAAATGTCTATGCATGTTTTAGACCCATGTGTCTAATGGGATTATTTATTCATTTAATAAGTTTTAAAAGCTCATTACGCATTACAGATAATACTGCTTTGCTCAATATGTGTGATTTCAGAATATTTTGTTCCATCCTACGATTTCACTTTTTACTCTTATTATAGAATTTTTCTTGGAGTAAAAGTTTTTAATTTTAATGAAGTCCATTTTGTGGTTTAGAATGTGGCGTCCCTCAAAATCTCATGTGTGAGACAATGCAAGAAAATTCAGGGGAGAAATGATTGGGTTTTAAGAGTCTTAACCCAATCAGTGATTTAATCCCCAGATAGGGATTAACTGAGAGGTAACTGAAGTGGTGGGGTGTGGCTGGAGGAGGTGGGAATTGGGGTGTGGCTTCGGGTATGTATTTGTATCTGGCCAGTGGAGTCTCTCTCTGTTTTCTGATCATGACATGAGCTGGTTTGCTCTGCCACACTCTTCTACCATGTTGTTCCTATCTCACCTGGAGTTGGCTGTCTATTAACTAAGACCTCGGAAACTGTGAGTCCTCAAATAAACTTTCCTCCTGTACAATTGTTCTGGCCAGACCTTTTAGTCAAGAAAGAGAAAAAGCTGACTAGAACAGTCCCGCTTTTCAATTTTTCCTTTTATGGGTTTTTGGGTGGTTTTTTTGGCATCATATATAAGAGCTCTTCACCAAATTTATGTCTGGAATATTTTCCTCTGAATTCCCTTGTACAGTTTCATAATTTTCTGGTTTACATTAAACTCAATGACTCAATTTGAGTTAATTTTTGAATATGGTGTCAAAGCTCAAAGTTTGAGGTCAAAGTTCAATTTTTTGGCAATAATGTTCTTTATCCAGTACCACTTATTGAGAATACTATCCTTCCTTCATTGAATCACTTTCTCTTCCTTTGTCAACAATTGATCAGCCTATTTGTTGTGTATCTATTTCTTGGTTCTCAATTTTGTTCTACTGATCTGTATGTCTACCTTTCCACCAGCACTAAATGTCTTTGATTTCTGTGTTCCCATCTTACACTTTAAAATCAAGCATAGTAGTCAGGCATGGTGGCACACACCTGTAATCCCAATAACTGTGGAGACTGAGGCAGGAGGATTGCAAATTAGAGTCCAGGCTGGGCAACTTGGTGAGATATTGTCTAAAACAAAAAATAAAAGGGACTGAGGGTTTAACTCAATGATAAACTGCCCATGGGTTTAATCCTCAGTTTCAGAAAAACAAAATGAAACACATGGCGTTTGGCTAGCTCGCCCTTCTGCCTTCTGCCATGTGAAGATGCAGCAAGAAGGTCTCACCAGACCAAAGACTTGTCTTGACCATGGTCTTTCCAATCTCTAGAACTATGAGATATAAATTTCTGTTCTTTATAAATTACTCAATTTTAGGCATTTGGTTGTAGCAGCTCAAAACAGAGTAAGACAGGTGCTTCTGAAAAATCTATTTTCTATTGTTTTTTTGTTAATATCCTTTTTTAGTTGTAAGAGAACACAATACATTTATTTTATTTGCTTATTTTTATGTGGTGCTGAGGATCAAACCCAGTGGCTCATACATGCTAAGCAAGTGCTCCACCACTGAGCTACAACCCCAGCTCCTCTCTATGGTTTTTTTTGTTTGTTTGTTTTTGTTTTTTTTTGTTTTTTTTTTTGCCAAACCTTCACTATTGAGTTAGAACAGTTAGTTTGAGTCTATAGTAGTAAGTTTTAAACTAGCCAGTATCACTACCAAGAAGATTAAATATTATCATATATAGCAAGGCATTATACTCCCCAAGATATCTGTGTATTGTTCAATCAAGGATCAACAAGTGTTCTGGAAATCCTATGATGGTTACAGGCTGTGACTTAGATGGAAGGGAATCTGGACACTCAGCTTAAAGCAGTGTCCACTGGGGCAGAAAGAATGGCAGAGGTTATGAACACCAAATTCACTGTCCTTCCTAACTCTCCCCTTACACCATAAATCCCAAGGGTCCATATGTGGCAGAATCCATAAAGAGGAGCTTGCAAGGGATGCTATCACACCACTCGGATGCTGGCATTCTCAGGTGGTATCTCACATAGTCCAGCAGCACCTGGACTATGTGATAAACAGGCTGCCAACTCTAGGAAGCCCCTGAGGACAGAATAAGGAAATGGGGCAGAGCCAAAGTCTTGCCAGAAGTACTGGAGCTGCTTCTCCTTGGCTCTGCTGGTTGCTCTGAGTGTAACCTATTATTAATGTCCAGCAGTAGATCATTTTTTCTTTTCTTTCCTCCTTTATTTTTTTGTGATAGGTTATTCTGAGTTTTCTGTATTTATTTTATTTTTTAAAAAAGCAAAGTGACCTTAACTGATGTATCCATGAGCATACATTTCTGTTTGTGATGGAAATGCTGCTACTGAGAGTAAGACCCTACAGACCCCTCCTCAAACTTGTCATAGTCTGTGGCTGAATCTGATTGAGCAGAGCTTATCTCCACTGGCAGTTATTTCAATTTCCCCTTGGGCTGTCACTCTGACACCTGATGCTGTTGGCCAAGTTATTTAATTATGCCTAGCTTAGTATACTCATCAATGACACGGGATCAATAACCTTCAGGGGTGTAATGAACTCGTCAGAGTGAGGGTCCAATTTCCAGGAACTTTACAAGTTGCTTGAAATCTCAAAAACCATTCTTAACAGTCCAAGTTGGGAACAGTTCCAGCTCAGAAAGTAGCAAACATTCAAATCAGGGTTCTGCCCCATCTTCCACAAAGTCAGCTGTTAAAATTAACCTGCCCAGTACTAGTCACATCAATCCATCCGTGATCTGTTGAGAGGATTGAAAGATATAATTATATAAAGCAGTACCTGATCATAGAAGTCCTTCCACACTGACAGTTATTTTATTGATATTAACATTGTTTACGTAAGAGGCATTTAACTTTTTGTTTTCTTTCTTCGATTTTCCTAGTTATCCATCCCCACTGTATTGCTTTCCTGGGGCTGCCATAACAAAGCACCACAAACTCAACTGAGTGGCTTAAATATGTTCAGGGAGATAAAAGGCAATATTAAAGTTCAATAGAAAACTACTACTACTGCTAAAACTACTACTACTACTACTTTTTTTTTTTTTTTTTTTTTTTTTTTTTTTGGTACTAGGGATTAAACTCAAGGGAATTCTATCACTAAGCTGCATCCCCAGTACTCAACACCTCTCACTTTGGGGACAGGGTCTTGCTAAGTTGGTGAGGCTGGCCTCAAACAATCCTTCTGCCTCTGCTTCAGATTCCCTAGTTGCTGGGATTACAGTCAAGTGTCACCACACCTGACTTCAATAGAGAACTACATGAATACACAAAACTAAAATATACCTTAGAAGATATTAAGAACTTAAAATACAAATTCAATAGCACGATTAAATGAATTAAATAAAATTTGGAAACTAAATGACAGGTTCAAAGAAAATATTAATAGTAAAATACACAGAAACAAAACATGCAAAGAATAAAAACAGAAGTAGAATTGATGCACTGAGAAAGCGTAATGACTACTTAATTGAGGTCCCAGAAGTAGAAGACAGAGAAAATGGACAGATATTTTAAGATATAATAGCAGAGGATTTTCCAAAACTGTGGAAAAATCCAAAACATAAATTCACAGATTTAAAAAAAAAGAGTTACAAGTAAAATAAGTTTAAAAAGAAAATCTACATATAAACACATCATAGTAAAATTACAAGTGAAAAAAAACAACAACAATAATGAAACTGTGCTTCAAGTTCTGCAACTAGAGTCGCTTTCCCTGCTCTTTTCTCCTAAATATAACTAAAGCCCTTGGGCATTATTCAAAAATGATAAAAGGACTCTGAAATCTAGATTGAAGAAGGTAGGAAGAATAACAATGTGTTGAGTCCCTGTGTTGTCTTTTATATACCTCATACCCTGAAGGGGACACCAAAGAGGTTTACAGCCTGGAACCACCAAGCACAGACAAAACAAAACAATAAGAACAGAAGAACCAGAAAACTCTAACAGACACCTAGTGGGTCCCCTAACCCCTGAAGTGCAGCCAAGCACAGGTGGGCAGTGTGATCTGCCAAAAGCAGCATCCCAAAGCCCTAGGTTATTCAATCCCTGCTGCAGAATCAGGGAACTGGTTGGGGGTCTGATGTTCCCACTGTGGCAGCAGCAAAGCCCCAAACTGAACAAACCCTGGCTCCACAAATCAGGGCTCCAGTAGGCAGTCATTCACCTGCAGTGGCAGCAAAGCTCTTTGTCTCCTTGCACTCCCCAAAGAGCACAAGAAGCCCAAGGACCAGGGTCTCTTCCTTCTCCTACCCCATCACTCACTGATACCAACTGATGCAGAAAAGAACTTTAGGTCCAGAACTAACTAGAAGAGAAAAGCAGACAAAAATAGCACTGAAAGGCCTCTTCTGAAGCCAAACTGTCATTGGAACTAAAGCCTAAAAAAGCAGGCCAGAACTTATACATGGTGCAATTGCCTGCTAATATAAATTACAGAGGATCATTAAATAGGATTAAGAGTCTCCCAACATATTAACCAGAATGTCCAGTATATTCTTTTGATCACTTCTCATACTGAGAACTAGGAAAACTACAATCTGAATGGAAAAAGACCTATTCAATGAAGCCAATATCTACAAGGCATGAAAAGATGTTAAAATGATCAGGCCAGGATTTTAAAGCAGCTGTCATAAACGTGGTTAAACCATCAATTATCAATCCTCTTGAAACAAATGTAAAAGTAGAAAATCTCATTTAAGATATAGAAGTTATTTTTTAAAAAGGAGCAATATCTGTCTCTCATAATTCTAATATCTCTAGGCTCTCCTTGTTTAATTTTATTGTATTAATTTCTGGCTCTTCTCAATGTTGTGCCTGGTTATATTCTAGTTGTGAGTCAGATGTTGCACTTGATGGTTTTTTTAGGAATAATTTGAGCCCTGGGATGCTATCAGCTTCCTCCAGAGAGTAGGAAAAGTACTGAATATCTGTAGACACTAACAATCCATAATCACTTTGAATCAATTTAAAGAATTTAGATTTTTGTGGAAATCCAGATGATTCATATCTTGGATGCAGTCTTTGTGAGAATCAGTTTCCTGTTTATTTATTACTTGGGGGACAGGGAAGTTCTTCTGGGTCCCAGTCCAAAGTGCAGGGGTTTGCTGGGTCCTGACGGGCAGTCCCTGGGATCTGACTGCTGACCTTCCTTGGGAGGCTTTCAAAGCACTTGAAAGGGCCAGTCATTTCAGTGGGAAAGTGGCCCCTAGTGCAATGCTCATCACCCTGGATTTCTATCTACTCCTGTAAAGAATTCTGACTGTCTGAGTCTCAACTGTTTAAATTCCCAGGGAAGAGACATAGTTCATACATCAGCTGTCTAGCTATAGTCATCAACTGAGGCCAAAGCATTAAGACCATGTAGAACAACACAGTTTCTTTAGTAGCCATGTGAACGTTGAAAGTGGAAGTTTATTGGAAGAAAAAGGAATGACCAACAAATGATATCTCAGATACTGACTGCATACAGCTACAAAGAAGTGATCTTGACAATAGGAAACACAGGGAATTAAAAAAAAACAGCTCTAATCATTGCCACTATGTCTCAAACAGTCAGACATAATAGGCATTAGAATAAAATTACAAATACAATTCTAGATGAAACTCATCCCACTGTATTAAACCAAAGAGTTTTATCAATGCAGCTCTCTGTAGAGTTCTTGAGGTCAGAAAACATATCTTAGACATCTTTGTTTCCCAAAATCAAAGAACAGCTTCTGGCAAATTAGCTGAAGGAAAGAAAGAATAAATGAATAAAAGATAACCTTATGTAGCTGCATATTACCTGGAAAAAAATACATTCCCCTTATCATGGCAATGAAGACCACATACTGTTTCAACCTGCAGTTTCATCTCTTATGATAATAATCTCTAGAACCTATAGATAATAAGGTTTCTCTTGATACTTCTTTACCTTTCATATCACATGTTTTTAGTAGTCTCTTATATCAGAATAAACCATATTGACATTGTCCAGAATCAGAGAGCCCATGCTCTTGAGAGGAGGTAAGCATTAAAAAAATAATCAAATTAACAAATAATATAAATTATGTATTCAGGAAGATTCTATGAAAAAAAAAGGCAGAGTAATGTATGATAGAAAAATAGAGGTGGGATATATCCCATCGGGTGAACAAGAAAGCCTTTATGAGGAGGTGATATCTAATCTAAGGCCCGAGGATGACACTAGAACCAGACATTCAAAAAACTAGCATTTCAGACAGAATAATAAATGCAAAGACTCCAGGGCATTGAGGAGCTTGGTACAGTCTGAGGAGCTGTCAAAATGAACGAAAGGATGCAAAAAGCACATGAGTTGAAGAGGTAGGAGAGGCTTGACCTTGCACAGTCTCTCCACTAAGACACTGAATCCTGATTATTACTTTGAACATATTGCAAAGTCAATGAACAATGTTAACAAAGGGAGCAACATTGACTTACCCTTTTAAAAGCTGTGCCTGGAACACTACATGAAGGTCAAGAGAAGATGCAGAAGAGCTGTTCAGAGACTATTTATCTGTCGTGATGGTATATGAGAGTAGAAAACAGCGGCTTGACTTTGTACAAATTTCAGAAGGGGACCTGATGGAGAGAGAGAGCCACCTACAGAACAAGACTACCTAGGAGTAGGGGTGAAACTGCTGAGCTGATGTTGGTTCCACCCACCATGACATGAGACAATGAGCAGGGGACGTTTAGGGCAGAAGAACAAGAGTCCCAACTTGGGCATGATAAAGGGGGTTGTCGAGGGGCCAGTTAAATGAGATATGTAGTGATTTTTAAATTAATGTTTGAATGCTTCCTTTGGAATGGCTGGTTCTATATATTTGTTTAATAAATGTTTATTGAACATCCACCATAAATGAGGTACTGCATTCCATAGATAATAAACAAAACAAAAAATATCCTTGTTTTGCAGCTGATGGTATTGCTCTCTGAATTTCTTCTCCAGATTCCTTCAATTATCTAAGTTTGTAAGGCATCAAAGTACAAAAAAGGTCAAATGACAAGGTATGTAGCCCTGATACATTTAATTGAAAAATCACAGCATCAGGCATATACAAAAATGAGCATATAAATTAATGTAGCAGTATGCCAACATTGAGGACTCTGCCCATAAAATAAGGTTCTCCTTATTTTGGCACTTTTGACTTCCCACATGGGTGTTACACAGGAAGCACAGTTGCTACCCTATCTAGCCAACTCACCTCACCTTTCTTGTTATGTAGGAGGAAGGATGAGGGAGAAACTCAGACTTCCAGAGGTGAGGGCAATCTGACTGTGACATCTGTCACTCCATTGATTATAGATCGCCAGGATTGATTGAGCTGATTTGGCTGGCTAGGCAGGTGTCCCCTTTCTCCCTCACCATTCCATGTGCGCCCCTCCCAGAGCTGTTCATTCAGCCAGTCAAAGAGGACCACCTTCCCAGATAGAGAAGGACCATTCTTTGGTCAAGGATATGAGGAATTGCACTTGACTGTTCTAACTTCCAAACAAGTTGTCAAATAAGTTTCCTGTCATATGCAACCTTATCTTTCCTTCATGTTTATACATAAACAACCAGAAATCACCAGGAAAAATTGTACAAGTGTCTATAAATAACGAGAACACCTGAGTCAGGGAGAAATAGAGCTATATTAGAAAATCATAAAAATCAGGATCCATCAGTAGGACTGGAAAGAATGTTGCATTTATAATATAGAAGGTACTGTCAAGACAAATGGGACAACTGAGGAAAATGTACAGTCCATGGGGATTCAAATATTTTGCTAAAATTAAAATACAAATGTAATGTAAAACTGAATGGCAAAATCAAGGTCACATTAATGCACCAAAAAAACAAAGCTGAATAAATCTAATGATAAGTGAAATAAAGCACAAATTGGGAAAACAAAAAAGAAATAGAAACTATGGAAGATATGGAAGACCTAACACCTTTTAAGAAGCATCTGAGAGAATACAGTGCCAACACAGATGAGAAAATAAAGAGAAACCTAACACAAATCCCTAAGTTGAAGAGATACTCAAAACATCAAAAAGTTCAGAATAATAAAAAGGTCCATAATGAAACATGCTGTGACTTCAAAGAGAGAAATAAAATAATCAAAGATTTTGGAGAAGAAAAAGTAAAGTAGAAGGAACATGACTGATATTAAATTTCTTGTTAGTAAAACTTGATGTTAAAAAGAAGAGCAATCCCTTTAAGATTCTTGACTACGGGGAGCAGGGAAAATGATCTTATAGAGTTCTATAAATGTGTCGTTACACATCAAATGTGTTGGGGGAAGATCAGAATATTTTCATACAAGAAATTCAAAGAGTTTATCTACTTCACTTCAAAGAAATTTTAAAAATTTCTTTCTTGAAGAGATATGCAATAAAGATTAAAAAAGGAATCTAAGAAAAAAAAGTACAATAAGAATACAAAAATCAGAGGCAGCCAAATACATGGAAATGTGGTAAGATGCTAAAGACAACTTTTTAAAAATATACAACTTGAACATCATAAGTTCTTTAAGAGAGATTTGAATAAAATATGGTTACTTTTTAATTTCTATGTGGATCACTCTATGTGCATCTAGAGCCACAGAGTAGAGGCAGTTCCCACCTGGGCTCCTCCTGCTCCAGCCTCCACCTTCTGGGATAGCTCCTGGCCTCCTGCTCCTGGTTGACCTTCCTCTCTTTGAGCCACCTTCATCAAATCCCACCACAAAGAAGATGGTCTCACAGCATCACCCTGCACTCCAGTCTCCCGAGAAAAGCAGTCCTTTGAGATGGTATCACCATGGGAGATGAATTACACTGGGAACAGTACTGCCCAAGAAGCTTCTGGTCCAGAGTGAGCTGATGATCTCTCTTCACGGAAAAGACTCTCCGGAGGATCCCATCCTACTTCCCACCTCTCCCAACTGAGTCATCAACAGACACAATCCCAGTCTATCACTCTGACCGTCATGCCCATTATCATCCAACCAAAAGAAACTTTATCAAAGGGTTCCATGCCCAAACTTCTCAGTGACAGGAGAGGGAAGACAATCTCTGCAATGCATGGGGCTCACTCCCTCAGTCCTTGTAGGATGAAGATTTCATGTGCAATCACCATACATTGGCTGCTGGTTTCAAATAAAACAGACTTATTCATATTGTTTCCACTGGAAAAATTTCATTGTAATTAGGGTTGATTAATATTGACTCAAGAATACCTTCTAATAAATGACAGTTTCATCCTGAAAACTATACTAAAGGTAGGGCTGGTAACATCATTTGTGGAATGCTTTGTTCAAAAATTATTAGGAGCCAGGCAAAGTGGTTCACACCTGTAATCACAGAGGCGGGGGGCTGAGGCAGGATAATAGCAAGTTCAAAAACCAGCCTCCGCAAAAGCGTGGTGCTAAACAACTCAGCAAGACCCCATCTCTAAATTAAATTAAAAAATAGGACTGGGGATGTTGCTCAGTGGTTGAGTGCCCTGAGTTCAATACCTGGTACTGCCTCTCCCCCCCAAAAAAAGTGATCAGGAATTTCAAGACAGCAATAACAGAGCCTCTATCAGGAGTAGAACCCCCTGAGTGTGGAGACCTGAGTGACCGCACAGGTCACACGCTTGTGAAATCAGCTCTGACTAAAAGAATGTTAAGAGTTGCTGAGTCAGAGGCTGCTGTGCTACAAACCACTTTTTCAGTAAATTTCCTCAATGTTAAAACTGCATATATAGCAAAACAATTGAAATACAGGATGTCTACCTCAAGACTATTTGAAACTTTCTCAAATGAGTATAAAATCATTTCTTGGACAGGGATGCTGGGTTATATAAGTAGAGTTCCCTGTGCCAGAATAATAACTTCATCTCATGTTGCATAATTTGAGGAATACAACATAATGTGTTGATAAACTTATACCTGATGAAATGGTAGTCATGCAAATTAAACCATCCATCATCTCTAATAGTTACCTTTTTTGTGTGTGCATGATCTTTCCAACAAAAAAAGCACTTTATTTTATGATAATACTATTGAGTTTTGAAAATATTATTTCAGCAGATGATAATATGTTTCCAAATAATTGGTTGATTATATATTCCTTCCAGGTTTATGCTAATCAATCTGTGTGTGTATACTTAATATAAATAGGTTCATGCTAGCCAGTATTAATCACAGGTTTGACTATGGAGAACTTTAATTAGCTTTATTTAAGTATACCTGTTAGGCTTTTAAGTTAATTAAGAGGGACTACAGACGCCAACAAGTTAAAATGACTACTGGAAAATCATAGGATATATTTTAGTAGTTTTGTGTTTTCTATAATCTTTACTTCAGGATTGTTAATTTTCTTTGCCTGTGATACACATATTTTGCTTTTCTTTGAGTAAAAGAAAAAAAAAACACTAGAAGAAACCAGCAGAAAAATATGTAGGGAAGTTCACAGGACAAAAGGAATGGCTCTGAAACAATGCAGCACAACTTGGCCATGCACTTGAAAAATGAAAATGTGCATCCAGATCTGGCAACTCTAGAATGATAAATGTACAAGGATAATTATTGAACATTGTTTATAATAAAGATCATAAACCACCTAAAAGTCCACTGATAACATTTTTTTTTGCTAAATAGATCATTGAACCTCATTCTTTGTAATAGTTTACCATTAGTAAGCAAATAAAACACTTAACATATACTCATATGACTCTCTCTGCAAGTTAAATTATAAAATGAAAAAAAAAACCTACTTAGTTAATGATTGTTAAGATAATTATCCAGGGCTGGGATTGTGGCTCAGTGGTGGAGTGCCTGCCTAGCATGCAAGAGGCACTGGGTTCGATCCTCAGCACCACATAGAAATACAATAAAGATATTGTGTCCACCTAAAAACTAAATAAATAATTATAAAAAAGAGATAATTATCCAGGTAACTGGAAGTTGGGTGCCTAGTTAGGGTGGCATTTATGAAAACATGGAGATTGAAATGAGAATGGAAGCATATTTGGAGGATTAGGATAAGGGAGGCTGCTTCACTGTAAAACCAATGAAGGGGTACAGCTGAGGGAAATAATAGAAACAGTCCAAAAGGCAGAGCTGGAGGGGACCCTGGAAATGACTGGTAGTTGCTTCACAAATAAGGGAAGAAGACCCCAAGGATCAACTAATTTGTTCAAGTTTACAAAGCCACTAAGAGATGTGCTACATGTTGTAACAAGACAGAATTCATCGTTAATTTAGTATGAAGGTCAATTATTGATGATGAATTCATTATTAAATTTTTAGGAAATATAAATCAGAAACATGCAGGTACATTGAGATTTTTGTTTTTAAATCATAAGTCAAATTCTGCACCAGGATCTGAGAGATATTAGAATGAATAAAATAGTCTCCTATTATTTGGAGGCAGGCAGAGGGGTACAGAAGTTGAGAAAAATAGGCCTCAAAGTGCTTTAAATAAAGTGTTTTTTTGTTTAATCACTGTAAAATTTTCAAAAGTATGGGTAGAGTAACATGCCATTAAACACAAAAGTTACTAAACCTCTATATCGCTGCCTGTTTTTATCAGGCATCAAGAGCCATTCCGTATAATGGGCACACTTTCTATCCCTGCATTCATTCTACAGTTTTCATTGTCACTGAAGGTTTGGGGTAGGATATGGAAGTGATCCATCTACCCCATGACACCGAACTCAAGCACAGATGCTTGAAATTGATATAGGACCTGGTGTCCCTCTTGGGCCTTCCTGGTGATTGAACCCAGGGCCTTGTGCATGCTAGGTAAGCACTCTACCACTAAACCATATCCCCAGCCCTTTTTTATTTTATTTTGAGACAGGATCTTGCTAAATTGCTGAGGCTGACCTCAAACTTGCAATCCTTCTGTCTCAGAGTTGCTGGAATTACAGGTGTGCACCACTGCCCTGTTTCTACTCAGATTTTTGAAACAAGTATTTTTTTCATGAAAGTGAGGATGTTATTTGCATAATTCTCAGATGTCGTGGGGAGCCAACAGTCTCACAAGTAACTCTTGTCTAGGTGTGGAAGGGACTGCAGTAGTCCTTCCAAGGGTACTAACCAGGTCACACTTGCACCCCTGCCACTCCCTTAGGAGGTGAGAAGCCACAAGAATGTGGGTTCACATATACTTCTAAATTTCTTTATATCCATAATTGAGAGTGATTAGATAAGACTTCTAATTTTCATATTTTTTTCTTTGAGATTATGTGGCAAACCTAAGAGGTATAAAAAAGAATTTGTCCCTACTATTGGCCAGAGTATGTGTGTGTGTGTGTGTGTGTGTGTGTGTGTGTGTGTGTCTGTCTGTCTGTCTGTCTGTAGGTTGGGGTAGAAACAAATAGTATATTTTGCTACTTCCACCCACTGAATTCTATGTTCAGAGAAAAGTCATTTGTGTCCCCCCAAATGTGACAAGGTTAATTGCTAGACTCATGCCAACATTTGGGTCAGTAGGTATTATACACAAATAGTTATAAAAATCATTTCCTACCTTTTTGTGTATTTTCCATTAAGGAATATGATATGAATAAATTCAGATTATTGGGGAATTTCTTGCTCAACTTCCCCAAAACTCCTAAAATTAGTTGCTTCAAGTCCTCCTCTAAGCAAACTGCAGAATTTGAACTACAAAAACTGAATAGTATTCTTTATATCACTAACACTCTACCAAGTATGATTCATTCAATGGCAGGTATCCCTTGAATTAATTACTTCATTTTCAAAAACTAGTTTTGTAATAGTTAATTTTTCCACAGTATAGCCTTCTCTTTCAGAATGATACAATTCAAGAGATGAAATCTTGACCACAAAATTAAATAGTGGCCACTAGATGGCAATAGCAGAAATGCCAGTATTTTTTTTAGCACTGAATTGAGATAATTGCCTTTACTTAAAATGAGGAATTAAACTGTTAAGCAAATGAGTTCAAAAGATGGAATCCGACACTAAGATGCAAGGGTATTATAATGTTAATGACAAAATTACTTTGTACAACACCTGGTCCTTAAAATCAGGCAATAATTTCCCAGGGATGTTTCTTCTCTGGGAAACAGCATGCCTCTGCAATTGATTCTGTTGCTGTAGCATTATTCTGTTTTTTTTTTTTAATTGACATATAACATGCACACACATATAGAGCATATAGTACAATGATCATACATTGATACATGTATGCAATGTGTATTGAAATGCATTTCCATCTCCTCAAACATGTATCATTTCTATGAGTTGGAAAACTGAATTCCTTTTCTTTTTTCATTTATTTTGAAACACAATACATTGCTGTAGATATAGTTACCCTGCTGTGCTACAAAAGGATAGAACTAATTTCTCCTATCTAATTGTATTTTGGTACCCATTAACCAACCTTTCCTCCTCCCCTCTCCCCTTCCAACCCTCTAATGATCATGAATCTATTCTATACTTCTATGAGATCAACATTTTAGCTTCCACAAATAAGTGAAAACACATGGTATTTGTCTTTCCGTGCCTGGCTTATTTCACTAATCATGATGTCCTCCAGTTCCAACCATGTTGCCACAAATGACAGGATTTCTTTCTTTTTTGTGGCCAAACAATATTCCACTGAGTATATACACATTTTCTTCATTAATCTGTGGATGGACACCTGAGTTGTTTCTGTATCTCTGCTATTGTGCAGAGTGCTACAATAAATATGGGAATTCAAGTATCTTTTTGATATAACAGTTACATTTTCTCTGGATATAATCCCCTATGTGGGAGAGCTGGATCATATGGTAGTTTTATTTCTCTCTTTCCTTCTTTGTCTCCCCAACCCACCTCTCTCCTTCTCTTTTTCTTTCTTTTTCTTTTTCCATAATGGCTGCATTAACTTACACTCCCACAAACAGTATATGAGACTTCCCTTTTCTCTGCATCCTTGCCAGACTTTGTTATTTCTGGTCTTTGATAACAGACATTCTAACTGGAGTGAAGTGACCCACCTTGCATTAATGATTAATGACACAGAGATTTTTCACACATTTGTTGGCCTGTGGCATTATCCATGAATCCTCCCTCACCATCAGCTCCCGCCTCCACCCACACAGGTAGCTGATTCCTAAGCCTGACTGACCCTTCGTATCTCAATCTTGAATATGATCAGTTCCCGGCAATTCTTCACGCCATCACCTGTCCCTTAGACTGTCATAATGCCCTCTTAACAGATGTCATCGCCTCCCATCTCGTTCCATTTTGAAAACACACCAGAGTACATCTGATACTTTTTCTAATTATTTCACTCACCTGTTGGAAGCCCTTCAATGGCTTTCCATCACCTTCAGAATAAAGTCCAAACTCCTAAGGATGCTTTAGATGGATCTGCATGAATTGCTCTTTCTGATCTCTCTAATTTTACCTCTTGCCACTTATCTACTCTCAAATTCTACACTGAAATATGTTGTTGCCTTGGGTCAATATTTCACAGGTTGCCCTTTCTCTATTTGTGCCATGATGATCATTTACTTCCTCCATGCCATCAGAAAGCCAAGGGAAAGAAAAGTCATGCCAATGCTTGGCCTTGGGACCTACCTTCCCTTAGTCACTGCAGCTTGGTGCTCTTGCACTGTGGTGGGGAAGAGGGTTGACTATAAAAATGCATTATTTTCCACTGACCTGGTCACATTCTCATGCCTCATTCCACCAAATACATGGGATATTGGTGGTGTTCTATTTAGCTTCATGATATCCTTTATTTATTTACCACAACATTGAACACCATGAAGAATATGCTAAGTCCCCATGTTTTTTTTATACGTGATCAAATCAGAACAACATAACCAATATTCCTTGTAACACAGAGAAAGACTATTCTCCAATCCAGATAATCTAGGCTTTACCAATCACTTCTCCAACACCTAAATCCAATTCACCATGCTCAGGAAAAGGCTGTTCAATTATATGAAATTCACTAAATGTGGAAGTATACGTCTTTAGCCTTTCCTTCCTTCACCAGCCCCAAAGAATTTGCTTAAAGCATCTGTAAAAGTAGTGTTTTACAAATGAAATAAAATTTTGACTGATGGATTAAACAAAATGAGAAAGTAATGTGTTTTTCTAATACATTTCCTTAGAAAACATTTCCAAGGTCAACATTCAGTTCTTGGGCTTTTTCCAACATGTAGTCTTTATTACCTGAAGCAAGAACACGATGTTATCACTTTTCAAAATCATAAGAACCTACAAAATCAGAAAATAGGAATTCAGTCCCTACAACAGGCATATTCTTAGCACCATGAACAGACAGAGGATGAACTGGGGTCAGTCTCCCTTCAAGTGGAATCTCAGAGGCTACCCACTTTTTATATACTTAACTGGAATACTTTTGTATTAAGTATTTTTTTAAAGTAAAGTACAACTGGGAAAATTACTTGATGAGCAAAATTATTTTGTATTGGAATTTTTCTATAGTAGTTAAACAAAAGTTAAAAAAAAATGTTTCCGCAGAATGTTAATATTTTGGGAAAAGATACAGAAATTCCAAAGAATAATGTAGTGAATATTACTGCACTTGGAACTCAAAGGTAGCTTACATTATTTATTCTAGGTTTTTGTTTTAAACTACAAGTAAATAGAATATTGCAAAGAAAATAAAAATTCTCTATGTTCTCAAGTAAATATGGGAATGTGATATGTTAGACATGGGCTTACATATCAGAGGAGAAAATAGATCTAATTTTATAAAGGGCATTGAGACAATTTGTTCTCTCTACATAAAATAAAATTGGATTCCTAATTTGACCTCCAAAGAAAAATAAACTCCAGATTGATTAAAGAACTAAGTGTGGGGGTGGAGTAGAAATCTATTTTTTAAAAAAAGAAAATCTTTAAGATCTCAGAGAAGAAAAGTATTTTGCAGCTAATCAACAAAAATAATGGCAAATAATGGAAAAATTCCTAATTCTGAAATCCAAATTTACAATCTCATAACATCAATCACCTTTTTACAGACAAAACCCTCCCTGATGCTTCACAAGAGTGACACTTTGTAGGAACAGTTTGGTATTAAATAGTGAAGTCCTTCATTTTCCTGGTTTTTCTCTTTTGGAGCACATGGTAGGTTTGCACTTTCCCAGTTTCTTGTGGTGATTTGCTTTGGCCAAGGAAATGTAAGCAGAAGTGATTTCTGACACTCTGAAGAGAAGTTATCTAAGAGCCAGTTCAAGATCTGCCATGTTCCTGTACCCCTGCTGTGGGGGCTGGCTCAACTTCAGAAACAGAATTCTGAGTGAAGATGACAGAGACCAGAACTTACCACTGTCCCAGATGTATATGCAATATGGGGCGGGGGGACCTCTGTGGTTTAACGTACTGAGAATTTATAATTGGTTTTTAACTGTCACTGTCATAAAAAAGATGACAATATTATGCTGAATCCTGATAGCATGTGACAGAAGCCCAACTCAAAGTTGCTTAAAGAAAGAAGAAAAAAAAAATCAGTGAACAAGGCCAAATTAAAGAATGGGAAAGGCTCTTGGACCACTCAGGGTAGTTATCTTTCTCTGAATTTCATCATCATAGCTGCGTCTCTGACAGTGTTAAATAGGGTACAGGACACAGTCACCAGTACTGTTGTATAGCCTTGGACTTTGAGACACCAGTACTATTGGACTTTTGATTATGCAGGCTGAGTATCTTTGAGTAACTTTGAGACACCAGCATTGGACTTTAAGACATAAAACCATTCTCATTCCTGGTTTGAATTTGAAAACTTTTGTGACAGGAGTCTGTCCCAGACACAGCCTGGCTCCTGTGGTTGTATGAGTTACAGTGGCAAGTTTTATCCTTTCTCAGATTATAACAATATCTCCTCCTGCAGTTTCTATGACAATTAATGAAATAATTCATGTAAGTACCAAGTTAATTTAAAAATAAATACTAGCTGTTTTTCATAAGATGCCTGTGTAGCGGTTTCACATGTCACTTGGCTATGCCACAGTATCCGGTTATTTAATGGACCACCAACCTAGGTTTTGATGTAAAACCATTTTTGTTTTTTTGTGGCTGTGGTTAGCATCTAAAATCATTGATTTTATTTACATTATCTTGATAATAAAGATGGTCTTTATCCAATTAGTTTTGGCTTTAAGACTAAAAACTGAGGTTTTCTAAAGAATAAATTCTGTCTCTAGACTGCAGCATTGATGGTTGCCTGAGTTTCCAGCCTGCCCTGCCGACTTCACACTTGCCAGGATCCACAATCACATGAGCCAATTCCTTAAAATAAATCTCTATTGGTTCTGTTTCTCTGGAGAACTCTGAGACAGACTGCAACACTCTTAAAGATAACTTTCATCTCCATGTTAGAAAAATAAAACCAAGTTGATAAATGGTGAAATTTAAATTCCAATTCAGATCTTCAGTTCCCAAAATCTGTAGCCTGAAGAAGAGACTCAGCCTGCACAATCAAAATCAATAACATTTCCATAGCCAATGAAAAGGGGCAACAGCAGCACAGAACGAGTCTGTCTGAATTGTAAAGAGTTCCATATGACACTGCCTCATTCAGAATCCCCTCCAATACATGGCAAGTTGCACTACCAGAGCGTTTGCCATTACATATATGACCTTTGTGCTATCTCTTCTTGATCCATTTTTGCTATAGGTAGAAAGCAAGTAGATATCTCCTTTTTACTGAAAAGAAATCACAGATTTAAACAGTTTTAAATTTATATGACGTTTCAGGCTTTGCTTTTTCAAGAAGAGACTCAGTTGATGGTCTTCAACTCCCACACAAACCACTTCGTGGCATGTATTATGACTTGAACATGAGATGTTCTCCAAAAGCTCACATATGAGACAATGCAAGAAATCCTAGAGACAGGCATGGTGGCACACACCTCTAATCCCAGCAGCTCAGGAGGCTGAGACAGGAGGATCTCAAGTTCAAAGCCAGCCTCAGCAAAATCTAGGCGCTAAGCAACTCAGTGAGACCCTGTGTCTAAATAAAATACAAAATAGGGCTGGGGATGTAGCTCAGTGGTTGAGTGCCCCTGAGTTCAATCCCTAGTACCCCCCAAAACCAATATTTTAGTAGGTGAAATGATTGAGTTATGAGATCCCTAATCTAATCAGTGCATTAATCCACTTGAGCAGATTAACTGAGTGGTAACTGTGGGCAGGTTGGATGTGACTGGAGGAGGTAGGTCACTAGAGGTATGCCTTAGGGGTTTATAATATCTCTCTAATAAATGGAAAGACATCTCTTTCTTTCTCTCTCTCCCTCTCCCACACCCCTCCTCTTTCTGCTTCCTTATTGGCATGTCCTGAGCGGCCTTCCTCTTCAAAGCTGTCCACCATGAAGTTCTGCCTCACCTCAGGTCCAAAGCAACAGAGTCATCCATCTATGGACTAGACCTCTGAAACCATGACCCAAACAAACGTTTCGTCTTCTAAAATTGTTCTTCTAAGGTCTTTTGGTCACAGAGGCAAAAAAAACGCTGACTAAAACAATAGGGGACTGGTCCAGGGGACAGATTGCCAGACTCAGAGGCAGCACCCACATCACACACCCCAATCAAGCGCACAGTCATTGTATCCTGCTTTCTTCTCATTCTGTCCATGGCAAAAGATCCCACACCAAAAGGAAAAGTACAAGAGCAGTAAGGGAAAAAGGCAAATCACATTCAAATTTGAAAAAAGGTAAGATACATAAATCTGGGGAAACAACAGAGCCACCTTTCTACTCCTAACGGTGGGGAGAGTGATCCCTTGAGGAGAAAATACAGCTCACCACGATGCTTACTCATATGCCTTAATACATAAGCACCCTAGCAAAGGTTCTAAAAGAAACAGGGTCAGCACTGGGATTATGTAAGCTAAAAACAATTTCTATCCAAAGAAACTGTCCTTGAATCAGATTTTTGCTTCTGATGTGATAAACAAATATATTTCTCTCCACATAAATTCACTAAGCCTTTTGGAAAGCAAATAGAAAATAAATTGCCAAACCACCTTATATATATCAAAAACTCACTTTCTTTCTTTTATTCAGTCACACCTTCAGGTTTTTAATGTACAACTCCTTGGATAAATCAGTCTCCAAGTGCTTGATAAATCCAGAGTTCCTAAGTAACAATTGAAAACAATAGTCAACCATGCCCTTCACAATATAATAATTACAAAATCAATTCACACCTCTTAATGAGGGAGGCTTGAGTGGCATGTATAACAACCTGGATATCCACTGCATTTGGGCACTGGATGTGCTTGAAATGAAAGACATCATCACAATGCCTTAGATAATCACGTTTTCTCTCTCTCCTGGTCTCATCGTGTACCAGGAGCATTCTTTTATTTTTTTCAGTTTATACCTCAAATATTTGTGGCATTCAATAACACAAATGGCACTTACACATTAGATAGCTCACTTAATTCATGGTCACTACCAAGTATTATTCTCAAAACTACATCTCAGAGGTAGAAAGTAAGGAGCATATCCACGATCAGATATCCTGAGAACCATGTCTTTGGACCTTTATAGCTGTATACTTACTACTCTTTTTCCTCGAAACATTACAGGCTCCATGAGGACACAGTTTTGCTCACTATTCTACCTCCATTTTCTAGCAGAGACGGGGGAGTTAGTAAATCTCTATAATAAATGCATACAAAAATATGGATGCCGGATCTTATTAGCAATAATAAAGCTTCAGTTCACTGTCTACCTGCTGAGCAGCACACCTGGTAATTGGTAGTTTTACATGCATTCTTTATCAACTGGCAATGCAAAAAAGAGTCATGGTGCACTTACTTGACAGAAATGGCTAATGAGAAATTTACAACACTCATGGAAAGCTAAATTTAGAATGTAGTTCTCAAATGTGGTCCCTGGACCAGCTTTATCAGCATGCTTGGGAGTTAGAGGTGCAAATTCTTAGCTATGACTTTATATCTACCAAATCAAAAACTCTGAGAATGGGTCCTAGCAAACTATGATTTAATAAGCCCTCTGGATGATTTTGATATGCAATATGGTTTTAAGAATCACTGGTTTACTGAGACCAGATTCATGGAGGGTGATTTAAAGGATGTGAGGTCATTCAACTCCTCTAAATAGTCTAAAACACAAGTCTTCTTATTTTAGTCCTCTTAGCATTGTTTTTTTTTCCTCTTAGCATTGTTTTGACTACATGTTTTGGTATCAATCAACTGACATGTATCAAGAAAGATTAATTTAAAAAATAACTTTATGAATATATACTGCTCATTTCTTAAGAGATTCATTATCATAAAACCATATTGCTTCAGCCTGCTATGCAATTTGGGTAGGTCCCTATTCCCAAGGACTTTAAACTGTGATAGTAGAAAAAAAAACTTATATATCAAAATGCACTCCACTACAATAAAGATGGACAGTGGTTATAGTACTTTATACTTCAGAGGAGGGGTTTCTCTGCTAGCTGGGAAAGTCAAGACATTTTATCAATTCTAGAGAGAAGAAAAGAAGAGTTAGTCTCCCCTAGGCTCTGAAAAGAGATACAAAGAGATGAGGACGCTTA
Organism: Callospermophilus lateralis; assembly: GCF_048772815.1. NCBI lineage: Eukaryota > Metazoa > Chordata > Mammalia > Rodentia > Sciuridae > Callospermophilus > Callospermophilus lateralis. Next base: position 22,607,795 of record NC_135320.1, read on the forward strand.
ATGGTTGAAGTTGCTAAACACAAAATTAAGTAACTGCATGTTATCCCAAAACCCTTTCTTTATAGAGGCTGTGTGAACATTTTTTTCCATGGAATAGTGAGTTAGGGGAGGGGACAGTAAATGAAATGTCTATCTCACCTAAAAAAAAGAAAGAAAGAAAGAAAAAGTAAAAAATAAAAAAAAGGAAGGAAGGAAGGAAAGAAAGAACTGAATTCAAAATGGTTGTTAGGAACAACAACCAGAAGTAATCTTCATAGAATCCATGACTGAAAATGATCAGTGGAAAATAATCGTTAACAACAGAAGGCAATCAAGTATTGCTGTGATGCAACCACCAGGAAATGTGGTCAGCGCTCACCAGAGAGCAAAGAATTCCTGCAACCGTGGAAAGTTTAAGTTTGAGTGCAAGTAGGTAGCTTTTACTAACCAGAACTAAATGACCAGACATTGGATGAGAGGAAATAACAATCATTTTCTTTTTCAAAATAATGCCTACACATTAAGGCTAAAAGAAAAACTAACCAGAGACGACATATTCCTGCCTGATTGCTTACTGGATGTTTTAGATTTCAGAAAACAATGAGCTATATATCACTAGGAATGACCTATGTGGATCGGGGTTCTTCACAGATACTAAGAGTGGCTTTCCTCCTTCTGTCCACAGTGCTGTGAAGCAAACTACTTGCTCATGGCAAATCTTCATCCATTGCTGTGTCTTCTTGCCTAGGAACTCTGTCTGTTCAGAACCTTTGTCATTATCCTCTCCACCACGATGACTGCCTTCCTTTCTCTATTTTTAATGGAACTAACAATACTGTTTTTATCCGCAGTTGAAACTTCAGAACTATCTTTGTCCAACTCTCATTTGCTCCATAACTATTCAATTAAACCTCCTAACAGTCCCATCCGTGTCCTCCTTTCTTGATTCCACTGACCTAACACCTTGGGTCAGGCCATTATCATTTCTTCCCTATCAATAAACATTAATTAGTGCCTTCTATACCCCAGTCACCCCACAAACCATTGTAAAAGATGTATCTTCCTAAAACAACACTTTGATGAGCATTAACTTGCACAGATTTCACTGTTCTCACTTCCCTACCAACATAAGCACCCACTTGCCAGCCTGACATCAAAATTGCTCCTTGTGTAGAACCAATCAACTGTCCATCTTCTACTTTCCTCAGGCACCATGAGCCAGTACACCAAGCTGCTCCTTCAAGAAAGCATGTTGCTAAGTGTCTCAAGCCCCTCTTTGCATGATTCCATCCTTCAGCTTGGAAGGCCTTGGGAACCTCCCAAATCTCTCACTGTCCCATCCAAACCTTATTATTCAAGGTTCGGCCAAATGCAATTTCATTCATTTGTTTATTCAACAACTATTTTCTGGAGCATGACTAAGACATGGTGAGAGACGCCAAGGCAGAGCAGGGAGCAGAGAGCACTGTGACTCAATGGACAATTTTTTTTTCTTAATAAACTTGTAGTATAATTAGGGGCTAAGAGATAATTTACAAAGAAAATATTTCAAAGACTTATGAGAAGTTCAAAGTAAGAGTTCTCAGGCTGGAAAAGGAGCTCATGCTGTTGGGTTCAAAATCAAAGTTCAAATTGTCTTCATTTTGTATTCTTTTATACGTAGCCGCATATGTCATATATGCTAAGTAAGTAAAAGAAGTGTTTTGTTCCCTGGCTTGACAGGAACACCTACTGGGAATCCCACGTGGACTTATGCGCCACTAAAACCCTGTACTTAGCTGCTCTCTGTATGTAGTTGCTATAGGCTGAATGTTTGTGTCCTCCCCACCCTCATTATATGTTGAAATGTAATACCCAATGTAATAATATTTAAGAAGGGGTCTTTGAGAGGTGATTAGGTCATGAAAGTGCCCTCAGGAATGAGATTAGTACCCTAAAACGAAGACCCCAGAGAGTTCCCTTGCTCATTCAACCAGGTAAGCACTCAGTGAGAGAAGGTCCTCTACAACTTGGTCTTGGACCTTCCAGCCTCTAGAAATAAATTTCTGTTGTGGAGAAGCCATCCAGTTTATAGTAATTCTGTTACAGCAGCCCAAATAGCTAAGACAGCTAGTTTTTGGTGATTCTTGTCATACTATTTCCTTGACTCCACTTGTCCTAAATTTCAATCCCATCTAGCCATAGCTAACAGTGCTAAATGACATACAAGGCCAGACTGAAAAATCAGGGGTCTGTAATTGTTTCAGACATCTCCTAACATTTGCATTTTAACAAGAATCTAAATGCCTTTCCCTAAAGCAAAAGTTATCAAACTGGGTATTTTGCTCCTCGGGGTACATTTGCCTGGAGACATTTTTGATTGTCACTACTAGGGGAGGGCTATTCCTGCCTCTAGTGGGTAAAAGTCAGCAATTCTGCTAAATACCCTACAGGACATTCTGCTAAATATCCCTGCAGGACAGTCTCAAAACAGAGTCACCTGTGCTAAGATAGTGCAACCCTTGCCTAATGCCCTAAACAGCAAGGACAGTTAAGAGTCTGTAGGAGATCAAATGGTATAAGGCATTTGGAAAGGAGGCAGAGGGAATCCAAAAATATTTCTCAACTCACAGATCTAAGCAGAATTGATCATTAGCTAAGGCCAGTCATAGACATTAAAGAGCTTATAGAAGAAAAGATGACCCATTCGATTTTTAAACAGTAATATCATTAGGAAGGCTTAATGTGTTTTTTACCCACTGATTCTAGCTTTGTCTCCTGAACATACATAGAATAGTTACATGACCTGTACAACCATCTTCCACATGGTTGAAGACATGTGTGATGTTCCAAGTCTTCCTTCTTATATTTAGTATCACCACATAGTTCTCATTACTCTAGCTATTTGATAATGACAATTTGCATTTAGAACATTTGAAATCAAAATTCTGAGCTTCATATTGATCCCTATTAAGTTTCAGCCTTTTTTGTAATGTATTTTTTTTAAAAAAATAAGGCTTGCCTTTTATATTTAAGTTTCTGTTTGAAACTTAATATGGAACAAGACATGTTCTGGCAGCAGGGACTGTCCTCCAGGCTCACAACTATCACCAACCCGTCCTCATGGGCAGAATGATTCAATAAGCTCCAAATATCTGCACAATCACTCGCTACACAATTCCCCATCTTATGCACATCTGTCTTCAGCATATGAAAGTCTTTTCCTATTGTCTGGGGAAAAAAATCTCAGATAAGCTATTTCTCCTTCATGGGTCTTATCAGTGAGCCCAGTTATCCTATTAAAAAGAACTACTGGAATGATTTTTTTTTTAATTTTATTTTTTTATTGGTTATTCAAAACATTACAAAGATTGCAGAATCACATCGGTTACACATCCACATTTTTACATAATACCAAAATAGTGAATGATTTGCTTCCAATACATTCACACTGGCTTTAGTGGGGAATATAGTCCCACTGACTAGTGTTTTTAAATTATTTAACATCTAATCACAAATTCTACAATTTTATTTATAGATTAACTAACCTTATCTTAGGTGGATTCCAGAGCATACTTACTCTACTATCTTGAAAATTAAAATTCCTGCCTCTAGTAAGCTGGCACTCCTGTGTATTAGCTTAGCAGGTATAGAATGGGGACTGAGCTCATGGATACTGACGTCATGTTTCCTGGGTTTGAATCCTACTTTCTCCTTCCGTTTGTTTGATTTGTAACCTTAGACAATTTACTTAACTTGTCTGTGCCTCCATGTCTTTATCCCCATGATGGGAGTGACAAGTAACACAGGGCTATCATGAGATTTAAAGTACTTTTTTCCTAGTGATGAGACAATGATTGGCACAGAGTAATTATAGTGAGGTGTTGGCCTATGAATAAAGGGAATAGACTATGAATTTGTACACTCAATTTGAGTCATTTAAATTCGCAAAAAATTCAACTTCTCTAAGTCAACATGAAAGCATATTGCATTGTTTTTGCTCTTTCTTGATTTTCAGCTTCTTCTTAGTCAGGAAAGCCCTATTTTGTAGAGTTTAAAGATAAACCTCTTTTTAAAAAATATTTATTTTTTCAGTTGTAGTTGGATGCAATACCTTTATCTATTTATTTTTTTAAATGTGGTTCTGAGGATTGAACCCAGGGCCTCGCACGTACTAGGCGAGCGTCCTACCACTGAGCCCCAGCCCCAGCACTAGATCATCCTCTTTAGTAGAAAATGTATCACCAAAATAAAGGTTGGAATCTTCCAATCTCTCGTTTGTTAAAATTTCACCATCTGCTTCCACCGTGAGCTTTGTTCCATCATGTTATTATTGGACCCCACATTTCCAATCTTTCAAAATAGATGGAGAGAGAGAGAGAGAACAGTATCTTTGGCTGAGGGAAAATAACAGCTACGTCCACACAGAACAATTGAACCACAATCCTTGTCAAAGTATTTTTACGTATTTTAAAAAAAAAACAAGATTAGCCTATTAGAGTTAATAGTGATCGGCAACAGCAGAGGGCAAACTGTTCAGGAAACTCATTTAAGCTTCTACTGGGCATCGTTTCTTTTCCTGAACACATAATGTTTGCTGTTATGCAACATTTAATCATACATCCTAGAGTTTTACTATTAACCAATTAATCTTGTCTTTTTTGTTTAGCAAGGAAAGCAATCTGCTGGCAACAAAAGCCCAGACTCAGCCGCAGAGGCCAGCTCCATATATTACACAGACAGCCCCTCATTCCAAACATGTTGTTGGGCCAGACTGTAAATCTGCAATTGATGAAAACAGCAAAATATCTGTACTCTGAACACTAGACTGGCAAAAGTCATTGAATACGGGTTCTTCTGATCCATTGTTTTTGCTATGAATGTCTTTTCCTTTTCTAGTTAAGAAACCTATTGAAATTTCAAGGAGATGATTGGGAACTCAAAATTGATGTCTCCTCCAGAAGCTAAGAAAAATTTAATATAATATTTCCAGAAAACAGAATTGAAACCAGCCAAACTTCCATCTCTAAAGTACTTAGCAGTAAAATGTCCCTTCCTATTATAACAGTCTGCCAAGAAAGGGCAGTGTGGCCAAGTGTCTACTTCTAAATAGGACACACATCTGAAGGGCAGACTGCTTGAAAAACACCCATATTTATTCCAAAGTCTTGTTTGCCGCTTTTAGTGGAAGAGAAATGTCCCCCTATCCTACCAAGGAAGCTACACAGTCTCATTCAGACTGCTTAATGATATAAACATACATAATTTCATTCAACAACTGTTTTTCAGCACCTAGTCAGTGCCTGGTTCTCCTCATGAGCATGCTGGGACAAGATATTCCAGGACATATCAGGGACCATAGAAAAGGTATGACCAACTTTCAGCAAATATTAAAGAATCAGAATGAGCAACATGTGGGGTGGGGGAGTTTTTGCATAATTTTTCCCAGAAGGGTCCACTATTATGGTACACTACAGTTTGAAGCATGAATCTGAAGCTAATAATTTAGAAGCATATTTATGCTTGCATTGTACACGCACATGTATATGTTGGACCTGAAATTTAGAGGAACATACCAGATCCAAATGTATTTCTTCCTAGAAGCAGCTTGATGGGCATGATAAAAACAACAGCATTGTTTAAAAATACTAACTGGGCTCTCTTGGAGATGTGAGACCTCTTAACAATTTACAAATGAAATAATAATGGACCTCCAAGCAAAACTCCAGAATAACAGATAAAAACATAGATATAAAAAAATCATGCAAAGGAAGCTTCCTGACTTATCTGATTGCACTTAACAAACCTAAAAAAGCAACTTTTCAACCAGAAGGGAGACTGTCAACAATGGTAATATGTAAATGCTGGCTGGCAGTGTCCACCCAAGTCTCACCCAGAGGAAAGATCTTACTGGCCAGTTTTAAATAGTTATCTAGTATCAAAAGTTAAACCTTTGTTTTTGTGATGTCAGTGTGTGTGTTGGGCCACTTTTGTGTAACACAGTGTAAGATCAGAACATTTACCTCCTACATCTCCCAGTAACATTCCTAAGGAATCTGTAGCTCTACTCATACAAACAGAAAATCCCACAAAATAAATTGAAGACTTCTTACAGGAAATAAATTAAATATTTTTGAATATATATTTTTTCTATTTATTATGCTTGACTCCAAGACAAGAGCCTTCTGGTCATGATCACTAGCTGGTCCATAAGGACAGTAAATCTTTTTTTTAAACATGGCATTAGGCTGTCCTCACCTGTCTGATATGCATTTTGATAGGGGTGAGCTATTTTTTCAGAGATAGGTCAGAGATACCCAGGCAAGATATCAAGAGCAAATCTCTAGACTTTCCAAGCAAAGACTCAGATCTCAGGACATTAATGGCTTTTCTAAGATTACATTCTTTGATAAGTGTTATCTACCTATAGCAGTTGCCCTAACTGCAGAGTCTTCTTGCCAGAGACTGATTAAATATTTTTTTTAAATAAGGAAAGTTCTATGATATTTCAAAAATTATGTGAAATTAGGAGATCAAGGGGAATACAGAAGATAATCTTCCTCAGGAAGGCAGATGGAGACACCCTTGCAATCATGCGTACAGTCTACCACAGAAGGGTAAATCACAACAAAACAAAGAGAATGGCTTCTCCCAGAAGAAAAGGTACATGGTCTACAAATCAAGTGATCTGTATTTAGAGTATATAAAGAAATGGACTGACCCTTCCTCTTCCTTTACAATATATAAACCATTAGATTTTATGGGATCTTTCACAGAGCAGCATGAAAAATTGAGGGAGAAACAATGTTATTTCTAACTAATATGGTATATGAGGCTTTAAAGATTAAGTAGATTTAAAAAAAAAGATGCAACTACATAAACTGATTGGTTGAGTGGGTCATAATACCATCTCTTCAGACTCTTATTACTACTAAATGGGAAATGATTGGCTGGTGCCTACGACGTAAGAACTTAGAAAGTGAGAAAGACAGAAACAGGACAGACAAGGGGCAAAGAGAAAGAGGTGGAAACAATTAGCAACCACGGAAGAACTTGGGAAAGTAACATGATAGAGAACTGCCGGTTACTGGAGAAGATCTCATCAGGATCTTGGAACTTCAGGTTACAAATTCTGTCATATAAAATATTGTCATATATCATTGTAGTTTATTTTCCCAAAAAGCCTAGAAAGTAGGAAAGAATACTGTTATTATAATTATTCCTATTTCACAGATGAGAAAATGGAGGCAAAAATACAGAGAAATGATAACTGTACTGCTGAGATTATATATGTAAAAATCTCTTTAAAGAGCAATTAGGCAATACGTGTGAAGTTCCTTAAACTATTCACATTTTTTTTTTCGTATAGCAAATCTGTCAGTAAGAATTTACCCTAGGAGTAAGGTAATCAGTTCCATAGATGCATCTACCACAACAATGGTTATAATTGCAAGCACACAAAAAATAAATACCCAACAAAATAGGAAATGAATTAAATGTTATTGTGTATTTACACAGTAGAATGCCATTACACTTAATTTATCAATAGAATTTTTATGGGAGATACATTTCTAAATGAAACCAGTTTATAAAAGTATAATTCATTCTTGTTAAATAACAAGTAACAGCATGAGAAGACTCAGAGTATATATTAAATTTTTAACAAAACATTTCTGATGAATGGGTTAGACAAGACTTTTATATTTCTCTTGATTATTTTTACTTGCTATATTTAATCAATAGTTGCTAAAAATCATTTTAAAAGAATAAAGAAATGGAACACACATATACTATATCCAATTTGTAATTCATTTATGTGACTATTTTAAATGATTTTTGAGATTTCAAGCTTAGGATATAAATGGTGGAACTCTGTAAATAAAAATTACACTAGATTTTAATCTCACTCCAGTCAGAATGGCATCAAGACTACAAATAAAGATAAGTGTTGGCAAGGTTGGTATGGAGAAAAGTACACTCATACATTGTTGTGGGATTGAAAATTAGTATTACCACTCTCAAAAGCAGTATGAAGATTGCTCAAAAAACTAAGAATGAAACCACTATGGAAGCCAGCTATCCTACTCCTTGGTATTTATCAGAAAGAACCAAAATCAATATACTATAGCAATACAGTCACATCAATGTTTATGACACCACAAATCACAATCACCAAATTATGGAATCAGCCCAGTTGCCCACCAACAGATGAATGGGTTAAGAAAATGTGGTGTATATACACGCAATGGAATTTTACTCAACATAAAGAGGAAAGAAATTATGGCATTTTCCAGTAAATGGATGGAAATGGAGAACATCATGCTAAGTGAAATAAGCCAGAAAATCAGTGTTAAAATGTTTTCTCTTATATGTGGAAGCTAGAGCAAAATATGGTGGGAAAGATAGGATTTAGGTTCAAATATCACAGAGATACAGGGAGATTAGTAAAGTTGTAGATTGAGAGGGATGATTGAGAGGGAGGAGGAATGGGAATGGGGAGGGAATATGTAATGAATTTAACAAAATCATGATGTATATAAATGCAGCAAAGGGAATTCCACATTTCTGTACATGCAGAAAACACAAATACAAAATAAATAAATAAATAAGTGAAAAGAAGACCAGTAGATTAGAAAAAGGAGAAAAAAGGGAAGGAGGAGAGTATGAAAAGTGAGAGAAACAGGGTCTAAAGTGGAATGAATCCAATGTCATGCATGCATGATTTTGTCAAAATGAACCCAATAATTACATATAACAATAATAATCTGATTAAAAAAAATAAAATAAATGGTGGAAGTCTTCCAATTCTGCCAGAATATTCGAAAAGCGGCACTGGCAAGCCTGAAAATGTAATTTGAGTATATATGAGATGAAAACATTTAGTGCTTAATTGGAACCTACTGTGGTTACCTTAGGATCTTTGGAATATTTAGAGTAGAGCTAATGAATACAGATTAAGTTTACTGTTTTCTCCTTTCATTAGAATACGGTAACCTAGTCTTTCTCTCTCAGATAACATGACAATTAGATCAGCCACTATAATCCAGTTTCTTGCTGCACTTCTTAAAATATTCAGAAAGACATAGTAAATAATTTATCATTAAACTTTTTCTTGTATTAAATAAAGGAAATTGTTCATGCTTTACAACAATTTTCTCCAATATTCTCAATTGCAGTTCTTTTCTATTGATGCATTATAATTGTTCACAATAGTGGAATTCATTGTTATATATTTGTACATGCACACAGTATATCAAAATTTGGTCAATTTTGTTCCCCAGTATCTTCCTTTTACCTGTCGTCTTCCCTTCTCCTGATCCCTTACCCATGTTTTGCTGGTTCTCAATTATAATTCTGTCACCTCTAAGCTTTCTCTTCCCTATTACGATTTATCTTAGTAGCTTTCATTTTTTCTTACATTTTATTATCTAATATATTAATATGCACTATCAGTAAATCACCTTAGGGCACAAATGGCCATAGAGAAAGGAGTTAGTGTTTTCCCTAATAACCTTCTGAGGCAAATGCAAATGTTGTAAAATGTTGGTTGGTTTGAATTGAATATAATACATGTGTCTATAAGGTCTTCTAAGCCTGAGTTTTAATCCTGAGTTTCTTTGCAAATCGCACACCTAAAAGATCTGCTGAACTCATCACAGTCTTATGTATATCTGTTTAGCAAGTTGCACAATCAAATCCAATTAGTGTGGCATACAGTTGTTTTTTATGTCAATGAAATATTGATGTTTTCAATAAACCCCAGCTAGAACCAAGACATCTTGGGCCTGCATTCATCCAATCTAAAAACCTGTCAACAGTTCTGCTGGCGTTGACAACCACAAAGCCCAATAATGATAAAAAAACGCACTACTACGCCAGAAGCAGGAAATTATCCTAATCAAAATGTCACTTCCGAAAATATCTTTTTTTAAAATGACAATACTGTAAACAGTCATTTCCACAGTGACAATTAGGCGTAATTAAACGCTAGATTTCTCCTCGAGGTTCTTTCATTCTCGACCACTTATTTTTCTGGGTTGAACTCAATTTCTCTCTCAAGTACATCTTGTTCCTGTCAGGGAAGAGTGGATCTACATTTTTTTTTAAACTTACCAAGTGAATTTAAAGGCATAGTCAGCCATATTATGCATCTCAATTACTCTAAAGATAGAGAATCTCTGACTATGAACAGAGCCTGGGGTTAACATGTAACAGAGAAAAACAGACATGAATACGCATGTACCCATGAAACAGAAGGGCTTCCCAGCACAGCAAAGAAAAATAATGAAGGGAAAGTCATGGATGTAATGAAAGGGAACTGCTGTGGTTAATGGGTCCTCCAAAGTACTGATAATATTTGGAGGTCAAGTTCCTTCGCCGGGATCCTTAGGATTTGATGAGGTCATGGGGGTGGACGACATGGGTGGACGTATAAGAGGAGGAAGAACCAAGACAGCACACAAGCTCTCCCTGAACACGTGATGCCCTCTGCCACGTTGTCATGCAGCAAGAAGGTCCCCACCAAATGCCAGCACCAAGCTCTTGGCCATCCCAGATTCCAGAACCACAAGTTAAATAAATGAATATTCTTTATAAAGTGTCTGGTCTTTAGTATTTTGTTTTAACAACCAAAAATTAGACTAAGACAAGAACAGATGAAATTGCAGCAAGAGCAAGAGGGGGGCCAAAGTCAGAAAGAAAAACAAGGGTAGTAACAATGGTCAAAATAATATACTGATAACTGGGGCTGGGGATGTGGCTCAAGCCGTAACTCGCTCGCCTGGCATGCGTGCGGCCCGGGTTCGATCCTCAGCACCACATACAAACCAAGATGTTGTTTCCACCGAAAACTAAAAAAATAAATATTAAATATTCTCTCTCTCTTTAAAAAAAAATAATAATACCGATAACTGTTATCTAACTCCATGCTGTTAGGGAGGGGCAGGAGAGGTAGAAGTAGATAAACTTCATGCTTGGTTAATGCGGCTGCAGAAAACTCTGCAAGACATTCTTCCTCTGGGAAAAGCAATGGTTCCTTCCTCAAGTTTTGTTCAGAAGACAATCTAATTCTTGCCACCAGGAATGGAGAGGGCCTGGAATGGCAATTGCAGAGACACTAGAATTTCTCAGAGATGCAATGACTCTGACTTTACATCAAATAGCTAAAGTGTCCCATTATCTGTTTCTCTCTCCAAATAATGAGGTTATATGCTAGTATTTGTTAATTAGTACAAGGTCCAATTTTAAGTAACTGATTTATATAAATATCTGTTTAAATAATGTAAAAGGATGCATGTAAGTTTGCCCATTTTGTTCACATAGCAACTATTTCTTTTGAAATTCTAAGACACTAACTTGGAAAAGCACTTAATAATATACAGGGAATTTATATAAATGTTTGATGTTTCATTTCCCCTTTTCATCTCAAAGATAATCCTTTACTTTTTGAAAGTTATAACGGTAGGTTTGTATTTTTAGCTGGATGTCCTCAATGTCAGCCTTCATATATTGACCTGACTTCAAACTTTAAAAATGAAGTTCTTCATAACAAAGGCATCCCAACCATTCTATCATTTCCCCCCAACTTATCTATCATGTATGGGTACTAAGACACCTGGGGTGAAAAGAAACAGCAAACTCTATTTTAATTAGCTTAAATAGTAATGAAGATTTACTGGGTTATTTAACTAGAATGCCCTAGCTTGGACAGACTTCAAGTTTGTTAATTGAATGGCTAATTGAATAACATCACCAAGGATCTGGTTGTTTCTGCTTTACTATCCATACTGTGGATTTCACCCTAAAACAGGCTCCCTACATTGCTGGAGGAAAAACTTAACCCTAACCTTACCGACAAATCAAGGCATGGGCAAGGAATTTATTCTGAAGACACTTACCATTCAAACACAGAATATGAAAAATCAGGTTTTTGATAAAAAATTGTTGAACAAATTAACAAAGAAGTAGTTTAGTGTAATTCCAAATCAGTTTTATCAGGTCTCAGCCTTACTACACTCACACATATGACCAGGGGCAGAATAGGGTGGGATGGGAGGTAGAAGGGTAAGGATAGGCAGGCCTTTAAAAGAAACTTTAAAACTCACTTTTTTAAAAAATAAAGTATTCATGTAGATTGCTTCCTAAGGATTCTTGATTAATACAGTACCAGACACTGTCCAATGAGGCTTATGTAACTGAAAATTGCAGAATCCTACAAAATTCTTATTGGGATTGTAGCTGAAACCTCCTCCTCTACCATCTGCCTCCACTTCCAATGGTTAAGCTCACCAAATCTCCCTTGCTTCTGCCTGTCTCATATTTCGACCCCTATTGATTGATGGCTCCTTCTCTCGGTATTTCATGCTGACATTTTAAAGAGAAAAAGGTATTCCTTGTATCCCTTGCTGCACTGGGCAATTTGGATCTGAGATAGGTTATAGACTACTTTTTCCATTGGGCCTCTTGTTCCAAAGGGCATGGAGCTTCTGTTGCTATTTCTACGACAGAAACTTGGAAATAGGTGCCCCTTTGTATAAAATGTCATGGGCCAGTTTGGCCATATTAGAAATCAAAGGCAGTTCTAATTCACCAAGCACTCAGTGTAAATAGTGCATAAAGAAATAACAAGGAATTCAGGGTAGTTTTGCTTTAAATGATGTACAAACTAGTGGGCAAGGTTTTTTGTTTCTTGTTTTGATCTGTTGAAACACAGTTGAATATACAGGCATGGAGAGACAGAAGTGAAATGCTTGAAAGAAAAAGGAGAAAAAATGCAGAGCACATAAAAGGAAAGGCAGAGGGACCAAAAGGAGGAATTACACTAACCTCATGACTTGGCCCTGACCACTCTTCGGCCACATCATACATCTTTTATTTCTCCATTCTATACGTCTAAGGCACACTACCTGTGTTCCAATTTCAATCAGACCAAGTACCTCCCTTAATCAGGGCTTCCTTCCATACTGTTAGGTTATTCCTCTGCACAAATTCTGTTCCTATCCTTTCATCAACCTCAACTATCTGCACCCATACTATGCCTCGACTTTACCACCCAAGAAAACCTTCAAAACCCAAATAGTGATTATGAGATACCCACCCAATTTATAAGCTGTCCTAAGAACTATCCTTCCTCTTCTCAGTACAATCAATATTCATCATTTCTCTAATTTTATTTTCTTCAATGTTTGCCATTTCTAATTATATGCTCGTCCCTATTCTCCTTCACTTACACAAAAATTACTTGCATTGTTTTAGGTCTCGGAGATACAAACATGAACAGAACAGAGAAAGGACTGGGATCTTGACCTTGCCACATATAGCACCTCAGTACTGAGCCCAGTTAATAAGATGTTGTAGGAACTCCATAAAATTTATAGAAACATTTGCATGGCTGGATTGATGGATGGAAATCAGAGGATAAGTTAAATTCCTGGACTTCATTCAAACTTAGATGTGCCTGACTATAAAGCTCATTCTCTTAGCAATTTTGCAATACTGCTAAATGCATTTATATACTTTTGTAATATGCAATGCCTTCAAGTCTCACACTTTTAGTACCATGTAACAACTAGCCCATGGCTCAACTTCAGATCTCAAATCACATGTCTATCTATCATATCTGGGATGACAACAAAAGAAAGAAATTGAGTTCAAAATTTCTAAACGTAGAAGGGAAAAAATTGAAAGAAAATAACAGCAACTAAAAAACAAGTAGATTATATATCCTGAGAAGTATGCAGTTCTTCCAGAACGCAAAGTTATTTTAACATCTTAAAACCGCAATAATGCAGTTCTTTCCATTATCAGAATAGAAGAGTAAACTCATATGATAATCTCTATACATAACAGCCTTTAAGTAGTATTGAACTCAACTTTTAATTTAAAAATTCTAGAAAATCATTATGAGAAGACAACTTTTCTAACTTTATAAAAGGTGCTATCAATAATAGTCTGCTAATAGTCTTTTCTCTTAAAACCAGGACACACACACATGAATACAAAGCATTGCCCACTATCTCTATTCAACGCTGTATTAAAGGTCTTAGCCAGCAGAGTGGCATAAAATCTATAGAAACAAACAAAAAAGACAAAGTATCACTTTTCATATTTTCATCAATAATGGCCATCATTTTTTTTTCTGTTTAGGGTTGTGGAAAGAACAAAGTTTATTACAAAAGAGACCAAAGGTATTGTACTATTTGTAGGAAATATAGGAGTGTTCCATGAAATTTTTAACTCAAATCACACCAAATAATAAAAGGAACATTTCATTTATCATGCTTTAAGGCAATGACAATCAACAGTCTATTCCAATAAGTTTCAAATCAGAAAATATCAAATGAAATAGAAAATATTTTGTTTTCTGTGCATATGACAGGGGAAAGGTATTGATGTTTGTAGACTGTTTAGAATACTTCATTTTTTTTATTTTCCACATTTGAGGGCCTTCATATTCAGTCTTTATTTGCATCTGGTTACAATGTGCTATACACTTATTTCTGAGTATAATATGAGTGTGTTATCCATGTGTCCTCAAAAAGTTGAAGATTGTTGAGTAGTAGTGATCAGAAGAGGTAGACCTTTGAAATAATAGTGACAAGAGAAACAAGCCTTGTACACTGGTGCTGTTGTGCCATATGTCTTTAGATCCATGATGATTATTTCTGTGCTGAACTGACATTTTTTCTCATCACTCTTCCCTAAACAACAGAGTATATGGCCTTTACATAAAATTAAGTATTATAAGTAAAACAGAGGTAATATAAAATGCTGCACGTAGGAGGATTGAAAAACTACACTATTTTATTATATAAGTGACTTGAGCATTTGCAGACAAGAGTATCCACAAGGAGTCCTGGAATGAATTCCCTGTAGATAGTGAGAGACAGCTATAATTTAATTTCAGCAATAAAAAATTCTCTTCTAGGATTACTCACCAGGATCTCTCAAATTATGATCTATCATTAAATTCAACATATTCCATCTAAAGGGTTTATTGAAATTATAAATTTGTCACTGGTTCTTATTTCCTATCATTACTTGGAGAAAAAAAGTAAAATGATAAAACCAACTACTTTTAACACAATATATATTTGGTATCAAAGCATGGCACCTTAGTTTATAATAATGCACCAAGCATGCCAAATAAATTAATTTCTGTTCTTCTATCATATTTATATGAGATCATGCAACAAAGTTTGCACATTTTCTGTTAAGCTAGTTTATAACAGTTTGACAAAAATGCATTGCATTTGCATTAACAGATGTAGGGACAAAACCTCATCCATGAGGCACTAACCCAACCTAAACCTTTCAGGAAGAAATGTCATAGACTGGGTTTTAAGAGATCAGTGATCCAGTAAACTTTAGGTATCACCTTGACAGTATAAAAAGAGTAGCTGTATATAGTTTCATGATATAGGATCATATCAGAATAGACAGCCAAAAGAGCACATTTATATTGGAGTCATGAAATGAATAAATTTACAAGTTAAACATATAAAATAAACTGCAAATCAAAGCTAACCACTTTTTCCTTTTACTATGCAATTTACATCCAACATCTGATCACCTATTTTATTTTTTGAATATTCTTGGATTATGCTACAAAGCAGTTTTTGTTTGGTTTGGTTTGGTTTCATTTTTCACTAGCTGTCTGTGACTAAGTCCATATCACAGGGCAGCAAAATGAAAGATGGGATGCGTTTGGGTGATTCCTGAGAGTGCTTCTGTTTTATTTTTCATTTATTTATTTTGGCAGGGGGGTTCTTTTTAGGTACAATGACAATAGAATCTCTTCTGATATATTTGTACAAATACAGGATATAACTGACTCTAACTAGGATCCCAGTTTTGTAGATCTACACAATGCTGAGATTCACTGTAGAGTGTTCGTATATGTACATAGGAAAGTAAAGTCAGATTCATTCCACTTTTTTTTCCTATTCCTATCCCCCTTCCTTCCCCTCATTTCCTTTTGTCTAATCCACTGAACTTCTATGCTTCCTCTCCCCACCCAATAATGGCGACCATAATGAGACCAAACAAGGGAAATAAAAGGTATAACAACTGCAAAAAAGAGATAACACTATCATTTTCACGAACAATGGGGCTCTCTACATAGAAAATTCAGAAAAAATTTTCAACCTAAGTAACAACATAGTATGCTTCTAGATGCACATTTAAAATAAAAGTGAAAAACTTCCTTTCATCATAATTAAACCTACTTGGTGGTCCCATTTCAGTGAACAGGGCCATGCATTCATCCTCTTCATCCTCCGGGATGTATGGAGGCAGAGCTAAAAGTGATAAAATGCAATCATAAAAATTCTTTAAAGTTTGATTATCTTAAAAATTTACATGAATTTGTATGTTCTGCAGTTATTGGCATGTGTCAAAGAACATATACACATGCTGTTTGAAAAGCATGGCCATGCGGAGTGAAAAAAAGGAGGATATTTTAACCACAGCAGAAGCAACATCTTGTTTTGTCATTCCGAGTTTAAGGCATATGCAAAATGATTCAACTCTTTGAAAACTCTTTCAAATATTATTCGCTCAAAAATATTTTGGGGGTTGGGGTTATGGCTCCATGGTAGAGCACTTACTTAGCACATGTGAGACACCACATATAAATAAATAAATTAAATAAGGTCCATAAACAAGTAATAAAAATATTTAAAAATTTTTTGAACTCAGCATGCTGCATAATCCCAGTTGCTGACTTGTTGATATTAAGAGCAGATTCCAGCTTGGCCTTGGACATGTCCAAGAGAGACTCCTATAAAGAAAATGTGTTATAAGAAGGCTTTTAGCCACTTCTTGAGGCTGCCTAGAACATCATCTTTTAAAAATAGCCTATTAACCTAGAATATCATATAAAAATTATAGACCATTCTTATCCTCCATTCTGTTTGTATATCTTATAAACTATTCTTATTCTCCATTCTAATCACTGTAGTATATATGTTATCACCATAGTTATCACTACTTACCACAATTCATCCCTGAGTTTTCCTACAAAGAGCTCAGGCATGGGGTGAAATAACACAAAGCTTTATGAAGCCATATAGCATGGGCCATCACAATTCTCAATGTTTTTTTCAGCTCTTAAAAAAAAAAAAAAAGTGGCGCACACCTGGAATCCCAGCTGCTAGGGAGGCTGAGATAGGAGGATCGAAAGTTGAAATCCAGCCTCAGCAACTCGAGGCTCTAAGCATCTCAGTGAGACCCTATCTCTAAATAAAATACACAATAGGGCTGGGGATGCGGCTCAGTGGTCAAGTGCCCCTGAATTCAGTCACCAGTACCAAAATAATAATAATAATAATGAGTTTAAAAGTGGGGAGGAAAGAGGGAAAATATATTGGGATAAGAGGGCTTTATTTAAACATTCTGACTCATTCCACCTCCCCACCTGGCACTATTTGTCTTCACCTGATAGTCATTTCCATTCTGCCTACTCCTGTCCTCTCATTACGATCACTTCTATTTGGCCTGTTCAATTATAATGCTCCTTTCAGTCTCTGCCAAAATTTCCCATTAAGGTTTTAACTGACAAGAAATTCAGGATTAATATGCAAATACAGTATCTAAGAGGCAGCTAGTAGAGACCTCTAGAAGAATAAATCATCCAAAACAGTGACTTAACAATAGTAAAAGTGATAGTGCAGTAATGCAGAGAGCTTAGAAAACTGGATGGGTCGTATGGGAGAAAAACAGTCCTATCACCTAGCACATCATACTTTTTTAAAAAGCCTATTAATCTAGAACATCATCTTTTAAAAATAGCCCATTAACCTAGAATATAACATAAAAGTTCTACACCATTCTTATCCTTCATTCTATTCACTGTAGTATACATGTTATCACCATATTTTATGGTGATAATATTTCGAATATAATCTCAAATTTATCTTCTAAATTTCATTGATTCCATAATATCCCATCTGGGGAAAAGTTTACTTAATGCTTTTTTAATATAAAAAGAATCAGAATCAGTAGCTATAAATTGTTATCTGTTAATTTTAAAACAATAATAAATATCTTCCCAAGCCGAACTCGGTGGCACACACCTGTAATCCCAGCGGCTAGGGAGGCTGAGACAGGAGGATCTTGAGTTCAAAGCCAACCTCGGCAAAAGCGAGGTTCTAAGCAACTAAGTGAGATCCTGTCTCTAAATAAAATACAAAACAGGGCTGGGGATGTGGCTCAGAGATTGAGTGCCTCTGAGTTCAATTCCAGGTACCCACCTCCCCCAAAAAATTCCTCCAAAAGTGTGAATAGCTACTTGCAGGAACTATAGCTTCTGATAAGCAAAAACTATAACTTCTGATATGAAGCTCTATCAGAGAACAAGGCTGCCAAAGTGCCTGTCCTCATGGAGATTCTATTTAAGAGGAGTCAAACACTGAACAAATAAATAGGGAAATGTCAGTGATTGATGAAAACTATGGCAAACATAAAACAGTGTGGCCCAATGGAGACTGGCTGGGAGCTGCTGAGATGAATGGAGTGCAAGGGTCTATCTGATGATATTTTTAATGAAAAATCTGAGCAGCAAGATGGAGTCAGCACACAATGGGGGAAATTCTGCAGAGGCCCTAGGGCACCATCTTGGCTTTTAGGCAGCTTCATCCTACTGCCTGTAAGATTAACCCTGGAAGACATGGTCTACAAATAAATTCTCACCGAACAATCCAGAATGAGACAAATAAATAATTTTAGAAGACAGCCAGCTATAGTATGTACCAACAGGAAATAGATTGTATCCTAAAATATACTAAATAAATTGTATCCTATAATATACTAAAAATATTTGGACTAAGAGTATGATCTCTTATGATTGATTTAACATATTTCTATTCATCCTTATTTCAGAAAGGATTGAATGCATTTTTCAAAGAAACATAAATTACATTCAAACAGCATAAATAAAAAGTGGAATGAAGTATAGTAGTATATTCATATACGTACATAAGAAAGTTAGATCAGATTAATTCCACTGCTCTCTCCTTATCCCATTCACCCACCCTCCCCTTAATCCCCCTTCCTCCACACCATTGATCTTTCTTCTATTTTACCCCTCCCACCCATTTTGTATTAGCTTCTGCACATCAGACAGAACATTCAATCTTAGACTTTTTGGGGACTGGCTTATTTCACTTAGCAAGATAGTCTCCAGTTCCGTCCACTTACTAGCAAATGCCATAATGTCATTCTTCTTTGTGGCTGAGTAATTTCTGACATTATAAAATGATGCAGTAGTCATCCTAAGTGCTTGCTATCTAATATAATGAACATGTCCCTCCTTAACATTCTTCAATGAACAAAACAGCTTCTTCAGTCATGCCACTCAACTTAATGAAAGTAATTCAGTCAGTGGGCTAGCCTTACACAAAAGTGTATCCAGGTCATTGTTCAAGTAACTTTATCCAAAAATATCTCTTCTTTTGCTAATTTCGAAGTTAATAACATAAATCTAACAAATTCTTCTCTGAGTATTATTTCTTTAAACCTGAACTACTGGTAAGTCTCATGATGCTGACCTGTGCCTTGTCTTCCCTGCCACTCTGCGGGAATGGAACATTGCCAAGTGTACACAGATCTCAATGTCATTGCTGACTGTTATGTGAGGGTGAGAGTTAAAGCATTTCTGTGAAAGTTCCATGAAACTGTGGAAAGGCTTAGAACTTGAACAAAGTATAGTATTTGAGATCTGTGTAAACTTAGTAGTATTGTTTATCATACCATTGCTCTAATGCGAAGAGGAAAAACGCCAGAGAATGTTCAATGAATATTTTTATACACTTATTTATTTATTTGTTTGTTTGTTTTATTATTATTTTTTTATGTGGTGTTGAGGATTAAACCCAGTGCCTCACATGTGCTAGTCAAGCACTCTACTACCAGGCCACAACTCCAGTCCCTCAATAAATATTTTTGATCAGAACAGAATTATATTTTGTGCCTAGTAAACTTAGCTGGTTTTAATGGCTATTTCATATAATACTAAGATGCTGTTACATCTTTCATTAAAAATTAACAAGAAAAAAAATGACCAAAACAATAATCAGGTTTTCTAGAGAGAATTCATAGACATAAAAGAATTAAATTAAAGACCATGTCTCAAAACCACAGTTACAATAAATCTTATACCATGAAGTTCACTTTACACACACAGGCATATTGTTTTAATGTACAGACAAATCAAATGTCTTCTCAATGCAATATTGCTTGTCACTATGAATTTAGGATCAATGTGCTCTAACAGTGAAATAACAGGAGTATGCACTTCTTCCTGCTGCAGGCTATTGTTTAAAAGAAAGCTTGTCTGTCTTTTCTACATCAAGAACAACATTTTTTAATTTAGTTTAATTTATTTATTTATTTTTGGTTCCAAGGATTGAACCCAGGGGCACTTAATCACTGAGCCACATCCCCAGGCCATTTTGATATTTTATGTAGAGACAAGGTCTGCTGGGTTGCTTAGGGCCTTGCTAAATTGCTGATGCTGGCTTTGAACTCTCAATCCTCTTGCCTCAGCCTCCTAAACCACTGGGATTACAGGAGCCCAGCCAGCAACAACTCTTAACCCAAAACTATCAAAATGTTTCCTGTAGAACACTACCTATGCCTAGATATTTTTAATAACCCATTTTAGATGTTTTATTATTGCTAATAACTTCTAGAAACAAAGCAACAATAACTGAAAGTGCTTTATTTAGTGAAACTTCCTTTTAACTTACCCAATTTTATATACTTGATTTCATGGCCAAAAATTTCTTAACTAATCACTGAATCGGAATTTCAACTATGAATTTCTTACTTCTAGTCTTATAATGATTTAATGTATTGATGAGTCTGAAAATTTGACCAGTATATAAATGGAAAACCATGATAGACTTTTGTAAAATTGTCAGAATATAATATAGTTTGAGAGCATCAAGTGTACCAGTATTCTCTAAATACACATGAGTTTTTGAGGACAGGAAGGGATTTATTCATGTTTGTATTTCTTAATACATAATGGATCAAACAAACAAAAATATGTACCAAAGGATACACACAAAGTTCCAAATATCATGCACTGAAGATTTTAATAACTGTTGAAAAGTTAACCACAAACTTTTTTTCAATAGCTGTGGAAAAGTTAACCATGAACTGAATTAATTTGCAAGAAAGTAAAATCTCCTACAAACTACTAAGAATATTTTCAAGCTCCTAGTGGCAAATGATTATTCTAACACAAACCATGTACTTCAGGTTTGATAGGTTGATCCTAAGTTTTTCACTCAAAAATGCATTTGACAACTTTTTAGTAGGATCCCTACCATGTACCAGACACTTTCTGTGCATGAAGATACAAACAGCTAAAAAGACTAAGAAAATAACACTCTTTTTTTAGAGAGAGATAGAGAGAGAGAGAGAGAGAGAGAGAGAGAGAGAGAGAGAGAGAAGAGAGAATTTTTAAATATTTATTAGTTTTTGGCAGACACAACATCTTTATTTGTATGTGGTGCTGAGGATCGAACCCAGCGCCGAGGGCATGCCAGGCGAGAGCGCTACTGCTTGAGCCAAATCCGCAGCCCAAGAAAATATAATTCTTTAAGGAGTTTATATTCTAGTAAGAATAAATGAAACATAAACTGAAGTCAAAGGAAAAAAATCCAATGGGATCATATGAGATGATGATAAGGGGTATGAAGGAAAGCAAAGGCAATTACACTACAGAAAGTGACAGAACAGTTGGGGTTGTGTATGCCATTTTAATGAAGGGTGATCCACGCTGCCTCTCTAATACAATAAGAGATATTCTAGATTGTTCTTTAATTTTATGGCATGCTTTTGAATTTTAATTTTGCAGGGAATACTGTCACTTTGGTGATGCAGTAGCATCACCAAAACTTCCTCTGCCCCCACTAGGGGGTACACACACACACACACACACACACACACACACATATATACTCTGCTAACCTAGAACCCAGTGCTGCTCTTCTGCACACCATTGCCAAGATACTTTCTCAGAAGTATCAGTTCCAGAGGTAAAGGAATAGAGGCACACTCCAAAGGCCAACATTCAAAAGCCTCTCTCCACCTGATTGTCACTGGGCCATTAATATTGCTGGAAAAAAGAAGCAACAGCATCTAATGTGATGACAGCCAAAATGTATTGGGTATCCACCAAGTGCCAGGCACTGAACTTCGTTCTTTAGGTTTTTTTTCATCTCATATATTTCTCATAATATCCCTTTTCATATTATTTTATTGGTTCAGACAGCAATATTCACAGGGTTAAATAACTTGCTCAGGGTCAAGCGGATAGCAAAGCCTCGGTTATCTCCAAAGGTCAGCTGCCTCTGCATTGCTCTCATTCATATTCATATTCTTCTCTCTCTCTCTCTCTCTCTCTCTCTCTCTCTCTCTCTCTCTCTCTCTTTTTCTCTAACACACACACACACACAAACACACACCCACACGTCAGGCAACTTCCTATTAAATACAAATGCACTAGAGGAGGGTTGTGCATTACACCTTGCACTTTGGTATGAATTAATTTATCATTCTCGTAACTAGTATGACGTATCATGTACAGCCAGAGGAATGAGAAGTTGTGCTCCATTTGTGTACAATGTGTCAAAATGCATTCTGCTGTCATGTATTTACAAATTAGAACAATTTTTTTAAAAAAATTTATTGTCTTCTTTCTTAAAAGCAAATATTAAAATAGAAAAAAAGATGGCTATGAACTCATTAGGTAGCTACAGGCATAATTAAAAGTTTTTCACTGTACATAAAGGTAAATTAATGGGGTGTAGGATACTTTCTTAAAGATCATAAAATTTAAAAAAAATCAAGATGCTGTTTGCCAACTAGTTTCATTGTTGATGTTTTTTTTTTCTTCTGTAGAAGGAAAAAACACACGTCAATGGTTTGTGTACTTCAATAGACATCTGCTGAATCTCTGCTTTACAGTTCATGCTCCACTAGAAACCAGAGCAGATGCAAAATAAAACACAAAACACTTGTTTCTCACCCTCAAGAACCTAAGATCCACTGTGAGATAGGACGTGAACAAACACTTTTGTCAGTATATACCTGGTTAACACAAAACCTTGCCTGCAGAGGAGCCTTATTATATCTGGATGGATGAGAAAGAAGTACAGGAAGCAGGTGTACATATTGAACCAGTGTCACCCACTCAACCCTGGTAGACAATCAAGTAATGAGATAGTGCCACCATGCTTCAAAACCCAAGACCTTTCCCATCATTTTATTCCAAAATAAAAATTATTGGAAATAATAAATTGTCTAGAAGGGTACCATGATTATTGAATCTATTATCCTTTCTAATGACACTGGGTATAAAATTTTCAAAATAAAATATGTTCTATTGAATCGGACTGTACTTTACTGGATAAAATATTTGCTTTTCTAATTAATCTCTACCTTTGTTTTTATTGAGAAATATAAATGTACTGTATGAATATTTTAAATATTGAAATAATTTAGGGTACAAAGTAAATGTCACCCTTTGACTAATCCTTTCTTTCTCTTCCAATCACTTAATATAAATTTCCCAAACTACACACACAGAGACACACACATATGCTACACACACTTATACACACACAATACATACTCTATTCCATTTCTATTCTAATACCTACACAAAATTTTATTTGAAAAGTTCAGATAGCTGAGACACAAAAATATATAAATAATAACAAATATGTATTTTTCCATCACTCATAAAACCCTGGAATGTATTAGGAAAGTAGTTAAAACTCCCACTCCCACCATATTATTTGAAGACATTCAACTTTCCTAATTTTGCATTATGATTATCATGCATTTATTTATATTTTATTATATATGTGTCTATCCCTGTTTGTGGAGGTAGGGAAATCTCAGAAATTAATTCTTCATCAAGGTTCAAGGCTAAGTCCTCTATCCCTTACATAGCCATTTAGATATCTACTTCAATATATTTTAAGAAACACAAATATCTATGACTCATTCACTAAAATATATATTATAAACACCATTCCATGTCAGCATATATAGTCTTGTA
This sequence comes from Callospermophilus lateralis, assembly GCF_048772815.1. Lineage (NCBI taxonomy): Eukaryota > Metazoa > Chordata > Mammalia > Rodentia > Sciuridae > Callospermophilus > Callospermophilus lateralis. The sequence goes on from NC_135320.1 coordinate 22,631,829, forward strand.
TATATATATCCATCTGATTCTTTTTAACAGTTGTAGTTGTTCAAAATATGATTTAACAATAATTCAACTGTTTTACCACCTGTAAGCATTTACATTGCTCATAACTTTTGACCTTTTCATACAATACATGATTAATGATCTAGTAGTTTTTGCATATATGCAGATATTTCTATAGAATACAAATCTACAAATGAAATTCCTGGCTCAGAGTGTTCCTTTTAATTTTGATAAATTTTAACAAATGTCCAACACAGAAGTTTCAATCAGTGATACTGAGGCAACTACACTTCCATATTGAAATAAATAATATATCCTACTTCAAATAAGTAATTCAAAAGTGATTGATTGATTTAGTAATTTTAATTATTAGTACAATACTGCACAAATATTTTAATGGACAGATGGGATGGGGGATAGCAAGAGATGTTATGCAGGGAGGTTTAACTTCAGCAGTGATTGTTAAATTTTATCAGGTATTGTGGTCAAAGAATGTGGCCAGTAGGTCTTCTAAATTAGTGAAATTACTGTTAGTTGCGGCTCAAATTATGAGAATTTTTTCTATATGCTATAAGTGTATTTTTTAAAAGTACAAATTTATTTGATAGTGACTATCTTTCTGTATCCTGACATACCATCACACATATACATACAGACATATATGCTCACAAAAGTATATATACATAGACCCACTTATATGTGCATATGTAAGTATACATTTATATGTGTGTGTGCATATATGTGTATGTATAATCAAGTCTCTTACTGGGTTATTTAATCCCTTTATATATAAATTATTTATTCTATTAATTTGATATGTGCAATTCTAAAAAGAACATTTGAAATTTGACTACTATGACAATTCATTCTTTATTGGATTCCTAATTTCATGTAATTATTATCAAGTTATTAGTTGGTTATTCAGTTCCTCCAGTACTTTTGTTACCAATTTAATACATGTACTCTAAACAAAATATTTTAAATATGCCTGCTATGAATGCCCTTCCTTCCTTCCTTTCTTTCTTTTCTTCCTACTTTTCACAGATGTACCTTAAAAGTTTAGGAAGTATATTATCATGGAATACAAATATTTCTACCTCTATCTAACTCGACTGATGTACCTCACTTTGAATCCTATTGTATCACAATTAGAAACACAGTATCAACTTCCTGATGAGTATTTTATTGGTACATATTTTTCCCATCTTCCTCTGTGTCACCATTCTGTAGCCTTTCATTCCTGTTGTGTCTCTTTCACAGATTATAGGAAGATTTTTCATCTCACCTGAAAATCTAGTTTGATAAGAATAATTCCACTATGTCTAGACTTGTTGCTGATATCTCCTTTTATATTTTACATTTTTCATGCTCGCATATGGTACCACCAACATGCTGTTCTTAACTTTTGCTACATTAAATATCACTGACTATTTCTTATATTTCTCATTACACAGATTTAAATACCTTTCCATCAATATCACAGATTAGTACCCATGTTATTCCCCCCAAAATAATTACAAAATATCTGATATATCATTTTTATCTTCTCAGATTTTTCATCTCTTTATCTCAGCTATCCATAAATAGAAATCATTTTACCTTCCAATTAATCAATTCTCTAACTTGCTTTGATCTTTCTATTAGGCCATCTGCCTAATTATGTAGATTCCTTAGAAAACTTGGAATGGAACCACCATTTGACCCAGTTATCCCACTCCTCAGTCTATACCCAAAGGACTTAAAATCATCATACTATAGTGACTCAGGCACATCAAAGTTTATAGCAGCTCAATTCACAATAACTAAATTATGGGACCAACCTAGGTGCCCTTCAACAGATGAATGAACTAAAAAATGTTGTATATATATACAATAGAATACTACTCAGCTATAGAGAGAAATTATGGTATCTGCTGGTAAATGGATGGAACTGGAGACTATCATGCTAAGTAAATAAATCAATCCTCAAAAACCAAAGACTGAATTTTTTTCTGATACATGGATGATAACACTCAATAAGGGGTGGGGGAGGGAAGAGTAGAAGTGCACTGAATTAAAGAGGAATGAAGGGGAACGGGGGGTGGGGGTGGGGGTGAGAATAGGAAAGACAATAGAATGAATCACATGTAACTTTCCCTATGTTCATATGTGTACACATGACCAGTGTAACTCCACATAATGTACAGCCACAAGAATAGGAAGTTATGCTCCTTGTATATATGATATGTCAAAATATACTCTACCATCCTGTATATCTAAAAAGAATAAATGTAAAATAAATTTTAAAAATTTAAGAAATTATGTTTCAAGGCTAAGAACAGTTTTATTAAAATTTTTATTTAAAAATAATTGTAGACTCATTTACAGTTACAAGAAAGAATACAAAGAAATCCCCATTTATGGAAACACTGTTCTGCCACTGCAGAATCACACCACCACCAAACACCAATGTTGACACCAGCGAGTCAAGGACCTGGCCAGCACCACTTGAATCCCTCACGTTTAAAGTTATTTCCACCTCCTTTCCTCTTCCCCCTACCTCACCCTTGACACTTGGAAATCACAAATCTATTCTCGGTTTTCATAATCTTGTTACTACTGCAGAAATGGAATCACGTAACATGTAAACTTCAGAATTCTTTTTTTCACTCAGTGGGGAATTTGTCCAGGTAATGTGTGCATTGATAATCCATGTTTATTGAACAGTATTGTATTATACATGCACACACCATGTTTAGCCATTCATGTAGTAATTCACCTGTTTCCTATTTGGGGCTATTAGAATGAAGGTACAAAACTGTTTTCCACAGTGGTTGTGCAGTTCTGTGTTCCTGCCGTCAGCATGTGGAAGTCCCACTTGCTCCACATCTTTACCAGAACTTACCAGGGTCAGTCTAACTTCAGACATTCCAGTGAGTGAGGAGGAGTTTTAGTCTGCATTTTTTAATGATGATGAGCAGCTACTCCTGCATGTGTTCTGTCACCTACGGGCATCATCTTATGGAAAGTGTTCGATAATTTTTCCTACTTTTTAATTAGGACTTTTTATCATCCAAGAATTGTATTATAGGTACAAGTCCTTTTTCAGATGTACATTGTCCCAGTGTATTTTCTTAAAAGTGCCTTTGGAAGAAAAAATGTTGAATTTTGAATAAGTCTACTTTCATGATTCTTTTATTTATAATTAATATATTTGTGTCAGATTTAAGTGATATTTGCCAAATTCAAAGTCACCAGAATCATCTCCTACATTCTCTTTTAGAAGTACAAATTTTTACATTTAGGTGTATAATCCATTTCAAGTTCATTTCTGTATGTTTAGGTAGAGATTAAAGTTATTTTTTTTGACATACATTTATTCAATTGTTTCACACCATTTGTTTCAATGATTCAACAAATTCCCTTCAAGTGACCATGGGCTCCATTTTTAGACTGGTCCATACATCACTCTTTCTTTGCACCAATACTGCACTGTCTTTATTCTTACAGTCATTTTAATGAGAGCTGAAGCCAAATAGGATATGGGATTCCAAATGTTAAAAGTATTAAGTCTCCCAATCCATAAATAAGAATATCCCTCTTGATTTATTTAGGCCTCTTTAAATCTTTCTCAAGTATGTTTTATAGTTTTCAGGATAGAGATCTTATATGTTATCTAAAATATAAATTCCTATATATTATTATTATTATTATTATTATTATTAATACTGGGGATTGAACTCAGGGGCACTCAACCACATGCCCAGCCTTGTTTTGTATTCTATTTAGAGACAGGGTCTCATTGAATTGCTTAGTACCTTGCTTTTGCTAAGGCTGGCTTTGAACTCTCAATCCTCCTGCCTCAGCCTCCCAAGCTGCTGGGATTACAGGCATACAGCACCGTGACGTGTATTAATTTTAATACCATTATAAATGGTACTTTTTCTGTTTTAATTTCATTGCCATTTGAAAACAACTTGTATTTAAAATCTTAATAAATTAACGTTTTACTTAACTTACAGTTCCTGTAAAAGAATCAGCTTCTAAATTATTTTTTATTGATTCTCTGAAATTTTCTACATGGACTTAAAACTGTTAAACTGTTAGGATGCCCATTCTGCCTAACAGCATCTATAGACTCATTATAACCCCATGAAAATCCCAGCAGTTATTTTTGTATAAATACTGAAAAACTGATTTGGAATTTTATATAGAAATGCATAGGGCTTAAAATGTATTTTTAAAATATCTTAAAACTAAAAAACAAGAATACAAATAACTAAATAAATATAGGGAAATATTTGCTCAGATGCTTCTTCAAAGATACATTGAAGGCAAATAATCTCATGAAAAGATAACCAGTGGTATTAATCATGAGGTAAACATAAATTATTAAAATATAATTTTATAATGATATTTATATATAATATTTATACATTAAATTATATTTTAATAATTTAAATTTTAATAGTTTTGCAAATTATTAAAGTATAATCATTAAAATAATAATGAGATATCTCATATGACCATTATTAAATTTATCTGGCATGTCAAGTTTTGATGATAATGGAAAAACTAAAATTCTTCTACAGTGTTCACAGAAATGTAAAATTGTACACATACTTTTCCAACCTAGTGCACACGTTTCTTAAAATTTTTAACATGTTTCTGCCATCTGATCCATTCAACATACTACATTTACCCAAGAAAAATGAGAACATATATCCATACAATATATGACTCAGCAATAAAAATAATAAACTATTGATACATGCTGCAACACAGATGAATAACACCAAAGTAATTGTTAAGATGTTGCCACCACCACCACCACCCCTTTAAAAAAGAGTACTAGGTGTAGGATTCTATTTACACAAAACTCTAGAAAATGAAAAAAACATCCATAGTGACATAAAGGACATTAGTAGTTGTTTAGGGATGTGGACAGAGTGAGGAGGGGTTGGAGGAATTACAAAGGGGCATTTTAGACAACAGAAGAAGGAAGGGCAAATTGGGAAGGGTCCAACTGTGTCGTAGCATTTAATATACCTTCTGGAAAAGTCTAAGCAGTATTTCTCCTACATGTTATTTGACTGTGTCCCCCTTTAAGTCGGGAGTTGCTAATGGGATTGTGGTAAGAGGTGCAGCCTCTAAAAGGGTGATTGGGTTACAAGGGTTGCTCTCTCATTAATGGGATTAGTTTATTTAAAAAGAGGTTTCAGGCAGCCTATGGACAGTCTGCCATACTACCTTCTGCCACGTAAGGACACACAAGAGAGAAGAAGCCTCTCACCAAACCAAATGCCAGCACCTTTATCTTGGACCTCCCAGACTCTAGAACTGTGAGAAATGAATTTATATTCCTATAAATTATTTTATCAATAACTTCCATATACAAACATTGATAAAATTCCAAACTGAATTTTACATAATTTACTATTTAAAAAACCCAAAGGATGAACTATTTTGTAAATACTCATTTCCTGGATACAGTTTTTTTATTATTTTAAATATTTTTATTTTGAAATAATTTAAAATTTGTAGAAAAGTTACATGAATACTACAAAGAATTCCATGTGTCCTTCACCTAAAGATCCCATTTCATTTTATTAACTTTCCCAATAATGCCCTTCAGAGTAGCAGTCAAAAAATTTAGAATCCTATTTTGCATTTGTCTTGTATCCTCAGACTGAGGCCTCCCTTCATCTTCACCAACTTAACATTTTTGAAGATGTTAGGAAATTACTTTGTAGAATTTCCTCATTAGATTTATTAGCTATTTTCTAATTAGTCAATTGGAATCATATGTGATTGGCAGGAATATTGCAATGCTATGTGTACTTTTAATTGCATCCAGTGTAGGGCATACAATATTAGTTTGTCCCATCACCTGAGCAAAGTGGCATCTTCCAGGTCTCTTTGCTGTAAGGTTACTTTTTCCCTATGAAATCAACAAGTATTTTGTAGGAAGATAATTAGACAGTATGGAATATCTTATGTTCATCCTATTTTCACCCATTGGTTTTAGCATCAATATTTCTTGCCTGAATTATCTTCCATATGGTTTTCAAGTAATGATTCTCTAATTCCATTATCCCTCTGCTTTTATTAGCTGACATTATAAGGTAAAACTTTCTCTTCTCTCCAGGGATTGAAAACATTCTGTTTTCCATTATAACCTAGTAAAAGAGAAACACCCTTTTTGCAAGGCAGCCTGTTACTATCATTCTTTATTTTGATCCTCAAGCTGTCTTAGGGTTAGGAGCCTCTTCAAGTTGGCTTCTGAGTCCTTTTGACACATCCCTATCATTCTTTACTTCCTGACATAAGATGTTCCAGGTTCATTCATCTTATATTTTCTCAGCCCCAAACCAAGAATCAAGATGCTCCAGTTGGTTCTACTAGTGGAGAATGGTATTTAGAAGCCAAAATCTGATACTAGGTGTGCTCATTACTATTAAGGTGTGACTATTCCCATTGCCAGGAAAGACAAAGCAGAGAAATAAATGCAGATGCAAGCACTTCAGCATATGAGAATATCTACAAATATATTTCTATTATATCTACACCTAATTACATTATTGAAAGGCATAAAATCACACCAATAACTCCAATTTCAATCCAGTTCAATTTCATTCTCTTATCCCCTTTTAATCTTTGTGACTGCTATCACTAATACTGACTTACATGATTTTCAACATATTTACTTATTTTCTCAATGCCCTGGCTTCAGTTCATTTATCACAACTCTCTTGGCCCTGCCAGGCCATTGTCCCACTCAGCCCCCTTCTTTAATCTTGCCCTAACACTCTTAGGCCAACTGCCCCAACTTAGCTGTTCTCTTTGCATGGCTCTGTCTAATGGCTCATTAATTTAATTAAGGAAAGAAAGAAGGGAGGAAGATTCATATTTCCACTGATCACATTCTTTTAGAAAAGACCCCAAAACAATTTGTTTTCAGATATATTGATGCCACTTTTGGTATGCTTCTCTTTTATTATTTTTAAAGTGATTTATTTTTTTGTATTAAACATTTAGTTGTTTTATTTCTTTATAAACTGTTCAAAAATAAAATATACTATGGCAGAAATGAAAGAAAATTTATTTTAAGGTTATTTTGAAGTAAATGCATGATAATGTTTAATTTTAAGCAAAATTTTATTAAGAACGGCTTTGTCTGCAGCTCCTCCAAATGCTCTGGGATTACAAAAATGAGTGCAAATTTATATAGAGAAAAAGTTTTTACAACTTCAGGCTTTGGGACTGACACCCTAACAGAGATTTCACCAAAGATATTTACAAACCATTAAGTTGAGCACATTACGAGTTTGAAGCTTTTAATTTTATCATTTCTCCTATGAGAGCATTTTCCTATTTATTAAAATGTCATTTTTATATTTCTAAAGGCTGAGTTTCACCTTCCGCCCTAAGTGAGTAACTACTATCCTTCTTATACTCCTCGCCACTGCCCTCCCTACTACAGCCATAAATCTGACCAAAATCAATGCAGTACTTGTTTTCAGGCATTGAGCAACAGCCAGCCCAGGACTGTGATCCCTAGGAGAACTGAAGCAATGTCCTCAGATCCCACAAACTCTCTGATGAGGGAGGGGGCATTTTTCACACTGTTATTCAGGGAGGTGAACAAAGGAAAGTGATGGGCTTGGGAAAGGGGGAAGCAGAATGGAATCGGGGTTGCCAATGTGACAGGTACCAGACAAGAGTGAGCTGTGCAGCAGCCAAGGGTATCAGGAGGCAGGCTGAGGGATGCTCAGGAGTCCTCCTTCCGACCTGCATGCCAGCCAGTTCATGTGCAGTTAGCCCACGTGAACTCGGAACTAACAAAGATGATGACAAAACTGTGCCATTGGCAGACCACTTTTGGAGAAATGCGGAGGGTTTGGCTTGCCATGTCTTCAATATAAAGAGACTTGAGAATTCTCTGGAAGTTTTATAAAGACTCCAATTATTCTTCTTTTTAATAGTTTAGGATTTCATACTCTTGTGAGTGTGATCAATCCTGAACCAAAGTATATGATTTTCTTGCACACCCATCAAACCATAATCTTGAAGTAATTAGTGTATTTATCTAAGAGGAATGGGAAAAACTAAAATTGTATACCACTTTAAAGTAAGGCATTATGATGTTCCAAATCATATAATCTCTCAGGAATTAAGTCAAACTGCTTACAATACAAGCAAACTACTGTAATCAACTAAGTGGCTATAGGCCAGATAATTATTCAACTTCAGAATTTCTGACTGACAATTTCTTTGACTACTAACTAGCCAGCCTCAGGTTTTAGACAAGTTTCGTATTTACACTATGCATCTTGCTCATGTATGTTACAAAAATACTGTATTTTGGTCAGACCCGAACCATTTTACACCTGCCTGTTATCTAAGGAAACAAATTAAGTAGGACTAGAGTTCTATCTTATTTCAGCAAAGTCAAGCATTCCTTATAGACTTATTCCCAAGGTGTTCCCTGCTTGCCTGCCCCAATAAAGCCAGTAAGACCAGTAAAATTATCATACTTTACAAAAATTTCAAAGAGTTTGTGGAATGCAATTTTCACCTTACATATTTTTATTGAATTAAAACATCATTAATGAGCACTCTCAATTATTTTTTAAGATGAACACAATATCATTCATTTTATTTATTTTTATGTGGTGCTGAGGATTGAACCTAGGGCATCACATGTGTAAGGCAAGCGCTCTACCACTGAGCTATAACCCCAGCCCTCTCAATGATTTTTAGGCATGGTTTTTAATGCCTCCAAACATCTTTGATGGGGAGAGATATGAACTAAAGTCGAATTCCATACATTTGACTTTAGGATGAACTCAACTACTGTGTATAACTATAAAGCTCTAATAAAAAATATCATACTAAAAAAATCTTTGATCACATTCAAAGGTAGTATAAATTTATGCTCCTAAAATCACTTGAAAACAAAATTAATTTCAATTCAAGTCATTTTTGGAACACCATATTGCATTCAACACTATTACAAGCTTCTCAAATGATTAAGATATTAGAAATACACTAAGAAACTAAGTAACCAAACTAAGCCAATAAACCTTATAGGTTAAAAAAAATTAAGTTATTTTAAATACAGTATGAAGGTTATCTTTATTATTGTTTTAATAGTCTTCATACATTCTCTTTAAAGTGTCTCACTCCAAAAATTTTTCTTAAAACATTCCTAACTTATAAAATCCACAAGGGGACATACTATCAGATACTGCATATTTTCAAAACTATGAAGGAAGTCTGTGTCATCAGCTACAGTTCCTCAATACTACAAATAACAACAACAAAGTACAGGTGATAAAATTAGGAAGTGCTTAATTCAATTTGTGATTGGCCAAAGGAGATTTTAGCTTCTGTCACTGTCTCCTCAAATGTGCCTCTGGAATTAAAATTGTAATAATCATTTGTGCTGCTTCTTAGTAAACTCAGATTCTTAGGCACCTCCTCTGACCTACTGAATCAGTTATGGAACCAATGAGTGAGATCCTGGGAATTTTGACAATAGTGTTAGACCAACAATGTGCCCTTCATGGGTGGTATCTCTTTACCAGTTTTCTAGCATGAAGGAAAATTGTCTACAAGTTAGTGAGATGTTCAGATTTTTCAGCGTGTAATTCTATTCTCAAAACCAAGCTATCATGATGAAAACTGTTGCCTGAGGATCTGTGTCCCAACCTGCTTTTAGTAGAATAGAACTTGTGCATTTTCCCCTTCAATTATATAAAGTGCACATCAACCCTTAAAAATTAACTACTCATCACTGCAATCCATGCTAATGGGTTCCAAGCTTATGTAATATGTATTCAATAAAATACAAAGCATGTTTTTTTTTTTTTTGATGAGGAGAACTAAAGCTTTTATGAGACACTTTTGATAGCATTTAAAACTATTCAGTGCAGAATTAACTGGTGAGTATTTAAAAGAGGGAGCACTGGGTAAATATCAAATTGGGCTTATTTCATAATTATGTAAAAAGTTTACCTATATTCCAAATTCTATTTTTGTTACTTGGAAAGAATCTTGGGAATTTTTAAATAAGTTAAATGAGAACAGAATCTATTAAAAACAATTCACTTATTTTTCCATCACTAATTGTGCTTTATATTCTAGGAAAGCAGCCAGCAAATAGACACTCTAAATGTATTTGTGATTATTTTAGCTCAGTTAATATACTATTGCAAAGGGTTGTTATGTTTTGCTTCTACCTTTTTTGTTCTTGCTATATGGGATTTATGGACTGTCAATAATCACTAAGGACAAAAAAAAATTCTATTAGTTTCAGAAAGTCTATTTTGCTACCCCTTTTAACAGAAAGACTTCCTTTGCTAATGCTTTTGTCAGAAACAAAAATTGTAGGGCTTGGTGACCCCTTTCAGAAAGCTTCTGTTGAAACAATGATCGTATCTTTGGAGACACTACAACATTAACTTAAAGTTGGGAGGAAAACTTCAGAGATCTTGCAAACCTTGCAAACCTTGGTTATTTAAAATCAATCCTCAAAATAAATAAATAAAATGAAATAACATCGATCCTTCTCAGGGAAAAGACCTATTTGACCACATCAGTGCCCTCCTCTCCATTTTTGTGCGCGGGGCATTAATTCGCACCCCCCCCCACACACACACACCCTTTTTAATTTTTTTTTTTTTCCTCTCTCTCTACAGATCTCTTTCCTTTCTCTTTAGTCCCAGAAAAACTGATCCATTTTCTGCTACCTCCAGTGCACCCTCTTCCCCACCTGCGATTCTGTCTGGCTCAGTCACTGAGGCACACCACCACCCTTTAATGGTTACAGCTGTTTCTGGGGTGGGGGCCACCGGGGACACCCTGTCCCTCCTAGTATCTCTCCACCCTGAATGCCCCAGCTGAATAGCTGAACCAAGATGGGAGGGGAAGGAACCATTGGCGTCTCTCCCCATGGGCCTCAGCACCTGCCCATCTACCTGCCCCACACGCCCCACCCCTTCCCAGCGCCTGGCAACCAGGGAGACGCTGTGCTGATGCTAGGTTTGTCTCCGTTCTCATTTTTTTTTCGTCCTCCCGCTCTTTTTTTCTCCCACTGTGTTTTTTGTCATTGATTTTTTGATGGCGAAAGAAAACAGCTCAGAGCTATAGTTGTTTCCCATAAATAAGCGAGGGCTTTTCCCAAAACCTTTCTCCGTGTCTTTCTCCCCCTAACGCAGGTAGACTGCAATGCAAAGGGCTCCTCTTTCTGACAGTGATCGGTATCAGTCTCCAGTTTGCCAGATTTACTCAACAAACCCGCACCTACTGAAACCTATCCCTTGCCAGTTAAGCTTTCTTCCAGTTAACCATATTCCTTCCCACTGATATGCACCTCCTCCACCTTTTCGGGTTCCACTACCGCCCACATTTTTAAAAAGAAAAAAGAAAATCCAACAGGCAAGATAGTGTGAATTCCAGGAAGAAAGTGTGCCTGTGTAAGATAAGTCTGAGTGTGTGCATCTGTGCCTATCACCTCTCTCAATTTGTCCGGGTCCCACACACGTGGCCACCAGGCGCAGGACAAGTCAGGCAGATGCTGGGCGCTATCGAGCTTACCTGTCCGCGTCCAGGTAACTGGCGAAGTGCCCGCGGGGCTGCGTTCCAGGACACCTGGGCTGAGCAGAACTAGCCAGTGAACTGAGGCTACAGGGAGCCCTTTCCCGCGCGCGTTCTCCAACCCTCTTTCCCTTGGGGGGTATTCTGGTTGTTTCTACACCCCTTCCCCCCAAAGACAGCTGGACTACCCTCCTCCACATTGCCTTACCTCAAACAGAGGACCGATCTTGTTCTTCTCTAGGTAAGCCTGGATTCGGGTTTGCTGATGAGACGCCATGGACACGCTGAATCGGCCGCGGAGAGAAGACCGCGCGACTGTGCGTCTCCGTGGGGGACAACCCTCCTTTGCCCCGAAATGGGGCTGGGACAGGAGCTTAGGAGCCTCAGCAACCCTGGCGCGGCTGGTGCCACCCTCGGCGCGGGCGTGGGCAGCAGCCCCGGGAGAGGCGAGGTCGTGGGGCGCTGAGTGCCGGAAACCCGGGCGCTGTGCCGCCAACTCAGACAACTCCAAGGCGAGGGGAGAACTCATTCAGCGGGTTCTCTTCCTCACGCCCACCCGCGCGAATCTCCGCAGCGCCAGCGCCGAGGGGAAATTCGAGGCAGAGGCTCGTCTCTCCTCTGGGCGGCAGCAGCAGGAATCAGGGGGTGGGAGGCGGTAGCGGCGAGGCTGCTCCTCCCAGCGGGCGCCCAGGGGCGGCGAGCAGGAGTGTGCGTACGAGGGCGCGCGACTGTGTGCGCCCCTCTCCCAGGTTACAGGAACAAACAGCCCGGGCTTCTCCCAGAAGCTGGGCTCGCCCTACCAGCCGCTCCCTAGCGACAGCGCCTCTCAAAAAGCCAATGGTGAAGGTGCTTCTTTCAAAGTGCACATAAATCTGGTCCTTGTTGGCTACTCCTTGGCAGCTACAATTGCAGTTCGAAGGGGATTGTCCCCACTATCCTTTTGGGGGCCTCTCCCAGGCACCTGTGCTTTGCCTGTACTAACTCAGGGTCCAAGAAGGGCATAGAAGTGAGCAGGTGCGTGGGTCGAAGGGTTTGCCGCGAAAACGAAGTTGCTTTTCTTAAAATACAAGAAACAAAAACCTGGCTTGCCTGGAGCAAGTCAACGGGCGAATGCAAGATGAGAACCGGTTAAAAACTCCCCAAAGTGCTGACCCCAAAGGCTGGAAACAAAGCTGCTTCAGGCTCTGACAGGGCAAAAAAGATCAAAGCGAGCCAGCCCTCCCTTTCAAATCTATATCTCTAGCTACATCCCATATGCTACACTCTTTCCCTTAATAATGTTTGAATACATTGTGTCTCCTTAAATTTAGCCAGTACCTTTCTTATTATGCAGGAATTTCCGAGTTGAAGATCTACAGACAGCACAGGTTTCTTCACAGAGGTCTCTTTCTTGTGAAATAAAACACTGATGCTCCAGTGTCGATTTTCCTGGTTTCCTCACCATTATGCTTATTTGCTGCCAAAATCATAACACTTACATTAATAAATATGAATATTTATATTAATGGGAATCATTTTTCTTAGCAGACTACACTGGTATAGATTCTTTCTGTCTCCACTATTCTGGATTTCTGTGACTCATAATTTCTTTATTGGTGACCCACCTTTTCCTCTGTATTTTAAGTGATAGGTGACAAGATGCAATAGTGAAGATTAGAATAGAATATTTCAGAAAGTATTTTTAATGCCAATTAATAATTCAGATATAAGAAATCTGCCAGATGAACTAAGGAGCTTAACCCATCACTGATAACCTGAAATGGACATGATTTGAGATGAAGAAAATGTCCTAGCTGTTACTTTCACAATTGAACTTAGGTCATCTGCCAGAGAATTAATCAAATATCAGTGAGGTTTCCAGGTTTAAAACGTGCTTTCCACTGTGGTTCAAAGGTATACTTTGATTTTTTTTAAATATCCTCAGGAGTTATTAAATACAGAGTGACTACCAACACTTGTTTGTTATAAGAATAACATGATTGTTAATAACCATGGAGAATAACCATATGGAAAAACCATCTATGACCCAGCTTTAAAGTCAAGTAATTTTGATATAACTGGAAAATCAGTCTGCCATCCTTCTGAAAGCAGAGTCAGTCTCCTCTAGAAGACATAAGGAGGAGCATTCTTTACAAATAATTAATATAATTACCAAGTTTTCACCATGCTCAGAGCACGGCACAAAGGGTCTTGGATAGAATAGACAAAGCTTCATCTAGTAAAATGCCTATGTATTAAGGAGAGAATCATAAAGATACACATACCCATTTATGTATATTAAAACATGAACATCCCAAAATTACATATCTATAATTTCTGAAATATTTTCAAAGGCTTTCAAAGCCTACATCAAATGCCACCTCCTCCACAAAGCATTTTCCTGGTTCTTTACACTTATCCTTAAATCTGAGATCATTGCTATGGTATTTCTTGCTCTTCCTCTCCATGGCAGACAACATGTAAGAACTGAGAATTCAAAGGCAAAAGGCCTTGTCTTTCTCCTCAGGTGTTCAGTCTTCTTGGGACAATTGGTACCGCAGTCCGGCTGCAGCAAAATAACCCGGAGGTGACGAATAACTTGTGTAGATTGATACAGCAGGAGTAGGAGCCGTTTATTGTAGGACAGGAGGGTATATATACATTCCACACAGCTTATCTTAATTAACATAAACTAGATACATCAGTCAACCAATAAGGAATCTCCACACTTAATGGCTCGCTGGAGTTACTTCACAAACCACTGGCATTTTGCCAGGAGCCATCCAGACTCGTTTACAGACTCTAACATTTCTCTGGCAAAATGCCAGGCGCCATCCTGACTTGTTTACAGACTCTAACAAATTGGCATATATACAAATAATGGAGGCACTGTGCACATAGAGTTATGTAAAATATGCTGACTCTACTGATAAAGTAAAAGAGTTGTGCTTGCTGTCTTAAGGATTAACTCACAAACTAAGAACTAAGATGGGCAGTGAGATCCACTTGGGCAGAGCAAGAACACACTCAGGCTAGAACAAAGTCAGCCACCCTCTTCTAGACCACCCAACCCAGAAAATGGAGAGCAGAAGAAAGAAGAGATAATGATTAACAAGGAAACAGAAAAGCAAGGAGTAAGCAGAAGTTTGAATTTCATCCAGAGAAAATAATTGAGCTTCAGATTTTTTTTCAATCCTTTTTCACAGGGTAATTTGAGTTTTCCTAGATATGCCAAGTTTTTATAGGAGAATTATCCTTGGGAAGTGGGTGGTGAGCAAAAAGTGCGGGGTCAGGTATGGCAGCTTCTTTCAGCTGAGGGACTTATAAATCACATTACAGAAGTAGATATTTTCTGCAAAGCTACCTTTAGGTCTTATTTTCTAAATAAATTAATCAGTCTGGAAAGACTATTCTTCTTAGAACTGCCAGAAAGAAAGTACAGAGCAGGATCAAGATCATATGCTTTATATCCTAATCAATAATCATTTGGTTGTACAATTTGATTGTACTTTTCATAAAGAACCTGGTTTTTTATTTGCTTGTTTTGGTTTTGTTTGGTGGAGTTATTTGGTACCAGGGATTGAACACAGGGGCGCTTAACCACTGAGCTCCATCCCCAGCCCTTTTGATATTGTATTTTGAGATGGAATCTCTAAGTTTCTGAGGCTGGCTTTCAACTTGCAATCCTCTTGCTTCAGCCTCCTGAGCAGCTGGGTATACAGTTCGAGCAAAGTTTTTGAAGGAAGAGTAAAATTCTAAAGTTTTTCAGGTTTTTTGTTTTTGTTTTGGTGGATTAAGGATGGGGATAAAATATCAGGCTTTGGCATTAAAAATATCATGTGCAAAGGTACAGAGGTACACAAGGGTTGATGGTGGAGGAGCAACAGGTATATATGGTGAAGGAGCATCATGTGAGGTTAAAAACCAAACAGAATTCAGTTTTTTGAAGTCTTAATCACCTTAAGAAATGATTTACATCTCATGGATGATTAGAAGGGACAACTTGGATTACAGAATCCATAAGAAATGCTGTTACCAGCATTAAGAATGGGAGTGTGAGAATGGAGAAAATGGGATGTGTTCAACATGTATTGTATTTAAGGATTAATCTATCCATCAATGCATAGAATGAGATTATACAAGAAATTCAAAGGTGGTACTGATTTCTGAAATAAGCTAAGAGATGAAAATTATTTGCTGAAGTCACCTAATGTATAATCGGTTGGGGAAGGTTATAATTCATATTTTTCAAATGCTAAAGTTGAAGCTGTTTCCACTCTCTACTCTGAAACTTGAAGATCAGTCAAGAATTGGGTTTATAGATATGAGCATTCCTTGTGGAATGGGCCATGCCTCATGACCTGGCATGTAGCAGGTACTCCATAAATAGCAGTTAAATGAATTGATCTAGTCTTTAGAACTAATGCAATCCAGCTATGTTCTTTCAGGCTAAACTTTATCTATGACTCATGGCATTTAAAGTCTGTTTTGTTTCATTTAGTTAATTGCATGCATATTTTGGTCCCTCTTTTAAACTGCCAACTCTCTAAAAATCATGAATTGTATCTCAATAATTTTCTTAGACTTTACAGCATGTAATATACTATATCTTCATATAGTCAGTTCTTCATATTTTTAATTAAGATTCCATTGCCTTATGTTTTAATAATTTGTATCACCTAGTTCCACTAAGATACAATGAAAAGTAACCGTGGCTGGGATTGAATTTAACAACTTCTTTCTGCATTACAACTTGGTACCTTTATTCTCCTTTCCCCTTTTTTGGCTTGGGTACAGCATGAAAGGGCCATTTTTTAGTGAGACTGTTCTGACCTCATTGTGTTATAAGAGTGCCTGTCAGCATAATTTACAAGTATACAGAATCCAATTTATAGGATGTACTAAAGCCCTTGTCTAACTTCATTTATAAAACACCTTGCACCAATCCTTAAACAAATGATTTTCAATAAAAGATGAGCGAACAATGGTGAAGTCCAGATGACCCAATTAAGGAGTATGAGCCATGTAATCCCTTGAAATTAATTTAATATTGAAGTTGAGCAGGAAAGTTCTACACAATTTTTTGTTTAATTTAGACTACCAGCCTTGAAGATATTAGATCTTTTACCTTGCCACTTTGTAACAAATAGCCACAAACATCTTCCCAATGAACTCAGCACATTTGAATAAAGGGAAATAGGCATAGAGAGTGAGTTTTCTTCATTTCTGCTGAATGCTTCTTACAATTTAAGTGAATAGGCACAGAAAAGCTTTCATCACGTACTAAGCATCATCACAAGCACTTGATATCCTGCACTAAATCATGTCGTCCTCAAAACCTCATGAAGGAAGAAGTACTGTCATTTTCCTCATTTGTCTAGATGGGAGAACTGAGGCACTTATCAGACAAGACTTGCTCAAAGTCAAAGTTAGTAAGTAGCAGATTATGTATAATCAACACCCAAAACCCTGGCCACCAATATCCTGGGAGTACCAATTCCCTTTGCTCTGAATCTGTTCAAACCTAGAATCACTTTGATGAATAATCTGACTTCCCATTGTGTAGATATGGGATAGGATGTAGCCTGGGTGGTAGAAACCAGGCTAATTTTCTGGCCCTATATTGAATGGATAGTTTATCTCTTTTGAGTTTGAATGTTAGCTAATCAATCACATTAGAATAAGTGATCCTATGTACGCTGATCACACCAACTTACTGAACCTACTAAATTCAGAATTCAAAAGACGCTACTAGCTTGTAAAATCCTGCATTCAGCCTTATCAAGTGGTATTTCCATCTCTTTAATTTCCATATATAATATTAATTCTAATATTTAATTTTTAGTATGTAGAATGTTGATAAGCAGTATCCTAAAATCCTTTAATTTATGTCAATATATTTTTATAATATCTATTTGCATTGTCATGAATCATGTAAAGGGAATCTACAGATTCCAATTTCATAGATACCCTTGTTATTATTAGTAAAATTCTGTTAATCCTAAGATGCTTTTTTGCTAATAATTTCTAAAATAAAATTGTCCTGATTTTTTCATCCTAATGAATGAGAGTCTTTATTAGGAAGGGGAAAAACTTAAACAATGGAAAATATTACAAGATACTGTAACATAATACTGAATTTATTGAAAGGAAGGAGAAAATATGAGCAAGTAAGCAAACAGAAGATGTTGTGGTAAGTCAAAACAATTCTACTTGGTGTGCACCCTAGGGAATCAGGCACTCTGCCTAGGACAGGATGTGCTTTTGTTCCAGACTAACTATCAAGGAATAAGCAACATGAGACCTATTTCTCAAACACACATCTCTCCAAATGCCAGCTAATTCTCAGTCATAATTAAGTACATCACAACAACCCTAGCACAAAAGGTTAAAGGTACTTTTTAACAGAATTAGTAGAACCACTATTGCCTAGAGGTAATTTAAACTTAAAAAATAAAAAGGAATGACTTAGCTCTTTGCAAAAACATTCTGAATACTAAGGTAGCCAAAAGAGTCAGTAAATTCTCTCCTTCCAAAGCAAATGTTGGCACATACCCCATAGAGAATGCCCACCCTCCCTCCCTCAGATGGTTCTTGTCTTAAGAGACAAGTATTCTGTAATGTCTAGGGGGTAAGCTGTGTTTCTACAAGCCTCAGAGATCACACTAACTTGTATATCTGCTGTAAAATATTTATAATGGAGTCATAGGGAACAGCAACTAAACTTACTCACTTTGAGACCTGAGAAACCAAAAACCGGATGAATGAATGAGCAGAAAGATGAAAGAATAGATTAAAGACAGAGCAAGTTAATAAAATGCTGGTGATTCGTTCTGTGGCTCTGAAACACATCCAATAAGTAGGTTCTCAGTCCTTTATGTTTAAATCATGATTAATAAACATGCATAATAAAGTCTAACTGATTTTGTTTAATAAAACACTCTTTTATAAGTACAAAGTGTTTACAGTAAGTACTATAGCTTGAATATGGTTTGTCCTCTCTAAAACACATGTTGAAATTCACCACTGGCACAGTGTTGGTGGGCAAGGTAGTGGGAGATGTCTGGGTTATGGGGTGCAGCCCTCAAGAATGGATGGATACCTTTCTTGCTCCAGCAGGACTGTGAGTGATTATAAATCAAGAGCTCCCCTCTCTCTTTGCCTCTTTCAGATCTACTCAGTTGCTCTTTGACTCATTGGAGCAGCACAAGGCTTTCACCAATAACCATACGGAAGGCTGTGTAGTGCTCTCAGATTTCCCTGCCTCCAGAAGCATGAGGCAAATAAACTTCTTTTCTTATAAATTACTCAGTCTCAGGTATTCTTTTATAGCAATAGAAAAAAAGACTAAGACAGAAAGTGTTTCAATAAGATAACAGAATTGATTTACCTTTATGAGTTTCTCTAAACCTCTCCTCTTAAATTTGTGTGTTCTCTCTCCCTCTCCCCTGCCCTCTCTTTCTAAATGGGGGTCCCATTCATCTTGCAGCCTGGTCCTGAAATATCTGCACACCATTGTCAATGAAAACCAATTGATGGAATTAATGACAAATGTTTCCTGCTATATCCACTTTCTCAAACATTTGAAGATCCTTTGTCTATAAATTCTTGCTTGTTAGTTCATATTCCTAGGCACATTTTTTTTAATCAAATCTTTTCTACTGAATCCAAGATTTCATGTATCTTAGAATACTTATTACTTTCTTTTAACACATACTGACTCATATGATGTGTTTTGCCAAAAATGCTATCAAAACATTTTTTTCCTTTCCATCTGATTATCTTTAATAAAATGACATTATACCAAAAATTTGTCTCAAGGACTGGGGTGATGGCTCAGCTGTAGAGTGCTCACCTAGCACAGGCAAGGCCCTGGGTTTGATCCTCAGCACCACATAAAATAAATAAATAAAGATGTTATGTCCAACTACAACTAAAAAAATAAATATTAAAAAAATTGTCTCAAAGCGATTACAGTAAGGATATTTTAGGAATCAAACAGAAAATAAGAAAATATGATCAATCTACATTTCACTAATATTCATTTTCCAAATATCAATTAGGTAAAAATAATACTAGGCAGCAACAGAATGAAGTGAAATGTGCAAAACTGGATTTTTCTCAAGTGCATTTTGCCTGTTCTCCAGAATAAATGGCTTTTCTTTATATTTGTTAAGCATGCATGCTGATAACCACACATTTAAATACCCCCTTGAGATCTTTATCTCTCTCAAAGTGTAATTTTCTCAAAGTCAGTTAAACTGGCTTTGGTGACAAACTGAGACTGAATTACAAAGTCAGTTACCTGCCCACAACTGAGTAAACCACAATCACACCTATTGCTCTTTATTTAAAGATGAAGAAACTGAGGTCGATAGCTATTCAATAACACACCAAAATAACTGGTGGAACAGCCAAAATTCAAATCCAAATTTGTCTGATTCCAAAAGCATGAGTTCTTTCGTTTGCTATGCAGAACCACTTTATACTGTTATTGTTTTGAATAGTGCTAAAGAAATATTGTTCATATTGTTAAAACATGGCAGACAATTATTTTAAAAATCATGTTATGTGTACATATAAATATACTACAGGGAACTTTACCTTTATGGGTAGGTAGAAAGAGCCAATCAGATATGATTAAGTAGATGAGAGAGAGGCAGTCTAGTAGAATAGAGGAAAGAGAATGAGAGAGGCGAGAGAAAATGGTAGGGAAAAGGGGAGGATCATGAACTGAAATAGATTTCCACTTGATACATGTATGAGTTTGTCAGGATGAACCCAACTATTATGTATAACTCTAAAGTTCTTAAAAAGTGGCAGACTAGATTCAGGTCTGTTTCTATCCATGTAGGAATTACTGTGATGGGGACAGAGTAAGGGACAGAGATTGGGCTTGACCTCAGAAACAAAGGAAAGTGAAAATTCAAAGCCAAGAATCAGTGGATGAAATGTTACTAAGAAGAAGCATTTCAGTTGAAGAGGGATTGTGGCTAAGCCAACTCAACAAGATTCATGCTACAATTGGAAAGGCAGACACAGAAGTTCAATAGTTGGGCCTAGCTAGGAATATGGTTCAGAGAAGATTGATTACAGTATGCTCCAGGAGATACTCCTTGTCAATACAATATTCATTAACATTTAGAGCCCTTTTATTAGTTTTCTAATGTTTTACTTTCAAAGCTATTTCAATCTAGAATAAAATCCCATAATGTCATTTAATGTTCTTATAATACTACTGAGCAATCTCGTGTTTCAACAATATGAAGAGGTAAATGTTTGCATATTGTGATATATTTTTTGGTAATTTTTCACAGATTTTAGAACACAAGAGCCTAAACATATGGACTCTGTAATATGTTTTGACATCTTAAAATGCTTTTTAGCTGGAGGAAGATTGCCCCTCCCAATAATGATCAATTCTTAGAGATAGCAGAGGGCTCAGAAGCATGATCTTTATGTACAGAATAACCATCCCAGAGTCACACCTCCTCCATCGCCCCCCCCCCCAACACACAGGAGAAAATATTCTTCTGCTATAATCATCTCAGGGTCAGGAACCAGGCTACTAGAGAACATACACACAAATTATAGATGGCTGAAATTTTTCAAACTAGGCAATCCTACCTTTTTTACTCTACTCTGCCTCAGACACTCTGATAGAAGTTCTGAGCTAGAGCCTTCCTTCCCTCCTGATTTTTGAGTCCTGAATACCCTCAGGCTTCCCCAGGTTCCCTGCCTGTAATGGAGATGCTCTTCGATTTCGTATGGGTTACATCCCCGATAAACACAGTGCAAATTGAGGAGAGCATAAGTCAAAAGTGCACTTCATACCTGTCACCTACTGAACATCCTCACTTAGCAACACAGCACACCATAGAGTATCAGATGTTTCCACTTGTGATGTCCCCGCTGACAGAGCTGTGCCCAATTCTGCCGCCTAGAATCAGGAGGGAGGATCATGACCCATATTTCTGATCCAGGAAAAGATCCAATTTCAAAATGCTGAGCGCGGTTTCTACTGAATGTATGCCCACCATCATAAAGTTGAAAAATTGTGAGTTGAACCATCATAAGTCTATTATAATTTCTTTCCTTGAATCTCTCTTGGGTCTCCTCTTAGGAGCCCAGTTGCCTGGCAACACAAAGTGGACTTCCATGCATTTGAATCCTGGTCCAGTACATACCAAGTTTGTGAATTTTGGCAAGTTTCTCTCTAAGCCTCATCTCCCACAGGTAGAATGTTAAAAAATACCCAAACCAAGAGGCCTACATTGTAGGGCTACTGTGAGGTTTATATGGGAATAGATCAAGCTCTTAGCTCAATGCTGGCCAAAGTAAGCCCTCAGTAAATATCAACTGAGCTGCTACACTGACTACACTAAAAGATAACTCAGAAGTTATCTCCAAATTTTCTGTTACCCATTTTAAAAAGGTAAGAAAAGTCTGGTTTAAAAAATAAAGACATTAGACTGACTTTTTCATTTGTCTTTGTTCTTGGTTTAAAATAATTCTCCTTTCACTATTCTGCCACTTAGCAAAAAAAAATGGAGATTTAAATGAACAATTGCATGAACTTCAATGCCAATATTAAGAACAAAAAGAGAAGGAGTACAGAGAAAAAAATCATCTGGAAATAACTGCTGACAGTCTAGTACATTTAAGATTATATTTCAAGATACAAAGACCCATCATAAGCTTTTACACTATTAATTCTCAAGACATGTTTCGGGCCTAACCCAGGCTTTGCCCTCCTTGTATTTCTGGGAAGAGGAGCCACAGCTCCTGCTCACCTTCCATTCTTTCTGTAAATGGTCATCATTTACTCTTTTCTGCTTTTAACTCTTTCTAGAGAGTGGCAGTAGGAAAGTGTGTGGTTTGCCACAACTTGCTCCTTCTTTACTGCTCCTAGGGAAAAAAGACACAAGCTCATTCATTTCACTGACTTTTGCCATTTTCAGACTTTAACACTAATCACAAGAAAGAAAAAAAACATTCAGGAGAAACTCAGGCTAAAAATAGCATCTTGCCTCTTCTGTTCAACATTGTATTGGAAATTTATGTATGCCAGGGTAATCAGTCAAGCAAATGAAATAAAAATCAACGTAATTGGAAAGGAAAAAAAAGAAATTGTCTTCCCATTTGCAAATAACATGATAGTGTATATGTAAAATCCTAAGGAATTCACTAAAAAAGAAAAATATGGAAACTAATAAATGAGTTTAGAAAAGTTGCAGGATATAAGATCAATATACAAAAATGCAGCTTACGTCCATATATTTTCATTGAACAATCAAAAAATGAAATTAACAAAACAATTGTATTTACAATAGCATCAAAAACAAGTCAAACACTTAGAAATACATTTTTTTGGAATTTTTTTTTTGTAGTTGTAAACGACAGAATGTCTTTATTTTTATGTGGTACTGAGGATCCAACCCAGTGCCTCCCGCATGCTAGGCAAGCGCTCCACCACTGAGCTACAGCCCAAGCCCTAGAAATACATTTAACAAAAGAAGTGCAAAGCTTATTCTCTGAAATCTACAAAATATTGGTGAAATAAATTAAAGAAATAAATAAAATGAAAGATATCCCATATTCAAAAGTCAGAGACTTGTTATTGTTAATTTGGTGCTATGACTTGAATATGGTTTGAGTTTGTTCTCCAAGAGTTTTTTTGTGTTATGAACTTGGTCCTCACTGTGGTGGTTTTAAGACGTTGTGGGACCTTAAAGAGGTTGGGATGTCTTCAGGTCATTGCGTAGGAAGGGATTAAAGTAGTTCTTATGGAACTCTGAGTTAATATGTGAGAAAGCAAGTTGTTACCTAAGAGCCTTTCACCTTGTTCTTTGGCTCCCTATCTTGTGATATAAACTCTCACTACCATAGACATTCCTCCCATTTTGATGCCAATCAGCATGAGCTCCTCAACAGAGAAGAGCCAATGCCTTGAACGTGCCCAATACCTTAAACTTCCACTGTACCATGTCCTTGAACGTGTACGACCATGTGCTAACTGAATGCTTTTTCTTTATAAAGTTTCCCATCTCAAGTGTTTCGTTATAGTAACAGAAAATGGACTAATACAGATGGTATTGCTTCTGAAATTGATCTATAGATTCAGCACAGCTGTCATAAGAATTCCAACTGGATTCTTTGCATAAATTGGCAAGCTGATCCTAAAATTCATACAGAAATGCAATTTTAGAAAAGAAGAACACTTCTAATTTTAAATCTTACTACAAAGATCTACCACAGTCAAAACTATGGTAGTAATATAAAGAAATATATCAATGGAATAGAATTGAGAGTCCAAATTTACGGTCAAATAATTTTAGATAAGGATGCCAAAACAATTCAGTAGAAAAAGAAGAGCACGTCCATCAATTTGTGCTAGACAACTAGATATCCATATACAGAGGAATAAAGTGGGATGTCTACCTCACTCTCTCTATAAAAATTAACTGTTTTAAAGACTTAAATCTAAGAGCAAATGCTATCAAACTTATATAAGAAAACACAAATATACATCTTGGTGACACTGGATTAAGTCTTGTTTGCTTATATATGGGCCTAAAATCACAAACCAAAAAAATAAGTGAAATGGATGAAATAAAAATAAATACCTTTTTGGTATAAAGGACATTATCAAGTAAGTGAAAAGACAACCCACAGAATAGGATAAAATATTGTCAAATCATTTATCTTTTAAGGAACTTGTAGCTATATAAAGCTTACAGCTCAATACTAAAATTTACAACTCAATAGTAAAAGTGACAAGTCAGTTTTTAAAAAATGGGCAAAGTTTCTGATTAGACATTTCTCCAAAGATGATATACAAATGGCCAAAACCTACATGAAAAGATGTCTAACATCATTATCTGTTACAGAAATGTAAATCAAAACTGCAATGTTATACCACTTATGTTAATCAGCTTTTCAATACTATGAACAAAATACCTGACATAAATATTGAAAGAAAAAAAAAGTTTTATTTTTTATCATAGTTTCAGAAGTTTCAGTCCATGGTCAAGTGGCTCTATGGCAAAAACATCACGGCAGAAGGGCATGGCAAAGGAAAGCTTCTCAGCCCATAACAGCCAGGAAGCAGAGACAGAGAGAGAGGGAGGAAGAGACCAGGAACAAGACATAGTCCCTAGGGCAGGTCTTGAGTGATTTATTTCTTCCAACCATGTTCCTCTGAACAGTGATGCATTGGGTACCAGGACTTCAACACATGAGTCTTTGAGGGTCACTTCATATCTAAACCATAACTCTATATCACACCACTAGGAGGGCTAAATGTGATTTAAAACCATATAACATGTGTTGTCAAGGCCAACTAGAACCCTCGTAAACTGCTTGTGAAACCAAAATGGTGTAGCCACTTTTGCAGAACAGTCTGACAGTCCCTCATAAGGTTATATATAGTGTTTTCATATGCCCCAGCAATTCCACTCCTGGGTTTAAATGAAAGCAAATTGTCACACAAGAACTTATGCATGAATGTTTGCAGCAATAATATTCGTAATAGTGAAAAGGCAAAAGTAACCCAAAGACCCAAATATCCATCACCTGATGATCAACTAAATGAAATCTGACCTGTTCACGCAATGTATTTGGTGATAAAATGAACATAGTACTGATACAGACGTCAACATGGATGGACCTTGAAAACATCATGGCAAATGAAAGAAACCAGCCCCAAAGCATCACATATTGTATATGTTGTGTGCATCCATTCATATGAAATTGTTAAGTTTGTTAAGTTTTGTTGGTTCCAAGAACTTCTTGGAAGTTTTTTTTTTTTTTTAATTGTTTATGGCGGAGAAAAAGCATTTTTCTAAAACACACATACATAGAATTACAAATAGATCCCAATAGGAGACTCCTTGGTGAGCTGCATAATAGGGTAAAGATGCATGTTTAAAAGAAAAAGGGACTTAAGTGACTTCACATTAGTTTGAAGCTATATGTATCTGTGTGGTTTCAGGAAATGAGACACTGGGTGAGACCAGAAAAATGTGAAGATGTGGTACGGAGAGAAGGAGTTACAGGAATATAGATCTGATTTGTGAAATTTGGTCTGTTTGCTTTATGTTACTTTTGCCTCTATTTGATAAAAATTTGCTAAAAACTTCCTTCTATCTTTCTTACTATGCTGTGAGCTCTGCTTGGAAGAGCTTTCTGTAGCTGGGGGAAAGGCCAAAGGGAAGCTAACATCTGCAAGGCTAATTGTCTCTCTCTCTCTCTCTCTCTCTCTCTCTCTCTCTGTAAAGAATTACAAATTTTAAAAATTATTTCAGCTCTTAGGCTCAATGCGGCAAATATTCTGCAACAGGTCTTTCCTTTTTACAAGAGAAGCTTTAGAGAATTATCCTGTTGATACATGTGTGTGGAACATCAATTTCCCTGCTCTGCATATCCCATTGTATGATTACAGCACAATTCATTTAGCTATAAATACTTCTCCTGGTCCAAGTATTTGCTAATGCAAACAATGCATTAGTAAATAAAATTCTTATCCGTGTCTGACTTTCTTATGGCCTAGAGTATCTCCAGTAATAACCTGGCAAAGAAATTCCTTGGTCATAAAGATGCACATATTCAAATTCATGAGGCATTGTCACATTGCTCTCTAAAGTGGTTGTATAAATTTATAATCCTCCCCACAACTTTTCAGAGTTTCACTGACACTGAAGAGTCAGTGTCATAAAAGTTGTGGGTCTCAGTCCCAGTTCCTACACCAGTATTAAATTTCTGCCTCTATTTTATTTAAAGTGATAAATACCCCAGGGGCAATACAGTGTCAGCTCTGCAGTTCATTGTCCTGATTTTCAGTTCCTTCTTCATTTCTGGCCTAAGGCAATTTCCCTGGCTTTTTTAGCAGTTCAGCCATGCATTTATAAGGATGTTAGTTATAATTTATTGAGCAATTCTTGGTGTTTGTAGCTGGAGGGTTTTCAAGTTATCTGTTCTGCCAGGCTCTTAAATCCCTGACAGTGTTTTCAGCGCCTGACCAATCTTTAAACACCCCCAGATGTTGGACACCATAAAGAAAGTGAATGAAATCAAATTAACAGCTACAATGAGCTATTAAACTCTTTTCCCATGCTTTCATTATTCAACATTAAGGCAACATAGCATAACAATTAGTGGCAGGAACTCTACAGTCCCAACTCTGTATGACCTTGGGCAATGCATTTCATCTCTCTGGGGGGACAGTTTCTTCATATGTAAGATGAGTATGGCCATAATAATACCTGTTCTATGAAGTTAGTGCATGGATTCAATGTGTTACTATTCATAGAAATACTTAGATCTGAATCTGAGACTTAGCATGTCCTATGCAATCATTTGACAAATGAACAAAATGGAATAATGAATATTAAACATACATTTCCATCTTACCTATGAATATTTTAATAATGATCTTTTCCTTCCATCCTTAACATGGACAATCTAAGGATGGCAACATCACAGTATGACTTTTCAGGCTTCATTATTCTAATGATAAATGGCTTTTACCTGAAAGTATCTCTGTGCCCCAGAATAAGTGAAACAGTAATTGCCCATTGTGGTCTAGACACAAAGAAAGAATTGCCTGCTCAACCAGTCAGTTCCACAGCAAGCACGTTAAGGGACAAGGGAGAGAAGGGAATAAATATGAGACAGAAGGACTAGAGAAATGCATATCCAGTCTTCGCCCCAACCTGGGAGGTGGCCAGGGTGCCAGGCTCACTGGGGGACCTCTTGTCCTCCCTTCTTCCTTTCCTTGCTCTGTGCTCTAGCCACACAGCTTACTACTCTCCACACAGGCTTTTTAGGTTCAAAGAGGCAAAATGGGGGGAAAAATACTGTGAAATGATTTATCTTAAGTCTAAAATAGCCAATTTCCATGTCTGAGGATGCCTATGCTGGGAAAACTCACATTGCAAGGATATGATCCTTTGCAAGAGTGGAACATTAGAAAAAAATCTGTATGACACTACTTATTCTGCTATTGAGTTGTTATTCTCTTACCCTCTGTTTTAAAAATCAACAAATTTATTCTAATGACCCAATTTCCTTTATTGTCTCTTCACGAATTGGCAGCATCCTACCTACTTAATAGAAAGGTGCTCTAGTGAGCTAAGTGGAGGGGTGGCTTGATAGGCAGAAAAGGGCTGAAAGAAGCAGATAGATAATGGGAAGGAATGGATTCGTCGTTGAAGAGTTACTTTCTCTATAATGTTAAGACAGAGCAGTGGGTTTTTTTTATCATGCCAGGTCAAGTAGCTTGGGCCCCCTTCTGACTTTTTGCTGTGAATCTCCCGTTTTGGGGAAACTGGTCCATTTTAAAGTTCAGATTGACTATGTGGCATCTAGGAAGAGTGACCCCATTTGGATTTGTTCTGGTCTGCTGGGTTCTAGTGCAGGAGCTCAGCCCCAAAATGATGGCTTCCCCTAAATCTTATTTAACAGACTCTTTCAAGCCATATACACATCACAATATTTGGTACTTAGTAGACATACAATACACTTCATTTAAGTTGAAATAACCTAATTAAGGTTCACTACAGCTTTTACAAGTCTGATAATAATGTCCTACAAAAATATCCATTTGAAAATAATACAATACGCAATTACTGCCTCATCTACACCGTGCCAATTCTCAAAGAAAGATGGCCAAATGAACTTCTCTTTTGGGGTATGAAGAGACAAAGTGACTAACCAATGATTGTATTTTACTTTCTCATGCATAGAAAGATGTGCATTGAGCAATGAGCTTCACACACATCTAATGAAGTATTTCTTCTTTGTATTTTCATACTATAATTGGAAGACTGATTTAAAAAAATTGTTTGTAGTATTGTTCACAACCCTACACTATACTTGACTAAACTTTGGATCTCACTTATAGTTTTGCTAGAGGGTGAGGAGTGTTCTATATCAAACATGAAGAGAGGAAGAAAACCCTTACTAAAACAGATTTAATTTATATAGTAGGCCCATCAACCACATTCCTACAGTTTCCTACCACACAGCATTCTTCATTTAGAAATACCTTGATTCATTCTTATTCCAGGCACAAAATAACATTGTATTTCCTGCCACTTTTAAATTAGGCTTGGCCATAAGATTAGCTCTGGCTACTTGGTTGTAGGAAAATGTTCTAAGATGTATCAATTCCAGACTGGATCACTTAATTACCATCACAAGCTCTTTAAATTCTGTTCCTCGTCTATGGTGGGGGTTGTGAATTCCTGAAATACTAGAAAGAGATCTGCAGCCCTGAAAGACTAAGACAGGAGAAATGCTTACCTGCCCCATGTGTGTGTAGATCACATGGTGGGGGAGGGGGAGTCTATTACTACACAATAACTTAACCAGACTGATAAATCATGCTAGTTAATATACACAGGAAATATTTTCTCAGTGATACTAACCTGTTGTAGTGGAACTAATGTCCTGCAAGTGATCTGACAACCTAGATTGTATTCCTAGATGTGCCTCCCTTTGAGCAAGTCTGTAATTCACCAAAAATCTGTTGACAGCTTACAGTGTCCCAGGTGTGTATTTGTTACTAATCCTTTCTGGGTCTTGATTTTTAATTAAGTAACTTTTAATTAATTAATTTCAATTAATATTAAACATCCATGTTTTAATTTAATAGAATTATTAAAGAAGACAAAAGAATTCCTAGCAATTCTAGCAAAATCAATAGTACAAAAAATATCATGGAGAAGAGAAGACCTGCTGGAATCTCAGTTTTACTCGACTGAAGAATACAGCCAAGGAGCAAAAATACTGAGGAAATGTGTTTTTCCGGGAGAGCCGAGACAGTATCAAATGTCAAGGTAAGAAGTTCGGGCTTCATTTTGAAGGCAATGGGGTAGAGGTTTTTGAACTTGGGTGGTGACTTGCTCAGCCCTGTGTTTTATGGACATCAAGCCTGTAACAGCTTATGTCCTTGGCATATTTCTAGGGTCTATACACAACACAATAAAGTAAGTTTTGCAAGTCACTTCTTCTAAATAAATTCAATATTTCATAAAAATGCCTCCCATATTTATTGGTGAACTTTTTCTATTTCTACTGCTCTTGAGTAAGTTCTTAGAGAAGAGACCTCTAAAAATTATCTGAATTTTCTTAGATTAATTTCCTACTACTAGAAAAATAATCGTTGTGTTAGAAAAGTATACATTGCTACACTTGTTATGCTAACTAGTGTCTAATCAGCTTAACATTTCCCTAATAATTTCCATGGAGAAAATCATTAAGATTATTCTACTTTATAATATGAATTTGAGTTAAAGGAATTTAACTCAAATTAACAATCATCTGAGTGATGCTTATCTTTAATATTATTTCATATTTTTATTATTTACTTAACCCATTTAAAATCCAAGCTTTATGAGGCTACAGTAAAGGGGGAAAAAAAAAAAAACACAGCTAACCCCTGATGTCTTCTTATCCCAGGTCTATGCTGCTCATAGGAAATGATATTCAAGTCCAGTCATTTTCTTCTCATATTTCCCATCAAAGTCCTGTATTATCATACAAAGTAGTATTTATGATTTTTTCCAATATTAATATTTATTGACTTAATGCTGTGGAAGATGTGGATTTAGTTCTTTTATGTACTCTTTCCTATTTTCCTAATGTAGTTATCTATTATTTTTGATTAATGATAGGTTAATGGAATTTATATTAACATAATAACGCACAGCTGAACTGTGCACTCATTAATGGAGGAAGAATACCCTTGCATAACGTTTTGTGTCCTTGGCTTTAATCAAGGCCTCCTGTTTATATTCCATTCCTATATACCTTGCCCTGATTCATGCCCCACTTTCTCCCACTAGTGTGAATAAAACTCTTCATAAACAGCAGGTTATGGGAGTTCATATCCCACTTTGGGAGTTCATATCCCACTTGAATCAAAGTGTGAAATATGATATATCAAGAACTATGTAATGTTTTGAACAACCTACAATAAAAATTAATTAAAAAAAACCAGCAGGTTAACAGGATTATTTTACTCCTGAGAACAATCCTCAAGGAATACCTGGATACTCTCACTCTAATTGGGAAGGCTACCCCCGTGAGCTCACTTCCCAAGCTCTCTGGGCTTTGTCCTCTCCACCATCCCAACGGTCAACACCACCTTGCTCTTCAGCTGCGTTTCCTGTTTCCAGGGCCCATCTTTACTTTCTTGTTTTACAGGTCAATTTGGGTTGATCATCATCCAGTAAATTCCTGACAAATTGCACAAGGAAGATCAATTTTTCTGAAATTGATGCATCTTTTAAAATGTTGTATTTTTAGCTTCACCAACTGACTGTAAAATAAATGCTAGATTAGAAAGGATCCAGAATTTGAAAGATACATTCCCATGATCTTCTGACAATTATGTGGTTGAGATGTCACATGCCATTCTGGTCCCCAGTCTTTGCTTGACATTTGCTTCTGCTCCCTTCTCATCCCGCATCACATTCCCACTCCCCAAAACATGCTCCATGTGCTTTGGGGATTGAATTCAGGGGCATCTTACCACTGAGCTACATCCCAAATCCTTTATATTTTTCATTTTGAGAAAGATCTCCTTAAGTTGTTTAGGGCTTTGCAAAGTCTCTGAGGCTGGCCTCAAACTTGCAATCCTCCTGCCTCAGCCTGCCCTAGTTTCTAGGATTACAAACATGTGCCACCCTGCTTGGCTGCTTTCAGGCCTCTTCAGTTTACTACATCATGATGAGTTTCCAACATAGGCTTTATCTCTGTGAACATATCATGCGTACTTGAAAAGGCTGCATATCCTGCAGTTACTGAGTACACTGTTCTATAAATATAATTTAGGTCAAGGTAATTGTTAGCTTATTCAGCTCTGTCTGTTTTGTTGATTTTCTTTAACTAGTTCTATCAATTGTCAAAAGAATGGTGTTAAAATCCTCAACTGTGGTTGTACAATGATTTCTCCCTTTGATTCTGTCATTATTGTCTCATGGATTTTGCAGTTGTTAAGAGAGAAGAAATGATTTGTGAATGCTGTCTTCCCGTTGAACTGACCCTTTTAACATTATGAAATGTTTATCTTTATTTCCATGGTTCTCAATTCCTTCTAGAAGATCTGAATTTTGATGTGGTATCATTTCCCTACAACCTAAAGACTTCCCATTAGCAATTCTCAAGGGACCTGTCTGCTGGCCACAAATTCTCTTTTCCATATCTAAAATTGCCTTTATTTCACCTTTATTTTTTCTAGATATAAATTTTTGAGTTGATAAGCTTTTTTCTCTTCTTTCAGATCGCTAAATACATCGTTCTGTTCTCTTGTTCACTGTTTTAGGGTGCTTTCCATATCTTCTTCTTCTTTTTGATCTTCAGTACTTTCATTGAACCAAATTTTGGTTACATTTTTATTTTTCAACTTGGTGTTCATTAATTTTTAAAAATAGTCTATTGAAATGTAATTGACATACAAATAAACAACACACATTTAAGTGTACATTTGGATAGATTTTTTTTCTATATATAGATAGGTTCAGGAATACATCACTACAATCAAAACACAGAAAGTTTCCTTCTGCCTCTTAGTAATTCCTCTCATTTTCCACCCAATTCACCACCATTGATCTCCTATAGATTTTCACTTCTTAGAATTTTAAATAAATGAACTCATACACTTTTAGTCTAACTACTTGTCAGCATAATTATTTTGAGTTCAGACACTATTGTGTGTACCCAGTAGCACGCCTTTTCATTGCTGAGTAGTATTCTGTTGTACAGCTATACAACAATACGTTCATCCATTCACCTACTGGACATTTCAGTTGTTTCTACTTTGGGTGTATTACAAATTCAGAAAGTACATGGGTAATAAAGCACATGGGTAACTTAAA
The DNA here is from genome assembly GCF_048772815.1 of Callospermophilus lateralis. Taxonomy (NCBI): domain Eukaryota; kingdom Metazoa; phylum Chordata; class Mammalia; order Rodentia; family Sciuridae; genus Callospermophilus; species Callospermophilus lateralis. The sequence goes on from NC_135320.1 coordinate 22,664,267, forward strand.
AGTTCTATACATTTTATTACTCATGTACTTTCATTTACTAAAATGATTTCAGTAATTTTATTTATTTATTTTTTTTAAAGAGAGAAGGAGAGAGGGAGAGAGAGAGAGAGAGAATTTTTTTCATATTTTTATTTTTTTTTTTTTAGTTATCGGCGGACACAACATCTTTGTTTTGTATGTGGTGCTGAGGATCGAACCCGGGCCGCACGCATGCCAGGCGAGCGTTCTACTGCTTGAGCCACATCCCCAGCCCCGATTTCAGTAATTTTTAAAAGCTGATTACAAACATAATATGTATTAGAAAATTTTGGAACTATGCACAAGAACAAAATAAAATATTACTTGCACCACTTAGTCATCATGTCTGCTAATATTATAGTTTTTCAAAAATTTATATAGTGAAGTTTTTAAAAACAGATTATAAGTTCACATACCTTTTTCTTTTAAAAAATTTATTTATTTATTCTAATTTGTTATACATGACAGAAGAATGCATTTCAATTCATAGTATTCATATAGAGCACAATTTTTCATGTCTCTGGTTGTTCACAGAGTCACACCATTCATGTCTTCATACATGTATTTAGGGTAATGATGTCCATCTCATTTCACCATCTTTCTAATCTTATTTTTTTCTTTCTACTGAATCATGAATTAATGAAATCTTCCATCCCTTTAGAGAACAGGGGTTTGTTCCATACAGCAATGACACGCTTCATAATATCAGGTCATTATTGTTAGACATTTGGGTTATTTTTGCATTTTTACTCTTTAAATTGTGGTTTAAGTTTTCACTTTTTAAATTGTGTAGCTAAATTGTGGAACCAACGTAGATGCCCTTCAGTAGATGAATGGATAAAGAAAATGTGGTATATATACACAATGGAATATTATTCAGCATTAAAAGAGAATAAAATCATGGCATTTGGAGGTAAATGGGTGGAGTTAGAGAACATTATGCTAAGTGAAGTAAGCCAATCCCAAAAAAGCAAATGCCAAATGTTTCCTTTGATATGAGGGTGCTGATCCATAATGGAGACAGGGAACATTGGAGGACTGGAGGAACTTTAGATAGAGTAAAGGGGAGGAAGAAGAAGGGAGGAGGCATGGGGTAGGAAAGATGGTGAAATGAGATGGACATAATTACCCTAAGTACATGTATGAAGAAACAAATGTTGTGACTCTACTTTGTGTACAACCAGAGACATGAAAAGTTGTGCTCTGTATCTGTGATATGAATTGAAATGCATTCTGCTGTCATACATAACAAATTAGATTAAATAAATTAATTTTTTAAAATTGTGTTAAAATGCACAACTCCCTAAAACTTACTGAATTACCTATTTTAAATGTAAAGTCCAATGTTGAGTGTGTTCAAATTGTTATATAACCAATATTCAGTACTTTTCAATCTTGCAAACCTAAAATTCTGTATACATTAAATAACTCCCTATTTCTCCTTCCCCCAGCTCCTGCAAATGGATATTCAAACTTTGCTGATTACTTTTGTAGATCATGCCTTTGGAGTCATATATAAGGAACATATGGCTAACCGAAGCTCACAAAGATATTCTCATAGGTTTTTTTTTTTCCCTTGAAGTTTTATAGACTTTTTTATCTATGGTCTATTTGAGTAAATTTTTCTATGTGGATAAAAGTTCATTTGTTGTTTGTTAAATAGTTTTAAATTTTTTACTCTTGACATCTTCTTTTTACATATTTATGGAGTACTGCACAATAATTTTTTGCATGTATAAAATATATTATATCTTATCAACTGTTGTAGACTATAGTTACCTGACTATGCTATAGAACAATAGAAAAAATATATTGTTTTTTATGTATGAATGTCCACTTTTTCCATTATCTTCTCTCCATTGAATGGCTTTTTTATCTTTGTAAAAAAAAAAATTAGTTGTCCCTAAGTCCACATGTCCATAAGTTGGACATATTTCTGATCTCTTTAGTTTTTTCCTTTGATCTCATTGTTTCTATGTGTACCACACACACTTTTGATTACTATAGCTTTATATTAAAAATTAAAGAAATATTGATCTAATTTTATTTTGTTCTTCTTTTACTTTTTTTTTTTTTTTTTGGCTATCTTAGGTACTTTTAGAATCAGTTTGTCAATTTATACAAAACAGTCTTCTGAGGTTTGGGTTAGGATTGCATTAGATCTACAAATGAATGTAGAAGTACTGACACATGCAGTCTTCTGACCAGGAGCACAGTGTATCTCTCCATGTATCTCAGCAACATCTTTTTAGTTTCTGGAGTACACATCTGAAGAGTGAGATCAGATACTATTCCCAGTTGTGTGTGAATACCATGAACTGCTCCCTCTAAACCTTTCGGATCTGATTTTTTCTCTGACCTTCCATAGTTTCCTTAACACTTGAATGCATGGATCAGTACTCTGCTCAGCCCTTGAAGGGATTCCCTGTAGGTCTTTGGGGTTCTCTGATTGCATAGCTCCTTTTTTTCTCTGATATTCTGTCCTATGGTGTCTAGAGACTGTGTTTTTCCCAAACTTTCAGTTCTGTTTCATCCACTTCTGGAAGTCACAGGACTTTCCCTTCACTGTAGCCTGGAAATACCCTTCGGTCCTTAAGCTGAGAGTGACTTGGTATTAACCTCATTTATTTGCTGTCCTTAAGGAAATCATTACCCAATTTCCATTGTCTTAAGTGCTGTTTCACATATTTCACATAATTTTTTTTGTTTCTTCAGTTAGGGGGGTAAATATGGCCCCAGTTTCTACATCTTGGTTAGAAATGGGAGTCACAGTCATTGCTTTCACATATTTTTACCCCCTGCTCCTTTCATGTTATCTTTTTTTTTTAATATTTATTTTTTAGGTGTAGATGGACACAACACAATGCCTTTATTTTTATGTGGTGCTGAGGCTCGAACCCAGGTCCTGCCCGTGCTAGGGGAGCGCTCTACCACTGAGCCACAATCCCAGCCCCCCTCCATTTATCTTGAGACTCAACTGAATCTAAGACCTTTCCCTGCTCTCCAATAGGACCACAAGCCTTTAATTCTCTTTCTCCCCGTCTTTCCTCTTGCTTCCTCAAATTAGAAAATCCTTAGTATTTTATCATCAAGGTTTCTTGCTTTGTCTTCCACTAAACTCCATGCTGCTGCAAATCTTATCCAGTGAATTTTAATGTCAAATACTGTGTTTTCAGTTCTAGATTACATTTTGGTTGTGTTTTTCAAACAGTTTCTATCTTTTCACTTATCAGAAACAGATTCCCCTTTACCTCTTTTAGCAGGGTTGCATATCCATTTTAAAATCCTGCCAACTATTCCCAATGTCTCCTTCACTATTGGGCTCAAGCTCTCTTTACTGACTTTTCTTTTGAAACTGGTTAATACTTTCCTGATTTTTTTGTTGGTGAATAATTCTGGATTGTACCCTGGACATCATGAACTCTGTAATTTAAAGACTCTGGGCTCTTCTCATGGCAATTAACTTGGTTTGGCTCAATTTGAATATTTGATACTTGGAGTCTGCTTTACATACCCGTAGATAAGGGCGAGCCATAGATTATTTTCAAAGTTTCTTTATTACCCTCCCATTTTCTTACCTTTCCAAAGTTTTTCACTTTGCTCTCCAATGTTTTTGATATTTAAAAAATATGTCCTTTGTTTCTTTAAGGACAGAAAGACTGACATTTTTAACAGTTTAGCCACACAGTGTGATGCCAACTTTAGACTGCTTTAAGGTTAAAAACTAATTTAAATGGAGTTGACAGGGGCAGAGAGTTTTCTCTTCCAAAAGTTATCTCCTCTCCAGAATCTGATGACTGTTGTTCACTATCTCCTACTTTGGATAATAGTTTTCACATTTTTGTCCAGGGTTTATAGGTTTTATTTTTAGGATATTCTATCTAGTAGTGAATGACTTGGGACCCACACTGGAAGTCGGACCACTTCCAGGAATTTATGTTTGAAGTTTTTTCCTACTCTCTGTACTCTCTGTTCCCTCTGGTGGTTTTCTCATATTTATTTATGTGAGACTTTCTTTCCACTTCAAAGATATCCTGCAATCTCTTGTGATCCTTAGTTGCCCTTTCATTTGTAAAAGGAATACACTAAAAGGTAGATTACAGGGTCCACAGTGATGGCTATAGCTTACAAAATAGTAGAATTCTCTTAAGTACAACTCTGCTGAGATTTTCTGATTATTTTATTAGGATGCCCTCAGGTGGGCATACCTACAGGTCTTTCTTCGGGTCCTGGTTTGATATCATGTTCATATACTGAAACTATATCAAGTGGTTGTCAATCACATAGACATGGATATTTAATAAAGTTCTCTTCTCAAGTACATTGCGTATGCTTCATTTGTATTTTCCTGTGTTTTTCTTAGTGAATACTGCCTTATTGGCTGAATTAGTTATTTTAGTTTAAATATGAAAATTACAAAACAATAATTCATCAAAATATTTAATGTTGTTTTAAGCATCAGACGATGGGCATGATATTCCAATAACCTTTACTTTTATTGGAACTTTATTTCATTCTTAGTAAGCGAGGCTTTCTTTCTCACATGTATTCTACACAGTGGACATGTTAGTCTACAACTATTTTGTCAAATAGATCCTAGTCTTTTACACGTTTCATGACTATGCAGACTATTTTTTCCTCCTAAAATGCCTCCTTTCCAACTACTACTTTCCCTCAATATCCAGAGAGTGATCTCTCCTATGAGGACATCTGACACTTCCAGACTGACTTATTTTGACTTGTACTTCTGGGCTTCCCTAAAATAGTGCATTTCCCTCTAAAATACTTATTGTTTTTCCTTTCAGTAGCTCATTTATATGCCCCCCTCATTGGCTTGTGGATTTGATAAAAGGCAGGGGCTCACATATTTTATGAAGCTATCCTACTGAATGAGTGCATCTCCACTTTTGACCAAAGATATCTATATCAATCATTGATCCAATACTCATTCTTACTTATGGTAAGAGTCAGATTGACCCAGCTGAGAGCTCATGTTTCATTATGAAATAACATTCTTTGAAAAACATATGTAAGTGTGTGTGTATCTCCTTACATCTTGGGAAAGTAGGAGTTCAATCTATTTTATATTCAAGCATTTAAAATTCTGTTATGATAATATACAGCATAATTCTGTAAACTCAAATGCATTCATTGTAGGTAGCACAAAGTCTACCATACACTGTGTTAATATGGTTTCTATTATGAAATCTGAAAGATGATTGTTTCTGTAATGAATCTGCAAATACGTGTCTCTCTTTTGGAAAGTAGTGCATTCATGTGTGCAGGTGTCCATGGATAAATAGATACAAAAACTTTTTAAATATTATAGATTTTATTTAATGTATGGAAGCTTGTTTAAATTATAAGTGACAAACTCTGAGCCTGTTGCATAGAGTGAGCCCAAATCTTTTTCCAGATCCTCATTTTACTAAACTATTTGGAGGAGAGTCCAGCAGCTGTTGTGTGAATCTGCTGAAACATTAGGGGAAAAAAATATTCTCCAAGTAAATTTAGTTCAACATTCCGTAGAATTCTTCAGGGATTGCAAATAGATGCAATAAGTCATAACCATAAGAAATTTGACATGATAAAAATTACAATTACAAATATCTTAGGACTGCACTTTGCTTCAGCTTCAGAAGTGCGGAAAACATGAAAGTGAAATTATAAAGGAGTCTGTCTTCATTTTAATGTGTCTAGTATAAGTTTCATAACACTCAAATGAAATATATCTCTGAAAATAAGTCTGCCACCAAATTTCCTGAGAATTCTTATAAATGTCCTCTGTCTAAATGTGAAGTAAATGAAAATTTAACCGTGAGAATGCTTTTTTCTCAAACCCAATAGAATCCAGACTCAAAGAAAAGAGAAGGATAAAACATAATCAAAGCATATTACTCCAGGCATGGAAGGGCACACCTGAAATCCCAGAGACTTGGGGGGTTAAGGCAGAAGGATTGCAAGTTGAAGATCAGCCCCAGCAACTAAGTGAGACCCCCAGTCACTTAGAAAGACCCTGCCTCAAAATAAAAAATGAAAAAAAAGACTAGGATGTAGCTCAGTGATGGACCTATCCAGGATTCACTCCGGCAGTACCCAACAATCCCCAGTACCCCAAATAAGCAACATTGTCATTCTAATGATTTACAATAGTGACCTAATAAATTTTACAATTTGATAAAGTCAAAGGCAGAAAGATTAGAACTCTTATCATCAAATATCTATGTACCTTCGGGTCAGGACAAGATCACCAAAACTTTTCTGATGACAAGAATGAGCCCAGGCACTTAACCATAATAGTTTCCAGCTCCTTTCCTTGAAAAAGATCTTTATTGAGTTGGTTTGGAGTGGCTTCAGGAAATTTAACTTTAACAAGTAATCTAAACAACCTTTATCATTAGAGAAGTTAACATAGGCTATAGTTAACAAATGAAATTCAGTTGGTGCCCATTATCTGCTTTTCCTGAGGCCAATTTAAGCATAGCACTCACCATTGTCACAAGCATTATATTTGCGGATTTTAAAAGTTGAAAATGTTAATTTTTTTTTTCAGAGATATGGGTTCTAAGATCTCCAAGAAACTTCCAGACTATGGTCCTATCTTCCAATCACAATCTATAAAACTCATTAAAATAGATACAGAGTAAGGGATGGGTAGATGTATGGAGAGATAGATAACAGAAAGATCATTAAAAGGAACTAAGGACTATATTTAATTTTCAGAAATAAATCATAATAAATACTGCTAGAAAGCTGCAGGAGCCATGAGAGTACATTAAGACAATTAAACAAACTCAATCTAGTAATGAAGCCTTTATTTATTTATTCCAATATTAAGCATGTTAGTCAGCTTTTCATCACCATGACACATATTTGAGAAAATTAACTTAGAGGAAGACATTTATTTTTGCTCATGATTTCAGAGATCTGACTCCATGGTGGGCTGGCTCTAAGGCAGAAATATCACGGTAGAAGAGCATGGTGGAGGAAAACTTCTCAGCTCATGTCATCCAGGAAGTACAGGGGTAGGAGGAAAGAGGGACCAGGCACAAGAAATATATTTCCAGGGCATGTCCTAAATGATCTACTTCCTTTAACCATGCCCCACCAACCACCTATAATTTCCACGACCTCACAGTTGTCCATTCAGCCATTGATGGATTAATCCACTAATGAGGTCAGAATCCTCATGATTCAATGACTTTCCCAAATCACCACCCCCCAACATTGTGGCATTGAGAACCAACACTTCAATGGTAAGGAAGAGGCCAAGAAGAGAAAATAGATGGTGACTTCCCCAAAGTTTCAGTTTTTTCTCCCAAAGAACAGAACAAAAAGAAGGTCAGATGGATTAGCCCAGATCTCAGTGCCTAGGAAGCCCTGAACAAAAGTTTCTCACAATTTTATGGATGCTAGGAGTGGGAAAGGGTTAGGAATACAGAACTACTCAATCTGAGTGAAGAAAAACACCTTCCAGTCTTCCCCGTAAGTAAGTCTCAGCCGAGGTCCTTGACATTATTACAGCTGAGTCCCCCTCTCCTTCGTAATACATTCTCAAAATGGAGTTGCCTAGGCTAGGAATGCAGAGGTGATAAGATTGTAGAAGGCAAGGGGAGGTAGGGGTGGTATTGAGTCTTTGACTACAACTCCATCCAGAGACTACAACTCCCTCCAGGGGGTGGTATTGGTCCTTGACTACAACTCTCTCCAGAGACTATAATGCCCTGGTTGTATAGCTTTCCTCCCAGACGTGACCAGGTAAAGCCTTTGTGATTTCCTGTGATCAAATATGAGATAACTTAAAATATTTAGCCTGGAAACTTACTTCCTAAATGCCAATGTAAGTGAGCTATATTTTCGTTAAATTGAAATGTTCTCATCTATGGAATAGATCTGTCCGACAGCATCTTTGAAAAAGAATACTCCAGATAAAGATAAATGATTTAATGATTGTACCAATGAGTTTATAGCCTTATAGTTAATATTGAGTTAAGTGGATCATTGCCATATCTGTAAGTAGTACGTACTGTTTTAAGTATTAATTCACATTCACTTATCTAAATAGTAAAATAATAACGACAAATATAATCAACTGATTTTTACCTTTTTCAGTATTAGTGATTGGACCCAGGCCATTGCACATAGTAGGCAAGCACGAAGTCACATCCCACCCCTTTTTATTTTTTATTTTGAGACAGGGTCTCACTATGTTGCCCAGATTGGCCTTGAACTTGCAATCCTCTTGCCTCTGCCTCCAGGATAGTATGTGCCATTGTGGTCTGGCACTAGCCAACTGATTTTTTCTTTTTTTTTTTTTTTTTTTAACAAAAGTGCAAAAGCAATTCAATGGAAAAAAGTCTTTTCAATAATGTGTATTTGGTATAATTCCATATCTATATGCAAATGGGCAAAACATAAAGAACCACAGACACAGTCCTTCTACTAAACCACAAAAGATTATTTACTCAAAATGGATCAGAGACCAAAATACAGTGTGAAACTATAAATCTTCTTGAAGAAAGCAGAGAAGAAAACCTTTGAAACCTTGTATATTAGTTTCCTAAGACTGGTATAACTACTACAGACCAGAACTTAAATAACAGAAATTTATTTTTGTACAGTTCTAAAGGCTGAAAGTGCACCATCAAGATGCGGACAGGTTTGGAATCCCATGAGGCCATTTTCCTCGGCTTACAGATAGCAGTCTTCTCCTAGTGAGCTTACACGGTCTTTTCTCAGTATGCATACATCCCTTAAGTCTGTCCATCTTCTTGTGAGAACATCAGTCACGTTGGAGTAGCACTCCAGCCTACAATCCCCAAAGTGACAATACCACTTGCTGAAGAAAATGGGAGCAACGGGAATTTTCATTCATCCTTGCTAGAAATATAAAGTGGTACCACCACTTTGAAGATCTTTTGGCAGTTTCTTACAAAGTTAAACATAGTTTTACCACATGATCCAGCAATTGTACTCCTAGGTATTTACCCAACTGGTATGAAGACTTATGTCCACACAAAAAACCTACACACACATGTTTATAGCAGCTTTATTCAGAATGCCAGAATTATTCAGAAGCAATCAAGATGTGCTTCAGTGAATAAAAGGATAAACAAACTGGAGTACATTCAAATAATGGAAGATGACTTCATGATAAAAAATGCACTAACGCATCACAAAAAAACTTCAATGGCGTTGGGTGAACCTGAAGAACAAAATGTAAAGTGAAATAAGTCAGGCAAAAACAGACAAATACCACCTGATTTCATTTTTATGTCAAAACTTTTAAAAGCTTATTTTTATAGTAGTAGAGAGTAGAATAGTGGTTACAGAAGCTGGGGAGGTAGGAGGGCATAGAGGCTGGGGAGATAACAGGTACACTGTCATAGCTAGACAGGAGGAATAAGTTTTGGTATCCTACTGCACAGAAGGGTGATTACAGTGCACAGAAGGGTGATTACAGTTAACAACAGTGTATGGTATATTTAAAAATAGCTTGGACAGAGGACTTCAAATGTTCTTACCACAAAGAAATGATAAATGTTTGAGATCGTGAGTAAGTTATGTATCCTGATTTGATCAATTCACACTATACACATGTATACGAAATATTATACTGTACTCTATAAATATGTATAATTATTACCCATTAACTAAAAAATGAAAAAGAAATTTAAGATCTGTATGAGTTTTAACTACACATTATTAAGTAAAACAAGTCAGACTTGAAAGGCTACATACTTTGTGATTTCAAATATATGAAATTCTGGAAAAGATAAAACTAAAGAGACAACAGATCTGTTGTCTCTTGGGTGTTGTTGGTGTGTTGGGTGTAGTTGGTGTTGTTGTTGGTGTTGTTGGGTGTAGTTGGGTGGGATAGGTAAAACACTGTAGATTTATAGGCAATAAAACTGCTCTTTATGATACTAAAACACTGGACACAAGATGATATGCTTTTGTTGAAACCCACAGAATATCACAACTCAAAGAATAAACCTTAACGTACCCTTAATGTACCCAGATTTTTAGAATATATCTTTGGAAGTTGAAGGATCTCAAGATGAAATGCAGAATATGACAAATAATCTAAATTTTTTACACACATATGAAACAGCTTCCCAAGGAGGTTATGGAGAAGGGTTGACCTAAGAAACTTTAGAAATGACCACAGTCTGTCAGACCAAGGACAAATAACCTCTATGGCAGCAAGGTAATCTTGTACCAGTGCCACCCCTAGCCATACAGGTCATCGATCCTGCAACAGGTATAGATACTTGAACAGACACATCACCAACCAAAAAGGATATGTTAAAGACAATTAAACATAGCTAACAAGGCTCCACATCACTACCTGTGAGGGAAATACATCATATTGTGATAGTAGAAGCAAATGTGACTCCATTTTGTTTTATAACTTCATCCTGTAAAACAACCATGCCAAGTAGAAGGGTTATGACTGGGGCAAGATGTTCCTTTCCTTTTGCTATAGAAACCTTTAAGAACACGAAACCACCTAATGGGGCATTGTTTCTGTAACTAGGGTAACGGGGCTCAGTTTCTGTGACTGGGGTGACTGGGCTAACTGATTGGTTAGGCCTCCCACCACTTGACTGCACTCTCCCGCTTCTAGCTTGCTTGCATTGGCTAGACCCTGAACATCCCTTTTGCGGTTTTCAGACTTATAAGGAGTGCCCTTGCAATTGTTCAGGGCTGATCAGGGGAACAGCTTTATGTTCTGGTCAGCCACTACCAGTGTGATTCAATAAGGTTTGATTCGATTATACGTGAGTGGTCTGGAAGTCAGTTTATGAAACCCCGGGATGAAGCTTTAACTATAACAATATCACACACAGGATAATGACTAAAATAAAAGTTACTCACTATACCAAAGGCTGGTAGAAATACAGAGCAGATGGAAACACAGAACAGTACCACTCTGGAAGACTGGCAATTTTTTCTGAAGTTAGTATAGACTTACTCTATGACTCAGCATTCCCACCTTTATCATTTACCCTAGAGGAATTAAGCATTATGTTCACACAAAAACCTACATGCAAATATTTACAGTAGCTCTATTAGAACTGCCAAACACTGGAAACAGCTTAAATGTCCTCTGATGGGTGAATGAATAAACAGTTAAGTCAGGTCAATCCATACAGTGAGACACTAAGCCACAAAAAGAATTGGAATGATTTATTTGACTTAATGGGTATAAATTTAAATTTACAACCTTACATTTGATTCTGTTTTTAGAAAACATTAAGGTGTTCAGAACAACTTAGATATTTGAATCTTCTTTTTCAAGTATAAATCTGAAAAAATCTAAATATATAACAGGTAACTAATAAAATTTAACTTTCAACTCAAGATGTGCTCTATGTGTAAAATTATACACTGGATTTTGAAGACTTGGCAAAAAAATATGTATCTTTTTCATCATTTGCATGTGCATTATATTTTGAAATTAAAAAACTCTGATTTATTTGGTTAAATAAAACATTAACATTAAAAAATAATGATGCAAAGAAGAATGTAAGTTATCATGTAGCAGATATACGAATGTAAGAAAGAATGAAATGAGAGACTGTGAGAGAGGCTTGGAGAAATATAAGAAACAAAAGATTTAAATGGGAAGATTCCTATTAGTGTAACACCACAGTGAAGTTGCTACTGAACTGATTAATTGAGGCTGGGAGGTTTCATTCACCAACTATTAAAGTGATTTTTCTTCTTAACAAATTGGCCTATGGAGATCATTGAGATCAGCATCTTTTCAAAACTAATGAAGGGAAAGAATCTAAACCTTGCTGTGTGCACTTTCAACATCTGCTTCCTTTAGGAGAAGTTGAATTACTTGAGACACCATCAATTAACATTTTAAAGGCATAAAACCAATTCCTAAGGCAAATGTTTTGTGTTACCACTGGTGGGTCAATGTTGCCAATTGAAGAGGAAAAAGGAATAAAAGTTTGCTACAATAAAAGACTTAAAATCACATTTGCCTTTTCATCATATGAGGGCATCTCTTTATCTTTTTATTTCCCTAAATAGAATCATTTGTGCTATTTGGTGGGAGAATACACAGTAAAGCAATCCTGAGATGGCTCTTTCATAGGTATTCTTCACCAGCATACCCAGGGCCTCCCTTGAGATACCATGTTAAAATCAAATAATGAAATAAGTATTTTCACTATTTCTTTACTAGAAAGAATAATGGTTTTTCAGATTTTTTTTAAACTGGTAGTTAATTCTCTCAGTTTTCCAGCTTCGGACAGAAGACAACTTGTATCCTAGTCAATAGTGATAGGAAAGTAAGGGAGAGGCCAAGTAGTATATTTAGAATTTATTAATATTTTCTTCTCTATAGCTAAATAATGTTTTTGCCTTTTTTTGCTTTTTAATGTCTCCTAGATCATAACAGAGTTGGAGAGAATGAAGACATATTAAGGAGTCTTGATATGATTTATTTATAAACATGTAACATGACCCTCTGTCTCTTAATTACTAATGCTTATAAAAAATTTACTAGTTGTTTTTATTTTCTCAATGGAAAAGTGATCATCAAACAGACATCCTCCAAGGATAACATGCTCAAGATATACTGCTTTCTATCATTCATTTTAAAAATATTGGTAATAGGTTTCATTAAATTTTATAAAAACATTTATGTATTGCCACAATAAATGAACTAATTTATACAGAGTGAGCTCCTATTACATGTTAAATACTACTTGTTAAAGTTTGATGATTCATTTGATTTTCAAACTTAAATTTCCAAAAATTATGTTAAATTAATCAGCTTAACGATAATAAAAAATGTCACGAACAATGGCGCATACATGTAATCCCAGCAGCTCTGGAGGCTGAGGCAGGAGAACTGTGAGTTCAAAGCCAGCCTCAGTAACTTAGCAAGGCCCTGTCTCTAAATAAAATATTAAAAAGACTGGGGATGTGGCTCAGAAGTCAACAACACCTGGGTTCAATCCCTGGTACCAAAAAAATAAATAAATAAATATTAACTAATAAAAACAAAGGGAAATGATAGAAAATATATTTGGACATTTTTGTTTTGCTGTTATTGTTTTTTGAAGGCACATACACACACAAAGCAACCATAGGTTAGAGTAGAAAACGAAGAGTATAAACAAATAGAGACTCAGTGATATCTGGGCTCCAAGCAATTTGTAAAAACTATTTTCCTAGTTCTCCAATTAAATAAAACTATTCTGCTTACTATTCTCCAGAATTCTCCCCTCTGTTTTTCTAGTCAGGTTATTTCCCCAAGCTAAGTACCTCCTCTCCCTTTACTCCCATCTGAAATCCACAAAGCTTTCCAGCCTTGCTCACATGGCACCCTCTAGCCACCCACCAATCTCTCCCTCCCAGTTCTGCACTCAAGCACCGCACTCAGTGGCACCCCCTGGTACAGCACATCAGCCAGCTTCCATTAAGATGGATTCGATACACTTTCCTGTTGACTGGAGCTCATGCCATGGCAAATGCAGCTTTTTGAATTTTCCTTTTACTACTATTATTAATTCAATAAATATGCATTGAGTCTCTGCTCTGGAGATACCTTGGAGATACCATGGCATGTATGAATCAATCCACTTTTTCCCCTCATGGAGATTATGGTCTAGCAGGCTTTTGATATTTGACCATAATTTTATTCTAATAATATCCTTTGGATAGTCATATGTACATATGACATATACAATATATGATATATAGATATATACACATATATATCTTATGTCTGTAGCTGTATTTCAAGCATTTAGTTGCATCTAACATAAAGCCCAGAATAGGACTTATAAAACACAGTATCAAAGAAAACTGGAAGAGCCACAAGAGAACAATTTTTTTTTTAAAGTTGATTTTCCAAACAGGAAACCAACAGGGAGAAGACTGAAGACTGAAGAACAAAGTCACATGGTGAGATATTCTGAGTAAGTATTTATTAATTTGATGGACTTGAAAAAATTCTCAGGAGAACCGTTGCCAAATAGCTCCCTCATTTGCTAGTTAACATTTTTTCATGTCCTCCATGGTTTATTTAGTAACAGATTTCAGAGGCAGATTTTCAATGAATCTTCCTATTTTTACAGATGAGAAAATGAACCAGAAGACAATTTGATTTGTTCAAGCCCTATCAGCTGAATATAGACAAGTAGCAGCCACAGCAGCACCAAAAATGTATTTAAACTATAACTTGCATTTTTTTTTTTTGCAGAACAGAGGTATCACTTGCAGTGATGAAGATCAGAGGCAGACTTGATTAATCAAAACATAGAGTCTTGAAACAAAATAGAGTCCAAAAATAGACGCACACACATAAAGTCATCTGATTTTTGAACCACAACACTCTGCAAGTTATAAAAATCATGCTTTTAGTTAGCCTAGGACTTCTAGCTCAAACGAGAAGGTATAGAATTTATTTCTGTTTGGTCCTCCCAGATAAGTACAGTAAGTAATGCAACAGGCAGCCAAAATGAAATTCTAAAAGGCAGGAAGGAGGATAACTGATTTGTGACCCCGGGATTACAGGAATAACACAACTGCAAGACATTTTATGCTTCCTTTATCCTGACCCTGAAAAAAGAAAGCTACCCAGGCTCAGTGTTTTCTGATACACAACCTAATAAACCCAGAGATAACTCAAATACTGTCATTCCTGCCCTGAATTAAACATGAGTCCCCCCAACAAAAACAGGCAAATCTAGGCAAGCCCAAAGGCAATAAGAGCCTTGCTAAAACATGTGGTTGAGGGAAAGGCTTTCCTTCTCTAATAGATCTGATACTCCCCTCTCTCACTGAGAGATCCAGGGTCAGTAGGATGTCACCTGTAGGAAGAACCTTTATATAAGAAATGCCCTGGCCTGGAAAGCATCTTTGTTCCCATAGACTGAAGACTCCTCTTTCTACTTCCACATCAATTCAGGGAACTGTGAGAGGGTACCCACCCCAACAAGCACCTGGTCCAAAAGAGGACATCATTTTCAAGGGCCTAACACTCACTTCTCCTGCAAAAACATACCAGGCATCCTGGCCTGGGGCAACCCCCATCCTTCCTACCAGGCAATACAGCAGAGCACTAATAGTACCAGATGAACAAGCAGAACAAAATACCACCATACAGATTCTGAATATTAAACTGTCACTGAAACCGCAGCCCACAAAATTAGACTACAACTTGCATGTTCAACCAAAACAGGGTGATTGTCCACTACATAAAAGACTTAAATGGGACCCAGATTCTCCTAATCAAAATGTCCAAGATATACTAAAAATGACTTGTCCTAATAGGAACCAGGAAAATCACAACTTGAACAGGTAAAAAACCACCAGCAAATATCTACATCAAGATATTTCAGATGCTGAAATTATCTGACAAAGGATTTTAAAGTAGACATCATAAAACTCAAGGATGAAGAAGAAGAGGAAGATAAAGAACCAAAATAATGGAAGTTACCGAACTGGGGAAAAAAAAAAAAAATATATATATATATATATATATATATATATATATATATATATATATATATATATATATATCACTTAGAAAAAAAAATGACTTGATGGGATCGATAGAAGAGTGAAGATAAGTATAGAACTGGTAAAAGTGAGGATGGATTAACTGAGCTCATTCAACTAGGACAATAGCAAGAAAATAGACTAAAAACAAACAAGCCAGAATCTCACAATCAATAGGATGATAATAAAATGTTCCAACATTTGTACCACCAAAATCTTAAATGAGAGGAGAAAGAATGGGACTAAGCTCAAAAATAAAATGACTATTCTAGTGCCTAAGTCTTTAATCCACTTTGAGTTTCATGCAGGATGAGAGACAGAGGTTTAATTTCATTTTGTTACATATGGCTTTTCATTTTTCCCAGCACCATTTTTTGAAGAGGCTATCTTTTCTCCAGAGATTGTTTTTGGCGCCTTTGTCTACTATGAGATAATTGTATTTGTGTGGGTTTGTCTCTATGTCTTCTATTCTGTACCATTGATCTCTATGTCTGTTTTGGTGCCAATACCATGCTGTTTTTGTTACTAAAACTCTATAGTATAGTTTAAGGCCTGGTATTGTGATGCCTCCTACTTCACTTTTCTTGCTAAGATTGCTTTGGCTATTCTGGGTCTCTTATTTTTCCAAATGAATTTCATGGTTGCTTTTTCTATTTCTATAAAGAATGTCATTGGTATTTTAATAGGAATTGCATTAAATCTGTATAACACTTTTGGTAGTGCAGCCATTTTGACAATATTAATTCTGCCTATCCAGGAGCATGGGAAATCCTTCCATCTTCTAAGGTCTTCTTCAATTTTTTCTTTAGTTTTCTGTAGTTTCATTGTGAAGGTCTTTCATCTCTTTTGTTAGATTGATTCTCAAATATTTTATTTTTTTGAAGGTGTTGTAAATGGGGTAGTTTTTCTAATTTCTTTATCTGTGGATTCATTGCTGAAGTATAGGAATGTGTTTGATTTATGGGTATTGATCTTATATCCTGATACTTTGCTGAATTCATTCATTAGTTCTAGAAGTTTTCTGGTAGATTTTTTTGGATTTTCTAAACATAGAATCATGTCAATGGCAAATAGTGATAGTTTGAGCTCTTCTTTACCTATTTGTATTCCTTTGATTTCTTCCTTTTGTCTAATTGCTCTGGCTAGACCTTCAAGGACGATGTTGAATAAAAGTGGTGAAAGAAGGTATCCTTGTCTTGTTCCAGTTTTTAGAAGGAATGCTTTCAATTTTCCCCTGTTTAAAATGAGCACTATACAGATTCCTCAGAAAACTTAGAATGCAACTATCTCACTCCTTGGTTTATACCCAAAGGACTTAAAATCAGCACACTACAGTGATGTGGCCATGTCAATGTTTATATAGCAGCTTAATTCACAATAAGGAACCAACCTGGATGCTCTTCAATAGATGAATGGATAAAGAAAATGTGGTGTGTGTGTGTGTGTGTGTGTGTGTGTATATATATATATATATATATATATATATATATATATATATATATTTGATGGAATATTACTCAGCTTTAAAGAAGAATGAAATTATGGTATTTGCCAGTAAATGGATGGAGTTGGAAAATATGCTAAGCGAAATAAGCCAATCCCCAGAACCCAATGGCTGAATATTTTCTCTGATATGCAGATGCTAATTCACAATAAATGGGGGGAGGCCCTAGGGAAGAATAGAGTTAGTTTTGATTAGGTAGAGGGGAGAGAAGAAAGGGGAAGGAATATGCAGATAGGAATGATAGTAGAATGAAACAGACATTATTACCTTATGTACGTATATGACTGCATGACAGATGTGATTCTACAACATGTACAATTAGAAAAATGAGAAATTATACCCCACTTATGTATAATATATCAAAGTACATAAATGTATTCTACTGTCATGTATGACTAAAACAAATTTTAAAATTTTAAAAATAAAATAAAATGACTGGTAAAAGATGCAAACCCACAGATTCAAGAAGCAGATAAATCCAAAGATTTCACCAAAGACATCAAAATGAAAGACTTTTTCCTGAAAGCAGCCAGAATAAAAGTAATACACTATCTATCAGGAACATTAATTCCAGTGACAGTGAGTTGTTTTTTTTTTCTGATATAATGGAAACCTGAAGGAAGTGGCACATTTCCAAGTTTAAGAAGGAAAGAACTATCAACCACAAAAATCTATATCCAGTGAAATTATCCTTCAGTAAGGTAGAGCAAACAAAGACATTATTAGAAGAAGGAAAATTAAAGAGCTTGTTGCTAGGAGACCTACTCTTATAGACCAGCTCTAAGAAAAGTTCTTCAAACAGAAAGAAAAGGATAAAAATAGAAAAAAAGAAGAAGGAGAAGAAACAATGGAATAAGTAGACATATGGGTACACACCATTCTTCTCAAGAGTTTTAGAAATCATATTTAATTATTGAAACAAAAATTGTAACACCATCTGATACTTTAGACAATATATTTAAAATAAGGACACTAGAGAGGCATAAAAGAAGTAAGGTTTCCAAGCACTGAAGGTGGTAAGATGTCCACACCAGTTGAATGTAATAAGTGGCTCATGTATATCAACATCCCTAAAAAACCACTAGAAAAAATAGCAAAGTCATGCATTTAAAAACTGTAGAAATAAATTAAGGTAAAATCCACTCAAATGTTCAAAGAACCCACAAAAGAGCAAGCAACAAGAAATAAAAGATTTAGAACTAGAGTAAATAAACAGAAAACAAATAATAAAATGGGAGTCTTCAGTACTAACATGTTAGTAATTACCTTAAATGTGTGTGCATTTTATATATATATGAATGACATATATATGTATGTATTATTTTTATAATAGTATTATTTTTAAAATCACAAATCCACCAGGGAGACATAAGGATTCTAACTGTGTATATATCAAATGACAGAGCCTTGGAATACATGAAACCAAATTGGCGAAGGTGGAAGGAGAAATATAAATATACAATTACAATTGGTGACTTCTAAACTCCATTTTAGCAACTTACTCAGCTACTGGACAATATCAGGAAGAACACAGATATGCTGAACAACACAATCAACCAACAGTATTGAGTTTTTGATGTTCGCAGAAGAAAACTTCATAAAATAAAAAACAGAAAATATAATTTTACAAGTGTTCATAGAACATTCATCAAGAAAGAAACCATATCTTGGGCCATATAAAAAATATCAAACAATTTTTTAAAATTATATTAGCATGTTCTCTGACTATAATATAATCAAACTTGAAATTAATATGAAAAAAAAATTTAAAAAATCTCCAGGCACATTGAGATTAAACAACATACTTCTAAGTACTCCATAGACTATACAGAGAAAATATCAAATCAAATATAAAACATACAACTGGTTCAAAAATACTCCATATCAAAATATATGGGGTGCAGCTAAAGCAGTCCTAAGCGGGAAACTTACAGCAAAAATTTTTACATTAGGAATGAGAAAAAGCTTCAATTATATATGTATATACACAGATATGTATGAATAAACATATATACATATTTTTATACATATATACACATATTTTTATACATATACACACATATGTTCATTCATCAAGAAATTAGAAAAATTAAGAGCAAAGTAAACCTAAAACAAGTAGAAGGAAAGGAATAATAGAGAAATAAAGCAGAAATTAATAATATTGGAAATAGAACAACAGAATAAAAAATCTATTTTATAAGATCATTTCAAAAAATCACTAAGATTTTTGAATACAGAATACACATGCAGTCCTGGCATGTGTGTCCCTGGCTGCAGTCCTATAGTGTGTGTCCTGAGCTGCAGTCCTGGTAAGTGTGTCCCTGGCTGCAGGCCTATAGTGCATGTCCCTGACTGCACTCCTGGTGTGTGTGTCCCTGACTGGAGTCCTGGTGCGAAAGACATTAAAAAAAAAAAAAAAAAAAGGAGAGAGAAGACATAAATCACAATGTCAGGAATGAAATAAGGATTATCACTACAGATCCTACAGTTATTATGAGACTAATCTTGAAAATCCCAAATAGTTTACATTTCTAATTTAACAATTTAGAAGAGGGGCTGGGGATGTGGCTCAAGCGGTAAAGCCCTCACCTGGAATGCGTGCTGCCTGGGTTCAATCCTCAGCACCACATACAAACAAAGATGTGTCCGCCGAAAACTAAAAAATAAATATTAAAAAAATTCTCTCTCTCTCTCTCTCTCTCTCTCTCTCTCTCTTAAAAAAAAAATAATTTAGAAGAAAAAAACAAGTCCGCAAAAGCTATGAACTATCTGTAGTGTAAGTCCTAAAATTTAAATCCAATATTATGTGTTGCTTTAATACCTGGTGGGATTTAGAGGGCTTTGAATGGCCTAACATCAAATTTCCCTCCCCACTCTGAAGCTGTAGATAAGGCCCATTAACCAAACAATCCTCCTCATTGAGAGAATCAGGTACAGCTCCTATCAATCTTTGAATTGCAGGTTTCAGTTTTCTGCCACTGCAAAGTATTATTCAAAGAAGCCAGTCACATCCTCTGATTTAATACTTCAGAAAACACAGTAAGGAAGACTTTACTTGGGACTCTTGCAATAGATAAAGAGACTACTACAATGGGGTCTTGCAATGGGAGGAAGAGATTGGGTTCAACTTTGAATATAGAATGCACACGTGAGAATTTATAGTCAAGGAACAAGGTCGGGGTCGGTGGATGGAAATTTACTAAAAGGAAACATCAGAGGCAAGGGAGATTCTGGGTAACCCAACATAACAGGATTCCTGCTGAAGGCAGAACCCAGAGATCAGACATCACCTGAGGGAGAGTGGAGGACGAAGAACCTGATGAGATATCAAGTGTAATGAGATGTCAAGGAGGAGGGAGTTCTTGTTAAATTATTGAAAAGAGTTCTCTGTTTAAAATGGATTTTACAAGGAAGTAAACAAATGAGTCTAGAAGATTCAGAAACCTTACTAATGTTTGCCCAAGCAAAGAATTGATGTTTCACCCATAGACAAAAGAGCATTCCATTCTCTTTAACAGTACAAAACCTGCCTTACAGCCTCTACTCCTTCAGTTATCCCTGTGTACATTCTTATGTATCTCCCTGTGGCATGGGGTATCATTCTTCACGAGGCTGTGAGTATAAGTGAATACTGTCAGTCTCATCTATCCAGTATTAGGTACCATGTGATTGGCCATCTCCATAACCCTAAGGTAGGATTCTCTCCCTCACCTATAGGTAAACTGGATGTGATTAAAACACTACCAAGTCTAAACCAAGATGAAAAAGACAATCTGTATGGTTGGAGGGATGGATACATAGATCAATGGAGCAGCAAAAAGAACCCATAAATAAACCCACACAAATATACATAACTGAATTTTGACAAAAATACACAAGTAATTCAAGAAGCAAGGATGATTCTCTTAACAAATGGTGCTGGCACAATTTTATATCCATCAGCAAAAAAGAAAAAAGAAACCTAAATCTCTCACTTTATGCAAAAAGCAATTGAAAATAGGTTTTAAATTTAAATGTAAAAATATTAAATTCTTAGAAAAAATGGGAGAAATTTTTTTCAGGATTTAGAGCACTATATAGTTCAAAGACAAAGAAAACAGCAAATTGGACTTAATCAAAATTTAAAACTTTTCATCAAAGGATCCTGTTATAAAGATGAAAGGACCACTACAGACTGGAAGACACTATTTGAAAATCATATATGCAACAAAGAACTAGTATGTACAATACAGTAAGGATTCTCAACAGTAAAAAAACAAACAATCTGAATAAGAAATAGGTAGAAGTCATGAAGAGGCAATTCCCCCAAAGGGACACAGATGGCAAATATGCACATTAAAAGATGTTCAGCATCATTAGCAATAAAGGAAGTGCAAATTAATGCTACAATAAGAAATCACTCTATACCTACTGTAATGGGCAAAGTAAAAAAAAAAAATAGTGATAACACATCAAGTTCTTGTGATGACGCAGAGGAACTGGATCACTCAAGCATTGCCTATCAGAATGCAAACGGCACAACCACAATGGAAAATAGTTTGGCAATTACAATACAACCCAGCAATTGCACTTCTGGGCATCTATCCCAGAAGAATGAAAGCTTGCAAGTCCTCCAAAAAACCTGTATGAAATTATTATAAAAACTTTATTCATAATATCCCCGAACTGGAAGCAACCCAGACATACTTCAATAGGTGACTCATTAAGCACATTGTATCACATCCGTATTATGGAATGCTACTCGGAAACTAAAAGGAACAAACTAATGATATAAGCAATAATTTGAGTGAATCTCTGGGGAAGAAGTTGTCTTTTTAGAAAAGATAATCATAAAATGTTGCAAATTATATAATTCCGTTTATATAAGATCTTTGAAAAGACAAGAGCCAGAAGTAGAGAATACTTAATAACAGGCTAATGAGGGAATGGTGAAGGGAGACAGATTTGGTAATAAAAGGACCCAGCAGAGACCTGTTATGGTTTGCATATAAAGCATCCCCTGAAAAGATCATGGGTGATTCAATGTCTCAGTGCTCAGAGGTAAAATGATTGGATCATAACAGCTCTAACCTCAGCAGTGGATCAATCCATTTGATAGATTAATAACTTGAAGGGATTACTTTACCGTAGGCAGAAGGGACATGGCTGGAGAAAGTAGGTCACTGGAGGTATGCCCTGGGGATTACATTTTGTCCCTCACTCCTCACTGTCTCTCTCCCTGTTTGCCAGCTGCCATGAGTTGAGCATACCCTCCTCCATTCCCTTCCACCATGATGTTCTGCCTCATCCCAGGCCCAGAGCAACTGAGCCAGCCAACCATGGACTGAGACCTTTGAGACTGTGAGCCCAAAATAAACTTTCTCCTCTGAGGTGTTCTTACCAGGCATTTTAGTCACGGCAACAAAAAGCTGACTAACAGGAGACCCTTGAGATAATGGAATGGTTCTTTATCTTGACGGTAGTCATCAATACATAAATCTACACAGTTGATAAAGAGATATACAGCTAAATGTGCACATGCTCATGCAGACACCACCCCCCATACACAAATGAGTTAGAATAAAATCAGTAAGATAGACGTCGATATCCTATTTAAGGTAATGTTCCACATTTTTATGCATATTTTCACAAGACGCTAATACAAATGACTGCATTTGGGATGGGGACTGCGGTGAGGAAGAACGTCATGACAGGGAATGTGTAGTAGAATAAAGTCACTCACCTCATGGCAAAAAAAAAAAAAAGCAAAAGGAAGGAACCAGGGTCCCATTACACCTTACAAGGGAACACCCCCAATAATATAACTTCCTCCAACTAAGCCCCATCTCCTAATGTTTCCTCCACTTCCCTATAGCTGCATGATCTGGGGACCAAGCCTTAACATATGAGCTTAACATATGAATTAACATTCAAACAGTAACAGGTTGGTTTCTATTTTTGGATTACTAATTTCAACATACTGGAATATGAGAAATTTAAAACTACAAAAAAAAATGCTTAAATAGATCTTTGTATAATTTAAAAAGCAGAGTTTCATTCATCATATCTTCAAATTCTTACTGGTCCTTTAAGATGAGGCTATTATTAAATCAACTCTTTAGGTGAGGAAACTGAGGCACAGCAAGATGAAAGTCTTGGCAATCATAAAACACTGTGCATGGCCAAGTCAGTACTCCAAAACAACTCTTCTGATTCCACATTATACACTTGGTATCTCCACAAATTCTTATTATTCTAACAAATTATTTATTATTCTAATAAATTCTGGATGATTCAGAAAAACTTTCATATCTCACAGTATTCGAGACCATCAAAAATCACATTAGGCATCATAAATAATATTATAGATATAGAAATGTGGTTTGGATTTGGGTTGACATAGTTTTAATGCCATTGTTCTCTTTCTCAAAAAAGCAACGAAATTACAAAACAAAAACAAAGAAAATTAGTTTTTTAAATTTGATGCCAATTTGAATAAATATTATTTTATTAACTATAAATCTTTAAATATATGCGAACAAATTTCCCAAATAAAGCATATTAATGTAAAAGAAAAAAAAACGCTTTTTAAATAAATAGGTAATAAATGTTATTAACTAAATTATCAACAATCAGGCCAATCTGATGTGTTGTGGACTTTCTGGTTTGATATAAAACTGTTCTTACTCATGTTAATTCTTTTTAAAAAAAATTTTTTTGGTTGTAGATGAACACAACATCTTCATTTTATTTATTCATTTTCATGTGGTGCTGAGGATCAATCCCTGTGCCTCACATGTGCTAGGCAAGCACTCTAACACTGAGCTATAATCCCAGCCCCTCATGTTAATTCTTATACTTGACACTTTGGGTCACACTGTTATTTTGATGAAAATTTATAATAGTCAATATAATAGCCAATGAATCCTTTTGGGGTGCTACATTCTGATAAATGATAATGAACTAGCTGAATTCATATAATAATAAGCTATTATTCTGTTTTAACTTTCAGTCAAAATATTTATTAAGAAATGTCATCTACATTTAACCCTAAGTCAGATGATTGATTTGATTTCACCTCATTGCTGCAGCTGGATGAAATCTTATAGTTGGGGAGAAAAAAAAACGTGAATCATAGACTGAAAAGAAAATTATATTATCAGCAGCAATCAGAATTATTTCAGGTATAAGCAGAGTTCATTTATTGTAACCCCCCCAGTAGGATAAAAAGCAAAAACTTCTAACACCTTTAAAATACTTTAGTAAATTTTATATATTAGCTAAAAGATAAAATTAACATTATCTGCCTTTGAAATTTTCTGTGGAATCAAAACCCAGGAGTGGTGTCATGAACCAGAAATTGCTGTTTGAAGTTTAAGAATTGAACTTCTTTATGTGATATTAAATAGAAGTCAAGGTAACTACACTTTTGATTTATCGCCACCCATTTATATAGTTTTTACAAATAAATACAAAATTCTTTTTATTCTTTAAAAGCACTTGAAGCTTACAGTGCTAAATAACATCTTCACCTTATAAGAGGTCTCCATTTAACAGCTGCTTGAACTGAATGATTTTGAGAAAGTAATAAACTTAGAAATAATATAACAGCGAGGCATGAGTTCAACAAACTATAGCAACTTTGCTTGGTAAGAATGTCTGTACTCAAGAATCAAAACAATTTCAAATGTTATACAAGCTTCAGGAATGACATTATCATAGTATGAAATCACAGGTATGGAATCTCAGGCAATCTTTTTTTCCCCCCCTATAAATGTCAAAGAAAATTTGCTCATGTCAGTGACACGTTCTTCAGGTAACTGACTGTGTTTCTTGCAGAATTGTATAGCTCTGTTCCCCTGTCCATGGTGCTCAGAAGAGTTGGCTATGCCAGGAGAACAGTCCCCTGGAAACAAAAGAATGGAGTTTCAATAGTGAGACGAGAGAGAAATGTTCTACCAGTATGTCCTAGCCCTGTACTTTAGCTTACATATTCCCTTCAAAAGCCACTGATAACTAGGGATACCTTCCCTGGTGTGCATGCATAGGGAGGGAATGCACAGATATACCCATCCACAACACAAATTCTTAATGATTTCATGGCATATATGGAATGCTTCCATCTTCTTCATGAAGTCACTACTGCATCTGATAGCCATCTTCTGTGTTCTATGGCTCTTGGCCATGCCTTGTTTTTCTTTTTTAATAGTGATGGGGATTGAACCCAGGGCCTCAAGTATGCTATGAAAGGATTTTACTACTGATCTACATTCCCAGCATAAGCCCAACTTCTTCAATCTGTGGCATTCCTAACATTCACCTCCATTCCCTGCCACATTGAACTGTCCTAAACTTTGTCTTCAGTCTTTCCTTTAGTTCTAATAGCTCAATATTAGGCCAACTTTAATAAAACGTATTTGCACTTTTGGCCAAGTTTATTTTATGCCATGAATTGTATTAAATAATTTAATTCTTAAGCATCACAAAGAATGTACTATAGTTCTCAATATTTTACTAATTTTCCAAAACCTAGAGCCCTGATATCTACTGCCAGATACTCCTTTCAATGACTAACCTTTCCAGAACCCCCTCTTCATGCTCCTCCATGGAAACCTAGGGGATATGGACTTCCATGAAAGGCCAGAACCATATGACTCCTTGTATACGAATCAGCACTAAGCTTTAGGGTTTTACATAAAGATGAAATGTACCCATTTTCCTTGGTATATAGATTCAATTCTAATTTTTAAAGGAATTCTAGTTAGCAAATATTTTCATATACCATTGATTTTTTAGCAATTCCTTTAACACTGGTATTTATTATGTTGAATTGCTTTTTTAAAAGATTATCACATATGATTGCTGCTGAAGCATTAAGATGCCCTGTCCTCCACATGTAGAAAATTGGGTTCTTAATGACTTCTTGTTCCACTCCATTTCCTCATAATATTCAGCTGGTCTTTTAAAATCTTCTCCTTCATTCTGGTCATTCTTATTCTTTTACCAGGAAAATGTGATATATTGTTTATTAATAGCCCAAGTCTTGTTTTTAAAATTTATAAAATGTGTTAAATTTATGATTTGTGAAAACATAGAATTCATGTGTTTTTGTTCATGTCTATGAACAAGTAGTTACAAACTCAGAGCTAAAATGAAATTCTTGTATACTCCCTATAATATCTAGTTTAGGGCTAAAGAGTAAGGTTTTGGATTTGAGTTAGAATGAATGCAGGCTTTATATAATATGTTTAACTACTTGGGGAATTTTTAAAACAGATATTACTATTTTTACCTGATGCTGCATTTTCCAGATGACGTGTTATAAAGTTGCACATGAAATTTTACATGGGTAAGTTTTTAAAATAACTGTATGCAATGGAATTACATATGTCAAAGAAATCATTGTTCTAAATCACTCACGATTCCCCGTATCCTATTACTTCTTGTTAAAAGAATAAATAACGCATACTGGGCTGGGGATGTGGCTCAAGCGGTAGCGCGCTCGCCTGGCATGCGTGCGGCCCGGGTTCAATCCTCAGCACCACATACAAACAAAGATGTTGTGTCTGCCGAAAACTAAAAAATAAATATTAAAAAATTTCTCTCTCTCTCTCTCTCTCTTTATAAAAAAGAAAGAAAGAAAAAGAAAAAACGCATACCTAGATGCTAAAAATAAAACAAAAAAGGAAAACAAATAATAGCAGGTGAGTTAACCTCATAAATGCCCGAGCAATAATAAAATCAACACAAAAGCATCAATCATCTTTTCAAACTCAATGTGACTATAACTCATCTCACTATATATTGAAATAATTTATTTTATTAGAGATTATCAAAATGAATATAAATTACTTTTCCCTATGTTTTTAGGCATTTTCTCCCTTGGACTTTACTTGGGAATATCTGAACATTTTGTCACAATATTTACATGCTAATGAACTTAAGTGATCAAAAATTACTTACTACTCAATGAAGCTTCTCACCACCACCATTTCAAGGTGCTCCTATGAGGGAACTGCCCAACACTTCTAGCAAGCTACTGGGTGGACTACTGTGCTGGTGTTCACTATTGTGTTTCCAACATTATTATTTTAAGGAATTGATGACTTCTGTCAACACATGTGAAGCACTGGCATAAAACTCAACTTTTATTGAATCTACCTTGAACTTCAATAGTACAACTAGAGGGAAACTGGAACTGTGATTGAGGACAACAGCCAGAATTGCCCTCAAAATTTGTCAACTTTACAGGAAGTTCTTTCAGCAAATAAAAGAAGATAAAAGTTACAAAGTTTGTATTTTAAATTTCTGTTGATTTTGGAATATTTGCCCCTATCATTAACATTATTTGATAATAACATATGATCTTATTTTACCAAAGTATTACTAGAATTGGCAATTTATCCTTGGTGTGTGTTCCATGGTTTGTTTTTATGACTTTAGAATCAAGTGGAAAAAATATAAAAGGAAAACAAGACTGGAACTGGAGAATACTGCTTGTACATAAATGACAGCTAAGTGTTTTACCTTTATAAAAAATCATTTGATTATTCTTCTTTATCTAAATGCATGAAATTTCCTCTAACAGTCTTACTTGATGTTTTTCCATTTATTTATTCCTCACTAACCAAATGCCTAATCTTCAATCAAAACTTAGATAATGTGGGCAAAATATTCAGTTAAAACATTTTCAACAAGGGTAAAAAGTCATTTTTTTTCCCACAAAGATAAAGAATTTAGAAAACTGGGTAGAGGCAATTCTTTCTGGAGTTATTCTTGAATATTTGAGATACTAGAGTTGAGATCCAAATGTCAAGTTCTTAGTTTTTGCATCACAAAGAAATCAAAATTGAGGGAAGCAAATAAACTGAATGAGGTAGAAATCAGTTTGTCATTTCTAATGAGAGGATAAAAAGATTGAAAAAAGTATTAAAAAACAGAAATAATAGTAAAGAAAATTACAATTTTCCAAGAGCTTCTGGAACTGTGCTCTTCATTAAAAACTTCACGTATTTTTTTTTTTTAATATATACCCTAGGTATTAAGGAGAAACAGGAAAACAGAAGATACAAAACCAAACTAATAAAATACTGTAATTACAGAACCAAATGACTTAACAGCAGCGAAGTATTGTGGAAGTTTGGAAAGGAAAATTAAGAGTTTCTCAAGGTTGTGCAACCCAAGTCCTCATTTATCAAGGTCAAACTGATCTTGAAGATGAACAAAGTCTTCTAGGGTTAGTTCCTTGATTTTCCTACTGTTTTAGAATCATCAGATTGGGATGCTGATTTGTACTAACTACACTTTCAAGAATGTAATTTTAATTTCATTTGGAAATTTTTAATTGGCAAGAAATAAAAAGATATTCTCATTCTTGTTTTATCATTTTTCCCCATGTTAAAACATGGTATTTGAGGTCACATTAATATAATGTTGTGAATTTGATCATGGGGTCTGGGAAAGAGGGTCATGACAGTTTTGAGACTCTGTTGTGTCAGGCTCCACCTGGTGTTTCCCATACACAATAGGAAAGGAAAGCCAGCCTTTGCAAAAGCTTATCAAGACATCTTTTCATTCATCACTGCCGAGACAGACAGGTAAAATGTGTGTCTGTTATCTGTCCCAGCTCAAAGGCAACCAACATCTTCCAATTGATATAGTCTTTCTGAAACTAGGCTGATATTTTTCATCCAATACTATCAAGTTCTAGCCCAGTAGTCTTCAATTTTGTCAGATTGACTACCATTTTAAACCAATATTTTGT
This sequence comes from Callospermophilus lateralis, assembly GCF_048772815.1. NCBI lineage: Eukaryota > Metazoa > Chordata > Mammalia > Rodentia > Sciuridae > Callospermophilus > Callospermophilus lateralis. Next base: position 22,693,066 of record NC_135320.1, read on the forward strand.
AACAACCCTTCATGATCATGAAACGAATATGAAAAACCCAAGCTTTATGTTTTAAAATAAATATTTGTTCTAAAATATAGTATGTTGATGGTATTGTTCAGGTATGGCAAGGCCAACAGGTTAGGAGACCACTGCCACTGAAGAGATGATTTGTTACTGTTCCCAAAAGCAGGAGCACAACAAGTCATGGGGTGGAGAGGCTACAAGGAGAGGCACTGGGGTGGATCAGCAGAGGGAGAAGGGATCTATAGCAAGAGCCTTTGTCATGGGATCTACAGCAAGAGCCTTTGTCTTGGTTTCTGTGCAAGGCTGGTAAGCAGGCTTGGGTTGAAATAGTGTGGGCAGGCTGTTATGCAGAAGACCTATTCCTTTTGACTGTCTCTGGTCTTGGGTGACTAGGGCAAATGGATGGTGGCTTGGCGTGTGAGAGTCTGACATAGCAGGCATTGGTCCATGGGCTCCGGGTTGGTTGGTTGGTTCGCATTGGAAAAGAGCACATACAGGTGAATTGTTTACTCTCAAGCAAGTGGGGCAGTTAGTGTCCAGCAGCAAAATCCCACAGCATTGGAAGATAGAAAACAAAAGACATGGCTAAAAGGATATTATGCCCTAAATCTATTCAAGGAATTCGACTTATCTATTTCAATGTGTAAACGCTGATTTATGATTATACAAGATACATTAAGCAGTCAAATCTTTGCATAAACAGATAGAATAGCTATGAATATGATGCAAGAACAGACTATTCCTGTTGGAAGTGTTTTTATTTGTTTTTTGGTTGTTCTCCCGGCATCCCCTGCCTTTTTATGACTCATATATCCTAATTGGCATTGCTGTCAGGGAGCTGCCTTCCCTAAGTGGAGAACAGTTTTGGGGGGAAAAAATAGTCTTCCCTCAATTTACATAGTAATGACATTTGTTAAAAAATTCAGCATATATGTAAATTTTAAATGCTTAAGAACATTTTGAGTTTAAATGTAAAATTGAGTAGGAATTTAGGCTTCATAATAATAAATAGAGTTTCTTCTACATTCATGTACCATTGGGAACATTTGAGATTCAAATTATCGTCATACCTATTTCATCAAAAATGAAAATCGGATCCAATGTATAGCTTTTTTTTTTTTTTCTTCAATTAACCTCTATATCATTGCTGGAAATTCCTGTTCACCTTTCCTCTCTGCAATTAGAGCTTCACTGAGCAGCTGAAAACTTAAAAAATTATACTGGTATCTGAAAGTACTAAACTGATACTATTAGCGCACACACACACACACACACACACACACACAAAAGACTTGATTATTTCCATAAGATCCTTGTAACTAGATGTGCTTGTTTTTCTTATCTTCTTTTTATTTATTTATCTGTTTGACAAGCACTACTTGACATTTTTGAAACAGGATGCTTAAAGAGATTTGGGATGATCCATGAGTTTTGTGTTTAAATATATATATATACATATATATATGTATATATATACATATACACACACACACACACACACGCAAAAACACACAATCATGTTATATATATGAATATATATATATATATATATATATATATGTGTGTGTGTGTGTGTGCTATCCTGTGAAGTTGCATTTTATAACTCTTCTGCATTAGTGAAATTATGCAGAAGAGTTATAAAATGCAATATATATATATATATATATATATATATATATATATATATATAAAATTTCACTAATGGAGAAGAGTTATAAAATGCAACTTCACAGGATAGCACACACTGTGACCTAGGTAGTTGGGAGAGGTTTGAAATATGCACCATGTACATTTTGTGTATTCCAAACACTTGGGGTCATCCAAGTGTAGTATTCTGCATTCACTTTAGTGATCCCAGGGGTAAAATGTTATGAGAAGCAAACTCGAAATTTGCTAATACTTAAATTGTTTCCCTAATCTATTAATTGTCTTAGAACAAATTCACAGTTTTAGAACCAGTATCATAGCAGAAGTGACTGTACCTTCGATCACTGTTATAACACAAATATCCTACAAATTCTTTTAAATGCTCTTTGGATAACAGCTACAACTACTTGGATACTGTAGTTTCTCCTAATTTTGGTTTGGGAAACATTACCTCTAGGGTGTCTTTGTCATGTTGATCTCATTTGTTTGTTTAAGTCTCAAAATACTCATTTCCCTTGCTTTCAAATTTGCCTACACACTAGTCATATGGGAGCATAAAAGAGGGAACAATTATCTTAATTGTGAAAGACCAGAGAAACCTTAGTAATGCTGATGAAATGGATCTGAAGAGTAAGTAAGTGGTCTCCAGGCAGCCTGAATAAAAGCCCCTATGCCTGATTTGATTGAATCTGCTGTAGAAGTATTTAAGTTTGTTAGAATGTAGGCTATGTTGGTGGACTGTCAAGGAAGGACTTGGAAAGTTCTTTGCCATGTATTGTCATGTGTGTTTTGCCATGTGATGATTCCTGTGAATCTAAGTAAACTGATATTTTAGTTCTGGTTAATATGCATATTCTTTGACAGCAAACTCTATTTTGAGTCTTCTCTTACAACACAAGCTGTAACTGAGCCAACAGGCTAGCTGATAGTAACCTTGAAAACTATGCACCTGTATGCAAATAGGAGAGTTGGTGTCCTGGATGTTTCCCTTCAAATCTGACATCTGAAAGGATAATACCCTTCTGGAACCATAAATGTCAGTGCCTCCAGACTTGATGTCCTCCAGGTTTGAGACACATCTCACCATGACACTGTGCTTTGCAGATGTTCGCTCTGCATTGACATTGGCCGAGCAGTCCTTGGTTTCACCGACAGGACAACTTGAAAGCATTCTAGAACTATTTGAGAATGACCTTGGGGGAACTGATCTCCCAGACCATTTGGACAATTTCTTCCATGAATGCATGGTGCTTGGTTCCTTACTGGCACTCTGTACTTGGTGATTTTCTTTTACTTATTTTGGCCTGTAATTTCATATATTCTTCTTGCTTATTTTGCTTTGACTATGTTTCAATAAACCAATTAATTCAGGAACTATCTTTGTTCCATCTGTTTCAAGAATAAAGAATTTGCCCCTCTTGAAGGAATTATCCTTGAGGTTAAATTGTTGCCAGGTACCACAGAACCACACCACCCCTATTGGTACAGTGTGAAACCATGTAAATGCGTTTGAACTTTGTTCTTGAGTGATAGCCAACTAGCCTCAGGAGAGTGACATACTCCATATGTGTTTGGAAAGATTAGTAGTAAGTATAGACAGAAGGTCATTCCAACAAACTGTTGGGATAGTACCTTTTAATTTGAATATAGGGAGATTCTTAAAAATGCAGAAGATAAACATGAGTTAAGGCAAGCATCTGTTTCTGGAAAATGTTATAGAAAAAATATCACTATCGTTTGTTAAATAGCTAACATATGCCAGGCAGGGTTTTGTGCCCTACAGCATTTTGTTTTTAAATTCTCAGAATATCCATATGAATTTGATGTCATTTGCTCATATGTTCTCTTTGGTTTACAGGTGAGACTAGGGCTGCAGTTTAATTAATTTGCCAAAAAGTTATTCAGGTACAGCATGTGCCCAGTTTATTAACAATGTACATTTTTATTCTCCAGTATGTCCCAATTTGGAAGGAAGAAAGCAAACAAGAAACGCTCTTGTAAGATTTTTATGTCTTTTAGAAATTAATACATTGCAAAAATGTTAAGAGTGCATATTGAATTATGTACTGAAAGATAACTGTTAAAAACTAAGAAGTTAATAAAGGAGAAAAAATTAATGATTAAATTTATTGATTAACTACTTGATTAATCCAAACAAAGTCAGAAAAGGGGAAATAAAGGATATTAGTGAGACTAGGTCAAAACAAATAGCAAGATAATGGAATTAAAGCAACTAAAGCAGGAATTAATTTAAATGTGAACAGATTAAATGCTCAAAAGACAAAAATTACTACACTGGATGAAAAAAAGAAAATAAAATCTAAATATACACTTCAAATGTACATGTTAAATATAAAGACATAGACAGGTTAAAAGTAAAAACCAGATACAAGAATACCAACAAACCACACACCAAAGAAATAAGAACAGGAAAGAAAAGGAACTTGAAAAGATGATAATAGTTGAAAACAAAACAAAAAACATCTCTGAGGAATGAGAGAGAATTTACAAGAGATAATTAGAAGATCTCTATATAACTTGAAGGACAGTTTTAATATGGAGCTCACAAAGTTTTAGAATTCTAGTCTCTAATAAGTCTAATACAAAATACCACTATATAAATAGAGTTACAGATGTGGTTTGGTTAAGCCACAATAAAATGCTTTTTGCTAAAAATCCCAAAGTGGAAACAGACTTCTAATATAGAAACAACTCTCCCAAATATTGTGCTGTTCAAAATTTTACAACTTAAATACAAAAATATTTCTGATCACATTTTCACATAGTGCAAATTAACTGTTCTTGATGAAATTGTTTTCACAAGAAAACACAAAACAATGAGCAGTTTATTACATCTAGTTTTATAATAACCACATCATTAGAAACATAAAAGGATTTTACAGTTGTTTAATGATAAGGAATTTGTGCTTTCATAGAGACAAAATCATTATCTGGTTGACATTTAGTTTCCCATGATTTGTTTTATAAACATTAAAAGATAATTGAATTATATTTCAGAAAGTATTTTAGGGCCAATTGCATTTTAAAACCATTCAGTTTAAGGACATTACAATTTTCATAGCCTTTTCATATAAGTTACTAGAATTAATCTGCATACTATATATTAATTATATAATCACAGTCGCACGATTTTTATGTTGATGGGACAAGAATAATATTGTAACATTTTCTTTTCTTTCATTCTTTCTTTGTTTTTTTTTTTTCCCTTCTGAGATTGGGGCTGGAAACCAGGGTCACTTTACCAATGAACTACATCCCTAACCCTTTTTGTTTTTTATTTTGAGATAGATTCTCACTAAGTTGCCTAGGCTGGCCTCAAATGTGTTATCCTCCTGCCTCATTCTCTTAAGTAGCAGGGGTATAGGAATGAGCCACTGCCCCTAGCATATTGCTATATTTCCTGAAAGCTTTACATTGCTCAACTGAAGGGAGAAATTAGATAATTACATCATTTTCTTCTACAGCTTCAGATATATTTCACATGAAGCTGTAACAAAGAAAACATATTGAAAAATATCTTCATGTCAGATATTCTGCACCTGTCACTACTATAAAGATTGTGCCACTATCAGTTAAACTTGGGCTTAATACCAAAAGTTGACCTTGACCTAAGCTTTCTGCTATTAAAAAAAAAAGAAGGAAAGAAAGCATTTTGAGAATGTTGCTTCTTTTAACATTTGAAAATGTATTTTGACAGCAAAATTGAAAGAACAGCCATAATGATTCTTGTACATAGAGACTATCTTTCTATTTGTGGTTATTTGTAGTTGGACTCTCTTTTATATAAGTGGCTGTCTCTACAGCTATTACTATTTGTGCTTCCTCCACTTCATAGTGCTGAACAAAGCACACTCATTTCTGACCCCCTGTGGTTTAGGATTATCTCTCTGAAGCTGTCTTCCAGAACTACATCGCTACACCTTTTTAATTGCCTGATCTCCCTAAGATTGTCTCATCATCTCTAAAATAGAAAAGAAATGCTGATTTCACAGAAAATGCAAAGATTAAATAAATATATTACTCTCTCTAAAATGCCTAGTGAAGATCTGAACTTGGCACAAGAAGAGAATCAACAAAAAAGCCAACGATTTATTTGTCAAAGATTATTATGTTAGGAATATCTGCACAGCTCCTGGCTCCCCAAATAATTCAACTTGCCTCTTCAACTCTTTATTTCCATCCAAGTGAGTTTGAAGTGAAGTAGCACCCCCTTTCTCCACAGAAAAGCCCTCTTCACCATGGCTGATTTTAGGACTGACAGCAAAAGAGTCTCTGCAATAGAGTTCAATTTAGATAAACTTCCTATTTTCCTGTCGCCCTGTTTCACTTGGCCATTGTCTGGGAGGATACCAGCACTCCAGGTCTGGACACCCCCTTACTAGTTTTCACAAACGTATCCAGTATAGTACTTTGTAGAAATGTGCAAACAAGGCCTCTGGCCTTGAGCTGGGCTTCACAGAGATGTCTACATTTTTAAGATAAGTTAGCAATTGGGCTCCATGGTAACAGCTGGCAGGGGGAGGAAAGAAAGGGGAGAAGAAGCTCTCCCCTTCTCAGGTGTTGTCCTTGAAGGGTTAACTTGCCCAAAACAGTGAAAGAAAAAGGTGCTTTTATGTGAACTTCTGCAGACTGTGAACTTCTGAGCCCCTCCCCTTACATGCTGGGTATAAAACTCTGAAACTTCCTGAACTCGGGGTTCAGGGGGTTGATTGATTACAGCAAAAGCTGTGCCCTCTGAACCTGGCTGCAACCAAATAAAACTGTTTCCTCCTATCTTTGGTGCCTTGCCTCGTGTGTCCTTACAACAGAAGCATATTCACGGAAAAGTTAATGCTGATTATTGCCTTGGATGAGGCTCAGTTTTCTCACTGTTCTGGTTTAAGTTTGGGGGACAGGAAAGGTGTCCCCTCCCCTCAAAGAGTCACAGCCAACACTTTTATAACTAAAGAAAAGTCAGCAAGAGAAAAGCAAAACAAAAAGTACTGAATCAAAATTTCATGTGCCCCAGGAGCCTTCAGACTGGTGGAATGTAATAGACTGGAAATTTAGCAAAGCCTGTCTAATCAGGTTCTGGACATCTGGACATTCCGGTTCCGGTTCTTCCTCCGGGGTGTGCAGCAGGACCCCTTCTAGAATGAGGGTCTCATGATGTACTGCCAGAAAAGGTAGGCAGATCATTTCTTTATGGACAGTTTTTAAACAGAGAGGCAGGGGAAGGCTAGAGTAATCTTTTAGGCTTTCTGTCTTGCTTGGGGAAAAGGAGCTCTAGTCTCTATGACCCTCTTAGAGAAGAGGAACTCTACTTTCTATGCTTTGATTTGGGGAAAATGAAGGCCTAGAGACAAGAGGGTTAGGAGGGCAGAGAGACCTTCATTCTGGGGCTACTTCTGGGTCCTACCAATGTCCTTTAGTTCAGAATATTCAGCATCCCAAACTGTCACACCTTGGGGTATCATTTTTTGAGCCAGAACAAGTTCATATCCAGGCTCACCTGGAAGAGTGAGCTCTTATTTAGTGATATATTTCCTGAGACCTTCCTCCCTACAGTCAGGGTGCAGGGCATCAGGATTGATTTGGAGCTGGGCTGCTCATGAGCCCATACAAGGCTGTAATTTTCTGATTCCAAGCTGCCTAGAACTCCATCTCCACCCTCTATCCCTGGGCTTCCTTTTGGATGCCATTCCATCCTGAAGTGAACACTGAGGATCCTTTCCCTGCGACTAGAAGTCAAGACACTGTTAATAAAATAAAATAAAATCTGAAAAGCAAATCTTCAGCAGTAATAATGGGGAGGCCCCATGTCACGGGTCAATATTCAAAGCAGCAGTTCCAAAATGCAGTGGCAAAAAGACTGCATATGTGGAATTTGTGTCCAAAGCATGTAATAACGTCAGGTGCTACTGGATCTGCTGGTTCTTGAAAGACTTGCGATGCAGTCGCCATGCAGTCGCGTTAATGGGATGCATATGTCAGTACATCTAAGACTGGTAGTGCCATGAGTCTCAAACACAAAACCAATGGGCTTCAGAAGAGGCTCAAAGCGATTGTGTCATTGGACATGGGTAGAAGTACATTAGGTAGAGAAGTTAGGAAGCACAAAATACCTAAGAGAGCAAGGATGGGAAAGTACAGAACATATCCATCAAATAGCAGCTGACTTTGATTTGCGCCTAGGGTATTGGTAGGGAAGCAGGAGTAAAAACCAAAATAAAGCAGGGGAAGATTGCAGAATAAAGGCCTTGAATGTCAGCACAAATTCTCTGATTATCTCAAAAAGGCAATGGAAAGTCAGTAATTGTTTTTAACTTTTGGACTTGCAAATGGCCCTATATGTTTGGGGAAGATCATTTTGAAATGATTCCAAATTGGAAACTCTAATAACTTGAATAAAAAAACAGGCAAGTATTAGAGAAGGAACTTAGGTAGAAGTAGGAAACATGTGGCCGAGTTAGAAACTATGTGGCATCTAGATTTGATGTTGCTACAAGAGTGTTAAGCCTTGGGAGAAAGGTGATGTTCTCTATGGAAACTGAAAGGAAGAAAGAAACTGTCCTCTCCTGTGAAAGATATAGATCTGTGGAGCTTAGTTTCCCCTGGTCTATGGATGATACCTTCCAAGACCACCAATAGATGCCTAAAATCACTGAGTGGACCAAACACTACGTATTCTCTGTTTTTCCCTATGCATGCCTACCAATTGTAAAGTTTGATTTATAAATTAGGCACAGAAAGAGATGAACATCACTAATAATAAAGTAGAAGACTTATAACAATATACTATAAAAAATTATGTAAATGTGATCTCTCTCACACAATGGCTTATTATAAAGTGCTCCCCTTCTTGTGATGATGTGAGACAATAAAATGCCCCCAGGATGAAATGAGCTGAGGTGAATGTTGTAGGCACTCTGAAACACTGTGGTTCAATGACATGCTAACTGTTAACAAAAAGGCTGCTGTGTGACTATTGGGTATATAGTGTAGACAGTGTGAACACACTGGACAAAGATAATTTTCACCCTTTTTATACCAATGGAGTTTGACTTGACAATGAAAAAGTAAAAGAAATGATTGGACTGAAGACTAAACAAAAATCAATTTTGGAAACTGATTTTGAAGCTTTCTCTCAGGCAAAAGTTGGAGTCATGTAATTATCAGATTAGTGATGAAGTGATTAAAAAAAAATAAAGCCACTCCACAGTGTCCTATTCCATATTTTCAATAGAGAACAAGAACAAAGAAGACAGAGAAAGGCTGATGTAAAATCAGGACAGTAGGGTAAACCTCAGAAAGGGGGAGTCAGATTGTCATGGTAGGAACTTCTCTTAAGACCTTGTATTGGGTGCCATTTTGTTTCAGTGGTGGTACCACACACTGCTAAGGCCTTTCCTGAAGGTCACCATGTTCTTTGCAATTTGGTTCTCATCTCAGAGCAACACAGACCACATTACTAACTGAATAACAGCAATCACTGGTGGCTCTTAACTCTACTGCTGAGGACATAAGGCATGTGAAATACAGCATCCTACCACAAATCAACAAGCTGAAGGAGAATCAACAAACAAAACACTCTCCACATCAATGCCACAAATAAAGGAAAATGAAACATAATTTCAAGATAATTATGAAAATGTTCCACTTGGGCTAAGTCTTTATTATGAAAACTAACAACTTAGAGGAGGAAAAGTTTGTTGGGAACTTGGCAGAGTAGAAGGGGGTTTGTTCCTTTCTGCTCCATGGTGTGAAACCAAGAAAGCAGACAAAGTAGGTGAACCAAAAAAAAAAAAAAAAATCTGGAGGAGGTGGGAGGGGACTTTAGTAGAGATTAAAACTGGGCATTCAAAGTAGACCAGGGACACGGGAGGTTAGATAAAATAAAACAAGGAAAAAATCCCCAGTGAAACAACCACTGCTGTAGCTGGACTGGACACACCAGCCAGGGAGGCATCTCGGTGACACAGCACAGTGGAGGAGAAGAGAATTAAAGAAGCCACATTTTGGGGAGGCCTGAGGCATACCTGGTATGGAGCATTTAGAGACCAAGGACATTGCCCAGTGCTGGGAGCCGTCAGCCAAGTAGGTATGACAAATTCCTTGCCAGCTTACTCCCATGCTGTCTAGTGGAAGGACTTCTGAAAGGTGACCTTGCTCAAGGACCAGGGCAGGATCCGTGTTTAGGGTGTTCCCCCTTTAGAATAGGGCGGTTTAGCATAATAGGAGATTAGGGTGTTCCCCCTTTAGAATAGGGCGTATCCTGCTGCTGAGTTCCTCTTGAGTGCTTAGGGTCAGACAGTATATTTTGGGAGACAGAAGCCCATGCGGAGTGGATTTGGGCAGAGAACGTGGATTCCCCCAGAGCGTGTTTGTAGATGGCCGGTGTGAGTTCGGGAATAAAGAATTGCTGTTTGAATCTACAAGCTGTGTGGAGGCTCGTGATTTGTGCCCAGCCAGAGACTGCGGCATCTGGTGGCTCGTACGCGGAACGCCTGAAGCTTGGGGGTAAGTGAAATTGCTCGCCCCTGAGGGAAGGCGAGAGAATGGGTGACCATTTCAAAAAACTATGTGTTCTCCTTTTGATTTATTTTGTTTTTCTTTCAAGCTGCCTATCCCTAGAAATTTCTCAGGCAAACTGGAAAAAATGGTTGACTAAAGGCTTGAAGTTTGTCGGCCCTGAGGAAGAGAAAATTGATACAACGATTTTTTATTTCGTTTTTGCTTCATTCAATTTCAGTTTTGTTTTGTGTTATCTTATTGGGTTGTGTTATCTTTATAGTAGATTAAAACAAACTGAAAAGATGTTAAGTAAATTGTTAGAGGTTCAGAACATGGAGAAAGACATTTTAGATCAAGCAAAAGAGAAGGTCTCTCGAGCTAGTCAGACAGAGGAAGAAAATTTAAAGGAAAAGGGGTTGTTAGGAAAAAGGCCACAACAGGAGGCTGTTACTAACTCCGTTTTATCACAAGAGGGTTTAATTCAACCAACAGCCCCACCCATAGAGACAGCTGAGTGGCCCTCAAACCCCGTAGTTGATAAATGGAATCCTGAGACAGGACCTCAAAGATTAGCATGCCCTGTACTTGAACAGGTAGGAGGGCAGCGAATTCACCGTGCTTTAGATTTTAAAACAGTAAAGCAGTTAAAGGAGGCTGTAACAACCTATGGTCCCCAAGCTCCCTTCACGGTGAGCATGGTCAAGTCCATTACTAACTTGGACATGACGCCAGCAGATTGGGCTAGCATGTGTAAATCTGTGCTAAATGGAGGACAATATTTGTTATGAAAGGTTGCCAATGAGGAATTTTGCGCAGAGACAGCTAGGCGAAATGCAGCAGCCGGTTACCCTCAAAGAAATCTAGAAATGTTACTAGGGAAAGGACCTTATGAGGGTCAGCGGCAACAAATTGAATATGATCCTGCTATATATGCACAAATTGCTGCAGACGCAGTTAGGGCATGGAAGACTTTACAAGGACATGGAGATTTACAAGGTCAGCTATCTAAGGTAATACAGAGAGCTAATGAACCTTACACTGACTTTGTAGATAGGCTAATTCAAACGGCTGCCAAAATATTTGGGGATACGGAACAAGCAATGCCATTGATAAAACAACTGGCTTATGACCAAGCAAATCGTTGCTGCAGAGAGGTTATTAGACCATGGAGACATGAAGATTTAAACACATATATTAAATTATGTAGAGATATTAATGAACAAGGGCAAGTCTTGGCAGCTGCAGTACAACAGGCTTTAGATGCCAGGCCAAAAACATGCTATGATTGTGAACAAACAGGATATTTTAAAAGGAGTTGCCCCATAGGAGGAGGATTTAACAAAACTAGGTATCAAAGAAATAGAATACCGGGTATTTGCCCAAGATGCCGTAGAGGGAGACATTGGGCTAATGAATGCCGTTCTCAAACTACCATAGAGGGTACTCCCTTATCAAAAAACGAACAAGGACCAGGTATTTACCCATGATATCGTGGAGAAAGGCATCAGGCTCCATTGCCAAAAAACGGACAGCCAGGCCCAATGCTCCGGGGCCCACAACCACAAATATACGGGGCAGTGGAGGAACCCAGCAACACCATCAGAGTAGTGCCCAGGACACATTGTCCATTAAATCCCTCATCAGACAAACCCGAGAGAGCGCAGGGTTGGACAGCTGCGCCTCTGCCAGAGCAGTACTAACTCCAGAGATGGGAGTTCAAATCATTCCCACAGGAATAAAAGGACCTCTTCCCCAAGGGACAGTAGGCTTATTATTGGGACGTAGTTCATCTACATTAAAAGGACTTATGATAAGTCCCGGGGTAATTGATCCCGATTATGTAGGTAAAATAAAAATTATAGCTAGTTCTCCAAGAGGTATATCAGTAATTTCACCTGGAGATAGAATAGCACAGTTGTTAATAATACCCAGCCTACATAATAAATTTCCTAGTCATAGTGTAAAAAGACGTTCCAGGGGATTAGGCTCCACAGGTGTAGATTGGGCTATGTTGTCTTTAAATTTAGATTCTCGCCCAATGTTAAAACTAAATATTCAAGGACATGACTTTAATGGGCTACTGGACACAGGTGCAGACCTTAGCATCATATCTAGTAAGGAATGGCCAAAACATTGGCCATTACAACAAGCCACTCAAATGCTTCGAGGCCTAGGAGTGGCTACTAATCCCCATAGAAGTGCAATGATATTAGATTGGAAGGATCCTGAAGGATGTGAGGGAACTATACAGCCCTATGTATTGGATCATCTTCCTATAAATTTATGGGGACGAGATGTCCTAGATCAATTAGGTTTGACGTTAACAAATAACATCAATCCTAATGCGCCCACTACTAGGGCTAGACAAGGTTTTAGGAAAGAAAAAAGATTAGGAAAACAAGGACAAGGTATAGCAGCACCAATTCAAATAGATCAAGGAACAGACAGACATGGGTTGGATTTTCAGAAAGGGCCACTGAGACAATAAAAATTACTTGGAAATCAGAAAGACCAGTGTGGGTTCCTCAGTGGCCCCTGACTAAAGAAAAGATACAAGTAGCCCATGATCTGGTCAAACAACAATTAGCGGAAGGACATATACAACCTTCCATATCTCCTCATAATACTCCCATTTTTGTCATTAAAAAGAAATCTGGTAAATGGAGATTATTGCAAGATTTAAGAGCCATTAATAATGAGATGGTTATTATGGGACCTGCTCAATCAGGGATTCCTCAATTGTCTGCTTTGCCAAAAACCTGGCATGTTTTAGCCATAGATATTAAAGATTGTTTTTTTTCAATTCCAATTCATCCCGAGGATAGTCCACGTTTTGCATTTACTATCCCTGCATTAAATCATGAAGGTCCTGATCAGAGATATGAATGGAAAGTACTCCCTCAAGGGATGGCTAACAGTCCAACTATGTGTCAAATATATGTTAATAAGGCAATCCAGCCACTTAGAAATCAAAATCCTGAACTACAAATATTTCACTATATGGATGATGTATTATTGGCACATAAAGATAAAAACATATTGCTGGAATGTTATGCCACACTTACAAACTTATTAAAAAATTATAATCTAGAGATAGCAATAGATAAAGTACAATTAAATTTTCCAATTAATTATTTAGGAGTTCTATTATCCTCAACCATGGTCCGTCCACCAAAAATTCAAATACGAGTAGATCAACTCAAGTCACTTAACGACTTTCAAAAGTTATTGGGAGACATAAATTGGATAAGGCCTTATCTAGGCATACCAACAGGAGAGTTGGGACCTTTATTTGATATTCTAAAAGGTCCATCAGATCCAAACTCACCCCGCATGTTAACGCCTGAAGCAAGAAAGGCATTGAAAATTATTGAAACATATATGGAAAATATACATTTGGATAGAATTGATATAAGTTTGCCTTTATTATTTATTGTACTACCAACAAAAAATATTCCTACAGGAGTATTTTGGCAAGAAGGTCCATTATTGTGGATACATTTATCTTATTCTCCTAACACTATTCTTACTAGGTATCCTGAGGCTGTAGGACAATTAATACTCAAAGGAATAAAAGCAGCAAAGGGAGTGTTTGGAATTTCTACCAATAAAATTACTACTCCATATACTGTGGATCAAATTGATGAGTTAGCTAATGAGTTAAATACTTGGGCAATAATCATGTGTAAATCTAATGTTTCATTTGATAATCACTTACCATCTAATCCTTTGTTGTCTTTTTGGTCTAAGCATCCTGTAGTTTTTCCAAAAATGACAAGAAAAACCCCTATCATGAATGCTCCAAATATATTCACTGATGGGTCAAATAATGGTACAGCAGCAGTAGTTACCCCTGATCAAACTTTTACATTTTTAGTACCCAAACAATCAGCTCAAAAGGTAGAGCTTAATGCAGTATTACAAGCCTTTTTAATGTTTAAAGATTCTGTATTTAATTTATTTTCTGATAGTCAGTATGTAGTTAATGCTATAGTATCTCTTGAAGATGCTGGTAGGATTTCCCCTTCTTCTACTGTTTTCTCTTTGCTTTCCACTATACAAAGTCTAATCTGGGACAGAAAAGATCCATTCTTTATAGGACATATTAGAGCACATACAGGATTGCCTGGAGCCCTTAGTTTGGGCAATGATTTAGCAGATAAAACTACACATGACATACATATTTTCTCTACACTAGAAGAAGCTACGAATTTTCATAAAAAATTCCATGTTAATGCTAATACTTTACAAAAGCGTTTTAAAATAACTAAGGAACAAGCCAGACATATAATAAAACAATGTCAAAATTGTGTGACCTTTTTACCACAAGTTAATCTTGGAGTCAATCCTAGAGGACTGATACCTAACCATATTTGGCAGATGGATGTCACACACTTGCCAGAATTTGGAAAATTAAAATATTTACATATTACAATTGATACTTCTTCCGGATTTTTGATGGGCTCCCTTCATGCCGGAGAAAAAACTAAAGATGTTATAGCTCATTGCTTACAAAATTTTGCCACTGTGGGTGTTCCTAAACAGTTAAAAACCGATAACGGTCCTGGCTATACCTCTACCTCTTTTAAACAATTTTGCTCATCATTTGGTATTACTCATATAACAGGAATTCCATACAATCCACAGGGACAAGGCATAGTTGAAAGAGCTCATCAAACTATTAAAACGTACTTACTAAAACAAAAAGAGGGAATTGGAAAGGGGTATATATCCCCCAAAGATAAACTTAAAATAACGCTTTTTACTCTAAACTTTTTAAATTTGGATTCATCAGGACTTAGTGCTGCGGAAAGGCATATGTATCCAAAAAATGTGCATAAGCCTAAAGTTCTTTGGAAAGATATTCTAACAGGACAATGGAAAGGTCCAGACCCAGTGATTGTCTGGAGTCGGGGCTCTGTTTGCGTGTTTCCACAGGGAGAACAGCAGCCGATTTGGATTCCAGAAAGACTAACCAAAACGATTTCTACAGATCGAAAAGAAGATGATTTGACTCAAATCCATAACAGCTGATATCCAGAACTCCAGCTTGGCCATTCTTACATCTGCGACTGTGATTAACCAGGATGCTTTTTTCAATATCTATTTTATTATTGCATTTTTCCACATCATAAGGTTCTATTTTTATTTTTTGAGCTCATACAAACCTAGGTTAATGTTTTTTTTTGATCAGTTTTATTTTTTTGACTGTGGAGTTTTTAAACACTGCAATGGAGATTTCACCTAGGTAAAGCTACAAGGCCTTTATTATTATCTTATGTGTTGTACGTTTGTTTGCACATTTGTGTTTTGTGTTATATGTCTGTGTGTGCGTATGTCCATATTTCATATATGAGGAGCGCTCATGAGAAAATGGATCCGAATTATTTTTTTTATTATTCACGTGATTTAAATGGCTTAATTTAAATTAGGTAAACAGCTGTTAAAGATTGTTTTTAGGTTAACAGATCTGCTTGTTTACTAATTTAAATCAGGTAAACAGCTGTTAAGGATTGTTTTTTAAGTAGGTTAACAGATCTGTTTGTTTACTTTCACCTTTCCTTTTCATTATATTTAATAATTCTTTTCAGGTTAATGTCTTTTTAGCATCATTGCCAGAATTCCTATCTTCATCCCAATGAATATAACTCAACAAGTATGCTCAATCAAGGAGTCAACTTACTTTGGGAGGAAACGGACTTTGGGAAGAGACGGACAGATTGATAGATTCCTCCCCTTTGAACTGCTTACAGAACTTGCCTGGACTATGTAACTACGTTTAGTGCAGCAAATTGTGGTAATGCTGGCATATCTTTGCTGATGGTGTCACCACTGATCTTTGCTGATGGTGTCACCAATGATGCAATTTTTCCAAAGGAACTGTCAATTGGCTTGGTGTCATGGCATTTCTGTATCCTCCTCCCTTCTGCTAGTGATGGTCTAAAATTTGAGGGCCAATGGCTATATCCTGGACCGGTAGTCAGTGACGGGTATGATCCAGTTGCAGTGGTATCAACCTAAGACAGGAGGCTGACGCCTAAAGGTCAGTTTTCCAATGACGGGTAAGAGCCATATGTTGAACTGGACAACCTACCAGGCACGGTCCTTAAGCCACATTACTTGTTGTTTAATTAATCAGAAGGGGGGAGATGCTGGGAGCCATCAGCCAAGTAGGTATGACAAATTCCTTGCCAGCTTACTCCCATGCTGTCTAGTGGAAGGACTTCTGAAAGGTGACCTTGCTCAAGGACCAGGGCAGGATCCGTGTTTAGGGTGTTCCCCCTTTAGAATAGGGCGGTTTAGCATAATAGGAGATTAGGGTGTTCCCCCTTTAGAATAGGGCGTATCCTGCTGCTGAGTTCCTCTTGAGTGCTTAGGGTCAGACAGTATATTTTGGGAGACAGAAGCCCATGCGGAGTGGATTTGGGCAGAGAACGTGGATTCCCCCAGAGCGTGTTTGTAGATGGCCGGTGTGAGTTCGGGAATAAAGAATTGCTGTTTGAATCTACAAGCTGTGTGGAGACTCGTGATTTGTGCCCAGCCAGAGACTGCAGCAGCCCAGCAAACCTGAAAGACACCCTGCATGATATCTGAAATCTGATTATCCATTGGTGGAGAAAGAAACTGTCATAGGAAGGAACTATTTTGCAGCCATGGCGTGGAGGCCAGTAGCTGAGGAAGGCGATTCCTGGCAAACCCGAGTTTGGCCCAAAATATGGGCCCAGGAAACACACACTGCACAACATGGAGTGTGCTTAAGTGACCAGAAGAAAACTAAGCATGGACAGAAGTTTACACAGGGTACAACTGAACTTGGAAACCCACGGGGCTCTACCCCTCCCCCTCCAGCTCCACTGTTTGTAGGACCAGCTGAGATGCAGCTCACTGGGAACTTGAAGGGCAGGGGTGGAAGAGACTGTTTGGAGACTGAACATGAGACCAAGAAATGTGGGGTCCTCAGATGACATAGGGGATGACAAATTGGCTCCCCCACTGAAGTGGCACCCCCTTTCTCCACAGAAAAGCCCTCTTCACCATGGCTGATTTTAGGACTGACAGCAAAAGAATCTCTGAGAAAGAGTCCAATGTAGATAAACTTCCTATTTTTGTGTTGCCCTGTTTTACTTGACCACTGGCCAGAAAGATATCAGCACTCCAGGTGCTGGACGCTCCCTTACTAGTTTTTCACAAACATGTATCCAGTATAGTACTTTGAAGAAATGTGCAAACAAGGCCTCTGGCCTTGAGCTGGGCTTCACAGAGATGTCTACATTTTTAAGATAAGTTACAATTGGGCTCCATGGTAACAGCTGGCAGGCGGAGGAAAGAAAGGGGAGAAGAAGCTCTCCCCTTCTCAGGTGTTGTCCTTGAAGGGTTAACTTGCCCAAAACAGTGAAAGAAAAAGCTGCTTTTATGTGAACTTTTTTTAGACTGTGAACTTCTATATCCCTCCCCTTACATGCTGGGTATAAAACTCTGAAACTTCCTGAACTCAGGGTTCAGGGGATTGACTGATTACAGCAAAAGCTGTGCCCTCTGAACCTGGCTGAAGCCAAATAAAACTGTTTCCTGCTATCTTTGGTGCCTTGCCTTGTTTGTCCCTACAACACCACCACATGAGTAGAACCCAGGGAGGCCCTTGGGTTACAGTCTTCCCGTGTGGAGCAGCAAGTTCTGGGTGCTAGAATTGTGCTGATTTAAAATCTCCAGAACAATCGGCATCCAGCAAAGCGCCTGGAGCCTGTGCCTAAGTCTAAACCCTGCCTCCATGAATTCTGTTTATGGTATTACCTCTCTCACTCCAGCAATTCAGAGGGTGGAGCACCACAGTCCAGATGACCCACCTAAAACTGCTGAGAAGAGAAGCTGAGAACGTTTTGAACTCCAACAAAAGATGTGTGTGTGTGTGTGTGTGTGTGTGTGTGTGTGTGAACTAGGATGTTTGATTAATATATTTTATATTCTTTTATTTTTAATTTTTAAAAATTTTTTACTTCATATTTTTTATCCTGTCTGTTCCCCTTGATTCTCTCTTTTTTTTCCACTAATAGCCAATCTCTATTGTTCTCTCTTTCACTCTTCCTTTAATCTTTTACTTCTGTCTTTTCTCCTCACTCAAAATCATCACATCCTATATTACATTGGTTCTCTCCCTGCTTACCATTTGAAATTGTAAACCTTTTTGCAAACTTGCTGTTTTTATTATAGACGATAATTGATCACATCATTTCTATTTATTGTGATAATTAACATTGCAGATGTCAGAATAGGAGCTATTTGGTTTAATGACGTATATTATTTGCATTGGTTATTGTTATTACTTGTCTCCCCTAAATAGTGAGGTACTGGAAACCTTCAGGGACACTATAAGTCTGCAGTTATAGTAACTCTACTGCCTTAAATCCATGCTGTTAGATGGGTAAACACAGAAACAACATGAAAAAGCAAGGGAACAAATCAGCCCAAGCAAACCAAGGTGCTCCAATAATAGAATCCATCAACACCACAGTGGAAGAAATGTCAGAGAAGGAGTTTAGAATGTCCATAGTTCAACCAATCTGAGAAGCAAAGGATGGTAGAAAAAAATGAAATAAAAAAGAAAATACAGGACATGAAATATCACTTCAATAAAGAGGCAGAAATTCTGGGAAAAAAAAAACAAGCAAAAATCTTTGAAATGAAGAAAACAATAAACCAAATTAAGAATTCAATAGAAAGCATCACCAACAGACTAGACCACTTGGAAGACAGAACATCAGGCAATGAAGACAAAATATATGATCTTGAAAGCAGAGATGACCATGGAGAGAACATGTTAAGAAATCATGAACAGGGGCTGGGGTTGTGTCTCAGTAGTAGAGTGCTTGCCTCGCATGTGTGAGGCACTGGGTTTGATCCTAAGCACTACATAAAAATAAATAAATAAAAATAAAGATATCGTGTCTGCCTACAGCTTAAAAAAAAGAAAGAAAAGGAAAAGAAATAAGAAACCATGAACAGAACTTCCAAGAATTATGGGATAACATAAAAAGATAAAATGTAAGATTTATCAGGATAGATGAAGGCGTGAAGATACAAGTCAAAGGAATGCACAATCTTTCCAATCAAATAATATCAGAAAATTTCCCAAAATTTAAAGAACAAAATGGAAAATCAAATCCAAGAGGTTTACAGGATCCCAAGTGTGCAAAATTAGAACAGAACCACATCACGGCACATGATAATGAAAATGTCTAATATACAGAAATAAGGATAAAATTTTAAAGGCTGTGAGGGAAGGCAATTTGGATCTCAGCAGATTTCTCAACCCAGACCCTCAAAGCTAGGAGGTCCAGGAAAAACGTATACCAAACTCTGAAAGAAAATGGATGCCAACCAAGAATACCATATCCACAAAATTAAGCTTCAAATTTGAAGATGAAATTAAAACCTTCCATGATAACAAATATTAAAAGAATTCACAACTAGAAAGACTAGAAAGCCTGCACTTCAGAATATTCTCAACAAAATATTATATAAAGATGAAATGAAAAAAAAATGAAAATCAGTGAAGGGAGGAACTACACTAAAGGAATAGTCAATCAAAGGAGAAACTAATTCAAATTAAAAACTAGAAATAAACCAAAATTTCTGGGAATATAAATCATATCTCAATAATAACATTGGACATTAATGGCCTAACCTCATCAATCAAAAGACATAGACTATCAGATTGGATTAAAAAAGAAGACCCCACAATATATGCAGTCTCCAACAGACTCAGCTCATAGGTAAAGACATCCACAGAATGAAGGTGAAAGAATGAGAAAAAAAAAAAAAAAACATAATAATCAAATGGAGCATGTAAACAAGCAGGGGTTTTTGTCCTCAAACCAGCTAAAGTGGACTTCACACCAAAGTTAATCAGAAGAGACAAAGAAAGACATTTCATGATGCTTAAGAGACTTATATGTCAACAAGACAAAACAATCATAAATACTTACCCCCCAAGCAATGGAACACCGACATACATCAAACAAACTCTTCTCAATATCAAGAAGCAAACAGACCCAAACATAATAATACTGGTAACTTTATAAACTTCTCTCACACTGGATAGATACTCCAAACAAAAATTATAGAAATTATAGAACTCAATAATACAATCAATAATTTAGATTTAACAGACATATATAGAGTATTTCATCCATCAATGAGCAAAAATACTTTCTTCTCAGCAGCACATGGATATTTTTCTAAAATAGACCACATATTATGCCACAAAGCAACTCTTAGCAAATATAAAAAAAAAAGGAATAATACCTTGCATTCTTTCAAATCCTAATGAAATGAGAAATCGATTATAGAATAAAAAGTAGAAGCTACTCTAATACCTGGAGACTAAATGATATGCTATTGAATGATGAATGGTTAGCAGAAGGAATCAGGGATGAAATAAAAAAATCCTCAGAGATAAATGAGAATAGTGATACAACATATCAAAACCTCTGAGGCACTATGAAGGCAATGCTAAGAGGAAAGTTCATTGCATTGAGCTCATTCATTAAAAGAATAAAAAGTTGGGGCTGGGGTTGTGGCTCAGCTGCAGCACACTTGCCTGACATGAGTGAGGCACTGGGCTCGATTCCAGCACTGCATGTAAATTAAAAAAAAAAAAAAAAGATTTATCAGCAACTAAAAAACAATTAAAAAAATAAAATAAAAAGTCAATGAACAAATGACTTAACATTATATCTCAAAGCCCTAGAAAAAGAAGAGAAAATCAACACCAAAAGTAGTAGAACAGGAAATAATTAAAATCAGAGCTGAAATCAATGAGATTAAAACAAAAAAAAAAAAACTCAAAAAATTGACAAAACAAAAAGTTGGTTCTTTGAAAAAAGTAAATAAAGTTGATAAGCCCTTAGCCATGCTAATGAAGAAAAAGAGAAAACTAAAATTATTAAAATCTTTAATAAAAACGGAAACATCACAATGGACATTCATGAAATATAGATGATAATCAGAAACTGTTTTGAAAATTTATATTCCAATAAAACAGAAAAAAACCTCAAAAACACCAACAAATTTCTAGAGACATATGACCTACCCACATTAAATCCAGAGGACATACACAATTTAAACAATCAGTATCAAGTAATGAAATACAAGATGCCATCAAAAGTCTACCAAGTAACAAGAGCCCAGAACCAGATGGATTCTCAGTCAATTTCTACAAGACCTTCAAAGAAGAATTAACACTAATACTTCTCAAATTATTCCATGAGATATAAAAGGAGGGAATTCTTCCAAATGCATTCTATAAAGCTACTACATCCTGATACCAAAACCAGAAAAAGATACATCAAGAAAAGAAAACTTCAGACCAATATCCCTGATGAACATACATGCAAAAATTCTCAATAAAATTCTGGCAAATCAAATACAAAAACATATTTAAAAGATAGTGCACCAGAATCCCAGAGATTCAAGGTTGATTCAACATGTGGAAATCAATAAATGTAATTCATCACCTCAATAGACTTAGAGACAAGAATGATACGATCATCTAAATAGATGCAGAAAAAAAACATTATACAAAATACAGCACCCCTTCATGTTCAAAACACTAGAAAAACTAAGGATAGTAAAAACATACCTCAGCATTGTAAAAGCTATCTATGCTAAGCCCAAGGCCAACACATTGTAAATGGAGAAAAATTGAAAACATTCCCTCTAAGAACTGTCACAAAACAATAATGCCCTCTTTCACCATTTTTATTCAACATCATCCTTGAAACTCTATCCAGAGCAATTAAACAGATGAAAGAAATTAAAGGGATCTGAATAGGAGAAGAAGAACTCAAACTATCTCTATTTGCTGAAGACATGATTCTACATTTAGAAGATCTAAAAAATTCCACCAGAAAACTTCTAGAACTAATAAATGAATTCAGCAAAGTAGCAGGAAATCAAATTAACACCCATAAATCAAATGTGTTCCTAGACATCAATGATGAATCCATTGAAAAAGAAATTAGGAAAACTATCCCATTCACAATAGTCTCAAAAAAATTGAGAGTCAATGTAACAAAAGAGGACCTTAGAAGATGAAAATATCTCCCATGCTCCTGAATAGGAGAATTAACATTGTCAAAATGGCCAAACTACCAAAAGTGTTATACAGATTAAATGCAATTCCTATTAAAATCCCAATGACATTCTTCATAGAAATAGAAAAAGCTGTCATGAAATTCTTTTTGAAAAATAAGAGGCCCAGAATAGCCAAAGCAATCCTTAGCAAGAAAATTGAAGCAGGAGCCATCACAGTACCAGAACTTAAATTATACTTCAGAGTCACAATAACAAAAACAGCATGGTATTGGCACCAAAACAGATATACAGACCAATGTTACAGAATAGATGACAAGGAGATAAACCCACATAAATACAGTTATTTTATACTAGACAGAGGTGTCAGAAACATGCATTGGAGAAAAATAGCTTATTCAACAAATGGTGGTGGAAGAACTGGAAATCCATATGTAGCAAAAGCTCCTCAGCTCATAACATATCTCTCGCCCTGCAAAAAAAGCAATTCAAAGTATATCAAGGAGTTAGGCACTAGAATAGAGACCCTTTGCCTACTAGAAGAAAATTAGGTCCAAATCTCTACCATTTTAGCTTGGGAACTGACTTCCTTAACATGATCCCTAAAATACAAGAAGTAAAATCGAAACTCAATAAATGGGATGGATTGAAACTGAAAAACTTTTTCATAGCAAAAGAACTAATCAAGAACATGAAGAAAGAGCCTACCGAATGGGAGAAAATCTTTACCACACCCACCCCAGATAAAGCATTAATCTCCAGGATATATAAAGGACTCAAGAAACTTAACACCAAAATAAGTAAATAAATAAATAACCCAATCGATAAATGGGCTAAGGAACTCAATAGATACTTCAAAGAAGAAATACAATCAGTCAACAGATATATGAAAAAAATGTTCAACATCTCTAGCAATTTGAAAAATGTAAATCAAAACTACACTAAGATTTCATCTCACTCTAGTCAGAATGGCAATTATCAAGTATGGTAGCAACAATAAATGTTGGTGAGAAGGCAGGGGAATAAGGCACACTTATACATTTCTGGTGGCATTGCAAATTGGAAAGCAGTATGGAAATTCCTCAGAAAACTTGGAATGGAACCATCATTTGACCCAGTCTTTCCGCTCCTTGCTTTATACCCAAAGGACTTAAAAATAAGCATACTACATAGATGCAGCCACATCAATATTTATAGCAGTTCAATTCACAATAGTTAAAATATGGAACCAACCTAGATGCCCTTCAATAAATGAATAGATAAAAGATATATATATATATATATGTATGTATATATATATATATATGTATGTATATATATGTATGTATATACACACACACACACACACACACACACTCATACATGCAGTGGAATATTACTCAGACTTAAAGAAAAATGAAATTATGGCATTTGCCAGTAATTGGATAGAATTGAAGAATATTATGCTAAGCAAAATAACCAACCCCAAAGAACAAGTCCAAATGTTTTCTCTGATATTCAGATGCTAATTCACAATGTGGGGAGGAATAGATGTACTCTGGACTAGACAGGGAGGAGTGAAGGGAGGGGAGGGGATATGGGGGTAGGAATGATAGTAGAATGAATCAGACATCATTACCCTATGTGCATATATTATAACACAACCAGTATAATTAGAAGAATGAGAAGTTATACACCATTAATATATGATGTTTGGAAATGCATTCTACTGTCATGTTTAACTGATTAGAACTAGTTTAAAAAAATAAAATAGACACAAAAGCATTTAAAAAAAAGAAAGAAAGAAAAGGTTATGTTGGGCCCACAGTTTCAAAGGATTCAGTCCGTGCTCAGCCAATTCCAATGCTCTGCACTTGAGACAAGTCAGAACACCAAGGAGGAAGGGTGTGGCAGAGGAAAGCCCCTCCGCTCATAACAGCAGGGGAGCAGAGAGAGAGTGAGGAGCCAGGGACAAGGTACAGTCCCTAAAGTCCCTAAAGGGACCTCCTTCCTCCAGTCATACCTCGTTGCCTACAATTACCGCCCAGTAGTTCATTCAAATTATTAATCCACAAAATGGATTAATCTGCTGATGATGTACAGCTCTTATCATTGCCTGAAAGTTGCAGCTCTGAATTATTAATCCACAAAATGGATTAATCTGCTGATGATGTACAGCTCTTATCATTGCCTGAAAGTTGCAGCTCTGAACCTGCTGCATTGGGGATCATGCTTAAAACATAAGATTTTCAGGGGACACTCTACAGCCAAACCATAATTCCTACAAAACATACTAAACATACTATATGAGTTTAGTAATTCCATTTAAAATAAATTCAGATTAATTTATACATATATATAGGATCAAATCTACTTCCCAGCCAAGAATGCCTAAGTTTCTTGGTTTTGATACCTCCTCGTTTTAAATTGGTAAATATATTTTCAAAGATTTCAAACATTAACCCAGCATTTGAATTATGTGCCTACTATAAACTAGTTTTTTTAAAAAGAAAGTCATTTGTGAACCAATTAAATCAGATTCATGTTTTTAATAGAGAAAATCACTTTTAAGAAATCCAACAACAAATATTCCTTCCAGTTTTCTAAATGTCTTATTGGATGTGAAAATGAGTGGAGAATTATAGTGAGAATGCATATGCCATCAAATTATAGCATTACCAAATGTTTTTAATAAAGCTGACATTCGCTTCTTGAATACTTCTGAATCATTGATCTATTTTTCTGAGTAAAGATAAATGATGTCTTGGAAATATGATATCTTGGAAATATGATATCTTGAAAATCAACTTTTATTTGCATATCCCAGAAGATAAAAGAAGCAAATACTTTTTGTGGAGCATGATCCTAAAAACCCATGCTTGGTTAATTATTAGAACAACAAATATTGATATAATGCTTTCATATAAACTCTTTTATTTTTTTTTTTGTGGTACTGGGGATTGAACTCAGGGCCTTGTGCATGCAAGGCAAGCACTTTACCAACTGAGCCATATCCCCAGCCCAATTTGATTATTTTATTAATCCTCGTGCCATTTCCTATTGCTAATTTCTTCAGATGAGAAAAATTAAGAATCAAAAACTTACCCATGTTTCCAAATCTGTAAAATATCAGAGTTGGGATTTGCATTCAGGTCATTCTATTAACTATAACACTCTTTACATAAAATAACTTAATGATGACAGATATAGATATATCTTTATTTTATATGATGGGGCAAATACCAACTCATATTCTGTTCTTCACTTTATCCAATGGGAAGACATGCGCTTAAGGCCATAAACACTTTGATAATGAAAAATATAGTATTTTTCTATGTCAAATTTGAATGTGTAGAATCCTTGTTCTTAACCATGAATAAACACGTTTTTTGGCATCATGATTTTGTATACTGAAGTTAGAATGGAGAATTCGTACATTTGTAAATTCCTTATTACATGAGTCAGAAGTTAGGCTTTTCTTATGAACAGATAACTAGCCCATGATGTGGAGGATGCTGTAAGTGACCCACGTATAAAGCAATAAAAGATGTCAACCTAAGTAAAAATTAAAGAGAGATTCGTTAAAGACCAAATAAATTTATTTGGGAATAGAATAGCATTATGCTAGGCATATGCATACCACAATAACCTATAAGCATCTTCAAGGAGGTTGAGGCAGAAAGAAGATTTTTAAAACAAAGATGAGAAGGATTACATAACACATTTTCAATATTTTGAGCAACAAGGATTCATAACAACGGTAGCATCCCAACAGATGGAGAGTTGTTGGGTAGATGCCATTACAGAAATATTCGTGTAAGGGTACAATGGTCTTTGTGCAAGGTTGTGGTTCTGATAGCGCCTTTGTGAGTAGTTCTTGTTATTAGGTATCCATGCATGAGATCCTTTACTTCATAACTTCCAGGCTTTATATATTTTTGTTGTGGTTAGGATTAACTCAAGGAACTCCTTTTTTTTTTTTTTTTTGTACCAGGGATTGAACCCAGAAGTAATTAACCACTGAACCACATCCCCATCCCCCTTATCTTTTTTTTTTTTTTCTAATTTTAATACAGAGTCTCACTAAGTTGTTTAGGGCCTTGTAAAGTTGCTGAGGCTGGCCTTGAACTTGTGATCCTCCTGCCTTAG
Source organism: Callospermophilus lateralis (assembly GCF_048772815.1). Lineage (NCBI taxonomy): Eukaryota > Metazoa > Chordata > Mammalia > Rodentia > Sciuridae > Callospermophilus > Callospermophilus lateralis. The sequence goes on from NC_135320.1 coordinate 22,719,451, forward strand.
CCTCCCAAAATTCAAGGATCACAGGTGTGCACCACTGCACCCAGCAAGTGGCTGCATTTTGATTCTGACAATGTTCACTAAAAATATAGGTGCAGAAACAGAACATTCAATATAGAAATATAAAGGAAAAAGAAAATTCAGGAGAACCTCTGGAATAGCTTGGCCCACAGTCCCCAAAATATACAAGAAGAAGCATCCCTGCTATAAACAATGAAGCCGAATCTGAAGCTGCCTGGTTTTCTCCACTCTGCTCTGAAGCATCTGAAGGTAAAATTAAACCATGCCTAGCTCTGCCACAGCCAACATTTTTCAAATTATTCAGAAGATCTTATGTAAAATAGTGTTCAGAAAGCATTTTAAATGAAGGGACCTGGGCTTTGTCATGCTGGAAACTAACTAACATCTCTTGAAAGGCAGTTCATCCCAGACCACCACCCTTGGGAAGGAATAAGGGAGACAAACAGACTGTTGTTCAAGTCATAGCTTTAGGCTGCTCCAGCTAAGTTCCATTAGAGAAGAATTCAGCCTCTTCTTTGAGACAGGTGGCTATTTGCTCACGACCATGAGAAATCATAGTTCACTCCAAAGTGTTTTCTACTAAGAAGTCTTTATTTGGGCATTTATTTTGGTCTCGTTTTTCCATTCGGCCAGGAAACAAAATATTCTACAGTTCAAAAAGTCCAATAAAGCTAGGCAGAATTGGGTGATGCCTTTTGTGAATGGATGAATTTGTAAAGTGGCCTTTTAGGAACCCTGTGGTTATACTTCCTCACAGTGCAGATCTAAAAGGCCCAAATCTCACTTTCCAACTGGTTTCAGAGGTCTGGCAGTATTGCTTCGAGAAACAGAAAATAAGGTCTTGTCAATTCCGAAATGAATAGAATAAAAATGAAGCTCACTTATGGTTTAGTGCCCACAACATTTACAACACAGTGCATACACAACCTTCAAGGCACCATCTATCAATGACATGGCCAACCAACAGAAGAGCCAAGACAACTGCAGGGAGCTACCTGAGGATCTCCTGCCATGATCCCAGTGCTGGGGGACAGCCAGCTCCTTAAATTACTCCCCCTAAGTAACCTGGAATTTAAATTTCACTTCACTAGGAAACAGAAAATGTTTTTCATAGATTTAAATGAGCATTGTGAGTCCCAAACCAAATGATGTTTGGTAAATTTTTGTAGATAAGGGCAACATGGTTCTGTCTGAGTGTAGGACAAGATTATATACATGAGGAAGAACTGGGAATGGAGGTGGTGGGGCAGATAACTCAGATTTTTAAATGGGAGCAAAAGTCTCTAAAAATGGTAATGGAAGTGAGTTTATGCCTTAGAAAGTCATGGAGAGAGATAGGATGGGGGGAAGGCAGCAACGGTGAGAAAAGGGAATTAAGATCCATTTTGCTCACGACATCAGAAATTAGCAGAGGTGCGATCAGTTAAGTTGGAACAGCTACTGCTGAGATCAATGAGAAACTGCACAGCTCTGAAGACCAGAGCCTGTATACCACAGGCAGGTATCAAGAATGTTGGACAATCTGAAGGGAATGCTGGGTCCTGTCTCCAGGCATTCCAATAGATGTCACAAAGAATCACAAACCAAAAACATAGCGGCAGGGGAAAGAAGAAACAAAGGAAACACTATATACATACTTGGATGAGCTAATAATGGACATTTTGTTAATTATTATTCTCTGTAAATCTCTACATTTTTAGGGTTTGATTGATGTTGTGCATGAGGCATACTCACCTCCTAGCGAGCTCAATGTCATTAAATTGGCTTTGGGTCCCAGGTAGGAAATTCAGCAGTTAGGTAGAAAGTATTCTATAGTATATTTCATAATTATTGAAAGTATCTTTAAGAATTACCAAATAATTAACTAATTAATCAGAAATCCCTTATTTCCAACAAGCTGCCAATTTATGCCAATTCTGCTTCCAAGATCAATTTATTTTTCCATTTCTATATTTATGTATTCATTTTATTCAAGTCAGGCTTTCACTCCTTTTCTCTTGAATATTGCCCCTAACTGTTCAAGGTTGGTCTAAAGTTGAGCCTATGCCTTATTGCCAGATAAAGAGTCTTGAAATTTTCATCTTATTTCTCCTGCTCAAACACTCCTTTCTGTGTGCACTCCAATTTTGACAGAATAATACTCAAATTCTTTGGTGTCTAATTTTTAAAATAGGCCAACATGCCTACATATCGTGCAGTCCAGTAAGAGCCTGCATTAAAGGAAAATGAAAAACCAAGGTGCCTTCCACTCTGCTTGTAGCACAGGAACTTGCTGAATTCAGATGGACTTTGCTCATTATCACATTCCTGGTGCTCAGTTACTAATCCTTTCTAGACTTTACAATTCCTTTAGCTTATATCCCACCCTTTGAGTTTGGTTGCAGATTCTTTTTTTTTTTTTTTTTAATTTGACCCTTAATATTCCCTAGTGGAACTCTACAAAGTTTAATATGGGATTGTAGGAAAATTTTGCATGAGCCAGCAACGGTGTTCTTCCTTTACAACTTCTACAGTTTTCTCTTTCTTTCTTTCTTTTTTTTTTTTTATGTTTTTTAGTTGTCGTTGGACACAATACCTTTATTTTATTTATTTTATGTTGTGCTGAGAATCGAACCCAGGGCCTTGATCATGCTAGGTGAGCACTCTACCCCTGAGCCACAACTCCAATTTTCTTTTGATATCTTAAACCAGATGGTTGAAGGAAGCCTCTATTATCATAGGAAAAAAAAATGTTATGATTAGTTCAACTACTTCCAATTGTTCTACAATTGGAATGTCCTAACTGCACTGGACATCCATCCATTTGCAATTTGTGTAGACTTGTCTCGCTCAAGTCCCGTGTGGCAAGAGGGTGGGTACCCCTAGGAGGGATGGGCTGGCTGTGAAATAAAAGTTATGAAACTAATATATCAAGAAATTAAAGACAAAAAGGCAAGAATATATTGAAAGCATGACCAGCTGAGCCTACTAGAGAGGTCTGGCTTCTAACAAAGAGGAAGCCTTCACCTGCTTTATTTATAGTGGTACAGATCAAAGGGGATCAGTATGTATAAGGTTTCCATGTGGGAGGAGTCTTGTCTTGGTGCTTGCTTGCTTGGTGCTTGCTTGGTGACAGGGGTGGCGCAGTAAACAGGTTATTTGGCCTTTGGCAGGCGACGCCCATCTCTAGGAGGCTCCTTGATCCTAAGGCTGTGAGTTAAGACAGCATGATCCAGGCATTCTTGTGGTGGGGGTGGTGGGGGTATTCCACCAAGGAGTTCCTGAAAGAGTATCCTCCCTGCCTTAATGGCTAGAACAAATATATATTTACATATAATTATATATTATATATATGGCCTCCAACAGACTTGGTCAAAGATGATTCTTTATCTCAATACTCTGAGTCTAGGAAATTTAGAATGTTACAATGCTTGTGTTACGAGTTGGAATTTTTAAGGGAGTCATTTGACTGATTAGAAACCACTTGGAAATAAATTCAGTACTAATATATAGCTACTGTAAATGAAATAAAATCCACAATTATAAATATAAAATAAAATACATACCTTCATTAATGCAATTAGGCATGTGCTGTTTAACAATGGAGATATGTTCTGAGAAATAGAAGTATATATATCCCCCAATGGGAAAATATAACAAACTTGGAGGTGTACAGTTCATTTCACCTTCCTTTTGCTTAAAGTATTAGTCGACTTATACTGGTACCTGAATAGAGCCTCAGGTTACGTAACTAATTTGGGAGCAAAATCTACCATTGAGAAACAAAATTATGAGCTTATCTCACATCATTAAAAGTCAAGAGAAAATCACTTCACACAAAGAAAACCTGACCTATGTTCCCAGGCTGTGAGTATATTATTAATGTCACGATGCCATTGTCCTCTGGAAGGTAACATTTGGTCGCTGTTTGCATTGTTATTATTGAGTCTTTATATAGCACATTCATCTTTTATTGGGTTTAAAAGGTCACTTGTGATCTAAGCATTTTCCAGGTTACCCTTCTTTTCTTTTCTTGAACTTGGTGATGGTGTTTGTTTGGTTTGCTGTACTCTGAAAGATTCCGTGCTCTGAAAGATACTCTGGACACTGAAGATATATCCAGGATACCTATCTTTAGGGCCTGCCACTGTACCTGTGGGAAACATTTAAGATGCATGTGTCCTCATCTGGTTAGAACAAGACTCCCACCCTCAGCATTCATCATCAGTCTCTGCAGATTTTTGTCCAAAGCAGATAGGAGAAAGAGGTAAGTTGTGTCTGCCTCCGACTTCTCTGTTTATTGGAGAGAATAAACTTGCTCTTCTTCAGGAAGTAACATAGACTGTCTCTAAAATTCATACAACTGTTTTGCAACTATTTTTTAAGGACTTCAACCTAAAGGACATAGATTGTCAATGGGTTCATAGCCACAATTATATTGATCTGTGCCACTCTTTGACCTGCCGCCTCAATTGTATCTGGTCATGCAGTTCAACGGAGCTAGATTTTGAAAAATTTTATAAATTCTTGCCAAAAGTGATAGGGATCTGATTTCAGTATTGTGGCTTCTCATGGTTATATAGAATTTGAGTGGCCTGTGTACAGGACAAACTGCAAGACAATTTATGTTTTCTTTCTACATTCTCCCAACTTCCCATTTACCACTTCTGGTCAATTTGGAATTCACCTCAGATCCATGCTAAGAATGGGATTAACCCTGAATCCTAGAACAAGTAAACCCATGGCTGTCAGTTGGATAAATGTCCACCAAAAGCCCATGTCTTAAATAATTGGTTATAAGCTTTTAGTGGGATGATGGACCCTTTAGGAGGTGGGGCCTATTGGAGAGAAGTTAGGTCATTCGAGCAATGCCCTTGGAGGGGATATTGAGATGCCAGACCTTTCCTGTCTCTCTCGGCTCTCTGGCCAACATGCAGGAGTGTTGCATATTCCTGCCATGATGTACTGCCTCACCTCAGGCCCAAAGGCCATGGGGCCATGCAACCATCTGGAACTGTGAGTCAAATGAACCTTTCCTTTATTAATGAAGATTATCTCAATTATTTGGTCACAGCATTGGAAAGCTGAGTAACACCTATTAACTTCAACTGATCCAGTTAATGCCCAGGATGATTCCCCCTGGCAGTCCCTACATAAGATGGCACTCCTTTATGTGCAAACCTGTTTGTGTGAAAACAGAAGAACTCTAAATGTGTCACCATGACTCTTACCTGGCTACGCCTACTTCCCACCTAAGAGGCCTCATATTTTAAGGCAGAAAGTCAGCCACCGGGCAGAGATTATTGTCTGGCTTATAGAGCTGAGTGCTCCTGTCTGAATCAATAGGGAAACATTTTAACATTCAAGCTCTAGAAAGAGTTTGAAAATCAACTACCATCAAGACCTTTATCCCTGGCTTTCATCACCATTTTCATTAGCCCGAGCCTGTGCAGTTCCTTTTCCATTTCTATTATTCTCAACTAAGGCCTTGGGTTTCCAAATATTTGTTCTTTTGAGCCCCTAGCTATTTCTTCCCATTTTATTCCACTGAACTCCACCTCATACTCAATCTGTCCACCCCAGGCTCACAAGTCCTTGCCTGAAGTATGGCCACCTCTTTCTGATGCAGCCAGAGCTGTATCCCGTCTGCATTCCATCACTTCTAAGCAATTCCTTGTTCCTCCTTCTATAGGGGATTGTAGGCTGATTATTACATCAGATTCTTGCATACACCCTGTTGCTGAGATTTACTTCCCATTTGATCCCCAACTGGGGTAATTTTCAGATTTTTGAAAATATTCACACATGACTTAAAGCTTTGACAGCACCCCTAAACCTCACCATCTTCCACCCATGTCAAGATACAATCAACATCATAGCCTCACAGTTACTTGCTTTTCTCCATTTCTTTCATCCACCTACTCCCATGGCCACACCCTAAAACTTGCCATCCCCCAAACTATCCCCTTTCTGATGCTTTATATTTCAGTATCTCACTCCCTACCCACTTTCTTTGGTGATGCTTGTCACTCATTCTCTTCTCTCCAGTTCCTGGGCATCTCCCTTTTTGCACACTCTATCAGTAATTCTCTGACCTTTCATCTTTCCTCTATTGAGCCTAGATCTCTTCTGATCATTTTCATCAATTCTACTTTTCCTGTAAATCCATTAGGTTTATTTCATTATATACTCCAGTTGGCAAATCTTGCTAAAGTAACCCACAACTTAAAATATATAGCATCCTACCTCTGGACTCTCATCAGATACTGAATATATAATTGGATGCCATTTTAACATCCAAGTGACATATATTATGTTAAAAAAATGAACTTACTCTATCAAAATTTGGTAAAGCTTGAGTGAAGAATTTGTTGTTGACTTTCACAAATTGCTGTTTGTGAGATGTTTAAAATCATTATCTTTTTTGCATTTAAAAATGAAGAAATGTCATGCTATATTTGGCATGGAATCTTCTAGACCAGAAATGGAAAATATACTTCTTTTTCATGCCAATTTCAATTGCTTAGAGTACCAGTAACTCATTTGTATTGACTACTGAACACATAATGCATAATTTGGTTAACAGGATTTGGACATTAGAGGATTAGAGAAGGTAGACAGTTTTCCAAGCAGTGCTTAGCTGATATGTATTCAACCATCAGGTTTCATCTTAAACAGAATTTCCTCAAAGACAATTTATCTCAAAACTTGATCTAGATCTTACCATGTGGTCCTTATCATAGCTCTTAACTAATATCCCTACCCTAACAGACTATCAGATTCCCTAAGAGAACTTCACCTATCATGCTTACCATAGTATCCTATGCTTAAGTGTCTAGCACATAGCAAATGCTTAATAAATATTTGCTGAATAAGCTGCATGGTTCTAACCTGCAAACCTGCTTTGCACATATTTTTCTAGCCAGAAGAGGCCATTTGTTGTCTCCCTAAGGACACTATATATCCCAATTTTCATTCCTGTAGACTTACAGTGGATTGAATTGCTTCCCTAGACCTCAAACCCAGCACGTTGGTAATGAATATGTGTCCTCTCAGGTCTATTTCCAATTCCATCTTCTCTGAGAAGTATTTCATGATCTTCCTTTTCCATTTGGAACTCTTGAACATTTCATCGCTCCCTTTTCCATATTTTTAGAACTGGAAGGGGCCTTAAATTTGGTTTGGCCCAACTTTCTAATTCAGCATATGTGAAAGCAAAGCTTCAAAGCATCCCGGGTTTTCCATAAGCCATTGACTCAGTGGAGGATCTGGGCTTACAGATCATGTCTCCTGTGTTCTTTCCACTGCACGGTGCCACCTTCCCAACCTAGCCATTGCTGACACATCCGATAGACGTGTGGGTATTCTCGTCAACCTCAGTAACCACAGCAGAGATGCTTACAATTCCAAAGTGCTGCCCTACTTTCTGGAAATACTTATCCTCACTCAATGTGAGTTTTTCTTTTTAATCAGGATATTCATATATCAGAAATGTTCACAGTGAGATACATTTCTATCCGTGAGTCTAATACTTAAGCATTTCTCTGTTTCATAAATATGAACTGAATATATTTGCCTAGGTTCTAGACTTTTTATTTTAATAAAGCACTTTAAAGCCAAATACATCATGATGATATTAATTTCCAAAGAGAAGCTTTTATGAGCTCTTCTACTACAATCTAGATCTGAAATCATTTTCCAAACTAAACTACAGCTTTCAGCTTTTATGATGAAGCAGTAAGCAAAGGTTGAAGATGTGCTGGCGAGGCACTATATTCTCTCCGTGACCCCCACAGTGCTTTGTTAATTCCCATTATGATCTGGCTGCCTGCTCTTCTTTTGGTTTAACCTGTTAACATATTTTATTGTCAATGTGCCCATTATTAGCAAAGATTGGTTCAGGGTCCCTTACAAAAGATAACATAATATTAGTCAATGTAGCTCTAGCAGGACCTTTTTATTTTCTGAACATCTTAGCATAAATCCTGTATGCTCTTCCTTATTAACTCCATCCAGCAGAACCATTCATATCTTTCAAAGCCTAGCCAAGTTCATGACAGGATCAGAAGAGTTCTTATTCACACCTGGCGGCAGTGATCTCTCCATCTGCTGAATCTTAAGAGATGAATGGACCTTTAGATCAGAAACTGCATGAATATGCAGACATAGTCTGAGACCAGTGAAATCTGCTTTTACTGCCAGTTATTATACAGAAGCATTCAGTGGAAAAACGAGTCATAGAAAGTCTTCTAATGCTATGTAACCAGTGTTCTAAGATGTGAGTGGTTGATAATCTGGAAATTTCTAAAAATCATGACATTAGAAACTAGCTGATATTAGAAGAAAGTGTGGGCTAAGAAAAAATTAAAAATCGAATTTCCTAAAAAACCCTCCTGATATATAAAAAGGCAAGGATAAGGGTTATTTTTCCAGAAGTTGACAAAGAAATGAAGCTATCATTGAAAAATGGAAAGGGAATGTTGATCAGAGAACATTAACATATATTAAATGCCAGGAATTATTTTGTGTACTTTATGTCAAACTGTGAAAGAGGGAGACTTGGCCAAAGTTATCTGGTTATTAGTATTTATACATGCTGCTTGCCAACAATTTTTGTTGTATATATATATATATATTTGTTCTTGCCACTATTTCACACCACCTGCATGAAGATGCAAAATAGATTGATAACCAAAAAATAGTCCATGTGGGAATTATGGCAGAGATGAGCAGGGATTTTGCTATGTGGTTTTTCCTGATCAAGAAGAACTGTCACCATACAAGCTTGTCACATAGTTGGAAAAGAAAGTCGGAGGAATTTCAAAAGCTTAGTATGGTAGTAATAGTAGTCTGTCTTTGATATTGCTTTACAATTCCAATATTATTATCAAGCTAATGTCAGCACAAGACAATTATAATCAATTCTATTAGTAAATATGAAGTTCTGGAATTAAAAGTTATTATACAAAATACTCAGTTAGACTATGCACCAGATATATAATTTTATGTGATGTAATTATAATTCTAAAGTTCTAAAAATTTTTATATGAAATAGTGTTTTAGGATAAATAGTCACTGAACAAATTTAGAAGTGTAAGCCTATAAGAGGCTTTAACAGATCATTTAATTTATCTTTCCCTGTCTTGGGAAAGGACTTTATTTAAATGTATCTTTTTTTTAAGAGAGGGAGAGAAATTTTTAATATTTATTTTTCAGTTTTTGGTGGACACAACATCTTTATTTTATTTTTATGTGGTGCTGAGGATCGAACCCAGTGCCCAGCGCATGCCAGGCCAGCGCGTTACTGCTTGAGCCACATCCCTAGCCCCTTAAGTGTATCTTAATAAAACTTTTCTCTTTCAAAAAAAGAAAAAAAGAAGAAGGATAAAAGGGCCATGCCTTTCCTTAGAGTTTTAGTATACTTCATAAAGAATTAGAAATGGATCCAATAGTCTCACTTCTGAGTTTTTACCCAAAAGACTGAAATTAGTTTGTCAAAGAGATATCTGCTATCCCATGTTCACCAAAGCATTTTTGTTACAAAGTTCAAGTAATGGACAGCCTAAGTGTCCATTAAGTGATTAATGGATAATGAAAATGTGGTATATATACACAATAAGAATACCACTTATGCTTAGAAAAGAACAGAATTCTGTCATTTGCAACAACATGGATAGAATTGGAGAACATTACACTAAGTGAAATAAGTCTGGGATAGATAAATACCACGCATTCTCAGTTGCTATGTGGTTTTTCCTGACCAAGAAGAACTGTTGCCATACAAGCTTTTTTTTTTTTACTATGAAATCTAAACTAATCAAACTAATTGAAGAAGAGAGTAGAATTTGGACTATAGAAGCTGTGAGTGGAAGAGGTGGGGAGATGATGGTCAAAGGGTGCAAAGTCTCAGGAGTTTATGTTTTCTCCATAAGATCTATCACACCGTATGGCAAACATAGTTAATAATAGTGCATTGTAAAATTCAAAACTATTGAGAGTAAAAGTCACGTTGCTACCACAAAAAAATATTTGAGATGATGAATAGCAATTAGCTTGGTTTAATTATTGCACATTATATCATAAATCATAACATTACTTTGTACTCCATAAACATATTCAATTAAAATTGTCAATTTACAATAAAATTTTTAAGTTAAAACAAAGTTTTCTTTTTAATTTTTTTAAAATTATGGTTAAAAAAAATTAATCCGGTTAAAAAATTTGCCCTTTGAAGCATACAGTTCTGATTTTAAGATCTCAGTTGGCTTTTGGGGAGGGGTGGTTCTGTGTGACATCTTCACACAAGCATATAATGTACTTTGATTATATCCATTCTCCCTCTTGCCCTCTACCCCAATGTTTTTCTCATATCAGTAAAAAAGACAGGAACTCTTTTATTATTGGGGCTAGAATTCACTTTGTGGGGATTTTTTTTTTCAATGCCTGCAATGTTTTATGACTTGCTGTGCATCTTTATAACCCTCTGCATTTGGAGAGTGAAGAATGAAAAATCGTAAAGATTGTGGAACCAGCAGCACAGGGAGCTTGTTAAGCCTACTGTACTCTGCTGTCTGGGCCTGCTGATTCCATCCAGCCCCTCCCAGCCAGCTCCACAATGTGGAGATGTCACCCTGTGTAACCTTGTCCATTGCCACAGCCCAGCAGGTTGCAGATGAGGAATGGGGAATATTACATGCGATAACACATATCACATCAAGATGTGTCTTTGCTGTTGCTAATTTGGGGTCTTGGCTCTAACAGGAACATTAAACTCCAGCTTTTCTCCTAATCAATTCTGCTTCACTAAAGCTAGAGAATTGTATTAGTTTTCTCAGGTGGCTTTAACAAACTACTGCAAACTTGGTGTTGGCTTAAAACAACAGAAATCTACTCTCTTAAAGTTTTAGAGGACTGAAGTGTCTGCCTGAATGTGCTCCCCCCCAAAAGGATCTAGGGAAGAATCCTTCCTTGCCTCTCCCAGCTTCTGGTGGTCTCAGGGATTCCCTCCTAGTGGCTATATCGCTTCAATCTCTGTTTCTTTGACTTTCCTTTTCCGTCTTGGAGAGGTGTATTTGACAAGGTTTATATACTTTATGGTGCACAGCAAGATGTGTTGATGTAGGTCGTGAAGTCATTACCACCATCAAGTTCATATCCATCACCTCAAAAAGTTATGTTTATGGTGAAAACACTTAGATCTACCCACTTAGCCAATGTCACATATTCAATACATTATTCTTAATATAGTTCTCATGTTGTACATTAAGTCTCCAGAGCTTATCTTATAACTGAAAATTTGAACCCTTGTACCCAGATTCCATTTCCCCAGCCTCCTCCCCTCAGCTCTAGGCAACCACCTTTCTACTCCTTTTCTCTGACTCCATATTGGAGTGAGATCATGCAGTATTTGTCTATGTCTGACTTCTTTCACTTAGCCAATGATCTCCAGTTCTATCCATGTTGTCTGTCTTCATATGGATTTTTTTCTGTCTCAGATTTCCCTCTGCCTTTTTCTTCTAATGGTATCTGTCATTGGGTTTAGGGTCCACCCAGATAATCCACGATAATCTCATCTCAAAATCTTTAGCTTATTTACATTTTCAAAGATTCCTTTTCCAAAGTTACAGATTTTCAGGGATTAATAGAGGACATACGTTTTAAGAACTACTATTCCACCCATTAGTAAGATATTGTTTTGGTTATCATTTCTTATGCTTGGATCTTGTTTCTTCAACCCTCAGCACCTGGTTGATACTTTAAGACCTTCATCGCAATCACAAGTTTTCTTCCACCTAGAAACTCCATTCTCATGTCCCATCCATCTTGTAAGACAAGGGGGCCTCCCTGTGGAGGCTTTGGAAGCAGAGGGCCTGGGTTTGAATATGGATTCCACCTCTCCATTCGTTTGTTCATTTACCCATTCATTGATAAATACTTACACCTACTCATTGCCAGGTACTGTCCTAGGCATTTAAAATAGAGCATTACACAAACAGGTCAAGTCTGCATCCTTGAAGATAATTTTGAGGGTAGGAGGAGACAAAAAAATAAACAAATAATACAGTACATAACATGATCCTAATGTCAACAAGTGCTCTAAAGAATAACATAGCAAGGTAAGTGCGATAGAGTCACCCGTGCCTGTGGAGGTGCACCTTTATTTTTATTTATTTATTTGGGTACTGGGTGCTTATCTACTAAGCCACATCTTCTGTCTGTTTATTTTGAGACAGGGACTTGCTAAGTTGCTTAGGACCATACTATGTTGCTGAGGCTGACCTTGAACTTGTGAAACTCCTGCCTCAGCCTCCTGAGCTGCTAGAATTACAGGTATGCACCACAGACAGATGCACTTTTAGATTGGTTTGAGAGGAACAGCCTCTTCCAGCAGCAAAGAATTGAGCTAAGTATCAGACTGATCCAGAAGAATTTGGGAAGTGCTTTCTTAGAAGAAGGATAGCAAAAAGGCCGTAGGGTAAGAAGAACTTTGGTGAGGTCAGTGTGTTTAACAATAGACAAGAAGATCAGCTATTACACTATTACACTCATGTTCATAACAGAACATTATTCACAATAGCCTAAAGCTACCAGCAACCCTAGTGTCCATCAGTAGAGGATCCATACACAAAATATGGTATATACATATAATGGAATATTATTTGACTTTAAAAAGGAAGGAAGTTATGACACATAGTAAAACATGGATGGACCCAATGACATTGTTCTAAGTAAAATAAGCCTGTCACAAAAGACAAGCACTGTATGATTCTGTTAATATTCGATACTTAAAAAGTGGTCAGATTCATAGACACAGAGGCTAGGAGGAGGGAGGAGTGGGGAGTTGTTTAGTGGCTACAGAATTAGATTTGCAAGACAAAAAGTTCTGAAGATTGGTTGTACAACAATGTGAATGTTCTTAACATCATTGAACTATACACTTAAAAATGGTTAAGATGATAAATTTTACGTGTATTTACTGCAATTAAAAAGGAAGTTTAAAAAAGTTACTAAAACTTTTGTCTTAGTGGCTTCATTTGTAAAATGAAGATAATCACAGATATCTCATGCATTTGATGTAAGAATGAACAGAATCATCCATGTAAAATGCCTCTACCTGCCCTGGCTTGTAAATGCTGTTACATGTTGACTGTCCTTATTATCACAGTTGCTGTTCTTGCTGTGATTGTACCTATCAGCAATTCTCTAGGACGCTGTCTCCTTGCTCTGTATTTTCAAAGCACCAACCCTCTGTGGAATTATTTTATCTTTTGTAGTGTTTGCTATTTGATTTGCTGTCTCCTTCATGAAAACAAGAATTCTTGTTGAAATTTATCATCGTGGACCCTTAGCCCAGAACACAGATAGCATAGAATAGGTGCCAATACACACCATATGAATAAAGTAGTTCTATTATTGTTATTGTCGTTATTATATGACATTCAGATATTTTTCTGTAGGCTGGTAGATTCCAAACTTGCCTGATGATAAAAATTATCTGGACTGATTCCCAGGTCCAACCTACCCTGCTGAATCAGAATCTCCAGGCAAATTCCCAGGAAGCCTTATTTTTAAACAAGGCCCCCAGGTGAATTATGTGCTGGGTTGTTATTCGAAATGTGGTTAGGGCACCAGGTAGCTTGCTAAAATGCAGAATCTCAGGCCTCATTTGGAACAACTGAGATATAACAGGCATCCTAGGGATTGCTAAGTATAGTGAAGTTTAAGAAAGGACTGGAGATGTAGGGTGCTTGCCCAGCATGTGTGAGGCCCTGGAATCAGTTCCTAGCACTGGAACATAAAAGACTGAGAACTGGCCTAGAGTTATAGTCTCTTGGAATTTTCAAACCTGTCACCAAAATTACTTAGTCAAATTGGAGTAAGGCCTGAGAACAGGGCATCATTTTCCTTCTGATTATCTGAGTAACTCTGATGGTGAGCCAGATTCAGGAACCACAACGTGATTCTTATTCCCCAGATACAAACTAGCTTACCACAGACTTTAAAGAGAAAATGAGACCTTGCCTCTTAGAAAACATGTCATCCAGTCGTATGCTCAAAGTTAGGAGCACATGATAAACAAAATCTAACCAATTAATTAAGTAAAAGTAACTGCCTAATCAGCCCAACCAGTTAAGGATTTAAAGTACAGGTGATGATGTTAAGGAGCCTTGGTGACCTCTAAGGAGGTATCTTCCAGCAGTTAAAAATAAGAGTATCTGTCTGGGACTGTTCCCAAACGGCTTTAGGAACAATCAGAATACCAATGGAATTTGAGGGTTTTTAAAAAAATGTCTGTATTCATTTATTTTTATGTGGTGCTGAAGATGGAACCCAGTACCTCCCAAGGGCAAGGTAAGCGCTCTACCACTGGGCCACTACCTCAGCCCATCAATGGAGTTTTATTGTCATATTCTCAGATATTCTAAGATGAAATTTACAGCTGTCCCTTCACACCCTCCCTACTTAAAAATACATTTTTTTAATTATTCACGTATGGTGAGGGCCAAAAGATCAAGAAACAACAGCCCTCAAAAATGCAGTTTGTTATACTCCCAGATCCCAATGGAAGGGTCAGCCCATACCATGAAGGCAGCACTAGACTCAGACCAGAGGCAGAGGGAAGGGAGGAAATGAGGACAAGAGCCTTCCTGTGGCTCCTCTGGGAAGGAATGGGCAGGGCAGAGTGAGCGGGCTTAAGAACAACAGGTCTGAAGAGTCTCCGAGGCTCTCAGAGCTGTCCTTGCTGTCTAGCAGCCAGCTGTGTGGGGATGCGGACAGGTGAAAGGTGGTCTGGGGTGTCAAAGCCCACAATGCAGTTGACCAGGAGTGTGAGCTCTGGATTGGTTGGTTTGAGTAGGAAAAGGCAGACTGTGCATGAGTTATGTTGTCCCTTTATGAATTGACTAGCTCTGGGTATGGCAGTCCCTCCAGGGTCAGCAATGGTCAAATGACAAAGCATCAGAAAAACAGAAAATGAAAGACATGATTAATACAAGGCCCCTGCCCCACCGCTCTTCGTCTGCCAGAATCAGAAACATTTATTTTTCTGCCGGTCTGAGACTTGGTCCCGAATTATATGCAGAAAATACATCTCCTTGTTAACATCCTCTCCTTCCTCGCTGGCATTCCATGTCCCACTGTCTCTATATTTAACATAATGACAAGTATGAAAACTGAGGTATGATTCAACTGAGACATTTCAGATGCCGCTACTCCCATGAGGATTGGCAGGGGTTACAATCAGGGTTCTGCTTTTGAAGTTTTCTCAATCAATTGTTTTTTCTCAACCTATTCCCATTAACCAGTGCTAATATAAATGTTAACCTGAACATATTTCAGTTTCCACCATGCCCGTTCTCTAAAGGCAAGTTTGATATTACTTAGGATTCGGGCTTGCCGAACTGTTGAGTTTATGTCACTAACTTTGATGGAACTCGCCCTGGGTAAAATGAAATTTAATCATAGTCCTTTCCTTTTTCCCCTCTGGTTTGAGGAGTAAAGTGACAGTGAGTTAAAGTCACTCCAAAAGATGCTGGAAATGCATCTTAGACAGTCGGGAGAAGCCACAGGCAATGCCTCTTACATACATCTCATGATTTATAGCATCGGATGTAAAAGTATTGCATAATAGAATTTGATCATCTCCTTTGACTCATCATGGCACAACACATTCATTTTAAACCTTAGTTTTAAAGTTGAATTTCAAAGCCATCAATGTTTCCTCTTTCATCTATGCAGCAAATTACTGCTCTGGTAATAATCATCTAGATCTTCTACCTCAGCATTCTCATTTTATCCCAGAAGGAAGGTTTAGGAAATAAGTTCAGAATTAGACATTCCACCCATTGATAGGTCTGAATTCAAAATTGTGCCAAGGAACTTTACTCTGATTATCCTTAAAGAATATTTTCATGATACGGACAATATTGTGACATTTAAACGTGGAAACCAGCATCATTTAGGTCATTTGCTTTTCAACTCTTGATGATGTCTGATATAAAATATGAAGCTCAGGTTTGTATCATCAACTTGCCAAATATGTCTTGGGACTCTTTAGCCCATTTTTACCAAGGTTAACATCACACTGGAAGCTCACAGTTGAATAATGCATCTGCAAGGGCCAAAGCCAAATGAAACAGGGCAGGAAAAAAAAAAAAATCCAAGACATGAATATTTACATACCCTTACAGTGAAAAGCATTTTCCCTAATAGCTATATGAAAAAATAAGCATCTTCATCCATAAGAAAGGAATCTTTAGTGATCCCTGCCTATAAGGAAAAAGAATTTTATTTTATTTTTTAATTTTTTTATTTTACTCTCTCGTACTCAAACTAGAGCTCTCTCTCTCTCCTTTCTCTTTCTAGCAACTGAATAAGAAAAGTGATCCATAGTTGCTTTGCCTTTCTCTTCTGTTCAGTATTTAACCTCCTGGCTTCTTGACCAAATATCCGTTTAATGATAACCATTCTCCTGTTCGACTTTTAAAAGATAGGAAATTCATAGAATTTACAGTCCATTTCACATGACTGGCACGTCAATGCAAGATAAAGCACATAATTAAGATTGGCACAGGAACACTCTAGTGCTACTCTCCCAGCCATCTGTTGTTTATGCCTGCCCAGAATCCATTCCTGCTTTTGGTAATACCACTCTGATTTTCTTTTGGCAAATCTCTGACAGTTGCATTTCTTAAGAGACGGAAAGTGTAATCCTGGTCTGGTCAACAAGATACCACTTGATTCTAGTGATTGGTTTAGGGGAAAGCATGTGACTCTGTCTAGACCAAGGAGAAGCAGGGCAGGGATTTTTAGGGCAACATTTGGGTTGTTTTCTTCTTTTGAAGTTGGTATATGAAATATAAATTTAGAAATCCTGGTGGCCAACTTGCTATTCTTTTTTTTCCCCACATTTAAAAAATTGGAGCATTATAATTGTACATAACGATGGGATTTGTTGTTTCATATTTGCTTATATGCACAATACAGCAGTATAATTTGGCCAACATCACTCCTTGGCCCTTCCCCACCTCTCCCTCCCTCTCTTCCCCTAGTCTCTTTCCTCTTTCTACTGATCTCTCTTTGATTTTCATGGGACACCTCCCCCGCCACACCTTTTTGTTGGTGGTGGTCTTCTTAGTCATACATGGGAGTAGAGTTTATTTTGACATATTTGTACAAACACGGAGTACGTCTTATTCTAATTAGAGTCCCAGTCCTATAGATATACACCATGCTGAGATTCACTGTGGTGTGTTCATATGGGAAAGTTATGTCAGATCCTTTCCACTGTCTTTCCGATCCTATCTCCCTCTCCCTTCCCTTCATTCTCCTATGTCTAATCCACTGAAATTCTATTCTTCCCCCCATCCCTTGTTGTGATTTAGCACACATAGCAGAGAAGACCATTCAACTTTTGGGTTTTGGGGATTGACATGATAGTTTTCAGATTCATCCATTTATCGGCAAATGCTATAAAATCATTCTTTTTTTATGGCTGAGTAATTAACTTCCACATATGAAAGAAAATATACAACACTTGATGTTCTGCATTTGGATTATTTTATTATGAGACTAACTATTATGAGACTAACATAATAGTCTCAAGTACTACCTGTTTTATGCAAATGACATAATTTTATTTTTCTTTATGGCTGAGTGAAACTCCATTGTGTATGTGTACATTTTCTTTATCCATTCATCCACTGATGGACATCTAGGCTGGTTCCATAATTTGGTTATAAACATAGTTATGCATGTATCACCACAGTAAAAAGATTTTAATTCTTTAGAATAGTGAATCATATGGTGGTTACATGCCTAATCTTTTGAGGAACCGCCATACTGATTTACCTAGTGGTGGTACTAATGTATAATCTCACCAACAATGTAAAAGTATTTTTCTCCACATCCTTTCCAGCATTTAATATTGTTTGTATTCTTGATGATTGCCATTCTGACTGGTATGAGATAAAATTTCAATGTAGTTTTGCTTTGCATTTCTCTAATTTCTAATGATGTTGAACATTTTAAAAAATATATTTGTTGGCCATTTGTATTTCCTTCTTTTGAGAAATGCTGTTTCATTTGCTCTTTTATTAATTGGTTTATTGGGGGGTTGGGGTGGGGTTATAAAGTTTATTGAGTTCTTTATATGTCAGAAGAGTAGCTAGCAAAGATTTTCTCCTATTCTGTAGATTCTCTACTCACATTCATAATGGTTTCCTTGCTGTGCAGAAGCTTTTTAATTTGATGCTGTCCCATTTATTAAATTTTCACATTATTTGAGGAGCCTAAGGTGTCCTATTGAGAAACTCATTGCCTGTGCCTCTATGCTGGAGTGTTGACCCCACGTTTTCCTCTAGTAGTTGCATAGTTTCTGGTCTAATTCCTAGGCCTTCAATCTATTTTGAATTTATTTTTGTGCAGGTTGAGAGGAAAGGGTCTAGTTTCATTCTTCTTCAAATAGATAACTGGTTTTCCCAGCAACATTTGTTAAAAGGCTGTCTTTTCTCCGATGTATATTGTTGGGATCTTTGTCAAGAATCAGATGACTGTAGATAATGTAGGTTTGTCTCCATGTCTTCTATTCTGTACCATTGGTCTATGTGTCTGTTTTTAAGCCAGTACCATGCAGTTTTTGTTACTATAGCTCTGTAGTATAATATGAAGTCAGGTATTATGACAACTCTAGCATTGCTTTTTTGACTAAGTGTTGCTTTGGCTATTCTGGGTCCTTTATTCTTCTAAATCAACTTTAGGACTGGGTTTTTTTCCTACTTCTGTGAAGAATGTCATTGGTATTTTGATGGGGATTGCATTGAATCTGTGTATTGCTTTTGGTAGTATGTTCATTCTGACAATATTAATTCTGCCTATCCATGAACATGAGAGGTCTTCTGTCTTATGAGGTCTTCTTTAATTTCTTCTAGTTTTCATTGTAGAGGTCTTTTACCTTCTTGGTTAGATTTGTTCCTGGGTATTTTATTTTATTTGAGGCTATTGTTAATAGGATTGAGTTCCTGATTTCTTTCTCAGCAGATTCATTGTTAACATATAGGAAAACTATTAATTTTTGTATGTTGGTTTTGTAAACTGCTACTTTGCCATATTTGTTTATTAGCTCTAGCAGTCTTTTGGTGCAGATTTTTGCATCTTCTAGGTATAGGACCATATCATCTGCAAATAGTGATAATTTGAATTTTTTTCTATTTTTCTTCCTTTTATTTCTTTATAGTCAACTGGTTGTTCTTAAGAGACAGCCAGTATAAGAGGGCAAAAAGGAGACAAAGAGAAATTCCTGATGGCACCATTTTAACCATGAAGTGTGGTCTTGCCCAGAAGAGTCATCTGCAGCATTTTACAGTTTTGTTACAGTCTCTCAATTTTTAGTTTTAGCTGTCACAGGCACTCATACTTTGGTTCTGGTACTTAATACTATAAGTATTGGACTAATATAAATATCATTCAGTGTTGATAAAGGTGTTGGGCAATAGGAATTCTGGTAGGACTGCTTATTGCTGTAAGATTTTTGAAAAATAAAATGTTCCTGATCTTTAAAGAAGCCCATTAAAACTTTGCAACTAAAATTTAAGAAAGCACACACATATAAAAATAAAAGTAGTTCAAGGACTAAATGTCCTTTCTACTTCTCAGTCATATGATCCAGTAAATCATTTGATGATTCCCTTTTTGAACTCCATTTTCTGGACTTCTGTGGCCACCCAATTAACTGGATCTTCTCCTCCCGACCACTTCAAATATTTGTTTTGAATTTCATTCACAGAATCTTTTCTTTTGCTTAAATTTTAGTGCCTCAGGATAGTACCCTCAGATCTCCAATCTTCTCACCACATGTACTCCTGTTGATGCCTTAATTATTCACTTACACTTGCTGATTTTTCAGTTCTCATCTTTCACTTGAAATCCAGTTGAGTTTTTCCACAAGTCTATTTGCTACCTCCATCTGGAAGTCCTCAAATTCAACTTGTGCCAAAGGGCATGTATTTTCATCACTTCCTAGTCTGCTACTCATCCTGCCTTCTCTCACTATGGGGACCAACTGTCCAAACTAAACACTTTGTCAACATCCCATCTCGTTTCTACAATTCACTGTTCTGCGCCCTATGGATTGGCAACTCTTGTTAATTTACCTTCTAAATCTTTCTCAAAACATCTCCTCATCTTTATTTCTCAGATGCTCTTTCATTAAGAACTCCAGCTTTTCACTATAGACTTTATGGAGGATCACTGCAGCAGGTGCCTGGGGTCTGCAAAATTAGGGACCAGAACCCTGGTCCACCATGAGAAGTGCACAAATATGAGAAAACTGAATGGAAGACTTAATATAGAATATTGAAGGGAATGGCCTATCATAGGGCTGCATATTAGCAAAAGGATCACCAGCAGCTGAGTACTAAAGCCTGGAGCATTGGGCTTTCATGAGGTTTTGAGAATGGAGTACTGAAATGCAGGCTATAGACCTGGTGGCAGCACCTCAGCCCAGGGGAGGCTATATCTCCCAGAGGATGGTCAGTTCCAGGGATCAGTAACTGCCATTGATCTGGATTCTGAAAACCTAAACAGCTTCAACATGTGGAAACATGCTCATCAGTGTATCAGGCTGCTCTTTACAGTCAAGAGATTATCTAGCAACTTTATCTAGGATAGGCCCATTTGGTGTCATTACCTGACCCAACAGGAGCTTCTATACCTTTTAATAAAAGAGTTTAACAAAGAGTTCCACTACTGTTAGCCAGGTGCAGTGGTCCACACCCATGGACTTGGGAGGCTGAGACAGAAAGATCACGAGTTTGAGGATAATCTCAGCAATTTAGCAAGGCCCTCTGCAATTTAGTGAGACCCTACCTCAAAAAAGGTATGTGTGTGGGGGGGTGCTGCAGTGGAGGTGTATCTCAGTGGTAAAGCACCCCTAGATTCAATTCCCAGTTCCAAACAACAAAAAAAGAATTCTGCCGCTTTTAGATTAACAATTTACAAATACAAATGTATAAAAAAGAACCACTTGGGCCCAGTGCAGTGTAACACACCTATAATCCCAGCTGCTCAGAAAGCCAAGGCAGGAGGATCACAAGTTCAAAGCCAGTTTAATGAGACCCTAAACAACTTAGCCCAGCCCTGTCTCAAAATAAAAAAGGGATGTGGGAAATGGCTCAGTAGTTTGGTGCTCGTGGGTTTTTAATAAAAATAAAAATAAAATCCCCCAAACCTGGAAAACTTACTGAGAATGATACCCCCAAGTACAATTCCTCAAGACATTCTGATGGGCTTGGCCTGAGAAACACTATATGAATCATCACAACAGTAACTCTTCTGATCCGTTAATTGGCTCCCCTGCTTGAAAACGTTCAAAGGTTCACCCCTGCCTACAAAATACACTACGATTCCTTCACATGGGAAACCATGCTTTCAAACTGCAGCCAACTCCTCAAATTCTATTTCTCAATTCCTCAAACAAGCCATCTGTCTTAAGGAAATGTGTCTGGAGAATAGATCTTTCCTTCACCACTAACTTAGATCAGTCCCAAAATACTTAATACTCTTTCCATTTAGTTCCCATTAAAGGTGCTTCTAACTGTCAGGCTCAATGCTAAATTCTGATCTATGGATCTTATTTAGTTGATCTTATTTAGTTCATCTTATAGCCATCTGGAGCAAATGGCATTATTATTATAAATTTACCTTTTGAGGAATCTGAGGCTAAAGGAAATAACTTGCTTATGATCATGGAGCTATTAAGTCCTGAAGTGGGATTCTTAATCAGGCAACAAACTTGCTGCTACTTCTAAAATACAATTTCCTCAGGACCTGACAGGGTACCAAATGCTAAAACCAAGTCTTTCATATAGGAAATGCTCAATTTGTGCAACTGACTTTCTGAATGAACCAATGCTAGAAGGCAGACAGGACAAGAAAGCAATTATGGTGTTTATTAGTTTTGACAAATGCAATTTCATTTTTAGGTATTTTGCTCTTAAGACTAAGTATGTATATGTATTGTTTACTTAATTTCCCCCAAAGGTTTACAATTTGGAAAAGTGTAGTAGTTTCAAACCAGGATATTGACATGAATACTGTCAAGTGAAAACAATTCCTGTTGCTCTTACCTAATCACACCAACTTCCCTCCTGTCTACACATGAATCTGTTGTCTATTTCTATCATTTTGCCAGTTGAAAAATTTTGTATGAATGAATGATACAGCATGAAATCTTTTGCAACTTTTTTTCAGAATTCTTTTCATCAGACACTCGTGATTTATGGGATGGTTTTCTACTTCTCTCCCAGTCTGCAACTCACTTTTCATTGCCTTCAGATAGGCTCTAAAATAGAAAATGTTTTAAATTTTGATAAGGTCCAATTTATCAACTTTCTGTTTTATGGATCATGATCTTTATGTCAAGGCTAAAAAAAAAAAAATCTGTCTAGCTCTAGATCTTTAAGAATTTCTTCTCTATTTTTTCCTTCAACATTTTGTAATTTTATATTTTAAATCTAAGTCCACCATCCATTTGGAGTTAATTTTTTTGGTGCAGTGTGTAACATTTAGTTGGAGGATCATTTTCTGACCTACAAACATCTGACCGTCCCAGCCCCATTTGTTGAAAAGGCTATCCATCCTTCATTGAACTGCTTCTCCACGTTGGTCAAAAAATGTGAATCTTCAATTGTCTTGATGTAATATAAGCTCAATTTTAGAAACCCCCATTTCAGGGTGATGAGAACTATTTGGAAGTAGATAAAGGCGACATTGTGAATACACTAAAGTCCGTGGAACTGTGGATTTTAAGAGAGTTAATTTTATGTTGAGAATCTCCTCTCAAGAAGAGAATGAAGAAGCTTCTCCTAGCTAAGCATCTGTTTAATGACTTATACAACTCAAATAAGTTTTTCAAAGATTGTGTGTAGAGGCCTCCCGGCACCTTCCAGTCTATTCATCATTCAGTATTTCCAGCTCCCTCCTTGCTAAAGTTAGGTAACGTCCTAATGTCTAACCTCGGGGTAAACATTTTTAACAGTGAGGCGACATGTGGGCAGTCAGAACAGCAGCAGTTCTTAGTAGACCTAATATTTCCTGGCAATCAATCCCCACATGTCCTTAGTCATTCTTTGACCATTATTTATGTTCTCACTTGTCTTCATCCCTCTGAAGTAAAGTGCCCTCAACAGAACACTCTATTATATCATGGGGTAATCACTCCCTTTCCCTCTGAGTACACAGCTCTGGAATAATATATTTTATCACTTTGCTGGCAAGGAGTTCACAGGCGTCTGCTAAATGAGAGCAACATAGTGAGTCAAGGGCAGAGAGTCAAAGACGTCTAGGACTTGCTCAATTTCCAGGCAGTCTGGTACTGAAACTTGCTCCCATGGATTCACAAGGAAGAAGGTCCACGTTTAGTCATCTGGAAAATTTCGGATTAAAAGAAATCTTGGAGGTGGCATAGGTGAGACAAATATCTTTCTAAATATCTAGGTGTTTATATTGTCACAGTATGACCTGGCTTTGAGCAATCAATCAGAATTTAGATCACTGCATTTAGATAATCTTCAAGTGGTCAACCAAGGTCAAGCTGGAGAACCCCATACAGTCTATGTCTTTTGAATATTTCTTGAGAAGAGAAAATTAGTCTTTAAGTCATCTGACTTATGTTGCCTGGACAATGGCCAACAAGCATTCCAAATTTAGTCCAGAAACCAGAGAAAACTGGAGACAAGTTTTAACATATCAAAGTGACCTCCAACCTGACATCCCATCACATGGCTAGGCATGGGAAGGGAGAGGATACCTTTGAATCCCTGTGGAATGAGCTCTTCCTGGCCATGGTGCCCTGAACATAGGTTCAGGGTGAAAGAACCATGCAACCTGCTTTTAACCCTAACTTGCTGTGACTGTTCATTTCTGTAGATACTTGTCATCTCTTCCTTCAAGCCTCAATGACACCCCATCAGGTAAACATGCTGCCATCCCCATTAGTGTGTTAACTATTTTTATTTTCCATTCATGTTATTTCCCAGAACAGTTTTCCCGTATCATCCTTTGATGAATACTTGCACTCCAGGGAAATATTAACAAGTCTTCCACGAAACACATCCCATTTTCTCATGAGCTCAAAGAATACTGCATACCACATCTCTCCTCCAAAATCACATTTGTTATTATGACATTAGGAGGTTGGGGAGTCCTGTAATAAACTTGCTTAACTTTGTGTTTCTCAAACCTAATTTTAACACACACACACACACACACACACACACACACACACACACACAAATCTTGCATGGTGTGTGCCTGGGTGCCTGTGTGTCCCAGGAACATCTCTGGAACCCAAGGGGCTGGAAGGCTATTTTAAAACAAACAGCCTACACTTGCTGATTCTATTTTCTCACTCTTATAGCTGTATTAAATTTGCCATCTCAGAGTCTACTAGCAATCTGCAAAAAGTAAAATCCAGTTATTGATTTTTGCTTCTTCCATTAATATTGTTTTTGACATTTCCAAAGCTAGCCCACACCTTCAACAGCTACAGATTCTCTAAGCTTCCCACCTGGAATTTGTAATTCCTTATCACTGCCATCAGCTATTTATCTCAATTTTCTTATACTCTCTATGTCCAGACCTCTTAGCCTGGCCTTCAGAGATACACACCACCCAAACCCCATCTTATTTTCCATCTGTCTTTTTCTAATCACATCCGAACATCTTTATCCTCTGTCCGGACGAATCTGTTCACCACCCTACCAAAATACCACTGCATTTCTGTCTTAGCGTCGTTCAGTTCTAGCTAACAAGGTTAAAAAGCTTCCCTTATCCTGATGCTTAATTTTATCTGTCCTGAAAGCCACTACCCTTGCTAACCTAGCCTTCTCCCATCATTTTTTATATTAATATCAATGTTTCCTCCTTTAGTCTGTAAACTCCATTACAACAATGGCCATATATGTGTTTCTAGTTACAAGTTCTTCAGCTTAGCTCAGTAGCTGATAAGTAATCTGTAGATGTTCCAGAAGTTCAAGTTTAATTGGATCTAAATTCAATTTCTATAGCCTGTGCTTCTCATTGCTCTCCATTGGTAGTTAACATTTTGGTCTGTGCACTCCATGAATCACCTTAAATATACCAATTTCTTTAACCTTATGTTTAGGGAATTATGTGCATCTGTAACGCCCTCAGCAACCAGGAGAATGGCTCATACATAATTTAAGTATTGGAGACACCTTGAAAGCTCGGCTAGTTAATTCAGAGAACAGCACAGGTCTTATTTCCCATGAAGTTTCCTATGCTATGTCTCATTATCAAGCTTCTTATTCTGGTTCCTTCCTAGTAGTTCCTATCTCTCCAGCTCGTATTTATATATTTGCTTCATGCACACATATCAACTTTCTTCTATTGAGCTTGTGATTTTTTTTTTTTAATACCAGGGATTGAACCCAGAGGTGCTTAACCACTGAGCCACATCCCCAACCCTTTTTATTTTTGAGATAGTGTCTTGCTAATTGCTTAGGTCCTTGCTGAGTTGCTGAAGCTGGCTTAGAACTTATGATCTTCCTGCCTCAGCTTCCCAAGTCCCTGAGTTTCCAGGCACACACCACTGAGCCAGTCAAGTTTGTGAATTCTTGAAGGGTAAAAAAAATCTATGTTTCATGGTTGGTCTTTTAGTCAGGGAAGAATGTAAGAGGAATTAATTACATGTAAATGAAAAGGAGCTGAACTGCTTACACTACAATTCCCTTTATTATTGTTGATATTTATGATACGATGTTACCCTTTCAATATTTAATGCACACACAAATAAATGACATAAAATACATAATGCACTCTGATAATTTTAATCATACACAAAATATGAAGTGATCAGAACTATGTTACATAGATATTTTACAAGAAAAGGGGCTAATAACACATTCAGATGAAATATATCATTAAAATTTGGGATGTTATATGATGTTAAATATAGATATACTTAAAACAATTACTATTTATAGAACCAATTTGATATTTTGCTATTTAAAATAATGAATACTGTGTAAATGAGGACTTATAAAAATATTTTTTAATCAAAAAGCTATGTTCTACTCATTTACTTGGCAGTTACAAAAATATATATTCATCTGAAACTCTAACAAATTTGCTTGAAGCATTAGATATTCAAATTTGAAAGTGTTTTCTAAAGTATTTCACCAACTTAGTATTCTTGACTACATACAATATTTATATGCACATGATATTAGGTTTGTTACAAATATTGCCATTTTAAAAGATACAAGTGATCAATAAACACAGACACACTGAAGATTTCCGAACCAAACAACCAACACGAACACTTGACCCACCAGCTGCACCCTGTACAACATAAAATCTTGAAAGCATTTGTTGAATTCCTACATGACATTAATTCTGTTATTTGCACCTAAAATTAACTACCAAAACCTTCCTATTTCTAGTAGAACTGTAATTTTAAAACTTAACGATTTTCTTTTTAATCAGTTACTTCTTAATGGCAAAGCCAGATCAAATCATTTCAAACTGAATTGTGAGTAGTATGGTTTGTATTTTGAATGTCCCTCAAAGGTCCATGTAGTAGAGGGCACTACTGGTGAAACCATATGCAGGTGGGGCTTATGAGAGAAAGTTATGTCATTGGGGGGTGTACCCTTGAAAGGGACTGCAGGACCCTGGTCCCTTTTCTTTCCTTGCTTCCTGATCACAAATTGAGTGGATATGCTCTGCCATGTACTCCTGCCATGATATGTTGCTTTGCTACAGGCCCAACATCATGGGGCCAAGTGATCATTTAGAACCTCTCAAACTGTAAGCTGAAACGAACCTTTTTTCTTTATAAGCTTATTATTTCAGGCATTTTGTAATGGTTACAAAAAGCAGACTAAAATATACCAAACTAGCATCAGTGATTGAAAGATGTTCAACCAAGTACACTTACTACTTTGGACAGTTCTGATGTCTACATTACATACACTGAACAATTCCATTTTTCATATCTTACTGTAAAACAAGACACAAGAATCTCAGTGACTTTTATAATGAGTTATCATAAAAACAAAAGTAGTAAATACATACAATATATATAGACATACACACAGATATATCTCATTTAGTACACCTAGTAGACTTCAGAAATCTCTTCTCAGAGAGAGAAGCAAACTATCCTGAGTGAAGTAGACCTTGTGTCTAGGGAACAAAGGCTAAAAGACACACAGGCCACATAACAGTCTTCCATGCTTGCTCTTAGATGTTTGCCAATATGAATACTGAGATTGCTTTTAATGGCAAATTGTTGAAGTAGTCAAATTCTTCTGAAACCAAAGATTAGCCATAACGACTATTATGGAATTGTAGCACCAAGGAAGATGGCGGCCAGTATACTTGTAAAGGGAATCACCTGGGGCTATTCTTGGCACAACCCCTCTTATATTTTCCCAACCTGTTCTGAAAGTTAAAGCTTTGCTGAGAATTATCACTAAAATTGCAAACACTTGAGAGAATACAAAATATTTTTTCATAATTGAAATTCAGATCATCCTAAACCATTTCAAAATCTTTTCCCCTAAGAGTTAAAGAAGACAACTGATAACCCATTCAGCAAACAGGTAAATGAATATATATTACTATTACTATGAGTTGTTAAACTATAATTTAGTAAGATGTTACACATAAAATTAGTCCTTAAAAATTAAATATAGATTCCAAAAATTCAGAAGCAATTCAGTCCAATCTAGTTTCAATAGTACTTGTAAAGGAAAATGACATTTGAAGTAAAATATAAAGTACAAGAGACCTGAAGGATGACTATTGATTTTACATTTCCTTATTATGAGTTTATAAAAACATAAGTGAATAAAAAAGGTGCCCACTAATCAGCATTAAACCATGTTATACAGAAAAAGATCTACTTCATCTAGTGAAAGAATACTTTAGTATTTTAGGTAAAAAATATATTCTTAGTTTTAAATACATGGCGCAATTTATTCTCAACCTAATACTTCCAAATCAATAAATACTAATCTTGCCTATAAAATATGCTGTCAGAAAAACCCTTGAAAAGGGTTTTCTTTCCTTAAATCAGTTTGCCCCTTACAATTTGCTTGCCTGTTCATTTTCTTGGCTAGTACAATTATCATTAGGATCAACTTCATTTCCTTTTTCATTTAATGATCTCAAAATTTAAATGAATAGTCATAATCAATGTCATAGGTTTTACAGTATCCTAAGAAGTTGACCTCATTTTAAATTGAATATTGTTGCTGCAAGAAGAGTGGCCAAAACGCACAGGACCCTAAACCACTGGAAGAATGTACTTGGAAGGGACAGAAGATAGTGTGAGACTTCAGGTTGGGATACTGGTTTATAAAATAAAGCTTACAATCTAAATTCAACATTACATAGCTAACAAAAGTAAAACTAGTACAGAAATCCTTCCCCTTCCTTAAATTCTAATGGAAACAGATGTAAATTTCTAGTGTTTTCAAACTCCTCATACTCTTTAACAGCACACTAAATTTTATAATATTAGAAAATATGTATCAGTTATGATAAAATATTTATGATGCATTGACTCTGAGTTACTAATTATTATTTTAAAAAATATTTTTAGTTGGAGATGGACAAAATACCTTTATTTTATTTATTTATTTCTACATAGTGCTGAGGATCAAACCCAGTGTCTTGCATGTGCCAGGCAAGTGCTCTACCACTAAGCCACAACCACAGCCCCACTAATTAATTATTTTTAAGTCAGGTCCTATGCAGAGATCCCAAATTTCAATACATGACTCTCCTTCCCTTTTAGGTAGGAAGGGGCAGATGTCTAAATCCAGAGTTTGGATGAACAGTTAGCAGGCTTTAGCAATATTTGAAGGAACCATGGTTACAGAGGAACATGGTTCTAAAATTCAAGACAAATTAAATGTCCAGTATCATAAGGAGACATAATATGGTATTGAAAAATTGACCCATTAGATGTTTTGTTTTGTTTTTCTACTATTACCACTGTTTTGGAATTAATAGTCAAATTTTATATCATTACATTCTAGACTTGCAATATATATCTAAAACTACCATCTTTTGATTATAAGGCATATGACTTAAAATATTTTGTTCAGTTTGCAACAGCACTGGGTTTCCTCAAAATGTGTATCCAAATGGTAAAATGTCCAGGAAATCCTATGATTTTCATGTGTTAAAGGCATTTCACATAGTTCCACTCACTTTTTTTTTAAGCTACAGATGGAAACAATATATTTATTTATTTATTTATTATCTTTATGTGGTGCTGAGGATTGTACCCAGTGATCTACACATTCGAGAAAAGTGCTTTGCCACTGAGCCACAACCCCAGCCCCCATTCACTTTTTTTTTTCAGCTTAATATGTATATTTTCATGGCAACGCATGCCATATAACTCCAACTTTCCTAACAAGTAATTGGTAATATTACAATAGTTGTTATATCAACATGGAAAAGCAGCATAACATATTAAGAAAAAGGATTTCCTGGGCTTGAATTTTGCTTCTACCACTTGTGAGTCATACGAACTGGTACAAGTCACTGGAACATTCTTTGCTTCAGTTCCTCAAATGCAAATAAAATGGGAGTGATAAAAAGAATACCAACTAATATCAATGTTATGAGGATTATGTGAAGTAGTAACAAAATGTGGGAAAAGCAAACAGAGGTGCCACTTAGCATACAGTGATCATTTAGTAGATATTAGTTACAGATATTATTACAGTAAAAAACAACAGTGACTCATGTTAATATTAACCATTCAGGCGTTCATGAATTTAGTAAGTAGCATATACACTGATAGATTGTACACGTACATTTAACCCTGAAAATATTATTGAGCATATTCTATTATAGAAATTAGACCCTTTAAAATATGTTAATTTGTAAATACCTAAAGATCAGATAGTGGGGCCCAGAAGATGTGGCAAAGTTCTAAAATGTTTAGGTGACAGGCCTCTGATGAGGATCACTGCCCGGATGGTGACTAGAAGACAGTAATGACAACATGATAAGTACCAGGTAATCAACCCGTTGTGTTCACTCATTAGCCCTGCGTTGAAAGTTATTGAATTTTCAGAACAGGAAAAAAAAAATCACAAATTAGATGAGCCTTCAGGATCACTTGCTGAAAATGTCAAGAATGTGAGACCTCAGAGAGTCCAGAGTTATTTAATATAGAAACTTATGTGAAGGTCATTATCTTCATTAAACTCAAAATGTCCAACTTTTGATCTGGACACTTTGATCTTGGTTTCCTTGTTTGTTGCTATTTCTATGGGCTCAACAGAAGAATCTCAAGTGCTTCCGTGCCAAATGACAACTATTACCTTGACCAGTGAGTTTACAGACATAACATAGAACACGGTATTTTTGTTATTCAAAACACAACTGCTAGTGATGAAGGTTTTTAATGATAGTATGAAAGCCATTATTAGATTTTGCAAATTAAAATTTAATAACGATTTGCCTAAACCACGTTTATTTCACATACTTAGTCTAAATCCACATGCAGTCATGTGCTGCATAATGACATTCTGGTTAATGAAGGACAGCATATATGACAGGGGTCCCACAAATTAAACCATCTAATGATGTCATTGCCATCTCAGCTTGTGTAAGCGCATGATATTGCATGATGATGAAATTGCCTAGCGACACTTTTCTCAGAGCTTCCTCCTGTTGTGAAGCAAAGTGTGGCTCCAATTATTATAAACACAGTAAGAATCTTTCCATTATTTTGAGAATTATGAATTTAAAATCAATGTTAATTATTCACAATGATAAAACCATACTATTATATCAATGCAGAAATGACAAAAATCACACATACTTTAGGATGAACATGGAATATACTTTGTGTCCACAGTCAAGGTTTCCAGTGGTCCTTTTAAAGTATAACAAGTAAAGCTTTATTTTTCACATCTTGTACAATACTTGGATGAAAAAAAGCACTCCTGATGGTGAATTCTTTTGAGTCTGACATCTTGTGGAAAGGCTTCCAAAAACTGAGTTTTAGGTTTCTTCCTAAGGTAGACATGTGAGTTTTTAAATAGGTTTATTTTTTTTCTTCTGGACCCATTATTCCCTTTCCCCTCACCTTTCTGATCCCCACACCATGCCCTACCCAGGGCCACTGATGCTACAGCATGCGAGACAGGTATCCTTGGGAAGCCAGGCCCACAGCAGAGACCAAAGACAGCACCAGCTCACTGGACTTGTTCATGAGCATGAAGTACACTTGGAAGTAATGGAAGAAAGTCTCGCTGGAGGCCTGAAAGCTCTCTTCTCCTCTACTGAGCAGCCCTTAGGACAAACAGAGAAGCAGGTGTTTCCAGCTTCCACACATATACCCTCCTCTGACATGAATGGGGGAGGGGAACCTATGCCTCTCAGTCTATACCATTCTTAACTTTCACATGACGATGTGCCGAGTGTAGCCATGTGTTTTTCAGTGACAGACTTCTTCAAGCAAAACTATCCACTATTACATGTGTCCATTTGGGGAAACTGAAAACAGATACAATCAAATGAATGAATCCGAGAGGAGACCAACAGTTAAATGTTTTTATCTCGGACATTTTTTTTTTTCTATAAATTCTGGAGATGAATTTTTGCCTGAAAAATGAAGACATGACATCAATCTACAGAGATCACTTTGTGAAGCTGATGTCTGAATGAACTCCTACCCATTTCCAGCATAAATATCCAAGTACAAACTGAGCATTAGTTATAAAACATCGAGGGGAAAGATTTAGAGGAAAGAAAAAAAAATGCAGTTCTTTTATTTTCAGTGGAGAATGCTGAACCAGCATGTACTGGTCAGGGCCAGTGTTCAGAAGCTTCCACCTGCTTGGTTCCTTGGGATTCTCTTCATTCTTCTCCAGCCGGGGGAGGGGGCTCACACAGCTTGTACAGCCTAGAAGAGGCACAGGTAAGTTTGACAGCTGCCCACTTTTTGCACCTTACCTGAGATAATTTTATTGTTACAACAAATACATTGAAGGTAATTATTTTTGTTTCTACGAGTCAAGGTCGCATTGTTTACTTCACTAAGCATAGCATATGAATAAGCAAACTCTAAAATTTTGGTTCTGTGATTTAGAAAACCAGGTTTCTTTGCATCTCTCAATGGCTACTGATTATGCAACACTGCATTTTAAAAACCTGCTGTTCTGCTCCAGTGCTGCCAACCCAGGCTGCTTAGCTTGCTGGTAGTAAAAATCTATTCTCTGAATTCCAGGAGGTAACATTATTATAATTACCATCACCTCTGTCATTATGAATATCTTGTTTACAGGAAGACAGCTCTTATCTCACAGGGATCTGCTGGTTGTTTTCTGATCAGTTTTGAAGTTAACTGCATTTTGGACTATGCCTGTGGTGTGGGTGTGAATAATGGCCTGACATGGCAGATTCCTGAGGCCTGAATCTCAAAGGCACACTAGCTGGAGTTTCCTAAGGACTGGCCACCTGGTTCTGCCGTCTATCGCTTACCTGGTCAGTGGATTCTAAAGTGAGTCAAAGAATTCACATTAACTGTGGAGATGCCTGGAGATGCTCCTCTTTGTTTGAGCACTAATGAAAAATTCTAAGGAATTAGATAAGGTTACACAAATTCCAGTTTCCACATTCTTTTTAATAGTTGAATCCTAACTCTAGAAGCAAAGTAAAAGTGAACTTGATGGCTGCCAGATAACCCTAACTCTAGTGACCTCAAGGCCATGTGCATTACTTTCAGTGTATCCTGAAAGAAGAGAGGCTGAACTAACGTGGTCGGATATTGGACTACACCTGTTACCCATAATAGTGACCAAGGTTCCACAGTGGTCACACTGCAGAGCTTAAGCTAATGACTTTAAATGCAGAATCCAACGCTACCCCTTCATCTGTTTATTTATTTCTGGTGCTAAGGATTGGACCCAGGATTGCATGCATGCTAAGCACACACTCTAACTCTGAGCCACACTCTGAGCCCCAACTTTTCCCTTTTTCAAAAGCAATTCAAACTCAGGGCTAGCTGTAGTGATTCACTCCCATTTACAGATTATGTTGAACACAGCTTAAATGAATTGTTAACCTATTTAGTAAATTATAAATTCCCTCTCCTTTGACATTTAATTCCATGCTAATTCTAAATCAATGGGGGAGAAGGAGAAAGCTTTAATTTAGAGTTGTAAATTTGGTTAACAACATGAACTTTCTTAGGAAACGCAGAATGTATTATCTTTGAACGTACTTCAAGTCGGGAAGGTGGTTTATGTTCTATATGTTATCTCCATGGAAGAGATGAATACTGAACTAAGGACATGTCACATTATAAAAGCTTATTTCATCTTTCCTGGAGAAGAGAATGCATTAAATTGAGCTGGTGTACTTGAAATGTTCTTTTGCAGCTGAAAGATAGGGTGTTACTTCAAATTGCTTTCTCAGGACTGAAAAAAATAAATAGGATGATCAGAAGGTTCTTTTCCTCCTTAATTTCTGTCCTCTTATTTCCCTGACAAGGCTGCCTAAGGAGTAAGAAAGCACAATGGCTTTTACTCAGGTAGAAAAGAAAGAGGATGGGTGGTAGACATCCTGCCCCATGAGATATGGGCTGTGCCACCACATCCCATTACCTTGCTCTGCACGTTTGCACAGAATGTAACTAATGCCACTGGGTAGATGAGTCTGAAATGTCTGCCTTGCAAATTGGAGAAAAGGCTACTCTCTGTGATCACCTAATGAAATAATAGCTCTGGGTTCTGTGGAGCTGGACAGATTCAGCTTCTGAGGCTTCTTGGAAGAGACTCAGGGTTATTTGAGTTCAGACACATTTGTAATGGAAATTGTTGAGCTCTGGGAATTCAGAGCAGGCAGATGAAGTTTGGAAGTAAAATGTAATAGGTAAAGAGTTGGACTCCAACTCGGCTCTGAGGCATTTGTGTTTTGGCAGCTAAATTGTTGGGCACCGGGAAGCCTTTTTTTGCCCAACATCTGGGGCCCTTCCTGTAGTCTCATTACACTCCTGCATACCAGTGCCCTGCAGGAGTGAGGTCTGTTCCTGGCTCCACTTTCTCCTATTCCTGTTTGGGCTCAGGGAGCCATTTTTGGAGCTGGTGATTCAGTCCAAATTCAAATTAGCAGAGAGAAGAATTTTCAAACTTTATTCTATAGATCAGGCTTTTCATCTTTCTTTCTTTTTTTAATATTTATTTTTTAGTTGTAGTTGGACACAATACCTTTATCTTATTTATTTATTTATATGTGGTGCTGAGGATGGAACCCAGGGCCTCACGCATGCTAGGTGAGCACTCTACCGCTGAGCCATAACCCCAGCCCACGCTCATTATCTTTCTATACAGCAAAAATATAAGATGAATCAATGGAGATGACAAAGTAAATGCCTCTTCTGAGGTTCAAGTACCAATGGTACTCTATCTCAAGACAATTCTCTTTATCCTACAGATTGGAAAATAGAATCTCACTAAGGTCACATAGCAGGATCTGGGACTCCTCAAAATCACTTTTCTTCTTTTCTTTATTTTTAACCACTATAGTACGATGCAGCCTTCCCACTACACAAATAAAGTCTTTACAGCAAAATACTTCCGGATTTTGTGACATAACAGAAAAGAATATGCCACAACTAGTGATCTGACACTTAGAATGTCATATTTGGTTGTTGATGAAAATTTGATAATTGCTTTGCAAAGCCAATGCAAACGTGAGAGCCAAAGAGAGGAAGTCTGCCCCCAACCCCTACTTCAGCGCCATTCAATCACAACACATTCATCTGATCACCCAAATCTATTTTTTCTTTCCATTCTATTGGACTGCAAGCGCCTGGAGCACATGGAGTGCTTCTCATTCATCTTGATATCCTAAAACCAAAAGCAGTTTCTGACACATTTCAGACACTGATTCCTAGAGGGGGAGTATGCAAAATGTGATGAAGCCAAGATATCTAGGAAACCTGCTCCCAGGAGTAGAC
This sequence comes from Callospermophilus lateralis, assembly GCF_048772815.1. Taxonomy (NCBI): domain Eukaryota; kingdom Metazoa; phylum Chordata; class Mammalia; order Rodentia; family Sciuridae; genus Callospermophilus; species Callospermophilus lateralis. The sequence goes on from NC_135320.1 coordinate 22,754,465, forward strand.
TTTCCGTTGTCACTACTCAGAACCAACCTACCTCAGCACTATTAAACCCTAATACTCCTCTCTCCAGCATTCTGATTCCCGAAATTATTACATTCACTCTTTCTATGGTGTGACTACAGCCACTTCCTCCTTTTTGAATTCCAGAACAACCAGCTCCTATTTTCCTTCCACGTTCCCAGTTGCTCTCCTTTGACTCTGTCACTCCTGTTCCTTTGCTTTCTCTTTACTATTGGTATTTCTCTGGTGGGTTCTGTATCTTCTCTCATCTGTTATCACTCACCATGGCAATAAAATTCACTTCTATATCCTTACTGACCTTCTAAATATTGATGACTCATGGGACCACAGACAGCTCCACCTATTTGCCTCTCCTTGGCTTTGGACCAGTGTGTTGAACTGCCCACAAATATAACCCACACGGAAGTCCCTGTGATCCACTATCTCAGTGGCAATAACCACCAACCCCTTATTACCCAAGTCAAAGATTTTATAGTCACTCTGGAATATTCCATTCCCCTATCTATCTTCATTCAATTTGTTCCCAAAGACTAGTAAGTCTGCCTTCTAAGCACTGTTCTAATCCACCCTTCCACAGGGGTTCTCAATAGTCTCCTTTCAAACGTCTATCTTCAGTCTTAGAAATAGACCCTTCTAATGTCACCTGAGACAAATTCTAAAAGTCAGATCTTCTTCCAAGTAGGAAGATTACTGATGCTTCCCTACTATCTTCAAGTTAAGATGAAAACTCTTCAGTATTTCTGGTTCATCTCTTTCTGATCTGGCCCCTGCCTGCATCTCCAGCCTTGCTTTACATTATTCTTAAATCACTTTCAACTGTCAGTCACACAGACTCAAGTATAGTTCTCAGAATGTGATGTTTTCTCTGGGCCCCGTGTCTAGACCAGGAGCATTCTGTGACCTTCCTTCTCCCTCCTTTGGCTGCGCATGATTCTTCCATGTTCTCATGACAATTTATGCTCCGTTTGTGCCGCAGTTATCATCACATGTAGTGTACTATGATGGAGACGGGTTGGGGGATTTGAACCAAAGACCATCTCAGGCAGAGAGAGCACATTAGACGTTTTGTGAAGTGAAACACTACCCTAGCTTTGCTGTGGGTGGTCTGAGCTTGAGAGGCAAATGTGTCTTTCAACTCACTGCCTTTGAGGCTGGAGTGCTGTTCCAGCTGAGGAGGAATGCGAGACCTCTGTGCTCAGAATTCTCTCTACACCTTCCAAGGACTGCTTCTCACATTCCACCTTTGCTTACAATGATGTTTTCCTCACCAAGCCTACCTAACTAAAAGCTCCTTGAGGGCCAGAGCTACTTCTATTTCAAGTTTACATTTTTCATGAGGCATAGCAGAGTGGGCTGCATTTCTTGGGTCCTAAATAGATGCTTGTAGAATGAATAAAAGAGTAAATAAAATCCATTTTTTAAATTACTCTTAATCTCTCTCTCTCAGAGTTATTATTTTAACTTTATAGCTGGCTAATTTTATTGTGCTTCATTTCAAGTATTACATAAACCAATAAAGAAGAAAGTGAGTTTATCAGTTGCTTTTCTTGTGTTCGGCTTGCATATTGGCTTATTGATCAGGATGCTAAAGTCTTATCCCAGACCCACTGTTTATTAGTGCTTATAAGATCTAGCTAAAAACATCCTGTGAGCCATTATCTTGTTTTTTTTTTTTTAATTGGGATTTTAACACTTCAGTGGGTCTGTTATATAATATACCATGTCTGCTCAAGGCATTGAGGAGACAATGCTTATGTGAAATGATTCTTCAGCAATAGAAACTGGGAGATTCTAATCTAATCAACTGTGGAAGATAATGATAACAAGACGAGGATTAAACAGAGTTTCCTAAACACTAAAAAGAAATGCAACTATAAAATGAATGCTTCATCCATTTCAGGGTGGGGGATAGGTTTTTCCTTTTCAAAGAAATTTCACTTCCCATGTAGTTTTTCAGAATGAAATATAACTTCATAAATGCTGCAGTCTTCATTCTTGCTCAGGTAATGGTGTTACAAATAAAAACAAATAAAAAAAGGTGTCTTGTCTATGATAGTGTTTGCAGGAGCCTACTTCCTGTCCAAAGGCAAATGTATAAAAGCAATTGCATGTAGAAGAAATTAGTTAGCTTTGTCCCACTCCAAGATAGATGACTGTCTACCCTAATCACCAGGGAAACTGAGCAGAAAATATTTTTTCTATGTTCATCTGTCTTAAAGGTAGACTGGAGTCCTTTCTTATGATGATGCATTAACTGTGAATATTTAGCATCTCAGACGATAGCCCTGTTAATATGCTTACTCATTCACATGTTCTTGAAATCAGTTTAGATATTGGATGTCTATGGTGAGCAAAGGAATAAAATCTAAAATCCATACTGATTCCTGAAAATTCCTATTCAGGCTGGGCACAGAAACATGTCAACAAAATACCACAGCATAATATAATAACATAAGGGCTATCATACAGCAATATACAAGATACCTAGGGCAACCAGAGAAAAGGAACACAAATAAGACTACTAGCAGGAGATGATAACTAAAGTAGATTTTGTGGGCTAAGTAGGAGTCTTCCATATAGACACAGATAGGAAAGACAATCCTAATAGAGGAAAGAATATGCATGATAATAGAAGGATAAATGAAAATGGCATTTTGGTTGTAGGCCCAGCTGGATTAAAATTGTTAGTTGTATCCATGTGGACTTCTTTTTTTAATTCATAATGGAATGTGCAAAATAGGATGATATCCATTTAATTATGATATTTATCCCTAAGCACACTTAGTGGCTGGGTGTTTCTGAGGTCAATCCCCAGGAATACTATAAGTACAATAGTGGGCATATCCTAAAGTAGGTATATTAGCCATGCAGAACAAAAGCTGGTGAACCCTCTGGAAAGAGAAGGCAGGATGTACTTACCTTGGAGCTGATTGAGGGGTCCGGTCTCTCACTCCCAAATTCTTTGCTGTGTTCTGAACTCTTGCTCCCTGAAGTCAGGAAAATCACTTTTAGCTCTATATTGTATCATTATTTATTTAAATATCATTAATTAATATCTGAATGTAGAATACTTATTCCAACAATATATTTAACAACAAGAGAGACTGGATAAGGACTAAGAGAAATCACCACCTGAACATCTTTGAAATTAATGCTTTTAAGAATCAAAATATGGCATGAAGGTGTTGTAAGGCTGCGCATGGTGGTATACACGTGTATTCCCAGTGATTCAGGAGGCTGAGCCAGGAGGATAGCAAGTTCAAGGTCAGCCTCAGCAATTTGCCAAGGATCTAAACAAATTAGGGAGACCCTGTTTCTAACTAAAAAATAACAAGAAGTGGGGGTATGCCTCAGTTGTAGTTCCCCTAGGTTCAATTCCCAGTGGCAAAAGTGGGGGGAGAAAATATGCTATGTTGTTCAAAATGATTAATAATTATTTCTAAAGACATCTGAACCATTCAAATAAGTTTAACAGCTTCCTGTTCAACATCCCAGCTATATCTTCATTCCTAGACACAATAATTAATAACTTCAAATGCTGAAAATAGAAAACAAACAAGGTATAAATACCTGCTGTCCTACCACCTTCTTGGAACAGAAATCACAGTTCTGTGACAGTCAGGCACCTGTTTTTCCTTAGCTGAATAGTCGACTATTTTAAACTTAATAATATTTATCAAGAAAATGCTTTCTGAAATAGTTCTAAAGCAATTCCTGGAAAAGCCACATCAATATGGATCTCTGAAGTTTAAGAATTTTAACTCAAAGTTTATAGTTTAAATATGATCTTCTTCTTTTCTTTGGTTTTGGAACCAGGAATTGAACCCAGGGGCACTCAACCACTAAGCTATCCCCAATACTTTTTGTGTATTTTATTTAGAAACAAGGTCTGAGTTGCTTAGGGCTTGCTAAGTTGCTGAAGCAGACTTTGAACTTGAGATCCTCCTGCCTCAGCCTCCTGAATTGCTGGGATTATAGGCATGTGCCACAGCACCAAAGATGATCTTCAGGAATAAAAAGGTTTCTAAAACTGGTCAAGTTCATGAATAAAGTTATAATTACTGTCTAGTTCCTAATGGAAATTAGTTACTATAGAGAACCAAACAGCAGAGTTTTTGGCTGGGCATAGCTAAAGGAAGGGTGCTTAAGAAACTGCGAAATTGGAGCTGGGGGTTGTGGCTCAGTGGTAGAGTGCTTGCCTAGCCCATGTAAAGCACTGGGTTGGATCCTCAAAACACATAAAAATAAATAAAAGTATTGTGTCTATCTACAACTAAAAATATACATTAAAAAAAAAAAAAGAAACTGAAACGTTCCAGCTTCCAAATACTGAATTAAGTCAAGGGAAGAGAAAAAGGGAGAAAATTTTAAAAAAACAACAACCCATTCTCTTAAGATGGACCTAATAAAAAGGCAAATAGGGAAACAGCTATGGTAGTGGTACTGGTGACAAAAGACAGGACAGATTAAAGAATTGCAATTAAGTAGCTAAAACTTTCCACTTTAAAGTAATTTTAGATTTAGAGAAAATTTACAAAAATAGAACAGAGATTTTTCTTCATGCTTCATCCTTTTTTCTCCTAATGTTTACCCTTTACTTAATCACAGTACAATGATAAAAACCAGGAACTGTATAGGTACAATTCAATTAACTATATGGCACATCTTATTCCAGTTCCATATTTTCCCCAATTTCCTTTTCCAGAACCCAATCCTGGATCCCCTACTGCATTTTGTTTCACATCTGCTTTGTCCCCCTGACAGTTCCTTAGTATCTCCTTGTCATCTATGACCTTAACACTTTTGATGAGGGCTGGTCATTATTTTGCATTTTTTCATTTCAAACGTTATTTCATTTATGTTTGTCTGATGTTTTCTCATGATTAGGTAGAGAAAAAGCAATTTTGTTTTTACAATAAAATCACAAAAGTGATGTTGTACCCTTCTCTGTGCATTATATTTGGGGACATATGATGCCAACAGATCTTATGACCTGGAACATTAACTTTGATCACTTGACTTAAGGGACATCTGCCTTATTTTCCCACTACAACGTTCCCACCTTGCCTTCGCAGACTTAACAAAGACTCCGGGAAAGAGAGTATGAGACTTTGCAAACTTCCTTCTTCTCTTTGAACTTTCACTCACTATTTTAGCCTCCACTGGTATTTTTTTGTCTGCAACAAAATTAGTGCAGTGCTTATGAATTGGGATTCTGTAAAGAAGGATTATTTCCCCCAAATTATTTAATTATTCAATTATATATTTAACTCAGCATGGACTTGGCTAATTGGTTTTACTATATGAGATATCCAATATTTTTATTAATTTTTTTTTTACTCAAAGCATTCTAGTTTTGACAAATGGGGGCTCTTTCTGGTTGCTTCTTGTTCCCTTTTGATATACACTCATTATGTTTTAATTTTAGTGTGTCTTTATTTTCTGCACTTCAAGATATTCTAGGTTCATTTTCTCTGTCTCCGTTGGCAATTCATCACTTCTCCAAGGGCCTGGGCTCTTTTCGTTGGAATACAGTATGTAGAAACCAGAATTTGGATACAGGATGTGCTCATTACTGTTGGTGATACAACTACTTCCAGGCCTTTCCAGCAGGCGGGGCTTATTTATTAACACAAACATATTTGAACACCATATTCATTCCTACATCTGTTTGTGTCTGTGTGTGTTGTGTGTATGGACCCATTAGTCATATTGATATTGCTAATTCCAACCTAGTACCACACGGTTCATTATAGATTCCAGCCTTCTCCCTTTCCTGATGTATGACTTCTTTTTCAGTCACTGAGGGTCTGACTTCTCATTACTTACGACATCTTTACTTATTTGATCAATCCTAGTGTACACATAAATTGGTTTATGAATTTTTAAGTCATATCCATGTGTAAAACAGATTCACTAACAAGACCCCAGTATTCACATTTAATTCTTTGTCTATACTGTCATAATATTCCATTAAGTAGTGAATAGAAAGATTTTTTTGCTTTCTTTAAATGTGATGCTCACCATGCTGAATACATCACTTGGCATGTTTTACCTTGAACCCATCTATATAATTCTTCATATATTTCAACTTGGATTCTTACACACTCGTTCATATTGCTCCCGTAAATGGCCTCCCTAATACCCTTTTCTCTATCTGCATTACATTTTTGTCTCTGAGATGCAAATAAAATATCACCTTCATTTGCTAATAACAGGTTATTCAGTAAATCAGGTTCTGCTTTGAGTGCATTGAGTCTATCGATTTATAGAATTCTCATTACAACACTATGAGGCAAGTGCTATCATTATTCCTGTTATAATAGTGAAAAAATTATGAAATAAAGAAACTAAAACTCTTGCCCCAAATCATAGGATAATAAACAATGGAGGTGAGACTCCAACTGAGGCAGCTTGGCTCAAGAATCTGTACTCTTAGCCATGATCAAATATTCACCTTGTGTGAGATGCCTTTTCCAATCTTCCCAGCTACAACCATTACTGAACAAACCTCATTTAGCACTAACTTTGTACTAGGTATTATTCTAGGAAACTCTGATACCATAATGAATAAGCCTCAGTTTCCCAATTATTGAGGAGCCATGCTCCCTGTTCTGTATCCTGAAAGACGAGGTTTTACACTTGCATGTGGGTACCTGCATCCTGGCAATTTGCCTACATATTCCACCATGAGACTAGACCAGGACTTCATCATGCCCAAGTCTTTTCTTGGTGACTAGTAGGATTCTTGATACCAAAGGTATGTAGACAGAATATGTTGGAATCCCAGCTTTTACTAAAAAGATCAAAAACAATTTTTGTATAGGCTTCCTTAAAGGACATTTGGTATGCATACTTTCTAGCATGGAAAACTTTAATAAGTTTATAATGAAAATGAAATTTTAGACCTCAACATTTTCAGATCACCTGGTTATATAAAAGAGCTGCTTATGGTTACTGTAAATATTATCAAAAAAATGCAAGTTATATGGTCACTTTCCCTTCTATCTTGTATCCTTTCTTCAAACTCAAGCAACAATTAAAATACCATGTGTACAAAATATACACATGAAAATAATACTGAAATTATAAATAAGAATAAATCATGTCAAAAAGTTCATTTCTAGAAAGAAACTGAAGATCTTAGCTTATTCATTGTGTTGTTTATTATGTATTGCAAAACTTCAATATATAGCTAATAAATCATTATACCTTAAAATACAAAAATTCAAATTGATAATGAAATAATTCAAACACTTCAAGTTATAGTAAAGATAAAAACTTTTCTAACCTCTCTATCTCTGAAAAGTTGAGTCTAAATGGTTAAATATTTTTCTCTGAGGTTGGAAAGCAAAAAGGACAGAAAATCCAAGTGCTAGCCTTGATTTAGATTTGTATTCTAACTGCTCAGATTCTAAGTGTGTAAGAATTGGCTTGGAGACTGGATCCCGGCCAATAAACCCACCATGTACTTTGGCTGAATACTGAAAAGAAGATTGGCCTCAGAAAGAATACTGTAGAAACAGCTGCTTGCTTTCCCTAAAAGAGAGCCCCAGGCCCTAAGATCTTCCACAAAGAAGTTTTAAATCAGTTATTTGGGATGCATAACTTGGTGCTGAAGAATCAGCAAAAAAAGGAAGAAAGTATTCTAAATGTATTTATTTTTAAAAATAGGGAGCAGGAAAGAGTGATAAATACTGGAAAAATAATGCAGCTCAGAAATCAATAAAGACATTACAAGAAACTGCATGACTTTTCAGTATTTTAAATGATATTCCAGATATCATGTATTAATACTGTATAAATATACCATGCGTTAAAGAGCTGTGCACCATAAAATGAGTTTATTAGGCTTATAAAACATTGTCTTTATCTCTATTTCCATTTTCAGTTTTAGGAAGTTAAAGATATTAGAATCATGGCTATTCATTTCCACAATGTAGGAATATATATATAGTAACTTAACCTCCTTAGTGGAATATTCTAAAGAAAGGTGGATTCTTGACATATGTCACAATTTTGAGATGGCTCTTCCAAGTTCTCCTAGAAACTTACTCTAAGAGCGACACAATAAAATAAAATTAGTGATGCAAATACAATTCTAATGTGACTAATCATAAGTTTATTTTGATTTACTTTTTAAAGGATGATTTGCATATCTACTCTCCAAAAATTCTTCCTGAGCCCTCTGGCAATTTGCATCTGTGTTTGTCCTTTGCCAGCTGGACAACAGTTTATCCCAAACTTCTGGTAGACCTAACCTTTACTTAGTAAATCCTTTGACCTTCTAAGATCTTGGCTGTCAATCTTCAGTTCTTGGGTTCTTACCCAGAAGTGTCATGTATATGCTCTCACTGTACCTGATCTCTACAGTGCAGGTGCCAGCTTAGTGGTAATCTTTTGTTGATTTTTTTCATTGGCTTGGTTGACATTCTATACTGTAATCTTGGGAGCAAGCCCAGAGGGATTTATGTGTCTGCTTAGGAGTTATACACTAAATCTTTTGTAAATACAAGCTGTCATAATTGCAAATGCATACCTTAAGAATTAATCACTCACTATCACTGCACAACTCAAACCAAAGCAGCAAATAAAGAGATTTGCTATTGTAGTAGCTTAAAGGTGATAGAATAAAGTAAAAAAAAAATAGTATCTTTTGATTTTTTTTTTTGTCATTCTGTAGGTTGTCTTTTCTTCTAGATGAAGCTTATTTCCTAATTAGTAAATTGAAATTAGTCCATTTTTTATTTTTGATTTTTTTAAAAGAATTTTACAAGTTAAAAACTAAGCTACTACTCTTTAAAAAAAGCTATTGGGTGATGGCATAGAAAGTTCATTCTATTAATTCAGAGAGTACATTCTCAACTATGAGTATTCCAGTGACCTAAACACAGCCCAAAGGCTGTTTATTCATTCTCTAAAGCAAAATTTGATGGCAGCACTTTATCCTTGAAATAAAACATACTTCTTAGCATAGCATGGAAGTCTGAGAGATCGCCAGAAGAATGTAATAAGTAAGCAGATTGCTTAATTTTTTCCATCTTTTTTCTTGCCTGTCTCTCTCAATCCATTCCTCAAGATTTACTAAATCACCTACAACTTCCAGAAAATTCCAAATGTCCTTTATCTTGTCCCTTACACAAGCCCCTAGTCCATTCCTGTCCTAATTTGCATAGCCAATTCCCTTTACTCCTTGAGATTACTGCATAGACCTCCTTTTTTCCAGGGTTGTCCAAAATTCTTGGAGAACCCTTACCTAAGAGTCTGTACCAAGTTCTCATCCCACGGGATTGCTTCTCACCCACAACTTACCTTACCAAGTCATGTGTCTGGAAAAGTGCCCAACACATCGAGGCACCAGTCAGACACCTGACCTGATGAATGAACCCAGGAAGTTCGAAAACTCCCCTAAACAAGCATTAGACTCACCTGCTTCCGCATCACATCTGTAGCCTGCATAATGTAGCGAGGAGGCAGCCCATGGCTCCTGGCTAGAATGATGGCTTGCTCCAGTGTCACACTCAGGGTGCACCTGTGTGCCAAGGCAAGAGGAAGTGAGAACTCACTGGTTTCTAAAACATTCTTCCAGATATAATTTACAGATACTATTGATTACAAGATCAGAAATCCATCAAAATCAAAGTGCCAGACAATGAACCACTGATTTCTCTATCCAGATTACCTGAAAAAAGGTTATAGAGTCACAATTAGGAATTCAAAATTGAAACGAACCTATAATGAGTTGTTTGTAAAAGAGCTCCTCCAAAGGAAATTAAATAACTTTTATAATTAACTATTATTTTTATTGATATTTTATGCAACTTAGAAGAAATGAATTTGTAATGTTTATCATTCATTTCTACATATTGATAGTTACTGCATTTCAACGCATGCACAAATATCTTAGAAAAATAAGCAGTGAAATTCACTGTTTCACTAAGGTCAAGTTTGATTTTAAAAATTATTTTTCGGACCCAATCTAAAACATTATTTGTAAAAGTTTTAAAAGAAATTTAAATTAGTGATATGGAAATATAATGCAAGAATAGCCCTGAGAAATGTGTCCTAACCAGAAGTGAGAGGACTGGTCAGTCTTTGTTCTTTTCTTTCCACTTAAGCCTTTCTTTTATACCTTTCCACCTTTTTTCCACAGCACCCTGGGTTGTTTAGGGATATTTTTGCACACACTTTCAAAAAAAAATGCTCATTGAGATGTTTTTCCTAAAATTTGTATTAGTGGATTTTACTTCCTTTCTTGACTTGTTGATAGTTTGATTACAGTCTTTTCTCCACTCTGGCACTGACCCTTGTACGGTTTGGTGTCCTACTCGTGTATTTTTCCAGATCAGTCCAGTATTTTCTTCTATAAATAACAGTAATAAGCAACAAATAGCAGTGAAATTGCTTCTGTGTGAGGAATATCTAACTCCTGATCCTTGGTTATGAGGCTGTAACACAAAACATCCAATACATTTGGTAGATTTTAATACTGATGAGTTGAGAAAAAGAGGGATTTAAAACATTACTGTTTAAATACTAGAATCTGACAAAATATGAAAAAAAAATATATATATATATATATATATGGGAAGAAACAATGTTAAGTTTACTGATTGCTCAATGACTTGAAAGGCATCATTCCTCAATACCATTACGGAGAATTCTTTGGAAAACCTTAAATAATGAACTTCTCCTTGTACACGATGTTCACGAATATTTAGTGTATGAGTCTTATAGGAATGTATATTGTTTTCTGTGCACAATCTGCAGAAGAATCCATGCCAATGAAGGCCAAGCAGAGTAACTGACAGTTCAAGTTTAAGAAATCAATTTTCTACAAAGCATTTAATTGCCTGCCTACTCAACAGACGGTAACCTTTTTCTCCTCTGTAAGGTCTCCTCTACTGCAACTTTAAATCTTTATTGATCCTAACATTTTAATCAATAATGCTCATTACACCAGCTGAATGACACTAAGGAAAAAAAAAATCTTTACCTTTTTCTAATCATACTGAAACATGTCTGTGCTTTCCTGGTAAAACGTGACTCCCCCTACTCTACTTATGACAAACACTTACACACTATGAGGGTATTTTAACAGGCAGCCTATAATTTTTATCCATTTTCTTAATCCTTTCAAACTGACCTATTCCTCCCTTCCTCAAGCTGCAGTAAACAGCAGTACAGCAGCAAATTATCTGCCAGAGACTAAAAAGATTTTGCTATGATCAGAAAATCAATATGGCCAGTAACATGGTCCTTGACAGGGTACCTCAAAGTGTCACTGCTTTAAAACCAAAGCACATCACCTCCCAGAAAAATCCACCATCAAATGGATACATATATTTTCCTTCCAAAATATCCAAAATGAATAGCTGCACCTACATTTGTCATTTCATATTAAATACTGTGTATATCCAATTAGGTCCCAAGATTGTCTTGAAGTTTTTAAAAATATGTGAAAGTGACAAACATGTAAATGTTGGAAATATTTTCTGTATTTGATTCAGGATTGCCTAGTATTGCCACTCACAGCATCACAAAAATTCTATCATCTTAAATTAAGCACATAAATAAAAGCCTAGCAGTAATCCACAACTTTGCTGTCAATAGATCATTATTTGCCTCATAACCTTTTACCTTCTTTCAACTGTATCCATCTGAATGCCTAGAAGAAGAAAAAAATCAGCATGTGCAAGACATATTTTGATTCTGGTGTTCTCTAAAAGCCTCTAGATCCAGAAAATGGCACATAGCTTTTCAATGGCACTTAAATGTATACTCAAGAGTCTGGTTTTATAAGGCATCATTTGATTTTATAGGTTCTTTAAATTACCAGAGAGTCTGATCTAGTAACCTTGGGCAAGAGTGTGAAAGGAACATTCTGAAGGCCAGAAACTCTAAGCAAATCCTATTCAATTCGAAGTTTGTTCCTGAATAGCCAATTTCCTTTCTATTATTATCCCTAGTTTCATATTAGACAGTTAAATTAAAATTCAAGTAAAGTTTTATTTTTATTTCATCTGGAAAATATGGACCTTCAAAATTTTCAGCTCCCTCTAGCTGCTATGTCAGTAAAAATTTTTGGACAACTCCTTTCCTAGATGTTGCAAAAATAATTAAATAAATGTCACAGACTAGTATTTATTCTTCCTAAAAAGACATACATATTCACTGAGAAAAGTTTTCCCATAATGTCCGTAATAAGACATTCTAAGTACTGGCTCTGCCCTGCACTTGTGAGGAAGTGCACTTGATGGAATGATAAAATTGCACAGAAATTGTTCGTTTCCCCACAGAAAGGAAAAGAAAAGAGTCAATGTATCTGTGCTTCTCATTAATATACTTTCTTGACATATTTTATATTGAGAATAGAGCCCAATCACTCAGAGTTAACATAGTTCAATATGATAGATGAAACCTAGAGTTAATGGGTCCAATTAAATGTAAGACACCTCAATTCAGCAATTCTATGAAAGAAAAACAAAGAAGTACTTTCTTATTCATTTAACAATTTATATATATATATATATATATATATATATATATATATTGTGTATATATATTTTTGTATTTACTTTTATATATATATAAATTGTGTATATATATATTTGTATTTTTTGTCTGTGTGTATATATATTTTTGTATTTACTTTCCTGATAAAACATAACATATACACACACATTTTATATATATTTTATATATATATTTTCTCCCCCTTGGGCCTACTTTGTACCTACAAATACCATTAGGTGCTGGCAGAAGTGAATTCACAGCAAAGCTAAAAATGATTGGTTTTTAGAGCCCCTTACTTGCACAGATCTTTTTTCAAGGTTCTTGTAGGGGCCTTGAAGTATACTCTTAGTCACATGCGAAATTTGCAAAAGCAAAATGATTTAACTGCAAGGTTATAATTGCTGTCTTCTTTGCATCCTAGCATCTTTCTGTCCTGATGTGTAGTGTTTAAATGGCTCTTGGTTATTTCTGGAACTGAGCTAAGAGAAGTTGAGTTAGGGATGCACTGAGGATAGGTTTATTGGGGCTTATTTATGTGATTTATAGTTACTTCTGTTTATAGTTAGGTTATTGTGTCCTTGTGTAGGAATGGCTTCCAAAACACTCCTACTGCTCACTACACAAAGTCATCCAATTTAAAAGAGAAATATAAGGTCAGAGGTTTTGCCTATGTACTAGGGCCCCCAGGACTAGGAAGTATGTGTGGTGGAGAAGAAGCAGGTTGGAAATGGAAATGCATAAAGCCAGAAACTATTCTCTGCAATAATCTTTCAAACATTACGGCTCAAATGCTAAAGAACTTCAGAGATTTTTCTTTTTAAATTTTTTTTGTAGTTGCATATGGATAGCATGCCTTTATTTTATTTGTTGATTTTTATGCAGTGCCAAGGATCGAATGCAGTGTCTCACACATACTAGGCCAGAGCTCTGTCACTGAGCTACAACCCAGCACCAGATTTTTATTTTTGTATTTCACCATAATTTAAAATTTACAAGACATTAGCAATAATGCATTTTGATGTTGAAAGGCTTTCTAAACTCTCAGTAATTTAAATTCAATCATCCATGCTAGTAAAAAGAATAATTTTCTATTCTCTTTATAGAAAATTATAAGACAAAATGGTTATGAGAGTCAATCAGAAACAATGTTACTAAAAATTGTGGGAGGAAAAAGGATAGCAGTGGGTCAGGCAATAAAATAATAAAATATTATTTTTCTAGATTTTGTAATGATTATACTTACAGTGCTTATATTTAAACTTTACAATGCAGTTTTTTCTGGCATTCTGAGTAAATATTAATTTTCATTTCTACTCTGTTTGATAACTTTCTATTCTTTTTCTTAAAGAGGGCACATAATTTTAGACCCCCAACATCTCCATTATTCCAGTGAGTCTGCGGTATAACAATGAACAAAGTCAACTTCCATTCCTTTTGGTAATCAAACTTTAGTAAGACAAAAGAAAACAAAGAAGCCAACAGTATCAGATGGGAATAATTTATCCAGAAAATAATTTTATAGCAGACGATAGACTATAAAGTAAAATGGCACTAATAGAGTGAGGGACGGCCGAGGGAGGTGCTGTTTTGGGGAAAACGAATTCAAGAAGAATAAATGCAAAGGTTCTAAGGTTAATACCTATTTGATCTCCTTATAAATAAGCATGATGCTCTCTATACACTATTGAACATACAAAGACAAAGGCAATGAGGTTAGGGAAACAGCCTAGGCTCAAACATGCATGACTTGGGGGTCAGAGTTTAGCACTAAGTGGGCTTCTTATTTACTTCTTTGGTTGACATGAAAAGAATTGCAATATTCACATTATGGGATATAAAAAAACAATTTGTTAAGCAAATTTTCAAACTGATTCAGTAAGTGTCTAACCTTAACATCATGTCAGTACTGAATTCCATACATCTTCAATTGCTATCCAATGGCAACATTTGCAAAAATCAAAGCTCTTCATTCTGATGCTTAAGGTTTCCTACCAACTGCCCGACCATCTTCCACCCCAACTCCCTGTATAGCATGCTTACTCCAACTAACCCATAACTTCTGTTTGTAGCCCATGTCTTGGCACCATTACAGAAAACTTGCTCCAATCTGGAACGTTTGTCCAATTTTATTTGTCTTTCATTACTTTCAAAATATCTTGGAGTGTCTTCCCAAATATAGAATGGCAGTTGGCAATAGGAGTCTCACATTCAGATACCCTGAGATGTTGGGAAAATCTTGTGGGGTCCTGGCCAGTTAATTCTACTCTCTCAGTTTCTATTCCTCATCTGTAAGAAGAAAACAGGCGCACTATCTTTATAAAGTCTGTATGGAAGACATGTAGCGGTGTGTGTGGTCACTCAGCACTACCTATAGTGAGTCTATTTCTATCTCTCTTTGCTACTAAATGCATATTGAATGATATCACATAAGCCTCCTCATTACGGGCATTATTTTGAAAATCTGAGGAACATGAGCTTTTGTAAATTCCATTTTCACAAGTCTCATCATATTTAACTATTTTTAAAAAGTTTATACTCTTTATTTTTAAAAAAGGTGCTCATTAAAGGCAACTTGGAATAAATTATGATAGGATTATGATAATTTCATAAAACTAATGACAAAGTTCCACTAACATCTTTTCTATAAATTGACATTCAGTTAGAGTTCACCTGACCATAATCTGGTACTTGCTGATAGAACTGATGAGATTATTTGTGATTTTTTTTGTTCATGAGTTTGTCTCAATTGATGTTAGACATGAGGTCTCAACTTTATATGCCCAACTGCAGATGCAGAGGTAAGGGTCAGGAAAAGCATGTGAAATAGTCTCCTGTTCACCAGATGTGAGGGGTACAAATGATGGAGCCTCACTCTCCCACTCCTGTCTCTCCTCAACTAAGCCTCACTAGTGAGACAAATCTTAGCTTCCTAAATTGGCTTATAAGCAAAATATTCTCCTTCAACCATTTACTAATGCATACCTACTATGCTATATTTGTTCACTTTGTAAGACTTCACATCTTATTTGAAGCAACTTTTTATACATGTTAATCCTCCTCCTTTTGAAAATTCATGGCATTTTAATAATATTCTCAAAAAGCAAGGACCATCTACATATTTGTGATTTACCATGATCACATACCAAAATATCATTACAATTCTGACTATATTCTGAGACCTCCACAGGTCTACTGACTCATGTGATGGTGATCCAAATTTCAATCTCGCAAGGGTTGAAATGCATTAAACAGTATACTTGGGGAGATGCAGTACCTCTTTTGGGCCACAAGGGTGATGCAGAACTCACATCAAAACTGACAGGAACCAGAACAATGTGAAGGTAATAACTTTGAATTTTGTTTCCCTCCAGTGGATTTATTTGCAAAACCTGTGTTGCTTTTCTTGGTAGCTAATCATCACAGTGCTATCTCTTGGGGGCAATCACAGAGGATTTTATTGCTAGTGGAGGAGGGTTATTCTGGTTCTTGTTATAACCTGGCACATTAAAACATGAAAAACTGGAGTGATGATGATTTCTAAATTTGTAGCCACAATTTGTCATAAACTGATATTATACAGATGTTGAGGTGAAAAAAAAAACTTTCTAAAGTAACCAAAGGTAGAAAATGCAACCTTTAATAAAAAAAAATTGCTTTGTTTATTTATTTCCCCATGTTTAGAAAATCTACAGTGGGACTGAACATTAGTTTGAAATTTCAATTGTTCGTCTCAATAAGGTTACATACTTGGCTGCCACTAAAAATTATTCTTTAAAAAAGTCTATTGCAATCACTGTGTTTACAGATACGTATTGATAATTCAAAAATTACCTGAGCAGCATTAATGATGTAATTGAATCACTTGGATAAATGTGATCTTTTTGGCATCTATTTAGTATTAGCAGGCTAATCTACTGTTAGAAAAACATGGCATTTGGGGCCCTGAGTTCAATCCCCAGTGCGGAAAATAATTATTAATAATAAAAAATATGATATTTGATAAACTACACATATTCAAAGTCTAAAAGGCACATGTCAGGGTTTTCTGAGTTGAAGGGACCATGTAGTTCTTACTGCGGAAATGCACTAGACACAAAGGGCCCCTAACAATCGAGATAAACTGGTTAACTGAGAAACTCAAATTCGTCCCTTGCACCAATAAACAGGTTAATTTGATTTTGTGCTTGGCAATATAAATAAACATTTGAAATCAGTGAGTTCTGCCCTGATGTAGGATTCCTTCATTACTCACAAGCTGATTTTGAGTTTTGGCTCTGGACTTTCACATGTGCTGCCTCATTTCCACCACCCTTTAGAACTAGAGTGCTGCTTTTCAGTGACAGAAATGAGAGGGAGAATATTCCCTTAGGGCACACCCTGCAGAGCCTATGTAGAAGGACAGCCTGAGAAACTCATCATTTTGATAATATCCTTCACATGAATTATGTCTTTATATAGCTATCAGTTTTATATATAGAATCTTATAGATCCAGACTTTAGAACATGAAATTGTTTCCCCCCACTCTGAGAATCTTCTTTATTTCTCCTTTAATTAAAAAAACTCGGTTCATTATCTTTGTTCATTGAGTATTGTGAACAAGTTATTAGGACTCTAATCAACTGTGGTTCTCTGTGATACTTGGTTAATGCTACCTGAGCAGCATTCGAATTTTGGAGAAGAATGATGACTACCTATTTCAACTTCAGAAAAATGATGGGGGTGTGGGGTGTAATAAGCTGGATGTCCACAGCTCTCCCTGCTCTTACACACCACTCTTTGAAACACAGATGCTTCTCATGACAGAGGCAAGGGAATCACGATTGATTTTACTCATCCCAGGGTACCATCTGAACTTCTGTCCTGGGAAGTATAAGGCAGATTAGTTCCAATGATTTTTTTCAAGCCAAACATACATTTCTACCTATTGGAAAAATGTAAATGATCCTTCTCAGTTTCAAAATGCATTTAGCTATTTCTGGGGTCCCATTTTATTTTTTATTCAGCTATTAAAAAAAAGCATCTGTATGAAATAGATGTGTTAGAGATCATTGGCCCTGGGGAAAAAAGAGAAATGAGACACAGAAATTATTTAATTCATTAAAGGTGCATTGTACAGGCATTTTAAGTGACCTCAGCCTTTCTATTTTTATAAAACATTCCCAGAATGGGTGTGGTCAGGATTAAAATGATTGTTTTCCATTGCTTTGTCTAGCATTTTTTGATAACCTATTTATATTTCACCTCTTGAGTAAGGAATTTTATAAATGCCCAAGTTACTGAATTAAACTCATCCATTACAAGAGATTAATGTGTGTAGTCCTGCGTGTAAATGAATCTATTTCAGTACACTCAGACTTACTGATTTCACATTGTTACAATCCCTCAAATCTCTTTTAACTGCACTGCTCATACCAATCTCTTGCTTCTGCTGGTACAATCTCCTGAAGGAAATATCCTGTGTAGGATTCTGGGATTGCTAATAGCTGGCTCTGAGCAAGTTACTCAAACTCTTCAATAATGTTTTCTCCTCTGCAAAACTGAGTTTAATAATAGTATATACCTCAGATGCTGTTTCCAGGATCACATTGAAATAACTCATGTTTACTACTTAGCACAGAGTATGTAGCATGCAGTATATTCTCAACAAGTCAGTGATTTTTTATTAATACCACCACTACCACCACCACTACCACCAACAGGCTGAACTAGTCTGTGTATTGCTCACAGCCTTACATCCTACAATACTTCCTGGGACTCGGTAAACATTCAACATATTGAAAAGGTTACATGAATTCCTACCTAATATATGCCAATGGTATTATATGTATATGCTTTAAAAGACAAGAACAAACAAATGCTAAAACACCTGAATCTTTTCAAGTCCTAAATATATGTCTTTACTCTAATACATGCTCTTGGTTTTTCACCCTAGGAAAGAAAATGTCCTAACTTTGAATTCAAGAGGAGCTGTTCTGCTGCTTTTTGATGATTTCCTATGAGTTATCAAAGGAGGATTCTAAATACAACTCTATTAGGGCCTGGGGTTTTGGGGATTCTATTTCTTATGAATTAGAAAAGTAAACTCTTGTATTTTAATTTTCCTCCCTTTCATCCTATGGTGACCTTATAGAGTGATTTTGTAATGGTTCTTACTGGGCTTCCTCTGTTTTAGTAAGTATGATGTAGTCATTTTAAGCAGATGCTTTTTGTGGGCTGGGGAATGCAGCTCAGTGGTAGAGTGCTAGTCTGGCATGTGCCAGGCTTTGGGTTCAATCCCAAGGTTCTCAAAAATAAAAAATAAAGTTAGATGTGTTCCATATTTCTAACTCTTCAATGACAAGATGGATTCACTGCCAAAAACATATATTTAGACTGAACAACCAGAGTGCTCACCAATGCTATATCCTGTATGAGATGCACCCACATACAATGCAGGCTGCTCAATGAATGTTCATCCCATTTTTGTGAGAAAGAAACCATTTATTCCCATTTCACCCATATATCTCTGAGAGACCAGGTGAGGCACTAACTTCCTTGTTTAAACATGGAGTAAATGACAGGATTCAAAAACCATTCTCTTATTCAAAATCCAGGGCTCTTTGCAGGACACCAAATTCGCATCACGTAGATGAATACATTTAGAGAATCCTGGTTCCCTACATCCATAATTCAACAATCACAATCTTGATCCCAGCATTTGTATTTTAAATGCATTGTTTTGGCAGAGTCAAATTCAGGCAGCTCAAATTAATGTGTCATTCTAAAATGTGTTCATGATTAAAAAGGAACTAGATTTGCAGCATGCTAAGTATTTTGATGCATGCTAAGTAAATATATCGATTGTAAAGCGATCGAGTAGTAAAAATAAATTGAATGGAGAATGTGTTCCTTTTTCACTACAGATTTGCATTTTTCTATACAAAATGCACTGTTCTGTGCAAAGGTGTTCAATCCTGCAATGATCACATTTATTCTAGCTTCTAATTACTTTTAACTACAGGTTGCACAGAGTGCCATTGTGGAAAGTCTATTGACAACTAGGATGAAGCACCTGACTGAAGAAACCAAAGCTTTCATGGTGCACAGTTATATTTTCCCTGCTCCCTTTTATAACCTTGCACTGAGCAGAAATGTACACCTGAGGGCTAATGCAGTACGTTAAGCACTCATCAATCCCCAAATGGCTGTTGTCATTCTCCACGGGCAGAACCCTGCAAAATTAATATGGAAAGGCCAGCTGCTGACCTATTGATCTCTCCCACCTTATTCAGCCTTAGCAATGCCTTGGTGACAAATGAAAAGCTTGAGAAAATTGCCACAAGTCAACAGGGATTTCAAAAACCTAGTGCTTATGTTCTTGTTCCCCGGTAACTGAGAAGCACTTTTCCGAAGCAAATAAAAACTGTGTGTGTACGTGTGTGTGTGTGTGTGTGTGTGTGTGTAAAAAAAAGAGCAGTCTATTTGTTTCATCAATGAATTATCTTATATTACACATACACACAATAAAATATTAAATATTTACACTCTCCCTTTAAGAAAATTTGAATGACTGTACAGTAGTAGCTATGAGCCAAAACCCAGTAATCACTCAGGCAAATTTTTAGTATAATTTATAGGAACAATCTCTGGATATCTGTTGATGCTATCAGCATTATGAATTCTTTGACTCTTATCAAACAGTCCCAATGAAATCTTCCCAAGACTGTACTGGGTTCCTATGTTTTATAGTCTTAATAAAAGGCAAGGGGTTAATGTGTATTTAAAAATATTTAAAGAGAGAGAGAGAGAGAGAGAGAGAGAGAGAGAGAGAGAGAGATATGGAAGGCAGAGAAAGTCCGCATGGAAAAGAACTGAACAGAATGCAAAAGTGATGGGTAACAGCTGGAGTGAGATCCTGGCGGCAGAAGCAGAGCTAAATTGAATACTCCACTCACTCCATCTATCTTACGGCAAAAAAGCAATCGAGTTTAAGGGGCACATTTTCAGTACTGCACAGGGAATTAGCCATGAAATTCTCATTAAAGATAATGGGACTTTCTATTACAACTTTCAATACATTCTTCTGAAAGTTCTCCAAGTATATCTTCAAACCTAGGCTTAAAAACCAAATGCAAGGCAAAAACATTCCACAGCCCCTGTGCCTTTCTATCAGAGCACACTAAGGTGAGTTTCCTTTGACTTCACTTCTTTGTAAAGGTTAGCAGAGAGGTGACCGCTGACCTTTTGGGCTGGGTAATGGAGGTGCTTTCAGAGCCTTAGTAATAATAACCTAGAAGAGTGACTGGAATTTTATTTTGTTTTTAATATACATTTTGCACATTTAGGGAAAACAATAACTTCAGTTTATTTATAACACATATTGAATAAACATGCCTTTTAAAAACTAGATTCTGTATTTATCACTGTTAAATAGCTAACTACAAATTTAGTAATATAAATACTTAAACTTTATTAATATGCTCAAAGAATAAAATTGGGTTTGGTAAATATAGGTGACATATAACTAATAATGTCATAGAGATATGCTTAGTTATATTATAGTTATACAATATGCTTAACAAATCATGATATGTTTACTTAGACTTTTCGTATTTTAATGATGGAAAGTAATAACATATAAACTCTTGTTTTATATGTACTGAAAGTAAGTCCTGTTTGGCCAGCATCACAAGATTCCTTGATGTCAGAATTAGAGACCTGCAATAATATGTCACTCTCAGAAATATTGCTTAATTAATTTGTTCATATTACACTTAAGAAAACAATAAAATTTTCTAAATAACTTACAATAAATAATCTATCAAGATTCATATCAATCAAGCAAAGATATGACAGTCAGACAATGATATCCTTGAAAAATATGGCCATTTTTCTAGGGTAAAAAAACTATCTGCTATCATGTTTAAAAAGTTTGATTTCTCCCTATTATTCTAACCAAAAAATACCTGTCATATTTATTTGGTTGTCTTAATTAGCATAAATTTTAGTTTTTATTTGCTGATTTTACAATTCAGTAAAACACAGAATTCTGGATTTACTTCTAGTGAGAAGTCATGAGACTAGACGTACACTTATGAAAGACAGTGCTAATTATCTATCATAAGTTGGATCTATTTTGTCTTTCAGAGCCCCATTATTGCAGTACTTTATTTTCTTCCTTCTAAAAATCAGAACATAATTTTAGAACTACTTTTTACTGAGAATGTACAATATTCTTGAATCATGAGCTAGCAGGAAGTTATCATCTTTCTAGTGATTTAAAATTAGTTAGTCATCTTTCTAGTGATTTAAAATTCCAGCATCTCCTCTAATCTTGTTACTGGATTTCTTAGAATATTTTTGCACAAAAAATAAATGGATACATTTGAAACCTTCATTTGCTTATGGAAGCAATTTATTATTTTTCTGGCCCCCACACAGAATCTAACCTACTAAAGGAAATCCCCAGAGTAAACCTACTCCTCTTAACATTTCTGCACACAGTAGAAAAGATGCAGCTTCCCTGTTTGCCAGATTGGGACTCTGATTACCTAAGACAGGTTACCTTGAATGCTCTACTTTTACGAGACTCTCCATTACCTAATGTGGGACTATTTTTCAATTTGTCCTTAGATGTCATGATAATGACAGAATAAAACATTACTAAGAAAGGGTCCTTTAGAATTTCAAAGTGGTTTTTAAAACAATTAATTCATATTGCCTGAATACGATTTTTGTAAATGCTTATATGAACCAAGAGTTCATATTGATCTTCATGTTAAATAAAAACTACTCCATGAACCACACTGGAAGTACAATGTGGTTGTACTACATTGGTAGTAGAAATTCCTTTCAGTTGTTTTTATATTTTACCTCCTGGCTTTCAATTCTTTAACGAGTGCTCACGATCATACTTTGGGTCCTGCACTATGGTTAAATGATGGGTAACACAAGCTTCTGCAAGTGGGCAAAGGGCAGGAAGGATGACCCTGGGAATTCAAGCCCCCTCTGTAATGCTCAATTTCCAAATTACCAACCAATAAGGACATTTTGGAAATGTATCCTTTTAATTTGATTCTTCAAATTTTATATACATTAAAGCTAACTTCTGCAGTGTATTAAAGAAAACTACTGGATTATACAGGCAGTAGCTTGTCTGGTGATCACTGTTATTGCATGTTAACAATAGAGACATGCTAGCCTTGCCACAGACATCCACAGGCTCGATCCACAGTAGAGTTTCATGTGATGGGAGCTGGGTATTGATGAGCCACAGAGACAATGAGGTCCTCCTGATGGTGCCACTAACCACCTCCCTTCAGATGATGGAACTCAAGGTATAATAGTTAAAATGCAGAGCTTTGCTTCCTAGAAGGGATCAAACCTCACAAGAAACATGAAGGTAATTCATATATCCAGATCTCCAATGTTTGGGTTCAAAAACGTCACAGGCTAGTTGGCCACATGAGACCTGCACTCAAATCACCCACCTGCCATACCAAAGCTCAGACACCACTGACAACCCATCATTAAAAATAGAAAGAAAGAGTATGAGAACAAAAATTTTCTGGAATGAGTCCTTAGAGAGAAAAACTATGTTCCAAGATTTCTTGCCCTTACTAGAAATTTCTTTGACACATCCTGTATTCTTTCGGGTATTTCTTTGGAAATTTCTATTCACTAGATCCCTCTGGCTAAGGACGCAGAAACCAATGTGTACAATAAAAATGATATCTTTGTTTTTCTACCCAGTAAGACACAGGCTTTGAGCTGTGTAACATTTGCAGTATATTGATATATACTGGTTAAAAAACAAAAACAGTTGGCTATTAAGCACGGTGGGAATAAAGAACCCAAACAAATTAAAATGCTGCATTGAATGGAAGGATGCTGCAGTAAGAAATAAAAGGGAAATTTAGAAATTCCCTGTAGCAAGCTTTTTGATTGCCTGCAACAAATAACTGGCATGGGTACAGGAAAGAACTTGAAAAGCTGAGTGCTGATTTGATTCTATACCTTAACAAGGTTCAATTTGGCAAAAAGTAACTTTGTTAATAAAGCAGGATATACACAATATGAATAGCATAAGTCTTTGTAGGAAGGAAAATTTTTTAAAAAATCAAGTGCTTTCATTTACTGATAAATAAATACTAATTAAAACACTACAGAAATATAATTTTACATCTAGCAAAAAAAAAAATACACAAATGGATTCTAATTCCCTCTGAAGACAAGGAATATATCTATCCTACTAGTTACATTGTATACGAGGACAATCTTTTGGGGAGCCCAACCAACAATACACTAACCAAAGAGCTTTCAATTCTTTGATTTTAAATTTGAACTGGAGGATATTTTTTGTTTTCTTATACTAAGAAAATAAACTGACATTTGACCAGCAACATATAGAATGTTGCTTCACTGCAGGAATTAAGTGCAATGGGGAAAGAAGATAAATCACAGAACTTAGTGTTTAGTAAATTTTAGTATTTCCACTAGATGAAATGTCATGTCGCCAAATAGATAACAAGAAAGTCAGGCTTAGTTCCTTTTGTGCTGCTGTAACAGAATACCTAAGACTGGGTAATTCATAAAGAACAGATTTCATTCTTATAGTTGAAGCTGAGAAGTCTAAGGTTGAGAGGCCTGCATCTTAGTCTAAGGAGAGGGCCTTCTTGCTGCATCATCCTTGGATGAGTAGCAGATGGGCAAGAAAGCATGAGAACAGAGAGCAAGAGGGGTCCTAATTCATTATTGTAACAACACATAGTTGTGATAACCAGTCCCCTCCCATGATAATGACATGAATTATCAGAGAGATAATGATTAATCACCTTGTATTCAGCCCCACTTCACACGCCATTGTATTAAGGATTAAGTTAGGGGGACACATTCAGAGTCTACATGCACATTTGGGACATATATAATTGCTATGAGCATAACACAAATTATTAAATCACAGGTTATAGTTTGAATGTGTCCTCTAAAATTCACATATTGAAACAATCATCAATGTAATAATATTAAGAGGTAGGACCTTTAGGAGGTGATTAAGTCATGAGGGTGGAGGTCTCAAGATGACTAGCACTCTTATTCAGTAAGTGCAAGGTAGCCAGACACAATGGTACATGCTTGTAATCTCAATAATCCCAAAACTCAGGAGGCTGAGGGAGAAGGATCACAAGTTCAAGGCTAGCCTCAAATTAATTACTCCCTAAGCAACTTAGCAAGACCTTGTCTCAAAATCAAAAATAAAAAAGGGCTGGGGAAGTAGCTCAGTGGTAAAGCACCCTTGGGTTGAATGAATCCCAAATACAAGAGAACAAAAACCTGCAACAACAAAATAAAACAAAAAATAAATAAAAAGAAAGAAAAGAAAGGCAGGTTGCCTCCCTCCTCTTTTCCCTTCTGTACCTCTTACCATGTGAAGATACAATGTTCAAGGTGCCATTTTGGAAGCAGAGACAGGTGCCCTCAACAGATATTGAACCCACTAGGGCCATGATCCTGGACTGCAAGCCTCCAGAAATGTAAGAAATAAATTTCTCTTCTTTAAAATTACCCAGTCTGTGGTGTTTTGTAATAGCAGCACAAACTGTCTAAGACACTATACATACTACTAAAACAATGTTCAAATGTGTTATTATTTGATAGAGAAGCTGTGAGTGGCTGCAAAATGAAAAAAGGTAGATCAAAACAGAAAATTCTGAGAATTTTTCTATTTGCTGAATCACCTTTTAATCATGTTTATATTGCTTCAAAGGCAAAACCCTGGTATTAAAAAGAGATCATTCCTATCCTTCTTTCCCTATTCCACAGAAATGGAGATCCTAAATGTAAATGAATAGCTAAAGAAAGCACGGACAGGAGAGTTGGATCAGCCGACTTGTACTGTATGTAAAAAATTATTTCAGGGAATTGTGTTAGATTTTCATTGCTGTGACAAATACCCAAGGAAAACAGAGGAGAAAAAATTATTTTGGCTCTGAGTTTCAGTTCATGGTCAGCTGGCTCCATTGTTTTGAGCCTGAGGTGACTCAGAACTATTTCAGCAGAAAGGTGAGGTAGAGAAAAGCTGCTCCGCTCATAGCAGCCAGGAAGGAGAGACAGAGAAGAGAAAGGGGCGAAGAAGAAATGCCTTTCTTGGACATGAACCATGTTCAACATTTCCCACTACCTCTTGATAGTCCATTCAGCTATCAATGGACTAATCCACTGATGAGGCCAGAGCCCCCATGATCCAATCACTTCCCAGAAGCCCTACTTCTGAACACTGATGCATTGACCAAGCCTTCAACACATGAGCCTTGGGGCACATTTCAAGTCCAAACCAAAACACAGAGAGAAGCCAGGATAAGTACTATGAAGAGATTATTTTAATAGTTCATCATGAATTCTATTCCTACTAGTTTTATATTCTATTTCTATATATGCTATTCTATACAGCTCTGGCATCTGATTCAAGCTGACATTAAAATATCTGGACATTAATGCTAATTCAATCTGCCTTTTAATCTGAAATCCACATTCTTTCTTTTAATATCAAATATATGCAATATAACTCAATACTTGAAAAAAATATTTTTGGCCCTCTTCATTTGCCCAGTAAAACCAGAAAAGGCAGAAAGTTGACAACCTAATGTGAATATCATACTTTTGATTATTTCTCATCTTAATTTTAAAAGTAAAGTATAAAGACAACTTTGGAAGTGTTTGTACTAATTAACCCTGTGAATCTCTCCCCTCTGTTGGAACCTGAGGTTAACTTTCGAGGTTCATATTGCATGCAGGGTTCTTCTCTAGCTGTCTGCATTAGCACTATGAAAGGATTATTTTAGGAACAGTCTTCTGTGGGATTTTGAATTGCAATATAAATTAGCACAAATTTTATCTTCTGAAAAAATATCTAAGCAAAGCCTTCACTGAAAAATGAAAGATTATGTTCAAGTTCCATTTTACTCTACATAATAGGGAAATTAAAGAATTTTCAAATTTTCAGCACCTTTTATGGTGCATTAGGGCCTACATCTTAGTAAATATCTTCTGAAATTAACTAACAAAAGGTCTATTTATTTTGAATACTAGGAGTAAAGTCAAACTATTTTAAAAATCAATGTTTCTTAACATTCTAACATGCCAATCAATGAATATAGCAATATAAAATAGTTGTGTAACATTAACATGTTTCTTATACCACACCTATCAAATTCTAAAATTGTCATGGAACATCTGTGAGAGTAATCTGCACAACATGATCATGTTCTCCAGCATTAAATGGCAGGTTTAATTATATTAACTTTTCATAAATTAATGCAGAGGTAAGAGTATATTTTCAGAGATTAAAGTTGAAAGTGTCTTCCTATTTGACCAGGTGCATCTAAGGATAACTCTGACCTTAAAGTAGGGTGAGATAAGAACACAGTCCAGGTGATACCACTATGAACTCCTTGCTGTTCTCTGAATACAGTAGCCTGTTTGCACTGCTGCTCCCCTTGGCTGGAAAACTCCTTCTCTGAGATGTGAGAACAACTCACTTCTTCATTTCACTTAATGAAACCCTCCCACTCCTATCAGAAGTTATACCTCTCTTACCATCTTGTCACCGTTTGACTACTCTGATTCCCTGTTTTTGGGTATTTATCCACCTGCCATATCACATATTTATCATCTATTTTCTCCCAGTGCCATGCACACTATATGAAAGTCAGGACTTCACTTTTTCAATGTAGTAACCCCAGCCACTAGATTAGCATTGGCACCTAATTCATGCTCAATGGCCATTGATGATATGAATGAATAATGAATGAATGAAAGAATGGAAACAGACTGAATGAACATGAATTTATCAGAGGCAAGATCAATTCTCTGTTCCTAAAAGGTTATAAAATAATATATGATCCATTCAGTTGCAGATAACATTTTCAATTAAGCTCTTAGTAAGATTGCAATAGTGCACAAGGTACACGGATATTAAAATGAAGGGAAGCTAGGTGCAGTGGTGCATTCCTGTAACCCTAATGGCTCAGGAGGCTAAGACAGGAAGATCTTGAGTTCAAAGACAGCCTCAGCATTAGCAAGAAGCTAAGCAACTCAGTGAGACCCTGTCCTCAAGTCAAATACAAAATAGGGCTTAGACTGTGGTTCAGTGGTCGAGTGCCCCTGAGTTCAATCCTCAGTAACCACCACCCCTCCCCCCCCCCAAAAAAAAGGGAAAAATTTCAGGCTATTTTTTCAATTACAAGGATGTAATGGCCCTTTCAGAGGAATAGTCATGTTACATTTCTTAAGCAAGACAGTGCTGTGTGGGGCTTCAAAACTAGTGAATGGCCATACCAAGTCAAAATGGAATTTCACAGATGAGAGGGTTGAATGGCCCCCTCTCCCCTTTCCACTTCTACAACCCAGTCCATCAAACCCCCATTCAAACATCACCGTCCCCTTGGAAAGTTTCAAGATCTAATCATCTCAAAGACATATTGTCCCTGTGAATTCATTCTTCAGCTGTAACTTTTCTAGGCCACTTATGTTTCTCTTATAGTTTGGGTTTTTTATTTTTATTTTTTTTGGTGTGTGTAGTTTTTTTAATCTTATGCCATTATTATTATGTTTTTGTTAGCTTTTTTTCTGTTTGTTCTTCATGCCTTATGTCTCCAAGACGAATGCCCCACTTTATGATGTTACACAGCAGGCTCTGAAGCACCATCTGCAAACTTTGGCATCAATTAAGCACCAAGTAAATTTGAATAAATAAGTAAACACCATCTTCAAAATCTAAATGGCCCACTACTAAGAACTAAGTCTTGTGAGAGAAAACTTGCTCCCTACTCAGATTAAGATGAGGACTAAAATTCTGGCCCTGTTTTCCGTCTATAAGGGTTTACTTCATCATGAATATGAGAGATGACTATGAAGAGGGACTTGACTTGGGGGTACCCACTCGCATTTCAGGCCTAAGTCTATTGAAAATACATTAAATTCACACACCTTTCTTGGCTGCCCAGACAGAGCACAGTTGTCTAAGACAAACCACCTGAATAGAACCTGTCAAAGATTTTACCTTGTCTTCTCAAGCATATTTTGTGAGCTCCTGGGCCATCAATGATTTTTGTCCAATAGAAGAAGGCAGCAGCATCCTCAGGGCAGCAGGGAGCCCATAGGACCTGTGCTCTAGGAATGGGAAGCACTGAATAGTGGAATGTCTATCAGGCTAGTGAGAAAAAGAGTATCACTGAGCTCTCTGAATTCAGCTCTTTCTAAGCAAATCCCTACAGTGAATAAGGAAGCACATTTTTGCACCTAAAATACAAATATGGTTCATATAAATGCAAGAAGGATAAGATTCTGGGTCACCATGGTATAAATGTAGGCATGCATTCATTTGTCTGACTAAATTAGTATTCACTAAAAATATAAGTACTAAAACCAGAAAACATCAAAAATTTTATTCCAAATGCATCCACATCCTTTTGATGCTTCCAGTTTTGATTTCACGCAGCCCATATGCAGACAAGAACCACCAACTAACACGTGGACTAACAAATGCAAGCAAGGCAGGGAAGCTCACGTACCGATGCACTCCGCTGCTGCACATGATGATGTGGCAGGCTCCCAGCCTGTCACACAGCTCAGAGGAAACTGACAGCAGTCCAACTCCAGAGGCGCTGCAGGCTGTGTTTGCACAAGCAGCTGTGCGTTTTGATCTGATAAATGAGCCTACCAGTCGATAAAGTTCATCCAAAGCATTGAGAGGCCTCATTAGCTGCAGAAAAAAGTGAAGAACATAAAATTCACCATGTTTCATAGAAACCCTTTTTTAGATGGAATGCAACTCACAGTTGTTACAGCTTTGAAAGTATAGTCTAAACCAAAATTATTTTGTTATGGAGGTAATGGAGCTGGAGTCTACAAATGTTGCAATTACCCGCTGCTCAAGAAGAGCAGAAAAGCTGAGTGAGGAAGGTCTAGGAATAACAAGGCAGTGATAAATATAATTATCTATTCTTACCTTATCTACATAGGCAGCTTTGGATGTGGAGTTTGGTGGTGAATTTGACTTGTCCAAATAGAATGCCCTGTCAGAATCCAAAAAAAAAAAAAAAAAAGAAATCATGGTTGACTGGTAGAAAAAACATAAAATGCATCAGGATGTTCAACTTTTGTTGACTTCCTTTTAAAAAAAGAGAATAAAGCATTGAACCTAGGGTGGATGGGTCGCACAAAAGACCACATTTATCCACTGCAGGGGCAATTAAAGCTACCATCAACTCTATTACATATTGTGTGGCCTCAGATAATTGTCTTTGCTTAGTTTCCTCATTTGTAACTTGGGAAGAGTGTCAGCTTCTACTTCGTAACTGCCAAGAAGAGTAAATGAGATAATGTGGGAAAATGCTTAGAACATTACCTAAAACAGAGTGAGTGCTTTTTAATATTTACAATAATATTATTATGAAAGTTGAAGAAATATGTTGTGACTATTGAAGAATGTTTACTGTGAAAAATGTCAAACTATGAAACTAATATAAAAACTAATTTTAAACAGAATATTGAGTTGATATTTTAATCAGTAAGCTATCTTCAGATAGGAAGCTATGCATTTTGAGAATGCACTGGCTCTTTTTTTTAATCAGCAGAATGTAATAGGATAATTTGTATTCTAAATATTAAACTGCATCCTAGTGGCCTGCAATAATCCAAAAAAATATTACTGTATTTGCTTTTTTTTGCTTATGGTTCAGTTCTCAACAAAAATTGTAGGGAAATGATCCATAAAGATGATGTGTTCAAGTTTTGACCTAGCATTTTTAAATTGTGGTAAAGATACACATAACATAAAACTTACCATTTTTAAGTGAACAGTTCAATAACAATAAATACATTCACATGAACCATCTGGTTAACAATTTTTTGCTGAGGTAAAATAATTTCCAAAATGTGATATTTAATATTAATTTAATATTCATATAACAAAATAAGTCTTAAAATATTTGAGTTGTCATATTAGAGATTCCAATAAATATTGATCATATTGGAGTTTTGGAACACTTTTCAGATTTCCAAGTATTGGACAATTATTATCAAATATATGGATAGTAACAGGCAAAAACAGTGAGGGAGAAATCTATGCCCCAGTGCTTGGTTTTTCAGTCTCTCTCTCTCTCTCTCTCTCTCTCTCTCTCTCACTCACACACACACACACACACACACACACACACACACACACACTGCTAGTCCCATTATTATTAGTAGTATTGCTTAATTTTTTCTTTTTAAGATAAAGCAATATGGATGAATCTTATCTTAGATATAAATTAGGAAACTTTTAGAGTACCTTTCAAACAATAATTATGTTCATTCTTATTTAGAATTATTTTCTTCCTCTCTAAAATACAGATTCAACTCTTCTTCAAAAGAATTTGTACCAATTCAGCATCCAAAGTCAGCTGTTCCTCATTAGAATCCACTCTGAACTCCTAAGAGATTTATTTCAAAATACAGGTAGTGCCCTAAGCCGGAATCCCACAGCCACCCCTTGCCCCTGAGCACATCCACTGTGAGGAGCCTGGGAACTACAGGAAAGCCAGGCAGTGTCTGGCTCCAAAGATGGCTAGGATGACATGAGCCACAAAGCACCATTGAGTGCCAGGAAATTAAGTCGCTATGACAGTCACTGTATCAAGAGCAAAATCAAGGAGTTTGAGGAGTCATTTGAAAATTTTCAAGATTTTCCCCAGTGTCAGGAAAGCAACAATCAGAGGAAACCAGTTATCAAAAAAGGAAGGAAAGCTTGACTAGTGTTGAGAGGGATAAAAACTCCAGTGAGTGGCATGTGACTCAGGAGGTACAGACAGTAGACCCTGCTAAGGAGTTAGGGTCTTAATCTAAGGGAGTTGGGAGACAATGAAGGAAAGGTGCAATAGAAGAAGGAGCCTCATTACAAGTTTTTGTTGTTGTTGTTGTTTCCAATTTGTATATAATTGTCAGCCATTTATGTTTCCTCTATTTACCTGCTCATGTTTCCTACTTGTGTGTAGTATTACACCATGTATTTTTCCCTCTGGTACTTGAGATAAGTGAATCCAGGGACACTTAACCACTGAGCCACATCCCCAGCCCTCTTTTGTATTTTACTTAGAGACAGGGTCTCACTGAGTTGCTTAGGGCCTTGCTAAATTGCTGAGGCTGGCTTTGAACTCGTGATCCTGTTGCCTCAGCCTCCTAAGCCAGTGGGATTACAGGTGTGAGCTGCCACGACTGGTCTGTACATTTTTACATAGATTTTAGTTTTCATTTTTTAAATAAAGAATTAAATTTAATGACTTTTTAAACTTTCTGCTCCTCTTTCCTATTTTTTTTTTTGTTTTTTAATCACACATATTCTTTGTAGGCTTTCTTCCCCAAGAATATTTTTAAGTTGATTATTTAGTTCATATTTTAAGTCATTATTTGCTTGTGGTATATTGTGGCAGAAAATTCTAGAATCCAATTTCATTGTAAATTTCCCCCCTCAATATTGCTCTTGGCATTTGTTTTCAATCTAATGGTCTTCAAAGGTGGTTTATTTTTTTCTCTATTAACGTTTTCTTTTTAATCCTCTAAAGTTTAACCAAAAAGTGTTCGGATATAGATTTATTTTTCTTTATCCAAATAGGTTCTCATAATGTGCTTTCTGACATTCTGAGATTTCTGACTTCCTTGAGGGGTCTCATCTTCAATTCTAAAACAATAGCAGTTCTCTCTCACAGTTTCATCTTTGCACCATTGCTTCTGTTTTCTTCTTCTGGAACTTTCATTTGACATATGTCCACATATTCTCAGGTATTCTCTCTTTCCTTGTTTCTCTTTCAACATGCACCACACTTTCTTTCTTTTAATATCTTATTTTCCCATTACTGCAGTCTAGGTGATTTCCTCTGTAATATCTTTCTGTAATAACTTCTGGAATCTATCTTATCTCTGTGGCCCAAGAATGGAATTGAAAGGCAAGAGATGAGTTATAGGCTGGGCTGAGGCCTCTGGCCTTCTGGGCTCTGGAGAAGGACAGAGCAGGCCAGGACAGCTTCTTCAGGATAATGGGAGATCAGTAATTCTAACTCTGTGTCAGTTTATCCTTTCTATCAGAAACTGTATTCCAATGATTTTTTTTTTCATTTCAACAATGTCCACCTGTTCTTATATTTTATTTCTGCTATTATAAGGTAAACTTCCTACTAGACTATAAACCCCCTACATGGATATTGATTTTATTTAGTTTTGTTTATTGCTGTATCTCTAGCACCTGTAATATGGTGGAAGTACATTATTATTGAGTGTATGATCCCAAGAAATACTTCTAAGTAAACGATAATTAGATAACTGATTTTTGTTTGTTTCAAGACTTCTAGCCTTTCTTTATGGATGGCATTCCCTTGTTTACCTTTTAAGCATCCATAATATACTCTGCCAGGCTGTTTCAATTTATCAAATTCTTCTAGGATGTATTTATTATAAATGGTCAGGTTTTTTTTTGGCTGTCTTTCTTAGTGTCAGTTTTCTCCATGTGCTTTGGAATTACCGTTTGTAAGTTCCCTTGAAATGAGAATTTCTTTTATTTTTATTTAGATTTTTTTATACAGTTATATTTTTGGCTCTAGTACCATCCTTTTCCTGAAAATGGTTTTGGTACCCATTTTGTACCCAGAATCACACATCTGTAATCTCTTTGCCTCAGTGGTTTGAGTATGACATTGTGTTGACATCCAGATTATTAACAGCCTCATCACTAATCAGTGAGTGTCTGGTTCAGTTCCTAGTTAGTGCCCTGTTGGCCTCTTCCTGGCATCTTAAACCCTGAGCATCATAGTAAGGACAGTCTCAAATAGTAAGAGGCAGCAGACTTCATCCTTCACTCAGACCCAGACAAGTGCTATACACCCTGGTTTCAAACAGCAAGGCTAGCTATGGCCTTCCACACAGTGTAAGGTAATACT
The DNA here is from genome assembly GCF_048772815.1 of Callospermophilus lateralis. Lineage (NCBI taxonomy): Eukaryota > Metazoa > Chordata > Mammalia > Rodentia > Sciuridae > Callospermophilus > Callospermophilus lateralis. The sequence goes on from NC_135320.1 coordinate 22,787,948, forward strand.
GATCTCCCATTATCTGGAAGAATCTGTCCTGGCCTGCTCTATTCTTCTTCAAAGCCCAAAAGGCCAGAGGCCTCAGCCCAGCCTATAACTGTCTCTTGAATTTCAATTCTATTCCTTGGCCACAGAGATAATAAATTGTTTTTGAGTTCAGCTGTGACTTTAACTTCTGTCTTCATATTTTATAAAGGATAATCACACATGATTTTCCTCATTTTAAAAATGGATTTTGAAATTGTCTAACATATATAAGGCACAGTATTGAAGATTAAATTAGTACATATGAGATGCTCAGCCCCATAATTAACAAATAGGACTCATTCAATAGCACCATTATTCAAGTGCACACAGGGGGAAATTAGTCTAGGAGGATTTTTAGACATAGTTAGGAATATAAAGCCAAAGACTTTCTGCTTTCTCCTGAGACCATCTCAAATATTTAAAAAATAGAGGTTAAAAAATGAAAATTAAGTTAGATGTTTGGGATCTAGATTATTACATGATAAGTGCATAAATAGAAGTTTAGGTCTAAATAGAAAAAAAATATTTTTAGGTCAAAGGAAAAAAGACTCATTTAAAGAGCTCATTGCATTAATTGTAGAAACTGCAGGTCTTCTAAACTTTGAATCATCTGGGGAGAAAAACATTCTATAAAAGAAGCCCATGGATCACTAGTGCCACCTAAGGAGATCATTGCTACAGAAATCTTCCACCACCACTGGGCACACGCTTTCTTCTTTCTGAGAGAGATGTTTCTTTAAAAACAAAACAAACAACAACAATAACAAAAACCCCACAAAGTTGTCACTGATTTAGACAGTTAAGAGCAGTTTAGATGAGGATGATCTGATTCTGCTATTATTCACTTACAACAGACTTGACAAAAATCTTCAAACATTTAATGGAGCAAAATCTTTAAAGAAAAAGTCCATATTTGATGAAAAGAAAATAAGTTAGATAAATAACTTTTATGGGTTGGAAATGTAGCCCATATCAAGTAAAACTTTATTTAGAAACAATTACATCTTAACTGCTACATAACAAAACTGAAACACAAAAACCAGTTAATGATATATCTGTACAATTAAAAATATTCTTAGGGCTGGGGATGTGGCTCAGGCAGTAAGCGCGCTTGTCTGGCATGCGCAGGTGCTGGGTTCGATCCTCAGTACCACATAAAAATAACATAAAAATGTTGTGTCCACTGAAAACTAAAAAATAAATATTAAAAAAAAATTCTCTCTCTCTCTTTGAAAAAAAATTCTTAGAAGATAAAGGCATACTACAGGTTTAGAGTTGAAAACGTTGACATCCATATTTGTGCTTGTGGTAAATATTTGTTAATCCATAATAATGGAAGCACATTACAAATTATTAACAATTATCAATCCATGATTATGGAAATCGCATTAGTAATTATTAATTAACAAATATTAATAAAATATTATAAGGTATACCAAAATACTGATAAAGTCCAGAGAAGAGAATAAGGAGTAATAGCCACTTCAACACTCCCATGCAATAATAGCCAACACATTTTTTAAATTCTATTATTTGTTAAAGTAAGAATTTGGACTCAAGGATGAAATTAATTTGGGGTATTTTCATCAGAACAAAGGTGGTTCAGCCAAATATTTTACCAGCCAGAAGGTTTACAGGTATTCACAGAATTTCAATTATCATTTAGACTATGACAAACCGTGGACAAGAAATAAATTCATAATGCACTATCCTTAATTACAAAAGTCTTGCAATGCCCTTAATCAAATTTTATGGGAAAAGTTAATGGAAAAATTGGATTAAAGCCAGAACTGACAGTAGTTTATTATGCTTCTGAGGTTAGTAAGAATGAAGTCATTGTCCCTTGTCTGAATACAGAAAACCTTATTAAGGCCATTTTGAATGTGTGCTGCTATTTTACCCAGGCTGAATGGTAGGTTTCCTTTCAGGCTGATGTACATCAGGCTTCCCTGTCACAAGTTTGTAAATTAACTCTTCCACTTCAAACAAAATATATTATGATACTATTTTTCATTTAGTTCTCATAGAATAAAATACCAATGAAGGAGGTGATAATATCATGTGTTTTAGTAAAGTAGTGTTATAAACATATTCATGTTAAATAATGACAATTAAACTAATCTTGTCTTGTTTTTCCTACCGTCTAATAGCAAAGACAAGTACACATGCATTTTTAATGGAAAGCAGATAACAGCAGGTAAATTAAAAGGTGCCAAGAGTTGCTGGGCATACAGAAAGAGGGCACATGAAGTAAGAGTTGGACTTGGATGGCTGGATTAGGATTCTGACAGTCAAATGAGAAAGGGACATCTTAAGTAAAGGCAACACCATGAACCACTCAGCACACATAGAATGGATGAAGCCAAATGGAATCAAGAGTGGGTTCAGGGAAGGGAAGGAGAGAAAACACTGGAGATGACGACTGGATACATGTTCTGAGAAAATAAAATAGCAAACTAAAAACCTATAGTTCATTTGTTAAGCAGTGAAGAAGGGCTACAAAATGCACGCTTAGCTAAGGACTATAATAAAGAATTGGACAGGAAGAAATACTAACTCATAAAATGGAAAATTTAGGAATTTTGAGCTGCCTGAGATCCTAGAAGGGAAAAGAATCATTTAATTCCAAGACCCTAGTAATATGAAGAGGGAATTAATGCTTGCCATGAGAGAAAAACAAAATAAAACAAACAAAGTTTGTGGCACACTCAGATTAATTTACACAGAGTTATGCACGTCCATGTACTAATTTAACAGGAAACGGCTTCCTTAAAAAGGTAAATAGCATCTAGTTCAACAGGGTCAGGCTCATGGGATGATCAATTTTAATCAGATTTTCACATAACGGGAGACAATGAAGCAGATTCATCTGAAATATTTAAAGCAAATTATTTTGTCATGGGAGAGAACCAAAAGTCACATCAATGACCAACCTTCTCATTTGGCAAACTTTCCCCCGCCCTTTCTCTGGGCAGCTTAGAGGCTATACAATTTCTAAGAGAGAAGATTAAGGCAAAAGAGTTTCTAGTATTTTATAAATAAAAAGGAAGTACAGTTTTCAGCCTAGACCTTTGCTATATTCTTGCTTCTTCTCCAGATCATTGCTTATAAGATTGTTTCTATACTTATGATCATTTCCAGAAATTTTTCACTTGGTCAGACGAATATATATTTCCCAATACTGTATCTTGTAAAAAAATATTCTAAACTGTTACTAGGTTGTTTCTGTTTATTTTACAAGTATTTTGGATTTTAGCGGTTACTCTGCATTTCAAAAAGAACTGTAATGGCATTTGGTCAATCATGCGTACTGTTCACAGGATCAGGTAAGTCTTCACAATGGTCTAGCAGTTGAGCACAGGTGTGACTGGGTGTCTCATGGGTATTACTGTAGAATGGCTTTTGACTATCATGACACTTAAATTAGAAAAATAAATAAACTATAGGACATCTCATGAAACACCACTGTTCTCTTATATAAATGAAAATTACTAGACAGGTTCAACTTATGGCCACACACAGTAAAAAAATACATGCTGAGTGGAAAAGTGGGAGAATGTTAATTTGCACCTCCATCCCATCCATTTTTCGTGCCCCTAAGCATTAGTCTTGGCATTTTGCTTAAAGTTACATGAACAGAAATTCTGAACTTAAGACCATCTTCGATTTGCCTGCACGTCTGTCATAAATGGAAAACCTAAGTTTGCAGTTGTCACAGAACTGCCAATATCCATTTTCAGCTTCATCTCCAAATCTTGAGTGTTCCATGTTGGGAAAAAAAAAATGCTACAAAGTTAACAAGAAAGACCACAGGTGTGACCAGAGAGAAAACCTTTCATAGAGATGATGGATAGATAGCATTCTCCAACTTCTTTTGTGTTCTGAAAATGTAATTATTATGTCAGACACAGTGGAGATATGCATTACTCCATACTATGGTCAATAATCTCATTTCACTCTCTGTCTTGAGCTCCTACTGTGAGTGACCTGACTAGATTAAAATCCCATTCTCTGCTTTACAAACATCCTCTTATTCCACATTGATCTTTGCTCTTCCTTTCATGAATCTGCTAAGGTGACGCTCCTTTTTCCTGTACCCACTATATGTACCTATTACCAGAGATATCATCTATGCTAAAATACTCATATATACTTATTTTCCAATGACAAAACAATGCTCTGCCATCATGGAACACAATCTCCATGGAAATAGAGAGAAAAAGAAGCAAATCCTTTAAAGTAAGAAAGCCTTTCTAAATAATGTTTATCTATACTGCATGAAACACACCTCATCATACCCAGGAAGAATATTAAAGTCCGTGGCATTTTATTTTTTATATAACTATTTAATTTAATGTTTCAAGGTAATCTTTGATATGAAAATAACAAGCTAACTATTTAGGTTTAAAATCATAAAAGTCTTACAAAGACACTATTGATAATATTATTATATTGTTATATATTATTTTACAATAACATTAGAATAATAATAATAATAATAATAATATATTAGTAGTGGTAATGATGGGTCTGTTCCTTTTCTATCACTTCTTTCTCTGTATACCTTCTGTAACTAAAATACCGTCTGTCTTTAGGATTACCTACATAAAGCACAAACATAACCAGTTTATTGCTTTACTTTAAAATCATTTAGACGGAACATGGTGGAGCATGCCTATAACCCCAGCAATTCAGGAGGTTGAGGCATGAGGAAGTCAAATTCAAGACCAGCCTCAGTAACTTAGCAAGACCATAAACAATTTAGTGAGACTCTGTCTCAAAACTTGAAAGAAAAAAATAAGAAAACCTATAGATGTGGTTCAGTAGTTAGGCAACCCTGGGTTTAATCCCCAGTACCCAAAATCAGAAATAAACCTAGGCCTTAGAAGGTTTTCCTAATGATCTACCAATGGATTTTCCATCCCATATCTCAGGACTGTGCTCTGCCTTGCTCATGCCCTGCCCCCACAACACACCATCCACGAATTATAAGCTTCCCCACCGTTTTGCATATTGTTCTCTCTTGCTTGGAATTCCCTCTCACCTTCTTCTGCTTGGCAAAATTCTACTGATCCTATAAAGCCCAGCTCAAATATGACGTCTTGAGAACTCTACCAAATAAATTATCTCATCACATTATTCTAGGTTGAACTCATTTTGTTGCTTGTGCTAAATTATGTACTTTTATGTTGTTGTTCAGGGACTGAACTCAGGGGTGAATTTAACCACTGAGCCACATCCCCAGGTCTATTTAAAAAAAATTTTTTTTGAGACAGGGCCTCACAAAGTTAGTGAGCTGGCTTTAAACTTTTGATCCTCCCAAGCCCCAGAGATTATAAGCATGTGCCACTACACTTAACAGCTAAATTATATACTTTTCATGGGCACAAAACTCTTCTGACACATGCCATATATCTAATATTTGGTGTAGTAATGAACTGAATTGGACTTTTATTTTATAGGAGCTAGGTATATAAAGTTGGAGTTACCATACTATAAAGCAACTAAATATACCTACCTGAAAGACGAAAAGAAATACATTAAAATTTTTAATTATAAAGATAGCTAAATAATCATTACAAATATTTTTAACAGGTATTTTTATATATGCAAGAGAAATTCTTAGTCTTACAAGTATTAGGCTGAGACTCAATTAGCATTGAAACCTAATACTTAAACAATCATCAGAACTTAACATTAGTGAGCAAGGATGTTTGACAACCCCTACTTCAGAGAGTGACAACTATAATCAAGAGAAAAAATTCTCAGAATCCCTAGCAACCTATGTCAGCACTGTTCTACCTATAAATGACTCTAGCAAATGATACAGCAAAATTCTTTTTCAGTTCTAAAGATGAAGAGTTGAAAATAAATATGGTTATCTTCTATAACATCAAGCATTTTGTGTATCTTAATTCTTAGCTTGTATACTCTGCACCAGAATCTATACAAAGATGAATTTTCATTTATTTGGCCAAATTCAAGGTTCTTAAATAGAGAACCCTTATACATAGTAAGTCATTCAATGCTAGTTGTTTATTCTTATTCTTAGTAGTAGTAGTAGTACCAGAGATTGAATTCAGGGGCACTCAACCTCCGAGCCACATCTCCAGCCCTATTTTGTATTTTAATTATAGACAGGGTCTCACTGAGTCGCTAAGCACCCTGCTTTTGCTGAGGCTGGCTTTGAACTCACAATCCTCTTGCCTCAGCTTCCTGAGCTGCTGGGATTCCTCGTCTGTGCCACTGCACATGGCTTCAATCCTAGTTACTATTATTATTCATTATCCAAGACCCAACTTCAACATTATTTCCTTTCTCAAGCTTTCCAGTTAATCTTTAGAGTCATCGGTTTTTCCATATACCCCAGCACCCCCTACCTTTCTTAACTTCAATATCTCCAGTTTTATATCTGTGGGACTTGTTCGTGTTTCTCTCCCCATTATACCATCAGCACCTTGAAGATACAATGGATCATTGATCTTTGTTAACTATCACTTCACAGAGTGCCAGGCACATAGTGAGTGTTCAACATATTTTGTTTGAATAATTAATTTCTAAAATGCCTTCATGAAAGTCAGCTTTCAACCAATTCCTAGGAGAATGCAGCTCCTTTCAAGAAGTACTTTTCAAGAAGTACTGTTTCAAAAAGTACTGAAAATTGTCCCTCATAAATGGTAGCTAGCTATTTGGTCAAGAAAAAAAAAAACTGTCAAGTAACATAAATTTTCCTCCATCACAAAACATATAGACACATTCACTATTTCCTCTTGTGAAATGAATTTACAGTTGGAAAAAAAAAAAGATAATTGGCTGGAAAAGATAATCCAGGTCTTTGCCCTATCTTAAAACTTTCAAGGAGCTTAATTAAAATTGGCTGAAGCAGCATAAAATTGTCACCATCTTTGAAGATATTAAGGTCAACAATTCTAGAATGAGTCTTCATCTGAAAAATAACATAGAGCCGTTATTTATCAGTTATTATTTTCTGAGGGAACAACAGGGAAAATATAATTGGACTAGAATTATAGATATGTAGACAAGAAGAAGATGTTACTAGCAGAATTTAGAGACATAGAAAATATGGCAAAATAAGTCTATTAATTAAATGAAGCCCCCTCCTCAGGATCCTTTTGGTAACTTCACTCCTCAGATAAGCAAAGACATCAAAGGTACAAATTCAAGAAATTGGAATTAAAGATAATCTGAATGAGGACTGGGATTCTCTCATATTTAACACCATGTACTCAACACCGAGAAAACTGTCCAACAGAGGAGTTTCTCAGTAAGAAGTTCTGAATTTCAACAAGAGTAAACAATTTAAGGACAGAATGAAAAATCAACCATTATTAACAAAGTACAACCTCCTGCAATACTGAGTCCTTCCTGCAAAGAACTGGGAGTTCGACCAAGTTCACTGACTCCATGCCCCATCTATATCTTGTCCAATAACTTCCCTCCTCTTCCAACAAAAATCCCTCCCAGGGAAGCCAAACTGGCCAATGCTACTTCCAACCCTTCAACCCATGCTCTGTTGACTATAACCAGGGTGCTCCAGCCACACCACTAGAGCCATCCTCTCCAATGATGCCCACGACTGTGCATTAACCAAAATCCAGTGGACATTTTCCAAACATTACTTTCTGAATCTCTTCTTAGAAATGGTGCCCACTCTTTCTTCAAATTCTTTATTCTCTTAGCCTTTACAAACTGACCAGGCGCCTTGCTGATTTTCACATATTTTTCTTGCTCTCCCTTTTCTGCCTCCTCTCCTAAACTACTCTTCACTGCCTACCACCCTATAAGCATCTGTTTTCCTAGGTTCTGCCTTGCCACTTAGTTGTCTCTCTGAACATTCTCCCAGGTCACCCTTCTTTATTTAGTTAGTTAGTTACTTACTTATGTTTTGTAGGCACTCAAATATCTCTAAATTCCAGATTTCTGTATTCATATATTTGTTCATAAACAAATGATTCACGGCTCAGGCACAATGCTAGGTGCTGGGGATAACAATGTGAAAATAAGACAATATTTATCTGCAAAGGACCCAACAGTTCTTGACTGAGAAAGCAAAATGGTAATTGCAATCCAGTGGGGGCAACTAGAAAGGTTTAGCAGAGTGCTAGAAAAGCATATTACTGAGCTCATTAGGACAAGGAGGTATTACTAAGCCAAGGGAAAGAAGGGTCTTTAAGGCATGAGGAGAGTCTTACAGGTGAGAAAAAGAGTATGCCATTTATATCACCAACTTTAAGTCTCTGTAAAGCTACTGAATTCCATGGAGAGAGGGGAAGCATTGAAAAAAAAAATGGGAGATTAACTGAGTAGATATGAATTTAGTTGAATGAAAGAGAAAAATGGCAGGTAAAAATCAGAAAATGGAAGAGGAGAAGATAAGACAGAAAGGCTGGTGAGGAAAGGAGAGAGACAGCCTTATCCTTTATTTATCATAGACTCTGCTGGGTTGTATTAGAGAGAAATGAAGAGGTAAGTGATGTGATGCTTTAAAAAATATGCCTTGCCCTTACTGTTGATTAACTACTGCAAAATCTGCCTTACTTTCCTGAAATCCTCATGGCATTCAACAGGAACCTAAGAGTTATAAAAGATAGAATTTATATTCATAAGGACATGCTCTTAATATTTTTATTGAATTACTTCAATAAGTATTTTTATGTATCAATCTAGACACAAAGCAATATTCCATATTTAGAATATAGCAATGAACAAAAGTATAAAGTTCCTTCCCTCAGGGATCTTGCATTCTGGCATGCACCAGATGGGCATGTTCTCTGGAGGGAGAACAAAGTTGTTTACGGTAGATTTGGGCAAACCTACTTCCTATCTGAGCTAAATCTGGGACTAGAAGCACAGCTGGAGCTGTACATTCTGATAAATAGTTTCCCACATCACCTATGCTTGTGTAGCTTTCGGGCGTGATTTCAAATGCAGTTATCTGCATTATTCTCAGAAGTATCTCCACGCACAAACAAGCTCCTCCCGCTCCATTTTGTGTTGCATTTATGCAAATTTCTTCTACATTCTTCCCACTGAACAGTGAGGCTAGTTGCCCCTACACCAAGCATCTTGGAGAAACTCTTGATACTAATTTTGCTTTCCAATTAAGTGGCTCTGCAGGAATCCTCGGAAACCCATCTTCAGATACAAATCTCTGTGATCAGCTGTTCTATTTGTTAGGTAAATACTGAGGACTGAACATACTTCTTCTCAGCTAACACTCTGAACAGTCTATAAAGCACAATTAACTCCCAAAGACAAAAGAGGAAACAGGGTTGGAGATTCTAAGAACTTGCCCCCAGGCACAGAGCTAGGCAACAGAGAAACTGGGGCTGGAATACAAGCTTGATGAACACCCTCTAGTAGAATAAAGCAGTGGCCAATTTCATATCATTATCCTGTTTCTTCTTGTTTACATGATTACAGATTTTCATATTTCTGCTTTCCCTGCCACCATGACCTAAATGTCATTTGCTATACTAAGTATATTTCTAGGTTTTTCCCCCCTCATCTCTCTCAAATGGCTCCTGAGAAATGCCATGAATGTGCTATTAGATCTACTGAAAACCCGATTCCTTGAGATTAGCAAGGGATTTGTTCATCCATTATCTTCTTCACCCATTATTTGTCCTCCATGGTACCATTATGCCTCTTACCCCCCACTGCTTAGAACTCAAAAGCAAATTGCTTCACTCATAGGTTTAAGCCTAAGCTCCTTAGCTGGCATCAGAGGTCTTCATGGTCTGTTCCTGCACACCCCTCCTGCTTCACTGTCCTACAGAGCCTGAGCATACTGTTCCACCCACCGAAACAGTGCTTATCTCCTGTTAAAACAGGCCTAGCTCTTCCACTAGCATCATCTTTTGGAACTACCCCCAACCCCTAAGCTTCCCATCTTTTTCTAGTACTCTTTTCCCATGCTCTCTAGCACTCTGCCAGTGTTCATTGGAGTATTTCAAAATAGCCTGTTCATTTCATTTACTCTTCTTTTCCTTCTAGATTCTGAATCATCTCTGTATCCTCAATGCTATGTGCATGCCTGAACTTGCATTTAAGAGCACAATAAATACTGATGAGTCATAAGGAAGAGTTCCCACAGCAGGATGGGAGTGGCTAAGAAGACCCATTGCATATTGACAAGAGTCCAGACTCTTCTCCAAAAACAAATTCACCCAGATAGTCTGCTGAAGTTATCATGATGTTATTCAGGGACCTGCCAATGTTTGCATCTTGCCTCCTGGTCTGGTTACCCTAACTTCTGGGCATTTGTATTCACATATCTATTAGCAGATATTTTGCTAGCAATGGGGGGAAAAAAGAAAGAAAGAAAGAAAAAGACAAGGCTAGGGGAAAAGGAGAAACACATAAAATGAACATAGAACATGATGTGATAAATGGTGTCATAGAGACAGACACATAAGGGAATAGAAAGAAAAAGACTCATATGGACAGGGTGGAAAGACTTCATGGAAGTGAATTCTGAGGTGCCAGAAAAATGATTAAGAGTTGGCCAAGGCAACTGAAATGAGTTATTCTGGCCAAATTTACCAAAAATCAAGCAAACATTTGTTTGATTTTCTTCCTAAATGACAGAATTTCACAAACTTGAGTCTACATAAGAATAGAACCTTGCCCTCAGGTAAAGTTGGGCAGTCTATCTCAATAGGCAACTGATTTAACAAATCAAGTGCTATTTTCTTCTCACAAATCACAAGTTTCAATAGAATAGAAGACACAGAGACAATCCCACATAAATACAGTTATCTTGTACTAGACAAAGGTGTCAAAAACACACATAGCCTCTTCAACAAATGGTGCTAGGGTTTATTTATTTATTTATTTTTTATTGTGGTGCTGGGGATTGAACCCAGGGCCTTGTGCATGCAAGACAAGCACTCTACCAACTGAGCTATATCTCCAGCCCTAACAAATGGTGCTAGGAAAACTGAAAATCCATATGCAGCCAAATGAAATTAAACCACTCTCTCTCACCATGCACAAAACTCAACTCAAAGTGGATCAAAGACCTCGGAATTAGACCAGAGACCCTGCACCTAATAGAAGAAAAACTAGGCCCAAATCTTCATCATGTCAAATTAGGTCTTGACTTCCTTAAACAGACTCCAAACGCACAAGAAATAAAGAATATTAATTTCTTCCAAGTTAGAATCACGTGTTCTGTATGAGAAGCGCTGGATCCAAGCTAAATTTCCTTACTGATATAAGGTTAAAGCTTTGAAAAGATTATTTAGAACCATTTATTCACCTTTCACGGCACATCCACAAAATAAAAGAAGTCTGAAATGTCCACAAAAGGAACTGAACAAAAGCAGTAGGAAAAACAAATTCACCCAGGAAGCTTGACCAAGTTGCCTTGAATATATTTTTAAGGCTGATTGTCCTTGGGATCAGAGAAGTCAGCAGAGTTAAAAATAAAAATTAATCTTGCTTCTATAAGCACTGACAATTTTTTTTCTCACAGAGTATATTTCCCTAACTGATTCTTTGGGGTATCCTTAGGTTTTCTTTGACACTTCCAGTTCTCATTTATTCCAAAGGAAATTCTGAACACGAAGTACTTTCATCTTTCCTGTGCTTTGGTGAAAACAGTAGCATTTCCTAGCTTGGGGACAGAAAACAATAGGTTTTCTTAGTATCCAGATAGAGATGATTTCTTTTAAAGGATCCTTGAAAAATGAAGACCATTTTATCTGCTTCTACTTGTCAGCCAGTATATCTATTTATCCTCACGAATATTATCACAGTGCAGGACTCTTCACAAAAACGTGAAAACTCAGAGTTAAGGAATTCTAATCTCATGTGCTGCCCTTATCTAAAAATTGCATTAAAATTGCTTTAAGGTAAAAGTAAAATAGTTATAGTTAAAATCCTTCAAGGGCAAATGAATTAGTCTGAATTCAAATAAGTACAGTCGAGGTGAATTAAATAGACTACATGCATAAATGTATATACAGCTGTATTTCACTCTTGGTAAAGTAATGGTGGAAAGGTTTAATAGAATTATAGTACTTTTCAAATAAAAAAGAGATGTTGCTCTCAAAGTGCCACTACAACTTCATCTGATCTTGTCTCACGTGAAATTTATGAACCTTGGCTACACTGATAAATATTCTGGAGAGGTTTCCAACAGAGTCAGCATCTGTACCCTTCAAATAGCCTGGAAATTTTTTGGATACCACACACAGTAGACTAGATACTGGAATAAATTCAGTAAAATAATAATATCCAAAAAACTGTCGCCATGTATTACAATTAATAGGATTTCCAATTCAACTATATTTATGATTTAATGTACTGAGCATAGTGGGAACTAGACCTGGTTAGCCTCATGAGGGAGGCAGGCAAACAATCCACAATATAATACAAAGATGGAATCCAAGAGGCTGTTCACTTCTAAAGAAGAAGGTCATTAATTCCAGCTGAAGCTGTAACTAAAGGCATCCTGCAGGAAGATAAATTTGAGATGGCTACTAAATAATCAGACTCTTTCAGCAAGTAGCAAAGGAGCTGAAGTATGTTCTGGATGAAAGCTGAGTTAAAAGACATCGAGGAAAAACCAAAAAAAAGGAGCATACAGATTCTGCTTGCAGATTGGTTTCATGGCCCTGTTTCTCTTGAACTCAAACTTCCAATTTCTCCTTTCCCTTTTAGGATTTTCACATATGCTATCCCCTCTGCTAGAAAATAACCTCCCTCCATTTCAAGTTTACCTCCTATTCCCCCCTTCTTTCCCTCAATTCCTCTTTCAGATCTCAGTGGAAAGGTCATTGCTCAAAGCATTCATTCCTGAAACCTTCATCCCATTCCCGATTAAGAGGGACTCCCTTCCTGCACACCTGCCTAGCACATCGCAGCTTCCCCACAGAATTTGCCTTTTTACAATGTATTAGTGAAAAATGTATTTTATATTTATCATAACCCACAGACAAAAATGTTCCTGCCAGGCCGTGATCTTATCTATTGTTACAACACCAATATTTGGCTCTGTCCTTGATTCTTTGTAAGCAAGCAGTATTTATCAACTACATTTAAGTATCCACCAGTTCCTTTAGTTTTACTTTGTGAGATTTTGGCACTCAAATATAACTTATGTTTTTATAAACAGGAGATACTTTCTATACTTTGTATACAGGAAAGAAGTCTCCAGAACTGCTCAGCATTTTAAGATAATTCAGATTCTAGTTTCTAGACTTACTTTTTTTTTTTTTTTTTCCTTCCATGGGATAATCACTTCTCATGTAAAGCAAAAATCACAACATTAAAAATTCTGTGTTCACGGCTGGGGATGTGGCTCAAGCGGTAGTGAGCTCACCTGGCATGCACGGGGAGCTGGGTTCAATTCTCAGGACCACATAAAAATAAAATAAAGATGTTGTGCCCACTAAAAAATAAAAATTAAAAAAAATTCTCTGTCTCTTTTAAAAAAAATCCTATGTTCACATTCAGAAAACAGAAATAAATTGTACGCATTTGGCTAGTTGTAAATTCACCAAAATACAGATTATCTTAAGCTAAAAAAAAAAAAAAAAGGTACAACAAAACAAAACAAAAACAACAACCAGTTGGTAAAAGACAAAGTAGAAACAATATTGAACTGATACAGAAGAGACAAATATGAAACCAGAAAGTTTCTGATTAATTAAAAAATAAATTTTATCACATAACTCTATGAGCTTCAGCTATAATAAAAAATTTAATAACAAAGGCATTATTTATAACCTAATTAATATTCTCACATACTCATTCACTTGCTCACTAATTTTAGCCTGTACTCTCATTGATTTAATATGATTTTTCCATAAATACTTATCAATAGAACATGACATTTTCTATTTCAAACCTGGATAAACTGTTTGCTGTCCAATCAAGGAATGGGAAACAGTATTTTTGTGTTGAGGACATTGAGGGAGATCAGAATGTGAGCCTGGGATCTGGGACAGGATATAAGAGCCGGAGTCCCATTGTGCCTTCCTGCTGTTTGATAGCTATAGGTGAAGATGTGAAACGGCAATGAGGCCCTGCCATCCCTCATATCCATCCCATGTCAGGGGTGCATACTCACTAACATTTTTTTTTTCCTGAGAGACAGAGAGAAGTGATAGATCTCAAAGAGATGCTATCATGGGAATAGTGAAAACACATGTTTTTGGCAGTCATTTCTCGGCTGTGAAAATTGTCCAGAATATATGGCTCTGAGGTTGGTACCTGTGTGTAGTATTTCTATTTACTACAGAAAATGCGCTTAGCTTTTCAAATCTCTTTTTTTAATGTGCCATTCTTTATCCACAAAGGCACACCTCAAGAGAACATTTATTTTGAATAATTGTCTTGTTTTCTTCCTACAGAGATGATGAATTTCATTTAGATACCGCGAATTGTGGGCTCTAAAAAAAAATCAGTATGAAGCTAACATTTCACAAAAATAAAATATCACAGCAGCCAATATATAATGTGTATCCTTCTGAGTTTCATTATTTCCCATTTATTTTATACTGAAAATATTGCATTTAAAAATAATAATCTAGGCCTCTGAAACTGCAAGGACTATTTTGATACAGGAACTGTTCACATTTATAGTTTTATCTCATTAGTCACCACGTAGTAGTGCTTTTTGCCAATAAAAAGGATGCATTAAAATGAAAGGGTTTGGTAATAATAAATCACCTTTAAGTAGGCAGAGGAAAATGAGGCTGATTGAAACTATGCCTGATGGCCACAGGGAATAAAAAGGAAAGTCATAGGTAGAAAAGAAAATAGAGATGGGTGAGGATAGTGAAGGGAGGGGATAATTGTAAATTTGTCTGAATATCAGAGCTAAAAATTATGCATGCTGCTTCTCTTAAACAGGTGAAAAATCAATCAAGAACATTACCTACTTAGGAGATTGAGGCAGGAGAATTGCAAAAGTCTAAGGCCAACCTGGACAATATAAATACCCTGTCACAAAGGAAAATAAAAAGGGCTGGAGGTGGAGCTCAGTGGGTAGGGCATTTCCCTTGCATGTGTGAGGGCCTGGGTTCAATTTCAGTACCTAATAATAACAATAATAGTAATAATAATAATAATAAATTAAATAAAAAAAATATTATCTGACTTAGGCCAGGAAGGAGATTATGTTTTAGAATACCTGTGAGACATTTCTGCAGCACAGTCTTGCTCATAGGGGAAACAGCCAGGTAGGCACCCAGAAACAGGGCCATCATGCATGTAACAAAGGTTCCCAGATCATGTCTCAGTGGATTTCCTCAGGAGATGGGAGGATACTGGTTAGACCAGTCAGCTGGCTGTGGCTTGCTTTACTACCTCCTTGTGAAAACTTCAGCCATTTTTAAGATTATTTGTAACTGATGCATGTAGTAGAAGTAAATAGCATTAACTCAATAATTTTTTTCCAACAGCTTTTCTGTTGTTCTTACAATAATCTCCAAATATCCTGCAATGGCCTACCTACCACCTTATAGAATCTGGCTCTGCATGTCTCTCTCAGTGTGTACTAGAATCACACTGACTTTCTTTGTCTCTGCCAACAGGACAGCCTGTTTGTATGATATCCATTCACTGTTTTTGTCAAGATCTTCCCCCATATTTTGACAAGGCTGCCTCCTTGTAAGTCAGGCTAATGTTTAAGTCATTACTCACTACCCGCTATGGACTATCAAACTCCTAATGCATCAACTTGCTTTCTATTTTCTTCAATGTATTTTCACTGTCTGAAAAACTTTGTTTATAGATGTATTTTTTTTGTTCATTTTCTGCCTTTCCCATTTCCACAAGAATGGAAACCTCAAGTAAACTGGACAAATGAATTACCAAGGGCAAAGAAGGACTATGGGCCAATGGTAATCTCTGACACCAAAATTGAGTAACAGAGAATTCACTTTCAGTGTAAAATGTTCACTCAATTCATTGAGATGGCCTCATTTAATATTAACACACACACACACACACACACACACACACACACAAAAGAGAAAAAAAAGTCTGTGCCTTAAATCCTGGTTTCATCATATATTTATCTGGGTAACCTAAGTTCCCTTTATACAATGGAAATGATATACAGATCTCATTAGATTTTAAAACAATCCACATAACTTGCCTAGCATTGTTACCGACACTTGATACATTCTCAAAATTTGGTATTTTGTATTATGGCTATCATTTTCTTCCATCTACTCTTGGCCATTCTAGGGAAATCTCTATAACTAGAGTGGAGTCCATTGTTTCTGCTCATCCTTCTCCCCTTTCCTCACTCTTAGTGACAGTTTGCTGCTCCTCTGTGGGGTTGAACCCATTCAGAAATGGGCCTGTGACCTATTCTGAGCTAATGCATGCCTACCCTGGTCCTTGGCTAGAGCTGGTGGGCTTGGGAACATTTTCTCTTCTTCTGCGAATGTTATACTAGTTTGGAGTAACCATCTTTACCCAAGAGAGAGAGTAAAAGGAGGCCCAAAGATGAAGTCCACACAGAGTAAAGGAATACTAGCAGATAGAAAGCTAAACAGTCTCGTGAGGAACTCATAATGCCAGATCATACTGTCCCTGTAGCAGCCACAGGCCCTGGACGTCTCTGATATGTTAGCCCATACATTAATTTCGTTAGGCCTATTTGAGTTTGGTTTCTGAAATTCATAAAAATCTAAAAAATGCCTTCTAATCAAGCACTAGTCTGATGTAAGATTAAGGAGAAAGAGGCTTTTCCTGGCATCCAATTTGCAAATAAATTAATGTCCAGTATGAAATGATTTCCAGTGTAAATGTAAAAAAGGCACTAGGGTTATGAGGAAACAGAAACCTCAGGACTACTTTTCAAAGCGCCCAGTAAGTACCCCTTAAAATGGTTAATGTTGGCTTGAGGCACAGTAAATCAAGAACAAATTGCTCATGAGCAATTTAGGACTATTTGTGCTTATAGAGTAACAGGAAAAATTAAGGAAGAAATTAGCACCTTATTCAAGAAACAAGCAGGAAGAGAAGGTACTATTGGAAGGAGGAAGATAATTACCTTTCTCTGCAAAATAAATCTAACATGCAGCAAGCAGGATGCAGAGCAGGCAATTACTGACAAGGGCATCTAATTTGTACTGAGTTCATACTTCTCAAAATGCTTTCTCGAGGAAAGATATACTAAAATGTTTTCTTAGGAGAATATGATCGCATGTAACTAATACATGTGCTATTTTCTACTAAACATCAGGAATCCAGTTTAGGTGAGCATATATAATATTTCTATAAGACCCCACAGGGCTGAGAATGGTAAGCCACACCTCCACTCTTTTCTGCTAGTTATGCTTAAATACTTTAATGCAATGAAGCACATTTGTGGAGAGCATCTTATGCAAAACCCTTTGATAAATACAATGGGGGACACGGGAGATCAATTCATTCCTCATCTCAAAGAGCTTTCACTAGATAGAGAGGATGAGAATTCTGTACATATAATTCTATTATTGAGGAGGAGAAGTACTGGATTCTATAGTAATCATAAAGTAAAGAGACAGGGTAGAAAAATGATGTGATATTCACTTAGGCCTGGGATAGTGGTTCTGAAATTGGAGTGTACAAAAGAATCGCAGGGAAGGCTTTGTTATAACCCAGGCTGCTGGACCCATCCCAGAGGTTCTAGCAAGTCTGCAGCTGGTCTTGGAAACATCCTTTCAGAACTCTAGATTAGGCACCATTTGGGGGAGCTTCTGAAACATTCTAGTGCCCAGGCTGCACTGGAGCTTCAAAATAAAAGAAAGATAGTTTATAAAGGAGAGTCGACTTTCTCCCAGAGTGGGACACTGAAACTTCAGATTCGCTTCTTGCTGTGAAAAGAGTCAGTACATTGTATACCTCTAAGAAATAGTGATCTAGACAAGGTGATCATGCAGGGGCAGTCGAAGAGACATTTCAGACTCATCAGGATCTTGAACTACATTTTAAGAGGAGGTAAAAATGATCGTAGGGATTTGAGACTGAGAACTTCAGAAAATGATATTTTATCGATGAACCAGAGAGCGGAGGAGAAGGGCCAGGTTTGTGAGACCAGGTAAGTAGGCAAAGCATTCCTAGAGGAAAAAGCCAACCCATTGTCTTAACCACCTGAACCTATACCACCTCCAGCTGGACGTTTTAGGAACTATCTTCACGGTGGGGCCCCATCATAGACAAAAAACAAAAAATGCCACAATAGTATTTTTGAGTAGAGCATTTTTTTCCCTTTATAAATAAAAAGCCTAGGGCTGGGGATGTACCTCAGTGGTAGAGTACTTGTTGAGTATGCATATGGTCCTGGGTTTGATCCCTAGTGGCACAAAAGTAAACAAACAATAAAAAGCTTAAATTTTTCAAGCAATTTAAAAAAGATACATATGCCAATATTGTTGAAAATTAAAGCTATTGAATTACAATAAACTTCCCTCCACTGTTGGTGGTTAATTTTTGCAGTCATTTATCATTATACCATAACAATATTTTAGGGAAAAGTTTAACATGTAAGCATTAACATATCTATTTGTAAGAAGATAGTTTTCCAATACCCTGTGCCCTGTCATATCTTCCATGTGGAAGATATTCTCCCCGTGAGAAGGCACCAGCTGCTCCATGTACATGAAGGAACCTATGTTACCCTTAATCCACTAAGTCTCCTTGGGGACACCATGATAACTTGTCAACATCACCTCTCCCTTGGAAATGGCCTAGGATGTGTTTATTCTCTTCTCTTTATCTTTTTCAAAGTTGAAACATTAATATGAAAATTTTAAGAACGCTTTCCTTTATCATTTTTATTAGGAATAAGATTAGCCATTAGAATAGATGAAATCATAAACATTATAAGAGGACTTCATATCAAAGTAAAAATAATAAGTAATCTAATATAATGGAAATGTCCCAAACCTTATTGATGTGTTCAAAACAGAGACAGTGAAAAACAAAAATGACGCCAACCTGGGCAGTTACATACCTGAGTTTCTGGTTGTACTGCTTGACCTTTTCCAAGGAGGCTGCATTTATCTGGGCTTGAAATTCTTCCACAGAAACATTGTCTCTATAATAATATCCTTCCAGGCTCTCCAGTGCTGTGTAGACAAGTTATGTGTACTTTATATGCAAATTCATAACTCAATTTGTCCACATTTAGTCAAATTTTACTAAGAGTAAATGTGCGAGATAGCGCCAAATAGGAACATACATGCAAGACACTGAATACATACATGCAAAGCTTGAAAGAGAATCAAAACTGTTTTTCTGCTCTCAAAATAAACACCAAACATTTGGTGATTTTTCTGTTAAGTAGGCAAAGGAAATTTCTAGTTTGAACTGTCATCTATTTTTAAAACATTTTGTATGCATTGTAGAAGACTAGAATATGCCACCCCAAAATATGCCTCTTTGGCATAAGGATTATTTTGAGCTGGTTATTTTGAGAAACTGCAAACACTGGAGAAACTCTGAAAACAAAAGAAGTTATCTTTTGTAAGGGAAATTTGCATCTGTAAAGGAAATCTGCATTTGTAAGGATCTCCTCCCCACCAGGAAGAGAGGTGACTGAATCAAGGGACTTGGATCACTTGCTCTTTCTAGTTACCTCCCAGTGACTGAATCCTTCCCCACCCTTCTTTCTTTGTTTCAATGGAAAATACTACAGTGGGCTCTCTCATCCACAGGGTGTACCTTCCAAGACAACAGCCACCCTGTGGACTGCTGAAACCACAGACAGCCAGGATCCTGTATATCTTGTGATTCTTCCTCTATATTATCACACAAATGTAATGCCTTTTCCATCTTAACTAAGAACTCTCATAACTTTTGCAGTTTGTGTTGTGACAGTAAAACTAACTTAATTTCCTTTTCCTTCTTCACTATTTCATGGGTAGAGGATCTCCTCTCCCCGAAGATACTAATTAAGAGTTTCCACCTTCCACCTTTTCAAATAAAGGAGGCACTTTAGGGCTTCTTGACATATTCTTGGACTAAGCACTGTGGTACTGCAACAGTCAATGATATGATAACTGGGACCACCAACTAATGGGCAGGTGGGGGAAAGAAGCCTGGACACTGGACAAGAGGGCGGCTCATGTCCTGAGTGGTATACAACACACCACACTGCCCAGGATGGCATTCTAAAACACAGATTGCTCATTGCCCAAATTTTCCAAATTAAAAATTTCAGACCATGGTAGACAGTGGGGTAGCTGAAACCATGGGACTTCAGAGTACAGCTAAGGGGGACCACGGAATGCAAACCTGCCTAAATTCAAAGCCACCTCCTGGAAATTCACTCACTTCTCCTTGGGTGTCTCCTACATATGCAAGACCACGTTATTAAACTTCTGTTTTTCTCTTGTGAATATGTTTTTTTGTCATAGGTGTTCATCCCAACTAAGAACTATGAAGAACAGAGAGGAAATTATTTTCCTCCCCTATCATAATCTTTGTGAAACTAAACTCAAGCTTCAAATATATAACTTATGAATATATACACACATATGCACATATATTATGCATACACATTCAGAACAGATGAAGAGGCAGGACTGTATATGAACATACACCAGAATTTTAAAAGAGGAAATCATTATTATCCATGTATATTTACATTCTTACAGCATCAATTAAATCAATCAATGTTAGTGAAATAAATAAAAAGTATAGATAAAGTGGAACCTTAGGAGACTACTTCTACTCAAACACTTAATCTAGTTAAACACACAAGTAACACTCCATTGATTTTTTTTCCATATTTTTACTGTTGCATTATAGTCCTGTAAAATTGTGGGATTTATTGCCGACATATCCTAATTGCCATATTCATATCTGCACAAAATATAATTTGGCAAGTATCATTCCCCAGTATTCCCCCTTTCTCTCCTTTCCTCCTTCTCCTTGGTCTCTTTCCTCTATGGATCTGCCTTCCATTTTCACAAAACTCCCCACATGTTAAATGTCGTTTGGTTAACACAGATTTTCTTTCTTTGCTAACATTTTTTTAAATTAAGTATTTCTTTTCCCTTTAAATTCTACTTAGTGGTATTTAAAATTTCCGTAGAGAACATGCATCACATGATAGGACTCGGAAACGCAAAATTTCCTATGGAAAGTTTGCCAGCATCAGGAACAATAATGGGTTCGACTTGGCAATGAAAACTGTTCTTCCTTGAACTACACTGCTTTTTTTTTTTTTTTTTTTTTTTTTGAGCCTCAATTTTCAACAGACTATTTCAAAATTGATTAAAAAATTAAATTTTCCAAACTACTAAATGCAATAGCTCCTTACCTAAATACCGAGGTTTCTACAAACCGACAGAAATTGTTATCACTGTTTTATTTTCCCCGAAAAAACAGGAAAGATACTGCTAATTTTAGCTGTGCTATATTTTCTAAACTAGTTCCAGAGCATTGAACAAACAAGGAAGTTATTCAAGAGTATTACTAAGTTTGAAATTTTAAGATGGTATAATTGGTTTATAACTGATTAAAGCATCTGTGGAAGGTTAAAGAGGAAGCATATTATTTCAGTATAGGAAATCAAATGTATAGGCTTGTTATGGGAAGAGCCCTGTGTTTACTTATTCCTTAGACTTAGGCAGTAATTAGAATAGCTGCCACTAGCTTAACCAACTTCCAGGTCCTGAAAACTGACAGGAAGTAAAAGGAAGTGTCCCGGATGGAACAGCCTCAAATACATACAGAAAGTGAGCTAAGTTTCCTCTCACTCAAAAAACACAGGTGACAAGCTGTTATCTCAGGAGGATTCGGTCTATCAATAGTCATACTTCAATGTGAGTTACTCTTACTATTTGGGAAGCTAATGATGAGACCTCTGGCATCAAAGTAAAATCCCAATTTCTGTTCCTCGGTAGCTGTTCAACTTTGGCAAGTTATGGAAACTAAATAGTAGCTACTATTTATGGTTAATTGGAAATAACATGATTAAATAATATTATTAAGAAAGCCTGTGGCTATTCTTATTTATTGGATGTGTTTTATGTACTGGGCAACATGCCAAATACTCCTCAGGCATTATTTAATTCAATTTCCATTCGATACAGATTATGCATGAGTGTGCTTAGCTAAACAGAATGTTTTGGGAACCAAAGGTGCATGCAAGGACACTTGAATTTGTGACTTAAGACCAGAGAAACTGGAAGAAGAACACTGGGGAAGAGCAGTAGTTGAACTGTGTATCCATCTGAGCTAATTTTCACAAAGGTCTTGATGGTTCGACTTTGGCCAGGATGGCCAGTCCTGCTCCAAAAGCTTATAACAGTATAAGAGCAATTATATGAACATAATTGAATATAATTTTAATGAATGCTTTTGCATTCCCATAAATTCCTGTTTTCATCACATCTTTTGACAATACTGTCAAATTAACAAGGCAATTAAAATTCACAATTTTGCGAAATTTATAAAAAAGTAGAAAAAACATCTTACCAATTTTGCCAAGAGGTTTAGCAAGAATTTTATGGTACATAATAGGGTTGTGGGGAAAGAACAAGAAAAGATGAGTTCTGTATTTAAAAATTAAAATTTATATGGCCAAGAATGTCATTTAGTTAACACAGATTTCCTTTCTTTGCTAACTTGTTTTTTTTAATTAAGTATTTCTTTTCCCTTTAAATTCTACTTAGTGGTATTTAAAATTTTTGTTTTTCTCTTGTGAATATGTTTTTTTTGTTTGTTTTTTATTTTGTGTAAATAGAATGTTTATTTATTGTTATGTATTTTGAAGACAGACAACAGAATGACATTCTGCCAAATTAATTTCTATTCTCAATAACTGTAGGTCAAATATAAAATAATGTCATGGTAACCAATCTCAAACGTTGGTGTCTCCTTAGCATGCTTTTCTGGTTTCCTTACTTTTCATTCATATAACATATTTCATAAAAGTAATGCGGACATATTTCATTGACTAAATATTTATTTAGCAGTATGAAGTTAAATTAGTATTAGAAATATAACAAGTGTTTTGTTTACATCTATCACTTTTCAATTAGAGGAGGGAACACATTCTATTAAACTTAGGTGTTAGCAAAAAAGAAAAATCTAATAAATGTTAAGAGAATATTAGAAGTGAAATTGTTCTCGAATAGAAAGTGATCTAAGCTTCCACTCACTCAAAAACCAGCTCAATGTTTATTTTTTTTCCTTCTTTCCACCAAAAACCAAAACAAACAAACAAAAGAATTAATCAAGAAAAACAGAGTCTCTGAAGAAATCCAAATGGTCATCAAATATATTAAAAATGTTCAACATCTCCAGCAATTAGAGAAATGTAAATTAAAGCCACATTGAGATTTCATCTCACTCTAGTCAGAATGTCAATTATCAAGAATAGAAGTAACAATAAATGTTGGGGGAAAAGGTTCACTCATACTGGCTGGTGGGACTACAAATTGGTGCAACCACTCTGGAAAGCAGTATGGAGATTCCTTGAAAAATTAGGAATGGAACCACGATTTGACCAGACTATCCCACTCCTTAGTTTACATCCAAAGGACTTAAAATCAGCATACTACAATGACACTTGCCACATCAACGTTTATAGCAGTTCAATTCACAATAGCTAAGCTATGGAACCAACCTAGGTGCCATTCAACAGATGAATGGATGAAGAAATTGTGGTTTATGTAAAAATGGAGTATTACTCAGCTATAAAGAAGAAAGTCTTTATGACATTTGTAAGAAATGAAGTGGAATTTATACATTAAAATGCAAACTCAACATTTAGAAATCCTGAAGACTATTATGCCAAGTGAAATAAGCCAGTCCCCCAAACCCAAAGATTAAATGTTTTTGCTGATATGTGGAAGCTAAGCCACAATAGGGGGGGGGGGGTGGAGAGAAAGAAGAGATGTTCAGTACATTAGACAAAGGGGAATGAAAGGAAGGAAGAGGTGATAGGAAAAGGAAAGACAGTGGAATGAATTTGAAATAATCTTTCTATGTACTTATATGAATACACCATAGTGTATCCCACCATCCTGTGCATCCATACTAATGGGATCCTAAGTACAATAAGATATACTCCTTGCTTGTATTATTATATAAAAATGAATTCTACTGTCATATATAACTGTAAAGAACCATTTAAAAAATGGAAAATAGTTTCAATCAACAAAAGCTTTTTTGTGATAGCTCAGTGACACCTTATTGGTTAGATTAATGAGGTACAGCTGGGCATAGTGCACACACCTATAATCCCAGAGGCTTGGGAGGCTAAGGCAGGAGGATAGCAAGTTCATAACCAGCCCTAAGCAATTTAAAGAGACCCTATCTCAAAAGAAAAAAAATAAAAGGGTTGGGGATGTGCTCACTGGTTAAGCGCCCCTAGGTTCAATCCCTACAACTGAGGGGAAAAAAGTAGAACAGAAGGAATAAAAAATAGGTAGAAAGGAGACATAAAGGAAGGATAAGAAAATAAGATTTTGATTCAGAAGTTTTGATAGTTTTCCAGGCCTGTCATCCCCTAAGCTGTTACTCCCAAATTCCTGGGTGATCTGTAAGTCTACCTGTGCATTGTTAATTAACCTCCTAACAAATCAATTAAGTGAGGAAAGTTATGATATCCTGAGGATCCTTTAATTTAGGAGTCTACCCAGCACTATCTATGGATCAAATAATGGAGACTGCATCAGCCTGAGGATCCCGAGACTGACAAGACAACCGGAACCCTTCTTGAGATAACTGAACTAATGTCATTCCTACATACTTTGCCATACACACCTCTCATCAAGTTTCCTTTAAAAGAAGAGCCAGGGAACCTCAAAATTGTGTCTCTCACTTATGATGGCTTAAAAGCATATCTTGCTTTACCTACAAAGGTGTCTCTCTTGAGACGATCTATATTCTTCCTTGAATATGTGCCTACTTTCCCAAATAAAACTGGCTATGCCTCGGACTGGCACGTGCTGAAATTCTTTTGTGTCAAGAGCCTCATTGATCCTGATTTGAGTTCCTCCTTCTCCCCAGGAACATCGTGGACCTTTCTCAGGAGACATCTCTTCTCCAGTGATAGTAAGACACTGCACCTTCACTGTTTCAATTGCCCAGATATGGTCACTGCTGGTCAAAAGTCCTCCAAATTGGTCACAGTTATTGTGAGGAAAGCAAATTTTGTTGATTGCATTCTGACCAACAGAGAAGTAGATTTATACATTAAAATGCAAACTCAACATTTAGAAATCTCAATCCTGAGAACTGTTACCTCATTTTAAAAAAAAAGGCTATTTATTGCTTCAATTATAAATGTTGCATAAAATCAAAAGGGAGAACTTAAAGCTTAATTTTCTAATACACTTTTAGAAGTGGTTTGGGGGAAAAAAATGGATGAAGATAGCTTACAAAATGACAATGTTTATAACAAAATGCTCCCTTCTGTTTACAAGAGAAAGCACTCAATAGCCTGGATAATTTTAATTATTCTCTGAACAAGAAAGACAACTTTTAAAAGTAAGTGTTCAGGGAAGTAATTTCTGGTGGCAGCTTTTTTCCTCCCCTCGTAGAAGGTAAGAAGTCAATAACGGTGGTAGAGGAAAAGCCAGGACTCCATGCCCCATTTAGTTTAAGGAAAACCACCATCCAGAGACTCAAGAACCAGATATTTAACAGCATTTTGCAGGAAAGACATAGCATACTTTAAGGATACTGTGCATTTTAAATCAAAGACCTCTTTATAACACCATGTCTCCAAGAGGTAGAATTTCTGATTCCAGAAACCAAGGATAAAAACATCTGTGGGGGGTTGAATTGCATCCCTAAAAAGATATGAAAATGTTGTAGCCTCTGGTACCTGTAAATATGGCTTTATTTTGAAATATGGTCTTTGAAGATGTCCTTAAATTAAACTGAGAGCATAATAGATTAGGGCAGGCCCCAAACCAATAACTGGTGCTCTTATAAAAAGAGAAAAAAAATTCTACAAAGACACAGAGACAGGTACACAGAGAGGTCATGCGAAGATGGAGGCGGAGACTGTAATCATCCTTTCACAAACCAAGGACTGTTGGAAAAGCCATCAGAAGCTAGAAGAGGCAGAGAAGTCTTCTTCCTTAGAAACTCTGGAGGGAACATGATCTGACATCACCTTGATTTTAGGCGTAATGCATTTCAGATTTTGGATAGAATAGACATTGCTTTCAGCCACCCAGTTTGAAGTAGTTTGTTAGAGTGGCCCAGGAAAGCTAATACAATAGTGATCCCAGTGACACTTATGTTTTCTAACCCTGAAACTTTGGTTCTGTTGGTTTAAAGGTCCTGATCCCCAAAGGAGATACTCCAGGGAGACAAAGCAGGGGTCCCATTTGAATGTAGGCTATCATTGCCACCTGGCCACTTGAAATTCTTCTGCCAGGACACCAGCAATCAAAAAGGGCAATCCTGGGCTGGGGATGTGGCTCAAGCGGTAGCGCACTTGCCTGGCATGCATGCGGCCCGGGTTCAATCCCCAGCACCACATACAAATAAAGATGTTGTGTCCGCCAAAAACTGAAAAATAAATTAAAAAAAAAGAAAAAAAAGAAGGGCAATCCCCACTGTGGCAAGACTAGAGGACCCTGATCATCACAGGGAGGTAGGGCTATTGTTATACGATGGGGAAAGAAGAATCCAGATAATCTACTGAGGACCTTCTCCTGCAATTCTTTAACCTAATATCATGGCAAATGGACAACTACCTTGGCCTGAGAAGGGCACAGCAACCAGGAGATCAAGTCCCTTAGGGATGAAGGTCTTGGTCATGCCACAGGTTAACGAACAAGACCAGCCGAGGTTCAGGCTAAAGGTAAGGCTAATCTACAATTAGAGCAGGCTCTGATCCAATGATTGGGTGTCTCCATCAGAAAAATTTGATGATGTGGCCCTGTGAGAAGAGGGAAGAATCTATTGAGGTCCCAAGATCAGATGCAGCAACAAGGGCTATGGCTTGTCCTAGTAAATTATCCTTATTATCCCTAAATTATCTCCTAAATTATCCCTATCCCAGAAAGGGAGGCCCATTTGAATCCTGAAGGAGCCTCTACCGGACCATACACAAAGACAAGAATCTGACAGGTGCAAGGCATGGAGCCAGACCAAGAACTGCCGCCTCAGATCCCCATTCAGAAAAACAGGCCCAGCTAGTGCCCAGCTGCTGTGGTCGGGGAGAAGACATCCATCAGCTGATCATTCTGCAGAGCCTCTTAGCCTTTGCTAAAGAAAATTGTTCCATTCAAGGTCACTCCTCCTAGGGCCAGCCTGCATCCTCGTGGACCTAGAATATAAGAATCTTTTACAGTGCCCCAACCCTCCTTGCCTCAGCTCCCCAGAATCTAGATAAGTTGAACATTTGTGAAATGAATTAGTCTAATTAAACAAAGATTAACCGCATAATTGCACAGTTTTTCCTAATCCACACAGACCCTTGGTTTCTCATCCTGGTGAACTCCAGAATTGCCTGAAAAGCTGCTCAAGTATCCTGATATTTGAGTTCCACCTCCTAGCTATTCTGTCTTAATTCATTTAGGGTGGCGCTGAGTATGGGTATTTACTAAAACCTTTCCAAGATGATTAAGGTGCAGCTAGTGGCAAGAAAAACTGACAATGCAAATAAGTCAGTGGGAAGTGGGTGAAAGAAGGGACCCAAATATGCCCCCTCCTTGTGTTCCTATTTCTTTTTTTTCTTTATTAAATTATTTATTTATTCTAATTTGTTATACATGTGGCAGAATGCAATTCATTTCATATTACACATATAGAGCACGTTTTTTTTTTCAAGTCACTGGTTATACACACCATCCATGTCTTCATACATGTACTTAGGGTAATGATGTAGAACTCATTCCACCTTCATTCCTACCTTGACCCCTCCCTTTCTCTTCCTTCCCTTTCCCTATCTAAAGTTCATCTATTCCTCCCATGCTCCCCCATCTCCATTATGAATCAACATCTTTATATCAGAGAAGACATTTAGCACTTAGTTTTTTGGGATTGGCTTACTTCACTTAGTATTATATTCTCCAACTCCATCCATTTACCTGAAAATGCCATAATTTTATTCTCTTTTAATGCTGAGTAATGTTCCATTGTGTATATATACCAAAGTTTCCCTATCCATTCATCTACTGCAGGGCATCTGGGTTGGTTCCACAGTTTAGCTACTGTGAACTGTGCTACTATAAACATTGACATGGTTGTGTCCCTGTAGTACGGTGTTTTTAAGTCCTTTGAGAATATACCAAGGAGTGGGATAGCTGGGTCAAATGTTGGTTCCATTCCAAGTTTTCTAAGGAATTGCCATATAGCTTTCCATATTGGCTGCACCAATTTGCAGTCCCAACAGCAATTTATGAGTGCGCCTTTTCCCCCACACCCTCACCAACATTTATTGTTGTTTGTATTCTTGATAGCTACTATTCTGACTGGAGTGAAATTTTAGAGTAGTTTTGATTTGCATTTCTCTAATTGCTAGAGATGTTGAACATTTTTTCATATGTTTGTTGATTGATTGTATATCCTCTACTGAGAGGTATCTATTCAGTTTCTTGGCCCATTTATTGATTGGGCTCTTTGTTTTTTTGTATAAAGGTTTTTGAATGCTTTATATATCCTAGAGATTAGTGCTCTATCTGATGTGTATGTGGTAAAGATTTGCTCCCATTCTGTAGGCTCTCTGTTCACCTCACTGATTGTTTCTTTTGCTGAGAAGAAGCTTTTTAGTTTGAATCCATCCCACTTATTGATTCTTGGTTTTAATTCTTGCACTATAGGAGTCTTATTAAGGAAGTTGGGGCCTAATCCGACATGATGGAGATTGATGCCTACTTTTTCTTCCATTAGGCACAAGGTCTCTGGTTTAATTCCTAGGTCTTGATTCACTTTGAGTTGAGTTTTGTGCATGGGGAGAGAGACAGGTTTAATTTCATTCATTCAGTTGTAATGATGTGCTTTATCTCACTAAAGGCTCACAGTTGCCAACAGCATTAATTCTCTAACCTATAGGAAAGCCTGTATGAATATTAGGTGGGAGATTGCTTTAATATGACCTTCATATTCTAGCATTTGGGGTATGCTTTGTGCTCATTCTCCAGTCTGCTTGTCTCTGTGTGCCTTTCCTTCAAAACATGTATCACTTTCATCTGTCTGGATTCCTGTTTTCCTCAGCAATATACATTCACCTTCAATCCTGCTCACCTCTAACCCTGAAATTCCTGATCTTGCAGTTAATTCCATCTCTCAAGATCCACCATGAACTACAATGTCCATCTCCTTCCAATCCTCTATGGAGGCAAGAAAAATGGAGGAAGATGATACATTTGCTGTTTCTGCACCAAGTTTGTGGTATCACAGACTGTGGAATTCTCTCTGTAAATTATTTGAGGTTATTTGAACATCTTCACTTGGTCTTGAGCCAGGAAGATTTAGGTTTGGCATTGCAAACTATTTTGTTTGTTTAATCCCACTCAACGGATTATGCAATGCACGTCTGTCTTCACTAGGCTAGGAAGACCACTTTTGTTGAGTGTAACCCATTGGAACCTGGACAGCCCACCTCCTACCTTAATTGGTGAAGAACATTCTACAGAAAACCTGTGATGTTTCCCCTATATAAATAAAGCAAACCCTGGCTCTTACTCTCTTTCCAGTGTGGAAGCTCGACCCCTAAGGTCAAAGACCTGTCCTGGCCTTGCTTTCTAAAATTACTTCCTGTGTCCTGTGGTTTCTTCTCTGTTTTCTCATTCTTAGCTTTATTTTGCAGCCACCCTACTCCACCAAAGAGGAACCTTCGCTTCCACTGCCTACGCCGAATGTGGGTGGGAAGAGACAACTTCAGGGAAGCTTTAATAAATTTCCCAGGAAATTTTCATGTTCATCTGACTTTTTTTCATTAGGGAAGAATCATGTGTATATACACCTACAAAACTAAACACCTAGGTGGGAAAGATGGTGGAAATGAGTCAGACATTATTATTCTATGTACATGTATGATTGTATGAATGCTGTGACTCTGCATCGTGAATAACCAGAGAAATGAAAAGCTGAGCTCCATTTGTGTACAACGAGTCAAAGTGCAATCTGCTGTCATGTATAACTAACTGGAACAACAACAAAAACACAACTGAACCCCTTCAAATAAACTTTCAATCCAGGAATAGGCTCCATTTAAAATCTCTTCCATTTATCACTACTTTCAATTACCAGACTTGACCTATTCAAATTAGGTCTGGATTTCTTATGCTGCTCCCTTATGCAAATGCTGAGAGCTACTCAAGATTCCTTAGGTGAGATTTATGATGGAGAAAGAAATTTTGCATTCCTTTTAAATAAACAACTTTATCAATGGCAGATATTTCTTTTCTTTTCTTTTTTTTTTTTTTTTTTTTTTTGAGATGCTGAGGATGGAACCCAGGGCCTTGTGCATCCTAGAGAATTGCTCCATCATTGAGCTACATCTCCAGCCTTTTTATTTTATTATGAGGCAGGGTCTCAGCTGCACAAGATGGCCTTAAACTTGTGATGTTCCTGCCTCATCCTCCCTAGTAGCTATGATTACAAGCATGTGCCACCACGCCTGCCTTACCACTGGCAGATTTTTAATGACACAAACTGTTTTCCAGCCATCTTTACCTATCCGTGACCTCAACTACATGAATTGTTTCCTGTATTGCTTATTCAAACCGTTTTTCAAATTTTGCTGCTTTGAGAATATGAAAACCTAATGTTTATTATAGTTTTTACTTAAATTACATTTTAAAAGTGGTATTAAATTCATCGAATACTATATATTTAGAGATTATTTCTAAATTGGCTCTTGCCAAAATTGTAAAACAGTGGCCGCTTGCAAAATAATCATTTTCCTTTGTATATTTGCTATTGGGTATGATTATTCAGTTATTTAAGGTGGATATGTCACAAATGCAAGATTTTTGAAAAAAATATGCTTAGTGCCATCTGTCATATCAGTAATTATTTCAAAGACAAAATTTTTAAAAAGAGAAAAATACACGAAGAATTGTTAACAACTGTAAGCCCTAATTGAACCTTTAAAAAGTTAACATTTCAGAACACTGTCTTCTTAAATTATCTATCCTTTTTTTGACATATTTAAGGTTAAATTATTCTAATATATCTCCAAGGGTCTTTTTGCCCCTTGTTTCTTCTTCTTTTGTATTCCTTTTCATTCCAGAATCTGTATTACCTGCACAGAGACTACCAATAAATCATGGTCCTCTGAAAAGAAATGAAAATACCTCCTAACAACTTCACTGAAAATGTATTCTACATAAATGTATTCTTTTCAAGGATCTGTCTAAGTCAGTTGCAGTTTCAAACTATAACAACTGAAGGAAGGGTAATCAATCATTTAGTATTTGAAGTTCTAAAATAATATGTATGTAGCACAAAACAAAACTTTCACTTGGTAGTGAATTTAGATTTCACACACATGTCCATTCTTTAATCATATAATTGATTCTATTTTTCTCCTCTTCTCATTTTTTATAAGAACATTAAATTTCCACAGCAAAACCCATGCAGCACTTAAAAATTTAAAATACGTAAAATTCCCTATGATATCCATCAGAGAGGTTGATATAATCTTATGACAACAACATGCATATTTTAGAGTGTGGTGGGGATCCTAAATTAAAAGAAACTACATAATAATTTGAATTTCTAATTCTTTTTGGGCATCACAAAAGAAAGATTCAGGATCTTCCCCAGAGACCTAGTCTGTGGCAAGAATCTCACTCATGCTACTCTTGACGCCTTCTACCACAGTTGACACTCATTATTTATTTATTTTTTAAAGTCAGGAATACTTATCTCTTGACAAAAGAATTGACATAATGACTTTCAAAAAAGTATCAATTAAATTACCCAAAGATGAGAAAAACATTTAGCATACATGTGTCTTTACACATATATAAATCAAAGATTTGAGATTAAAATATGTATATAAAAATAACCTGCATGCATTATATTATCAAACATCTTCTCTCATAATATATTCTAAACATACAATTTTAATGACTTTACCATAGTTCCACTTATCTAAGCAAGTTTATTTAACCTTATTAGATTTACCATTATTTGTTTGAACAACTTGTCTTATTTCTCCCTTGTAAGTAATGCTATAATCCTATTTGATAAATATTTAAATCACAAATGATTCCTTCCCACAGTAAGTATGCCCTGAAGCAAATATATTACCTAAATACTATAAGAATTTTCAAATTAATGAAAAAAATCTTGATGTTAAAATTAATTTGAAAAATTGATAAACAGCAAATAATTTAGTCTGTGAAGCATACAAAGGAAAAGTTTACCTTGTGCAAAAAGAACAGGATGAATTTTAAACCCTCCTCCATTTTTCAACCTTTGGGGCAGTTGTTCAAAATGGTAACTATCAATGTAGAAATAAACCTTCAGAGCTTGCCGGCTTCCTTCCACTTGATATGTAAGAGGAACATCTAAAAGGACAATGAATGTTATATTACTTTCTAAGCTCAGAATATGCTATATAGGATATTTGGATTATTTAAGGTAGGTATTTTTAACCTTTACAAAGAATCCTGATAAGTAATACAATAAATACTAGTACTTATTGTAATACTAGTAAGTAATACAATAAAAGTGTTCACATGTATCAAGTTCAGGTTAGACATAAAATATTGTTCAGTAAAAGTATATTGAATCAGATTCTAATTAGCTAAAACAACCAATTTATGACTGTACCCACATATAAAAATTTGTAATAGGAAACTTCGTTATACTTCAACATACCAGATGTCTCACTTAACTAAATGAGGAGTTCAGCTACACATGGTTTGGATTCAAAATCTCCCAGTGCAGCTGCCTCATTCATATTTGAGACAAAATGAGTCCTTGGGGTATATTTCTTAAGTAGTATGCAAGGAATTGAGTACATAGCAACCATTAACAAAATTAGCATGGATTTTGTCAGCTCCATTCCCTGAGCACCAGATCAAAAATAAATCATCCTCTACTGATACTCTATAGTCATTTAAAATTATCTGTCCAAATTGTAGCTACTTCCAAAGATCCCAAATTTAATTACTTTATGAAAAATCAACTATTTGAAAAGCTGAAATGTTATAAGTTTTAACAATGCTATTATAATTCCTCTTCATTTTATGATCTTATCCATGACAAATATTTATACCTTGTTAAAAAAGAATGTGAAAATCTTCCTAAAAAGCTAAAATAATCAAACTATCTTGTTAGAAATCAAGGGCTAAATGTAGTAGGCATTTAATACATGTTATTAATTCAATATTTGTTACTTATAACCTGCTTCTTGAAATATGAATGAAATGAAACTAGAATTCAAGGTCAAACAGCATCTATGATCATAGAGTCCAAACTCCTTATTAAATTTTATCTATTTGCTTCTTCTTATCAATAAAAGAGATATTACATGAACCTTTACATTTATTATGCCACATAATAATGAATATTACCTTTTTTTTTTAAAGAAAGATAGAAAGGCATAAGTTTTGTAAAGAGAGAAAGTTTCTTGGTGAAGGGGTTGCAAATGAATAGCATTTTAATGATTGGGAAAATTTTTTCTTTTTTTTCCAGGTTTCTAAAATAAAAAATAAATGATGGACGGACACTGAAAAAAACACAGATTTATATACATACTAAATATTTGTATCTTCTAGCTCTCCTTTCATACACTGTCATATATAGTTTAAATTATGTTAAATTTCATATATACTCGCTGGTATCAACATTAACACTGACTCATAATGGCGATGGGGGGTGGGGGGAGCATTGGAGGAATGGAGGAATTTTAGATAGGGCAAAAGGGAGGGAGAGAAGAGGAGGGGGCATAGGGCTAGGAATGATGGAGGAATGAGTTAGACATCAATATTCTAAGTGCATATATAAGACACGAATGGTGTGAAAATACTTTGTGTACAACCAGTGTCTTGAAAACATGTGCTCTATATGTGTGATATGAAATGAACTGCATTCTGCCATCGTGTATAACAAATCAGAATAACTAAAATTAAAAAAAAAATTAAAAAGAACTACCCTATGTCCATGGTTAGAGACTTAATGTCAAGATATCATTTCTTTCCAACTTGATCTATTACTTTAATGCAATACATGATAAAAATTCTAAGTTATTTCATGGAAACTGACAAAATGATTTTAAAGGTTAAAAGGAGGAGCAAAAGACCCAGAGTAGCCAACACATTATTTAAGAATAGAATTGGAGGACAGACACTACCTGGCATCAGGATTTCTATAAAGCTACAGAAATCAAGATAGTGTGATATTGACAAAGAATAGAAAAACAGACCAATGAAACCCAGAAACAGAAAGCCCTAAAATATAGACTCATGTAAATACAGTCAATTTATCTTTGAAGAAAAGACCAAAAGTAAAATGATGGAATGAACATAGTCTTTTAAAAAAAAATGGTTCT
Organism: Callospermophilus lateralis; assembly: GCF_048772815.1. Classification (NCBI taxonomy): domain Eukaryota; kingdom Metazoa; phylum Chordata; class Mammalia; order Rodentia; family Sciuridae; genus Callospermophilus; species Callospermophilus lateralis. The sequence continues at coordinate 22,822,428 of NC_135320.1, forward strand.
GGAACAACTAAACATCTACTTGCAGAATCTAGACACTGAGCTTACTGCCTTCCCCAAATTAACTCAAAATGGATCAGAGATCTAAAAGTAAAATTCAGAACTACATAAATCCTAGAAGATGGTGTAGGAGAACATCTGGATGATCCTGTGTATGATAATTCCATTTTAAAAAAAAAACTAACAGAATAATCAATAAAAGAACTGAAAAGGGGCCCTCATTAAAACTTAAAACTTCTGCTTTGTAAAAATAATGTCTAAAAATAATGTCAACAGACTAGGAGAAAATATTTAGAAAGACACATTTGATAAAGGACTGTCATCCAAAATACACAAAGAATATATAAAACTCAAAAATAAAAAAAATTTTTTTCAAAAACACTTTTGAAAATTATTGACTTTTACTTGTAGCAATTTATCTGTGGTGAAAAAAAAAACTCTGTCATTAGGATTAATGATTAAAAGTTCAAAACCATTTTTTTTTTTTTAATATGGAAAAGTTCTGTGGTCAGATCAATGAAAGGAATGACCCTTAGATGAATTTCAACAAACAGTGCCATCCCATCTCCGCAAACATGGCACCCAACCACTGAGTGGGCCAGTCAGTTTTATAAGTCTTTTGACTTTGAACTTCTTAGCTCCCTCTGACAGTATTGCCCTTTCCTAACTCTCAAAAAGGGTTGGATCTTTTTAGAAAGCCTTCTCTGGTCACCATTTAAAGGGCCACCTCACCCTGTCTCATTCTTTTTCTTTATATATATGCTATTTCCTTCATAGGATTTATCAGAGTCCTATCTTTGTAGTTGATATCTTATTCATGTCTCCCAACTAGGCTGTCACCTAACGAATAAGTAGTCATGTTATGAAGAAGGAGAACATCTGGATGATCCTCCAGGACAATAATAAAAAATGTCTAATTCATCATATCTACACCTCCAGGCATGGTGCTTGGCCCATACAGGCATAGTAGGGGCTCAAAAATATTCTTTCTCCTAGTATTATGGTTTGGATAGGAGATGAGCTCCAAAAGCTCATGGTGAGACTATATAAGAATGTTCAGAGGTTAAATTATTAGATAATTAGAGCTATAACCTTATCAGTAGATTAATCCACTTATATGGATAAGTTGAGCAATAACTGTAGGTAGGTAGGGTATGGCTGGAAGAAATAGGTCACTAGAGATGTGGCTTTAGGGTTTACATTTTGTCCCTGGTGAACAGATGCCTCTTCCTCGCTGCTTTCTGGCTATCATGCCCTGAGCTTCCTTCCTCCACCACACCCTTCCACCATGATGTTCTGACTCATCTTGAGCCCAGAACGATGGAGTTGATAGACCGTGGATTGAGACCTCTGAAACTGTGAGCCAAAAGTAAACTTCCTTCTCAAAGTTGTTCTTCTAGGGTATATTCATCACAGAAATGGAAAGTTGACTAAAAACACCTAGAAATTAATTATTATAAAATTATCTGTTTCACCATTGAAAAGGAGAAGAACTGCTATCAGTATTTCTTTTAAAAAATGCAGACATTCCACAAAATAAATTTAATTCTATACAATCTAATCATTTGGCTAGTATATTCCCCCTTCACTATATTTCATGGGCAGTACCTTGTACTTTCCTTATCCCTGAAGTGGCAAAGTGCCCATTTATTCCTTTGTGTCTTTCACTAGTCTCTAAGCTCCAGGCCAATATGGACTTGTTTTATTATCATTATATTCCTAGAACTTAGCGTAGCACTTGGTGGTAGTGGGGGTGGTGGTTTTGTGTGTGTGTGTGCGTGTGTGTGTGTGTGTGTGTGTATAAAAATTATTTCCTCAATAAAAATAAGATGTCTTCAATCTAGACTTCTTGGCATGCCATAATTCTTGGCATAATGTTTGGCATGCCATAATTCTTCTAAATTTCGCAATTCTCTAATACAAAAATAAAAAAATAAAACTATTGGTGAAGCTATAAATATAGCTTTTGGGGAAAAAAAGTCAGGGAAATAAAGTAAGGAGAGACTTAAACACTTAACTGTATTACAATGAGCCACATATGATGCTAGAGGATTTGAAACACTATCTTATTTCAGCCTCTCAACACTGTGAATTAGGGGAAGCTAATGTTCTCATGTTTGCAGATAAAAATGGAGCCAGGATTCCAACTCAGGTTTCTCAAGTTCAAAGTCAATTGTTTCTTTACACCTTTATGCTTCCTCCTTTCTACACCCACTACTCCCTTCACAGACAAGCAGTCCATTACTACCCATTTGCATGATGCAGAATTTATTAGTCCATCTAACTCTTCTGTTTTTACATGTATAGAGACGTGAAACTGTGCGATGAATGATAAAACTCTAGTTTCCTTATACTACTTACATAAGACTTGGCGATCCCTGGGTTTTGAATAATTCTCTACTCTCCTGAGCCAACATAAAATGAGAACTACGTTCTTATCATCACTTTTTGATATTTGCTTGGAATATTTACTCATGTAGCACTGAAACTAGCTCTACCTTAGAGAACTATTTTCAGAAGTCAAGATAGTGCTTTGAGGAAATACACACAAACATATATTGCTGAATATGTATTACAAAGCTTGTTACAGATACAGCTACATTCATATACAACCATTACTTTCATCTTCTCGGTTATCTTTAATATTTAGCACATGTTCCAATGTGCCAGTGTTAAGGCTCTTACAGTGGGTTTATAACAAGTAAGTGTTTTATCGAGCATATGATATTCATTCTTCCATGGCTCCACAGACCCCTTGCCAATAAAGTCACATTAGAATCACAGAAAACAGTACTTCTGTGAGTTCTTCAGGCAAAACTTTAAAAACATATTAGATCAAAAATCATAGTCATCTCTGCCTTCAACAAAAGTGTGCCTATGTTATTGAAGTAAACCAAAATACATCCTATTCTATATATATATATTCACAGATGATCACACAATTGGTTCAAATAATGCCCCTTGTCATATTCTCTCTTGAATATAACCTGCATTTCCAACTTTGTACATCATGTTCTGATTCTCTTGTCCACTATTAGAAACACAACTTTAGTTTTGTTTTCTCTCTACTTTCTTAAAATAATATAAACAGCACTGACATTTTTTTTTTTTTCCATCTCTACAGCTATCTTTGAGGCCAAGTCACCATGATCTCTCACCCTAGTCATTCAGTGTGTAGCTAACTCTTCCCCGGGCTTCTGTTTCCTAGTCCTAGGAATGATCTATTCAACACAGCAGCCAGAGGCAGCCTTTTGCTATGTAAAGCCAAATCCTATTGTTCTCAATGGCTTGGTTGGAAAGGCAAACCTCTTCCCAGGGAGGGATGAGTACTGCATGGTCTGCTCTCTCCCTCTCTGATCCTCTCTGCTCTCTTATACCCACGCAGGCCTGCTTGCTCATCTGAGAGCACGCCATATACATTCCCACCTCGGAGGAGTCTAATGTGTGTGGGATACCCCGCTCCCAATATCTGCATGACTTGTACCCTCCACCCTGTCAGGGTTCTGTTCTCCTTAATAAGACTTCACTCACTGCCCTATTCTTTGTGACTTCTCATCTACTCAATCATCTTTTTCCTTTATTCCCTTTTATTATTACCTTCTAATTCATTATAAAATCAACTTGTTCATTTGACTTTCCCCACTTGAAAAATAAATCCAATGAGCTACAATAACTTAGTTCTCTCTTGAGTCTAACACCTAGAAAATTCTTGGCAAGAAGTAGGCATTCAAGAAACTTGTGATGAACAAATGAAAGAATAATTGTCATTCTTAAATAAGATCATGGATTCAGTGAGCCTCTACTGAGTCCCTATTTATTGTACTAGACCTTCAAAAAAGGTGAAAAATAACCTTTTCCAGCCTGAAGAGGCTTACATCTTTATCACAACATGGGGGTGGGGGGGGTCCTGACACTTATGAAAAAATAAGGAGGCACACACAAAAAAATAACAAACTATGGAAGATTCCTTGAACTGATAAATCCATTTTAAACCAATGCATGACAATGTTGAAACAGTATATGAATGATCATGACTTGCAAAAACTAGAAAATGTGAACATTAAACTGCAGGTATTGCTACTTTTCTGAATGTATAACTTCTAAATTACTGCTTTTGTCAGGTTTAGTGATAGAAAATTGCTAAATCAAAAGGGGGCTTTTCATTCCTTCAATTCATAAAGTAACTATACAAGATATTAATATCAAAGATATAGCATATGCTATTGTCTGGTGCTGAAGAAATTCTACAAACACATAATTACTTACTTGCAACCAGTGGTTCCTCTTCTGATGGTTTAAAGTAAAATGAAACCTTTTCCAAATCAAATAGTGCAACCAGTGTATCTTCTAGCATGGCTTGTTCATCAGTCTACAAAGAAAGAAAAACAATATGACAAAATAGAATGCAATGTAATGTAAGATGCCATGACATAATGTAAATCTGGATGAAACATAGCTTAATTTGTGCTTCATTTACATGCAAAATATTATCAATTCATCCTTAAGACCTTCCTGACCAAAATGAGATTAACAAGTTCCAGAAAGTTACACATTCCTTTTATGATTTTATATTTTTTCATTTTCTCTGTTGTTTAAAATGGTTATACACACATTTTTTTCAGCCTATTTTGTAGCTAGACTGTTATCATGTTGATTTCATTTACAAATAAATTCACAGACCATGACATTTGACTCTTAGTTTCTAAAGTCTCATAAAAATAACAGCTGACAAGCAAAAGTAAAATTTTATTTTAAAACCACATTATATAACAGCTATCCTATTTTATAATGGGATAATTTATTCACTGTTCAATTTGCTGTTTATTAGAACTGTGATAAAAGCAATTTCCACATATGTATATATATATATATATTTGTCTCGCAAAGAGCTTGGGGGCAGGAATTATTTTTGCTTAACTGTCTTTCTGGGGATTTAGTCTAGAATCTTGTAAATATTTAATCCAATTTCTTTTAACCATTTGTCTCATTCTTACAACTTATAATTTTCAAGCTGTGGCAGCTAAGACCAGATACACTCATCCTATCAGTGTGACTCTTAACAATATCACCATGCTATCAGATTCTGGCCTTCCTATTAGCAGTTTAATGCATTCTCTATAGGGTCTTTTAATAGTTTCATAATAAAAATATAATTAACCTTACCACACACAACTTTTAAGAGTTCCCTTAATGATGTATATGAACCTTTTGAAAAACCAGCACAACATGTTTTAAACAACAGTTTAATATGTTAGTATAAGCTCTTACCATATTTTGGTACAACATTTGTAGAGGGTAAAGGAGGTGATAAGAAATTTTCATTGTATGAAAAACAATCAGTAAGGCAACCCCAGATTTCAAAGAAGTACAATACAGATGCAAATAGGTTGAGAAAATTGTCACCTTTGCACTCTTGGGTATTACCTAGGGGTAGAATTTCTGGATAATACAGAAACTCTATGTTTACCATTTTGAGGAACTGGCAAACTGTTTTCCCAATAGTTGTGCTATTTCATATTCTCATGATCAATTTATGAGGATCACAGTCTGTCCATATCCTCACCAACACTTGTTATTATCTGCCTTATGGATTACAACCACATCCATAGCACAGGTAATATAATCTTTCTTCATAGTTTGAGTTGCATTTCCCCAATGGCTAATGATGGTGATCATCTTTTCATGTTCTTATTGCCATTTCAAATCCTTTGCCCAATTTTAAATTTGTCTTTTTACTGTTGAGTTATAAGGGTTCTTCATGTATTGTAGACTAGGTCATTGCTTAGTTATATGATTGTAAAATTTTCTCCTAATCCTCGAGAATGCAAATAAAATTAAGTTTTGCTTTAAAAGTAGCAACATCTAATTAGATGATGAGAGTTTTAAAGTAAAGAGAATGGTAAATCTCATTCATTTACTCATTCCTTTAACAAATATTTAATGTGATAGGAAGTGAGCTTCCTATCAGAAATTAATTTACATTTGACAAACAATGACTAATTTTTATTTTGTTTTAAAACACTTTTCCAAAAGTACTTTATTTCAAATTAACCAAATAAAAAAAAAATCAATCACCTGTAATCTACCTACTTGGGAGGCTTAGACATAAAAGGATTGCAAGTTTGAGGCCAGCCTGAGCAACTTAGTGAAATTATCTCAAAAGAAAATAAAAAGGACTGGGAATGTAGCTCAGTGAAGAATAGATACCTAGCAGGCACAAGGTCCTTGGTTTAGTCCTCCAGTACCACAAATAAGTAAAAATAAATCACCCACATGGAGTGCACAGATTCTTTTCAAATAATCTACTTAGTTACTTTGAAGTACACTGAGATGGACTTCTTTCCCCATTATTCCAGAATCTCCTATAGCTGCGCAGTCAGCAATCACCTTGTTATCCTCAACATCACCCAAAGCATTATTTTTATGTATAACTTCATACATATTTATTTAAAAACTCAACCTTGTTACTTAGTAGCTACATTTTATATGTATGCTTTAATGAATGAAATAGGATTCCCTACTGAAAATCACAATCCCTTTTAATATGCACCTGAGATTCATATGTAAAAGTGAACATCTATGCCTTTAAACATCATGACCATTATCACAATCACAGAAAGTACAAATGAAAATAAAAAAACCCTCCAAATTTAGCACGGTTTTATTTTTCAAATATTTCAAAATGCTTTCTTCCTATCCAGTGTGGATGCACAAACATGGCCAATTCTATTGCAGTTAGCACAGGGCTCTTAGATTCAAAGGGCAAATGTGATACAGAAAAACCACAATTTCTTTTAACACATGCAAATTCTAAACAGATCATCAGACAGCACACATGCATGTGACTTGTCTGAGCTCCTCTATGAAGTACTCTCCTGATTATCAATCTTAATGGGAATTCAGATTTCACAGTGGGCTGTTTCTTCTGGACTAGATAAGGGAATTACAGTAGAAAGAACCTCGTTTTACTTGATGACCACTTTTAGTCAGTGCTTAGGGACAGAAGAAGCAGTAGCACATGGAGGCATTCTCAGCTCTCAGCAGCCACAGAAAAGAGATTTAAAAATCAGAAAGAAAAAAAAAAGGAATATATTTTACATACTTATTAAAACTTGAATGACCATGGAAAAATGTGACCTTATATAAAGTAGCTAATGGCAGCTGAGGTACTAACGAAGGAGAGAATGAGTGGGAAATGATTAACCACTTCATATTTGGGAACATGCAATAATGTATCTTACAGTTGATATAGACAGCCAGAGTCCTGTGATTCCTTACCAAGTTTGGTGATAGAAGTGACTGAAAGTGAAAGAGAACACCTGCATTTGCTATCTGGTCCAGCCACCTTCTGCTGGCTTCCCATGTTTCCATCTCATTTTCCTTGCTGTTGTCAAACATCTGGTTTAAGGCTGCCATGAGCTGCTCAGAGAAGGCACAGACGGTGGCCACTAGACTTTGGCAGAAAACCATGTCTCTCCGGAGCTGTGTCTGACTGACTGTGAGTTAAGAGAACACAACGACAGCTTTGAGAAAAAATGTCACAGATGGAGAAAATGAATACATTAAGCATCTACTTTGCATTGACGGGTATTTCATCTTTTTTTTCCCCTGTACTGGGGATTGAACTCAGAAGCACTCTACCAATGAGCTACATCCCCAGCTTTTTGTATTTTTTTATTTTGAGACAGGGTCTCATTAAGTTGCTCAGGCTGGCCTTGAACTTGCCAACCTCCTGCCTCAGACTCTCGAGTAGCTGGGATTTACAGGCAAGCATGATCACACCTGTCTACTGGTATTACATCTCTCCATCAAACTCATGCCAAGGAAAAACTGAATTTGGACTCTATGAATGAGTACACACATTTTACCAAATATATTTTTTGGCAAATTTTAAACACCAAAAAAAGTTAGGAATATTAAAATTGCTTTATAAAGTTTATATTGTGACTTTATTCTGCAATTGTTAAATTGTTTTTATAAATGTTTAATATAAATGTTCATTTATCTATATTTTCTTTACCTGTGGAACACAATTTGCCTTTGTTAAAATATGATGTTATTAATATTGTTTAAAAAATAATTATCTACTAAACCTATCCTAATATTAGTGCATAATGCATATGAGCAAAGGTTATTTGCTGTTCAATTATTTGTATTAATAAGCAAATCTGTATCTCCTAAATCTAGTTAGTCCATCAGTTACAAATATGGTCAAATATATAGGAGACAAATTCTTACATTTGTTTGACAAAAGTAACAGATTTACAGTTTTACCATGAACTGATTTTTACTCCAAGATACACACACATATATACACTTATATCTTAGATATAGAAGCCTTTTCCTGCATTTGACTGGATTTTTGGGTGACCCATTTGATGGTATGTCTGCTCTGTGAATTGCCATTCTTGAGCTAGTTTTCTTTCAAACGAAAAGAAACTTATCCAGAATTTGTGTCTATGGGTAAACACATATATACGACCTGTATAAACATCAAGCCAAACATTATGCACATTGAAAAATCACACATACTAGAAGAAAAACACAGGGAAAAATAATCTCCCAAAAGTATATTGAATATTTCAAGGGCTTATAGAACCTTCTTGAACAAAGAAGCATTGTCAATATTTGTGTATAACTGAGATAAATACTGCCTTACTCAGTGCCAAGTTCTTGAATTATTGACAAAGAGACATAATTTTAAGATGTTTACCAAGAACCCTGAACATCTGTTTTTAATAACCACGAAAAGCAAGTGTACACATAACGTATCTGTGGTAAATTTTATTCAGTTTCATCATTAGTAATACCTAGAAATTCTAGAGTAACACTCCAGAAATTTTTATTAGAAATGCATTAACCATTAAAAATATTCCTTTAGTAGATTGAACGGCGTTTTGAAGTATATGAATGGCAGTTCCATATGATTCACCTTCCTAATGCAACCCACATATGTTAGACATTTCCCTTAAGTGGTTCTAAACCATTTGTTCCTTGCTACCAGATGGGAAAGAGTGTTTTGCAGGTAAAAAATACAAAAATGTCTAAACTAGGAATTAGTATTTTCGAATTCTCAATTATCAAAAAAACCAAATGCCTATTTTGTTGGGTACAATTTCTATAAAGAGTAGGTATTCAATAAATGTTTACAAAATGAGTAAATGGAAATAACAAACCAAAGGAGCTAATAAATAAATAAAATGAAAATGTATTAATTAATCCTCTATGTTCCTAAAATCTCTGGATTTAGTTGGACTTAGGAAGGAAATTCATATAGCTTGTTAGTTCAAATGTGCAGCTAGAGTACTGAGGTCTAAGAAACCAAAGAAGTAAAAATTTCCCTAGCTCTTCTTTTTACATTCTTACTTTTCAGTTGTCCTATACTAGAGCAGAAATTCTGAGTGAGATTTTAAAACTATTTCAGAAGCTTTGCAGAAATGTTCTCTTATAACTTGAAAATAATTTAATAAAAATATAATTTGAAAGAAATTCCTGATATCAAGAGTGGGAAGCCAGAGTCTAGAGAAGGAGGGCTCTGGTTCCATTGTGAGCTTTAGCGGAGATCCCCAGGTTTAATATCTTGGCCATGAGTAGAAATAATTATCTCTAAATTGTGTTTGAGAAGAAATTCTCAAACTACTTCTTTTTTAATGTTAAAAAGAATATATAGATGTTACACTACTCCCTACATGCGAGTAAGCCAAATTGAAATTTTCACTCAACCTTATTACTGAATTGGAACTGATTTCAATTAATGTTCACTAGCCTTGCCAATAGGCAAAAGTTGATAACTCTATATTTATTCATTAATTCGAATGTTTAACCCTGAATACCCCACAGGAATCAAACATTGCACCAATACACTTGAGGTATAGAGAAGTCTAAGTTTGGATACTGGCCATGAGAACTCAATGAAAGAAGAAAAACTTTTATGTAAATCTCCAGACCCCTCTTCCCCCTGGGTATAAAGTTCAAAGAATTTCTAAAATCTTCCTTCAAAGTAAGAATTCTTAGGCAAGAGCTACCTCTGAACACTGCAGTCAATAAACCTGCTTCCTGAAAATTCCTCAGGTGTCCAACTTCTTCTGTCCTATTTCAACAATGGATCTGAAAGCTGCCAGAACAGGGGTGCACAGATCTGTCCTCTGAGTCACAAAGTTCTGCCTCACATTCTTCAACATCAAATATACTTATTAAATGCACTCTACAGCCCATATTTTCTCTCTAGGTTTCCTCTGGCATCAGGCTGTCCTGTCCTCTCCACCTAGCAAACATTAAGTCTTTCTTCAAAAGTCAACTCTCTGAACTAGTGAAACTCATTGAAATACTAGAACAGTCTGTCTCCCTATGTGAAACCTCCCTTCTTTCCATGAAGCACCTTGAACTTCTTTTGTCACCACACACCAGGGGCATCCCTGGCAGATGGCTGACCACACAGCATTCACAAAGTCCATTTACATATATATGTCCTCCATGGGATCATCACTACACCAAGGCCTGTGGGTTATGCTCATGGGTTTTAGATGCACATAATCTCTACATAACTACCCACTTTAAAGCACATCATCTTGGGTCATGGATCCCTATATATAAAATGGGGTTCATTCTTACTTTTTAGGTCTGCAATAAAGATAAATGAGATTAAAATCATTTAAATCACTTAAAGTGAAATTGGGTAGACTTATCATTGTGATTCCCCTTTCTCCAGAATAGAGCAGTGCCTGACACTGAGTCGATGCTTAGTTTTATTCTTGAGTGGAGAAGAAATACTATGAAAAACAAAGAAAAAAGAGAATAAAATCATGGCATTTGCAGGTAAATGGATTAGAATATAATCCTAAGTGAAGTTAGCCAATCCCAAAAAACCAAATGTTGAATGTTTTCTCTGATATGAGGAGGCTAATTCATAGTGGGGTTGGGGGGTAAACATGAGAGGAATAGATAAACTGTAAATAGAGCAAAGGACAGGGAGGGGCAAGGGGGTAAAAATAAAAGATGGTGGAATGAGATAGACAGTACATGAATGAACACAACATGAATGGTGTGAATATACTTTGTATACAAGTAGATATATGAAAAATTGCTCTATATATGTAATATGAATTGTAATGCATTCTGCTGTCATATATAACAAATTAGAATAAAAAAAATTTTAAAAAAGAATAAAGCCTGAACAAATAAGTTCTTCTTCTTCGATACTAGTCTTTACAAATAGTATTTGACATGAAATATTATATTACATTAACGCTGTCCAAAGTATAAAAGTATAATCAGACCATAGAAAATATTATTAATAACATACAAACATGATAAATAAAATGATTTATTTAAAAAAAAACAAACCAAAATCTGCTAATTCCCAGGAAAACATCCACTCTGTTGCCTTTAATCATTCATTCACACTACACAAAAGCCGAACTTTTATTGCACTTCTATCAAGAAGAAAGAAGTTCAGCAAGAATCATAATAGCTGCTTCCAGCTTCTAGCAGAAGATAAAGATCAAAGCATTCTAGGTTTTTGTAACAGGTTGCTTACTACTTTTGTGGAGAAAGAATTTTCTTATACTAGGAATATGCTCTGAACACATGGTTTTGTTTCAATATTTAAGCACCTACTAAACTCATCTCCTACCAATGTATTTTAAAATATTAACACTTCATTTAACCTCAGCTTTTAAAAGTTCAAGTTCTATGACTAGTTAGCTGGTCAAAAAAGAATGAGATGGTTTCTAGAGATACACACAATTATCTCATATATTACACTGAAAAAGAGACTGCAGGGGAAACATGGCGAAAAGACAATAGAACAACAACAACAATGAACACAAGAAACAGAAAGATAGAAACAAAAAGTTAAGAAAGCGGGCTGGGGTTGTGGCTCAGTGGTAGAGCACTTGCCTACCATGTGTGAGGCACTGGGTTTGATTCTCAGCACCACATATAAAACCAAATAAATGAAATAAAGGTCCATCCGCAACTAAACTTAAAAAAGAAAAAAAGTTAACAAAGTATTTAATGGACCTGTGCATATTATTTCAAGTGAAATAACTAAAAATATGGAGTATTTTGATTACTGTTTTGGTGCCATCCTATGTAGAAGAGGGAGAACAGAGAGTAAGCAATTAAGTAGGCAAACGAGTTATGCAAGGTATGAAAAAAAAATCAAGATAAGCAACAGCCATCTGAATATTAATGAACAAAACAATGAAGGCTTTCCAGGTTCACTTCTGGAACTGGCAAAACTAAGTATGACTTTCAAAACTGTTTTATTCATTTACTTTTGAAGGCCCATTTTGCCTCATCCTCTTGATGCTAAAAATTATAAGTCGAATGAACGCCATTTACTAGTTATTATTCATATGTCTGAATGTCAGTTTCTTTACCTTTAAAACTGTGAAAACAATAACATTCTCACACTGTGGCTGTGAGGACCCAGCAGAATCTGTGAAAATTTGGTCCATGATGTGTGGTATTATTAGGAAAAATTTAGAACTGTAAGATTTTTGTTATTATTATTATTGTTAGTCAGAAAAGCAAGGCAAAATCTTGTTTAATTATAGCAAAAATCAACCAAAAACCAGAAAAGTCCTCTTGGTTTATTGGACTCATTCATTCATTGGTAACTGAAAATTGCCACAGATGGTCTAGTGTCAAAGTGGTCACAAATTTTTCCCCTCTCTGTATCCTGGCCCTTGCAATACAGTTTTTCGAGTGTTGCCATCAATAGCATCAATAGTCCTAAGATGAGCACATGTTTATCTGCAGACCCAGTTACTCAGGAAGCTAAAGTAAGAGAATCCCTGGGGCCTAGGAATTAAAATCCAGCAAGCCAGCCTGGACACACAGTAAGACACTGTCTGGGGAAGAAAAATAAATAAATAAATAAAGGCAGAGTCTCCATCTTCACCCCTGCATCTTGCATTTGAAGCTCTGGGGGTGCCAGTTATGTGTTATGGCCAACAGAAGACAGTGAATTCTAGCGTGCTTTTGCTCTCTTCTTGGAACCCTGCAAATTCTCCCCATGGAAATGACCAGGCTAGCTTCATAGACGACCACGCTAGTCATTTACTCAATAAGGCCTAATTTATCTAATCGTCATGATGCTCAAATTTATGTGTCAAATGAATTCTAGTTATTATTAACCTGCATGAATGTCAATTTTCTTCACCTTTAAAACTGTGAAAATAATAAAATTCCCAAATAGTGCTTTTAAAGACCCTCACAACCATCACCCCTGTTATCCCAGTTAGCAGCCAACCAATTGTGACATGGGCAAGTAAGGTCACCCAAGATAATCTGTGCCCAGCCAATTTCCTCTTGGCTGCAGACACATGAACAAACCTAACCACCTCAACAAAACCTGGCAGGGATCACCAGAACACCTCAGGTGACACTAGACACTGGAGCAATGATAAACAGTTATTGTTTTAAGCCACAAAATTCATAGTATTTTCTTAAAAACAACAACAACTAATTGATGGGACAGATAATTATTCAGCTTGCATTTTTAGGTGCAAATTCCTTGCTGAATCTAAAGTTACTGTAACAGTACTTGTTTGTATATATACACATACTTGATAAGAAAGAGATTAAAACAACAAAATAAGTCAATCAACACATGTATATGCCTTTATGTTTACATAAAAAAGATGTCTGAGTGTTCCTGATCTTCTGGATCCACATCCTTTTTAATGCATCTTGAATAAAAACCTTGCAGAAATATTTTCATAAAATTTCCCTTTTTAATTCAAATCATAGTCTTACAGACATATTTGTTGAACACTACATGCCAGTTCTTATTTTAAGCATTTGTTGATGATGAAAATAGACACAGTGCCTGCCTGCAGAAGGCTAGCAGCTTATTGCCTGTATTTTAGAGTTTGATCAAATACTTAGTTGTCCTTAGTATCATTTCTCATTGCTAATATTTTTTAACCTACAACTAACTGCACAACTTTACCAAAACCTGTTCCCTTCCTCCTTTTCAATGACACTGTTTAGATATTGATGTACATTTCATGTTATTACCAGTCATCAAAAATAAGCATATACTTTGTGTTTTTATTGAAACTATGTTAGTATCCATTTTTTCAATCTTTCCAAAGTTTAAAAGAAGGTAGGGATAATATTTTCAACTGTCTTTAAACCAGTGGAAGTCATTGCCTTCCTATTAAAAGACTTCTAAGATCCTGGAATCAGTTGCTTCAAAAAATAATCCAGAGGCTTGGGGTTGTAGCTCAGTAGTGGAGCGCTTGCCTGGCACACATAAGGCATTGCATTCAATATTCAGCACCCACAAATAAATAAAATAAAATAAAGGTATTGTGTTCATCTACAACTAAAAATATTTCTTTTAAATGCAAAATATTACCTGTGTATTCAAGAAGAGACAGGAGTATCCTACACTTTACCTCTGCAGAGAAAGAAAAAAAAATGCTTCAGTTAATTGTTCTCTTTTTCATTCACAAACATCACATTTTAACTGTGAGTAAAAATTAGCATGAATGTATGTATATGTATTGTGTGTATGTATACATATTTTTTAAATTAGGTAATAAAAATCTCATTTACCTGACACGTTATATTTGTCTATTTAAATACTACCCACTACTTACACCCTACCATGTTTTCCAGTTATGAATTATGTTACTCAATGAAACATTACATTCTGACAGCTTTTAACTCACCCTTAGCTGTGATAGCATGCATGGAGTTCTCTAATCTCCTAAAGTTATTGTGGTCTGTATCAATAAACAGTCAAAACAAATTTTTGCTACTATTACTTAAGAAATGCACACACAAACACACACACACATACTTCTTTCCACCCCACCCTATACAAGGCTAGTCACAGATACTTGATAAATGTGTATTAAACTTCATACCCATTGCTGTAGGTCCAATGAGATATGTGTTATTATTTGCTTCCAATTGGCAACCAGATCACTTGCAGTTGGTAAATTAAAAAACTTATAAAGTTACCAAAAAAAAAAAAAGTTAATTTGCATCCTATTCTAAACAGGTTCACAGTAGAGTCAGAAACAGAATTAACTGGTCAGCAATGTGGCAAATATTTCAATGGGCAAGCACTTTTAGGAGACTGCAAAAACAAGGATTTCAGAGGCAGGGAAGTACGTTGAACTAAGAGAAAGCCAAGTTGTTATATGCTAGCTTTGTAGCTTTAGAAAATTGCTAAATTACTTTAAGTCTCAACCAGCTCATTCATAAATGATAACAACATGTTACTTTATCAATTTTACAGCCCAGTGTAGGGAAAAAATGAGTGGGAATATATATTAAGTCTTTGAAAATTGTTTAACATTCTGTATGTGTGATAAGATTATTATTGTTCTAATCTTAACCTAGCTGAGGCTTGGCTAGAATTCTAAGACTAGAAAATATTTTGTCAAAAATTTAAAATCAAACTGTCAGGGGAATAGATACATATGCTAAGAGTAGGAAATACTGCTAGCAAAGGAATCTAATATAGAACGAGTAACTAATATTTAACAATCCAGAAGAGAAAGGTTTTATTATGTATTAAATGACTGAGATTGAGAAATTAGAAAGTCCCACTGAAAAATAATTTCTCAAATCAGACTGAGAAATTTGGATTTATGTAACAGATAACACTACAAGGCTGTGGAGCAGAGCACTGAAATAAAAAATAAGGTGTTTTAAGAAGATGAATTCAGTAAGTAATGGTATATATGAATCAGCAAAGATGGAAAAAGAAAGATTAGCCAAAAAACCATCACCGTTACTGAGATATGATAAAAAGAGGAAAAGTAAGAGCCATACTTTAGACATTGGGACAAATAGAGGAAAAATGAAAAAGTAGGTTGCTTAAAAAAAGACACAGATTTTGAAAGGAATACAATTTTCATAGGTGGCAGAACTAAAAATATTTTGACTAATAAACATTTGAATTTAAGGGGATGCTGTGTTACTCAGGGAAACACATCTTCATTCAACTGATACTATGAGATGAGAATTTAGCTCTGACACTAAGCAGGAGATAGGCACTGTCATAGTAATACCTTGCAATTAACCAGTCTCCCACTGAGTCCCCTAACTTCCCTACTATCTTCTTTCTTCAATTTAGAAAGTTATGAGTAGATGAGAGCATAAGGATACAATGTGTGTGTGTGTGTGTGTGTGTGTGTGTGTGTGTGTGTAGGGGTGGTACTGGGTATTGAATTCGGGGTACCTGGTCACTGAGCTACATCACCAGCTCTTTTTATTCTTAATTTTGAAACAGGGTTTCATTAAATTATCAAGGCTGGTCTCAAACCTGCCCAGGCTGGCTTTGGACTTGTGATCCTCCTGCATCTGTCTCCAGGTAGCTGGGATTACAGGTATGAGCTACCACGTGGCACAATATAACTTTTGAATGGCATTGTAACAATCCTCCCTATGTAAAGATCATAGAATGGTGATATTTTGATATCCTATATGGCATACATTTGATGAGATATTTTGAAATCAGAGACAAGGAAACATCAGAAATGGGGTCATCTCATCCACATAATCCACATACCTAAACCACAAAATTCTGGCCATGTGGCATTATGTTAAATTTTGCAGAGAGCCCTCCTCCCACCACCGACTAAGAGTTCTCAGTACACTCAGCCATGCTCAACCAGCTACTGGGCTCCATGACCAAAAGAGGTACCAGTATATCAACTGGTCAGTCAATCAAAGCATACATGTAGAGTTGTTATTTCTATGGCTGCCCACTGTGACTCAAGGTACAGAGTCTAAAAGCAGGGCTTGAGATGAAATGCAGGATTCTTAGATGAATATTTTTTAAAAATTAAGTTTTTATCCCACATTAGAAGTCTATATCTAAATTTCTTCAAAAACAACAAAGACATTTTAAGAATTTCTCCATTTCTAATAGATAAATGCATTTTACTCTAAAAATAAATATAATTAACTTAATTTCTTTTGATCATCAACAAGAAAAACTCAAGGATGATGAGAACTACAGATTTACAATTCCTGAGAGTATTATGATAGTGGCATCTATTCAGAGAAAAATACGCTTTTGCTCAGGTAAGTATATGCTTAAATTCCCTATACTTCAATGTCTTTTAAAAAACATATTCATCAACCCACAACAAGGGAGGTAGGGAGAGGAAGATTAGAAGTTCATTGGATTAGACAAAGGGGAATGAAGGGAGCGGAAGGGTTTGGGAACAGGAAAGACAGTATGAATCTGACATATATGTATGAATATATAACCAGGGAAACTCCACGTCATGTACAATTACAAGAATGGGTCCTAATTAGAATAAATTATACTCCATGTATGTACAATATGTCAAAATATACCCTAACCTCATGTATATCTAAAAAGAACACATTAAAAAAAATGCGTCAATGGTAGAGCCACTTTGGAAAACAGTATAACATTTCCTCAAGAAATTAAACATAGAACAGTAAGATCCAACAATTCCACTTATGGGCATATATACGAAAGAATTGAAAGCAGAGACTTAAATAGGTATTTGTATACCAAAGTTCACAGCATCATTATTCACCATTGTCAAAAAGTAGGAACAACCTAATTGTCCCTCAATGAATGAATGAATAAGAAAAATATGGTGTGCACATAAAATGGAATATGAGTCTTAAAAAGAAGTGAAATTCGGACACATGCTATAAAATAGACAAGCCTTGAGGTCATTATGCCAAATGAAATAACCTAGACATTAAAATACAAATATTGGGATTCCTCTTACATGAGGAATCAAATTCAAAGGAGTCAAACTCAAAGATACAGAAAATGGAATAGTGGTTGCCAGGACTTAAGGGGAAAATAATAAGTACAGAATTTCATTCTGAGAAATCTAAAAAGCTCTGGAGATGGAGGGTTGTAATGCTTGTATGACAATAAGAATATACTTAAAGCAACTGAACTACAAACACACACACACACACACACAAAGTTTCAAATGGTAAATTGATGTTATGCCTATTTTATAATTAAAATGATATGTTATAAAAAATAAATGCATTCATCAATTTTGCTATTCATTAGTTTGGGATTTTAAATTCAGATTTTTTGCTTAAATATGATACCAAAAAGTATCCCAGGTAACTGTGATATGAAGTCATAAAATAAAATTATGGCTAAGAAATCCAGCTGTCACGAACAAAATATTTCATCCCACAATAGAACTGTTATGATTTATTTGCAAAATTTTTCCATAGCTATATAAAATTTTCCAATCTTAAACATTATATGAGCTGCTACATTTGAGTATATTTCTATGCAGAAGACTTGGTAATCACAGAATACTTAAACCATCTCTGTCAGTTAATAAGTGAGAAAGCTGAGGCATAAAGGAGTTGAGTGGCAGGCTCAGGCTTCATCAGACACTAAGAACATCTTTTGTCAGCAGAGTATATAACTCTAATATACCCCCCAAATTATGCTGGAATCCTGTTGAATATTACCTATCACACCCAATTGACGTACAAAGGACTGAGGAATAAAAATGTAAACACAGGCATGATATTTACTGTATGTTTCTCAGCCTCAGCTCTATCAACATTTTGGGCCAAATAATTCTTGGTTGTGACATTGTGGCATTGCAGAAAGTTGAGAAGCACCCTTGGAACCCACCCACTAGATGCCAATAGCACACTCACAATTGTGACAAGCAAATGTATCTCCAGACATTGCTAGTCACTAGCCGAGTCACTGAGAACTGTTAAATTATAAAATTCTTAAAATTATGCAAAACTTCTCATTTTATGTTTTCTACCATAACCATACTAGAAACTCTTAGAATTATCTACTTAATTACTCTGGCCCCAAACTACATACAATCAGACTCAGTGTAGTTTTCTCCATGTTTTATCTCTCCAATTTATAGGTTGTACGAATTAGAGGATGTTTTGTAAGTAATATCACAGTAGCCAATGACAATAACTGAGACTAACACTTCTGAAAAGGAAACTTAAAAACTGATGATAAAAACTACGTCAACCTATTTGATTCTCACACAGATTTGCATTTGAATTTTCTGACTTTCCATAAAATTTAGCTTCATGCCTTTTGTGATCCTTTTGAAAAATGATCTCTCCATATTCAGTTTATCTTCCTAAGTATGTCTTTGTTTTATTCTTTGAGAATATTGTCAATGACACCCTATACAATTTTAAGATCCTTAGAATATGAGATTCTGCAATCTTATTCCCTTCTCATTTCTTCCTCACCCATTTCAATCCTTTTATTTTCCTCACAATATAAAACACTGAAAAGTGATGAGGCATTACTGGACTTTGGGTTTTAATGGGTTTTAAAATTATTACTGCTGATATCATGCAACATTCTTTGCTTTTCATGCTGACCTTCAACAAATTTTCTGATGTTCTGAGCAAGAGCCCGGACGCTGCTGGGAAGATTCCAAGGATCTTGCTTGATGTGAAGCCTTAACCTTTTTGGACAACTCAGCTTTGGTTCCATTTCCTGTTGAAATTCTAAATAAATACAGAAAATCTCTTTTAATTTTCAACCAAGTCCCAAACAGTGCAACCCGCAGGCTTCAAAGTTGTTGTTTTTAATCACACTCATCCTAGAATAATATCAAGATGGTAATTTCTTTAGCTTAATTACAGTAGAATTGGTTAAACCTTAAGAAGTCAAACCTTAATGTCATTTTCTTACAGATGTTTCAAAAAGAAGCAAATTTAGAAAACAGTTCTACTTTATACATCCTAAACTAGATGTCAAAGAGTGGCAGCTCTATATCTTGTTCTGCCTGGCTGCTCTATTTGCAAATTCACATTCCCAGGCCAGTTTCTCATCCCTAGGAAATGACCAAGTAGGCATCACTCTTGAATTCAGCAAAAGCAGCTTAATACTTATGTATCTTCAATTGGTACATTTTTGTTTACCCTGGCCACTATTGGTATTAAAATTAAAATTTCAAGGAAACCTAAAAGGTTCATAGTGATCCATTTAAAAAAAAAAAAACTGTACTAACAGTTAACATATTTGAAAATTATCAAAATAGAGGTAGTATCCATTGAATAATGAAACATAAGCAATCACATTTTTCTTCTTATAAAATGTATTTCCTCCATAACTATATTGTCTATTACCTTTTGTTTCCAGATTTCTTGTACTACTTATTTTTTAAACCTTACCTTGTAATCCTCGACCTGGTGTGAGATACTTAGTTTGCTCAAAGGCCCTCACAACAGCTTGTCCTTTTAGGAGATTGGTAATTGAATCCACCTGTCAATAGCAGATTTCCAAGAGTTACATGCTTGTCCTAAGACATAATAAATATTCCTAAGAGTAAGTCTTGTCGAAAAAAAAAATTTTTTTTTTTCATGGTACTGGGGATTGAAAGCAGAGGCACATTACCACTGAGCCACAACCCCAAACCTTTTTAATTTTTTTATTTAGAGAAAGGGTCTCAATAAGTTGCTTAAGGCCTTGTTAAGGTGCTGAGGCTGGTTTTGAACTTGTGATCCTCCTGCCTCAGCCTCTAGAGATTCTAGGATCATAGCCATGCGCCACCATACCTGTCTAAATATGTTTTCCTTAAAGAAACAACTGTTTTTGAAATCCCACAATGCTAATAAAATGTGTCTTTGAATAAAATATTGCCATAAACA
This sequence comes from Callospermophilus lateralis, assembly GCF_048772815.1. Taxonomy (NCBI): domain Eukaryota; kingdom Metazoa; phylum Chordata; class Mammalia; order Rodentia; family Sciuridae; genus Callospermophilus; species Callospermophilus lateralis. The sequence goes on from NC_135320.1 coordinate 22,843,065, forward strand.
CCAGTTCACCTGAAAGAAATTCGAATAACATCTTATTCTCTTACCACACATTAATATAAAAAATAAATTTACTTTACAAAAGAAGGTGGAATTTTGGCAGTTATTGAAAAACTAAAAGTTATTGGAATCCTTTTCAAAGTAGTAGAAGCTTCGACACTACAAATTTTGATTATGGTTATAATTTTTTTAATACAAAACAGCAACATGAAAACCAGGATAATCTTGTACCTTTTGAAATTAAGAATGGTGTTGAGTGAGTATCGAGAAAGGTCAAAGTATTCTGAAAACCCACCCACACAAACAGAAAAAAAAAAAAAAACACAAATAATCTAAAAGCTATCTTCTATGTGTTTAATACTTTTATGTTTTCAAGGACTGTAAAATATTTGATATTCACAACAGTGTCTTTTGGCTGAAGAAATCTTTGTTCCCTTTTCAAATTGAGGGCAAAGGAGGAACAGACAGAGGCCTTTCCATTCTACCTACAGACTGTTACTATCACATTTGAGAAGGTTTTTTTTTTGTGGAAAAAAGATTGAAAACCATCCTGTCATACCTGGCTGAAAAGATGCTCAAGGCAACTATGTATCTTATCCTGTTTATCACGAGAAATTCGAACACTTAAGGGAAGTTCATCACCTAGATATCAAAAAAAAAAAAAAAAGTCATTCATTTCATGAAATATTTTCACATTAAATAAAGTAAAAAAAAAATAATTGAATACGAGCTCTTATTCCACATTAGTTGTCATGTGCAAAAATATAATTCCAAAAGTTTTCAGAACACCTGAGATATCAGATCACGCCTCCTCCCCAAACAAGGGAGAGCAGAATGACATACAGAAAGGACCCTGGCTGCCCCATGCTCAGGAGTCTTTCCAAGGGTCTGTTTTTCTAGTGGCTGAAGGGTTGAATCAAACTGCACAGCAAAGAATTAAGATTTGTTTTCACTGGATTAAAATTCTCTTTTCTTTATACACAAGAAAGACGATGTTTTTAAGCTACTTAGATCACTCCCTGCTTTTCTCACCATCCCTCTCTCCATCTCCCAAGAGGAAGGCTTGCTCAGGAACACCTATTGTCTTAAGGAAATCCTTCTTTGAAAATCCTTCTCACATGTCCACCCCAATCAACAATGCCTCATGCTTTCAGTAAAACTCATTTCCTCTATACTTACGATCCTTGACACTACCGTAGAAAGCCCATAAAACACATAAGATAAAAATGGAGCCTGCTTCTTTCATTTCTTTTTAATTCACTCACTCTATAATTGAGACTGGCGAATCGACTTTATCTAGCACATAAAACTGGAAGGCAATATATGCAACCACTGAGAATAACTGATAAAAGGTAACTAGGCCTATGGATCAAAGAAACGAATCCCTTAAAGTTATCTGCAATGACACCAACATCAGAAAACACAAATGCCTTTGCCAAACGAACCCGAGTCCATTTCGTCACTGTGAAAATAGGAGCTGCACTGGCTGCTGCAAATGCTGGTGAAGGAGGCGATGGAGTTCCTGTTGCTGTTGCAGTCACTGAAAAGAACGGGTTTGACATCACTTTAAGAATACGATTGCCCAAGTCCTCTACTAGTACTTATTATGGGAGTTTATGCCTCCACAATGTTTCTTAATATGCTTTCTACAAAGTTATGAGACTGAAAAGCTCCTTTAACTTTACATATCTCACTTAAAAAAAATGCATATTTAATCTAATCAAATTTCAAATGTTGCTATGTCATATACTCCAATCCTAAGTGAAATTTTAAAAATGTGTAATTATAATACTAAGGAGTCAAATGAAACATAAAATTTTTCATGATCTATTTTGGTGACACAGGCCCGAAGCTAATTTGCTTATAGGATCAAAGTCCTGTTTTATGATTTCTGCCTTTCAAACCTTTTCAGGGCTTAAATGCAAGTTATTGGTAATATTCTGAACTCCCTTAGGGAAGTAAACACCACAGGTATTTACTATCCCCACAGGTAAATACTCAATAATGATGACTATCCAAGGAAAGATGTTTGAATTATTTGGGTGTGAATATGGGCATAAATAGGATTTCAGAAATGGTGCAGGAGTTAATTTTTTTTTCCTCTTAGAGTTAGTAAAAAGAACTTACTTAACTTTAAATTTACATTTAAAGTTTCTTTCTTAGCCTAGAGGGAGGTTGTGAGGGTAATTTTAATTATCTGATAACTAGAACGTGAGGTAGAAAGTATTTTAAAACATGTAATTTCCCACCGGAGAAAAACCACTGATTCCCATTAAAAAGCATGCTGCTCTCTTTAGATGCTAAAAGTAAATGAAATGGTAAAGGTAGTTAATTTGTGTGATATATTATCAAATCTCTAGGAAAAAAAATTAGCTTTTATGTATTCATTAAAATTCTTCCCAGAAACACTGAAATTGGGATAACAGAGAAACGGTGAAGCCAGACAACCTGGTCATGTAGCTAAATTATGCAACTCAAATGGGGCTTAGCTTCCTTCTGTGTAAAATGGAGTTACTATCAGAACCTACCACATGGGGCTGTGGTGGGAAAATATCTGAAATCACCACATTGCCCCATGAGTCTGATAAAAATATATTTCAGTGGTAGAATACAGTTTTAATGTGCATGAAGCCCTGGGATCCATCCCCACCACCAAAAAAGAAAAAAAAAGTATATTAAGAAAAATTTTAATGTTACTTATTACTTTGTGATAAACATCCCTTGTAGGAATAACTTTGATGTAATTAAGATTCACACAATATCTTTTCATTGAAAAATGCTGCATAAGAAATGAGTGAATAAGGTAGCTTTTGCCTTCAATGTAAATGGCTCAGGATATGTCCCAGCTGCCCACGCAGCATCTGTGGCTGATTGATTGCAACAGTCCTCAGTGAGGCTTCAGGGGATATAAGGATTCAAGGGAGAAAAGGCACTTTCAAAGAAGGAAATTCACTGGAGAAAGCCTCACCTGAGAATATAAAAGAACATGACAGCAGACTCTGGAGAGGAAAGTTGAACTGCACCCTCCCAAAATTCATATGATAAAGTCTAACACTCAGAACCTTAAAACATGGCCTTATTCGGAGATGTGGTCTATACAGAGGTAACGGAGATAAAATGAGGTCACTAGGGTTGGTTATTAATTATATGACCAGTGTCCTTATATGGAGGGTAAATCTGGACACAAGGATACATATGGAGAGAAGACAATGTAAGGAGACATGGGAAGAAGATGACCATCTACATGTCAAGCAGGCCTGGAAGAACCATCCCTCCACCCTCAGAAGAAAGCAAGGTGGCTAATGCCTTGGTTTCAGACATCCTGCTTCCAGAACTCTCTGTTAATAGATTTCTCTTGTTTATACCACCCCGTGTGGGTACTTTGTTAGGGCAGCCCTAGCAAACTAATACAAAAAGTATCCAAGTGTACATCCAGAGATATGAAAAATTGTGCTCTATATGTATAATATGAATTGTAATAAGACATTTTCTATCCTATATAACAAATTAGAATTTTTTTTTTTTTTAAAGCATCCAAAAGAAGAAACAAACACAAAGCTGGGCTGTGGTGTTGGGCAAGTGAAATTTTTCCAGTTATCTTGGAACACAGAATTTAAGAAGGGGAAAACAGGGCAAAATAGAACTCCCATTTAGATCCCAACAAACCAATGATCTCAAACAGATATCCAAAAAACAAATAACAACAACAACAACAAAAACAGTAAATGTAGGCACGATTTTCTTACCTTCTCTCCATGTTACACAATCCATTTTTAGAACAAGTCTCCCAAATTAGGTCCACACAGCTAGAGAAAAAATGTTCTTTCCAAGTTACTCAGGTTACATAAGGCAAGTATTTGAAAGATTATGCTGTCCCACTATACTTTGACTGGGGCTGGTCATCACAGGTAAATGAGGTGGACAACGAATGAATTACCTGTATGAGTCTCTGTTGCTGATGGTGTCATGACCTGAATCTTCCTGCTCATCTCCTGCTACGTTAAAACAGACTCGTTTGCTGTTTCTTTCTCCCTTCTCATTGTCGCTGTCTGTTGGTATTATGCCCTCTGAGGTCTTACGCTCCAATTTTGGAGAATATGTGATTGAAGATAGAAGGCTGAAAAGTGATATTTTAAAAAAAAAAAGATAAATGCATATTTTCATACTGGCTGCTACCAATAACTACCTTATTTAATATGATAGGCTTACAAATATTTCTAGAGTACTCTCATGTTGCACATCAAATACATATCCTCTTGCATATAAAAAGCATGTAGTAGAGCAGTCGTGGTGCTGCACACCTAAAATCCCACGATTTGGGAGGCTGAGGCAGGAGGATCACGAGTTCAAAACCAGCCTCAGCAAGAGGAGAGGCGCTAAGCAATGCAGTGAGACCCTGTCTCTAAATAAAATATAAAATAGGACTGGGGATGTGGCTCAGTGGTTGAATGCATCAGAGTTCAATCCCAGTACTAAAAAAAAAAAAAAAAAAAAGCATGTAGTAGACAGCTCACATTTTCTGCTTAGAATTCATAAAGAAACCACACACAATTTAGGCCAGAAAACTATGTTTGGATCCCGGTTCTGCCACTGATCAGCTTTGTTATCAGAACAAAGCTAGGGACACTTTCACAAGCGGGGTGATTAGAATAACTAGCCCACATGGTGCTATGGAAGGAAATGAGAGCCACATATTCCTGGTGCACAATAGCCATCTCCTCTCGTCTCACCATTACTGCTATCACCACCACATGAAAACACCTGGTAAAATTCAAAGTGCTTACTAAATATTAAACCCAAACACTAAATGTGCTTTATTATCCTCACTAGCTCACCCTCAAATAGTAAAAACCCACCTACCCGCCAATTCCCACCAGGAGTTTCTCCCAGGTCTCTTCTATTTGACAGGGACAATATCCTGTTGTCAAAGCAGGAGTCTGACCTTAGTGATTATAAGTCGCCAAGCAGAGTCACATCAATGTGACTACAGGAGGAAATAAGGACTATTCTAGTCTCATCTGTAATGTGGCCAGAATAAAATATCACAAATCAGCCCAAATTAGGACCTCTTCCACTTGGCTCAAGGCTGGAGCACCATACAGAGCACCGTATGGAAAATGGAGTGGTGTGAGACCTGGGGAAGACTGCGACCTGCTGCTATTTACTAAAGGTCCATTAATTAAAATTCTGGGCAGCATTTCATTCCAGATCAGTCACCTCCTAATGTCACTGATAAAGATTTCTGTGCGACCACTCTAAGGCCTGGACGCTTGGCCGTGGAATGTTTCCGTTAGAACTAACTCAAAATCAGGCAAAGGCGTAATTGGGCTTTATTATCCAACAGGATGCTTTAAAACTCACTCAATTAACTAAACCACATCGAAAGCAAGATCCCATGGCTGGCTTTCAAGCCAGAACAAGCTCATACTACATGCTTATGACATTGAGTTCCAACCAATAGCACATGTCTTGACCTTTATTTTTTCATAACAATGAAAATGTTCATTTTATTATTTGGTAGCTTTCTACCTCTTACACGTATTCCCTAACATCAAATCCAAAGCTATATGTGAAGTAAAATCCTTAATTAGAGAGGTCTCACTAATTAAGCACACTTGTTGCACCAGGTGTTATTTGTAGTGGTGTGGATACAGCTGTGTACAAACCACAAAGGTCCCTGCCTTCTTCAGAGTGTAAAATTCCCTGGAAGAAGATCAACAGTGAACAAGTAAACTTTAGAGCATAACAAAGAGTGACAAATGTTAAGGAGAAGAACAAAGAAAACACGGAGCTACAATTTCAAATAGTATAGCTGAGGACAGTGTCACTGTGAAATGATCTTTGAATACTATTTTAGCATTTCATAGGTTTTAGACATCAGTGGTGGTTGAAGGAGCCCTGTTACATAGCTCAAGGCTCTCTGAGCATTTTCAATAACTGAAAGTTCTGAATTATTTTAAACAGTTTCTCTATTTGGAAATATACTTTTAATGTCTTGTAAGACAGATTGTATATTTATTCACTCCTTCTACCCCAAAGATTAAAACATTAGAGTAACTCCAATTACCCAAGCACCACACTACACAGACAGATGAACTCTGAATATCAAAGAGGAAAGATATGCAGGAGTTCTCATTTTGCAGACAGCCCTCTGTGCTTATGTATATTTTAAATTAGAAGTCATGGAGCTGAGCATAAAATATTTTCTCAAAGTAATGAGAATTATTTTCACGTATTTACTTTTCATTTCAAACAGTTGCAATCACGCTTGCACTGACCCTATGGGAACAAGTGTTTAAGCTTAAAAATAAATGATAGGAAAACCTGTTCTCAACACCATGTTCTCACATAAAATTTCCAGATTCTGAAAAGCAATAATAAGGTATCAGACTATAGTACTCATTTGTGCATGCAAAAAATATTTTGCTTTGCTTTTGCTCATATATAATATTAAGCTACTTACTAAAGGTCCATTAATTAAAATTCTGGGCAGCATTTCATTCCAGATCAGTCAACTCCTAATGTCACTGATAAAGATTTCTGTGCACAGTGGATTTCATCTACTCATGCTTTTAAAATATAATCCTCATCCTCATCACAAGTAACATTTGTTATGCTCTTTATGTCCATCGAATAAAGAGAGGTCTAAGTAACAGGGACAGAGGAGTATCTACTTTAATTGGAGGACAGGCAAACCTCTAAATGGGTCAGTCATCAGTCTGACTCTTGAGCACTCAGGAATTCAGACATGCAGACCTGGAAGGCAGTGCCCACCAGGCAGAGCACCTTGAAGTGGGTCAGAGTTCCGGTAACAGAAAGTGTCTACTAAAGCTGCAGCTCAGTGAGATGAGTTTGGAGAGGCAGACAGGGGCAGATCATGTAGGAAACTGCAGGCCCCAATAACACATTCATATCACATAGATTCTGCATCCATAGATTAACCAACCACACATCAAAAATATTCAGGAAAAAAAAACTATCTGTACTGAACATGCACAATTTTTTCTTGCCATTATCCCCTAGATGATACAATGTATAATTATTTACATAATATTTATAATGTCTAGGTATTATAAATAATCTAGAGATGATTTAAAGTATACAGGAGGTTTGGCACACGTTATATACCAATAATAAACAATTTTATACAAGGGATTTGAACATCCTGGGATTTCGGTACCTGAAGGGGATTCTCAAAGCTATCTCCTGTGAATACCAAGGAACAGCCCTAGCTTCACTGTAGCATAATGTGGTTTCATGGTTTTAGGCAGGGTACTACACAATTTACCTTTCCAGGTCCCTCGGGCATCTGCTGAATATAGAATGTATCAGGCAAGTCACAGAATAGAAATTCCTCTAGTGGTGCTAGTGAGAGAGGATGCTAATTCAATCTAAAGGGACAGACGCGAATGCATTCAGAGGTATAACTGACAGCACCTGGTGCAGAATCAGAGCTGGGGGAAGGCAAAAGAAGAAACAAAGATGACTCTTAGGTTCTGGCTTGAGGAACTGAAGAGATAGGGAATCATCTACTGAGAAGGGGAAGCCCAGGGTAGAGAAGGGACAAAATAGGTTTAAGGATAAGGAAATCGTAATTCAGTTTTGGAAACAAAGTTAAGCTTCAAATGTCTGTGATACATCCCAGGGTTTCATAATACAAAGCAGAGAGGAACTGTGAGAATGAAATTAGTGTATAGAACAGCATAACCCTGCCTGGCACAGAGCACCTATCATAGATGCTGCTTTTTATGAATCTATGCTTCTATTTGTACATGTTTTCAACAAAAGGCTTGAGGAAATGCCTAAGTTAATTCCACCAGCCTTTCCATCTGTGACGACCACCTACCCCCAGGTCACTAACTGTCCTATAATGCAGTCAATTCATGTCTTAATCTTGGGGCATCTGCAAAATGAAATCTGTTCCCAAATTTCCTAACTTTCCTATTCCCCAATGTTCTGTTTGTTTCCTCCCTGGAAGAACACACAAATCCTCTAATTTAAAATAGAATTGGGGCTATTCATAAATTATTTTTTGGTTTTACATATTTCAAATCTAAGTGTCATTAACTGGAAAGAGCCCATTCAAGGACAAAAGTACTTAGTGTCCCAAAGTGAAAGAGCAATCATACAACTTTGATTAAATTCATCACATCACCTTATCTTGTGCTACTAGATAGCAAATTCATCTCTAACTCTATCTTAGGATCTGAAGTTAAGTAGGAGGATTTAGCAAAATGCCTATGTATTAAAGAAAATTTTACTTCTAGAAGTGTTTTCAAGTGGCAGGGTGTCTAGATTTCATGATAAGACAAGCTCAACACCAGCCCTTCATAGGAATAAGCAACTTCTTAAGAGGCAATTTCTTTTAAAACTTGGCAAAGCATCTGAGATCTGCTTTTACACCCTGACCAAGAATAATTACTATATGGCAAGAAAATTGCTTGTTAACTAGCTTTTAAATAAATTGTTAAGCTCGAATGCAATGTAGCATCTCTGAATACTAAAGGGCAACAGGGAATCCAGGCACTTGGCCACTGTACTGTTTTAAAGTGATTATATTGCAGATTGAATTGTGTGGAACATGTTTATATTTAGAATTAAATTACATGGTATGCAATGAGAAGACCAGGCTAGCTGCACCGATCACTGGCTCATGTCATGTCACTTTTCTGATAAACATACAGAGCTGGGTAAAGGCTTTTAGAATAGCAGAATGGGGGAAACAAGAAGAATAATTAATCATTTTAAGTAGTTCTAGCTAATAAAAACACCTAATGCCTTTCAACAGCTAATGCTTTAAATATAAACATTTCAGATCAAGTAAAGGAACCTCTTTGGCTCCAACATTTTTCTTGAAAATGTATTGACAGTACCTACTTCTTAAAAAAAAAAAAAAAAACAGTCTGATGATTGCCAGGCACTGTTGGCCAGTCAGAGCATTAGAGGCTTAGTTTCTCAAGCAGTTTCAGCTGAGGCACATCAATAATCCTGCCACCAACAAACGGGTCATTCAGAAGTATGAGACTGGGCCAGATATTCTCATAAAATTCCTTAGAGAGTTGGCATCAATGATTCAATACCATTATTTATTGCCTCATTGATAAAAATGCTTCTTTTACATATTTTTTAAATACCTCAAGGGGAAAAGAACTGGTATCTAAAGTAGAACACATCACATAATAAAGTCACATTTATTAGATTAAGCAAAATATGACGTCCTAAATTATAAACTTCTGTTACCGGGTTTCAAGGCAATTCAAAAATATAATGCAATTGCTTTAAAATAGTTTTCTTAGCAACTTCAGGTGGTTTAATTTATCTATAAGCAGGGAAGTTACAGTTTAATATAGAAATGTTATCATTTTAAAAATCTAGTTCATTAGACATAGAAAAACAGGACTTTAATTTTAAATCACCTCTAAAACTTCAGGAAAAAAGAATAGTAATTTGAAGGTAATTTAAAAATATAATGTATCTATTTTGATCTCCAAATTTCAAAGATATGTAAAATAAGAGATCATGTCAATTAAGACTTCACTCGTATAATGCCTGATTACTACAAATGCATGCAATAAGTTCTAAACACTTTGTCTAAAATGAATTATCCATAAAGGTATGCGATGATATGAGTGCGTGAAGGAAACATATACACATCTGCCGGCAAATTAAATCAACAACTTCATAAAGATAAAATGCAAACAAGATGATGGCGTTTATAACTGTTCTCAGAATATGCCAATTTGGGAGGTACTCAAAGATTTCCATCCATTGAATGACTGAGCAAGCATGATATTCGGTACTATGCTGACTGCTTGCTATGTTATTTTTCTATAACTGTCACCAGAAACTTGAAATTCATTATTATCTACTTCAATATATAAGGAACTGACCTATGCCCAAAGCTATGCTATTCTGACCATACTGGACTGCCTTGACTAAACATGAAGCATAATCACAGAAAAAAACATGACAAGTCATCCTACTGTCCCAAAGAGTGTAGACAATTTGCAGATTTGTGTGTGTGTGTGCTACCAGATTGGGGAGTGGGGGTTGGTACCATTAAGCTATATATCCCCAGCTCTTTTATTTTTTTTTTTATTTTATTTTGAGACAGGGTCTTGCAAAGTTGTTTAGAGCTCTGCTTGTAGCTGAGGTTGGCCTCCAATGTGTAATCCTCCTGCCTTAGCCTCCCAAGATGCTAGGATCACAGGCATGAGCCACAGTGCCCAGTTACCAACTGTCAAATTCTTAAGTAAGAATTAGGATTGACGTAGATAGAAAACTCCTCATTAACTGCTTCCTGGCCAGGCAATTTGGGCTTTTACTTTATAGGCCAGTATGTTCAACAGAAAATAAAAGAAGTATTGGTCCTGGAGGTACATTTTCCATATTTGCTCATTTAACAACTATGTTAAATATTTTAACTATGTTAAATAATAAATATTATATAAATAATATTATTTTAATAATAATTAATAAATATAAATATTTATTATATTTTGCATCTTTCATAAATATCTCCAGTGTACATACATCAAATATCAGGAATTTGAACTGCAAAAGATAACAAGAAAATCCTCATACACAGCTGTTACAGTTTCAAAGATATTATTCACATCATATTTTCACACTGAGACTTAGTTTTCCTCTATAAGATAGAATTTTGTCATTCTCTTCCCTGATATTAAATGTCTACTTAAAATATCTACCTATCCATGGAATACTGGAATGAAGAGGACCTGTATGATGAGCACAAATTTCCTACATTATCTAAATCTAAAGAATGAACAAATTTTTCAATAGTCCCACTTTCTACTGCTCATTTATTAGGCAAATTTTAAAGTATAGTATAAAACACTTACTCATCTATTTGACAAACACACATCTCCACTTCTCTCAGTGCAGTCTGGATTTTGCCCAGAAGTTTCTGATAGATATCTTGAGTTTCTAAGTCCTCTTCTTTCAACAAATACCGAAGGCCATGGCCATCCTGCTGTCCCAGAGACAGTCCTGAAGGGGCTGCCATGGTCGTAATGGTGTGCTGAATGTACACCATCGGGCTCAGTTTCCCTGGACAATCAAAATCATTCCACAGGAATATTTATTACCTTAAATGTATGACTATCCAGTCCAATACATTTTAGAGGTTCAGGCTGGTATAAAACAAAAATCCCAATCCAACACTGAATTTAATTGAGGAATTAAATCTTGTGGGGAGCTGTAATTAAAAGCTACAAATAGTCTAATCCCTCATCCCACTGCAATGATGCAGATTGGCATTAATGCATTTCTAACCAGTTCCTCTAGGATTTTCCCCAAAGTTATAAAGCCATTTCAGATTAGTGGCTTTCACACTCAAGATGAGCTATGCTTATCACAGACATGAGGAATTTTAATTTTAAATCATCCTGTCTTTCTTGAAAGAAAAATAATAATGAATGCCTAACTCCAATTTCATTCTGTATACACTTGTGCATGGATATAACTATCCACATGAGAATTCTTTTTTTTTTTTAAGAGAAGGATTGCTTGCATACCAGCAATCTAACATATTATAAAATGCAGCAATGCTTATAACTGCCTAAATGTTCATGTGCAATAAAATTTCAAAAGCCAACATACCTTGCTCAGAAGATTTACTTTCTTTATCCTGAGAATTATGCTTCCTACTATCCAGCTGAACACCAAAGGCACTCCCCAGAGAGGTTGATGTTTTGGGATAAGAAACTTCCATCACATTGACATGGCAGTTGGTAGGGCAGAAATCACTGCTGTGCAGTGGGGAGATCTTAGATTTGGCTTGTTTAAAGGTGGGCCAAGCTCGATTCCTCAGCACACGGGAGAACTGTAAATTACAGAAGAAATAAAAAGCAGCTGAACACACAGTAGTAATAACTCAAAACATTTCACCTGTGTCATTCAAAACAAAAAAATCAAAAGAAAATTAAATCATGTCAACTGGAACGAGTGACATAAATTCTAAGTTGTTGGAAATTAAACTGCTCTTTCAAAACCCAAACATTTTTAATGAAGCAAAGCAATATGGACAGCAAATGCAGGATTCCTTTGAAACTCCTGACTGCAAGCTATGTGCTAAAAGAAATGAACCTCAGTGACCAACACAACTTATTAGGACTCTATTCCACTGGCTGACAGAAAGTAAGAGAGTGTAATAGAGAATCTGGCATCCTAGGGCACCAGGAGGTAAGATAAGATTTAAAAAATAGGGTAGCTATCAGGTCCAGAATGAAAGAAGATGGGATTATTTCAAGTATCATCAGAAAGCCAATTCAAAGCAGAAGTCCAGCAACAGAGTACTGTGGTGTTGACCAGAATGGCCGGACAACTGTACTGCCCATGTCTCCTGCTAATCACTGCTGCATTTGGGGGTCACAATCAACTTGCAGATAAGTGTTCACTCTACTTTTATGCCATTGACAATAAACTGATTCTAAAATGATATATGACTTCCAGGGGTATCTACTCCACTGCTTCAAACCTTACAACAGTCTACCATTCAAGTCTAGCTACTCCTTGCCATGGTCTATAAAGCTTCCCGAAATCCAGCTCTTACCCAGCTTGTTATCTATCCAAAGCTCTCCTCCCTTGTCCTCTAAGTTCCCTCAGGCTTTTGCACATGGTTCCTCTCATACACAATCTTACCCACTCTGAGCCTTTATTTATAGGTTGTTCAATGTACCTAGAATTTTCTTCTTCTCTCATGGCCAAACTTTTTCCTTATGCATCTTCAGATTCTAGCAAATCATCAAGAGGGCTTCCCTGAGTCCCGGGCTATATTCCCTTTTCCTGGCTACATGCTAGGTTGTAGCACACTGTCACTCTCTTTATAATTGTAAATAATTGCTCATCTCCGGCTCAGGCAGCAGATGGTAAACTCCAAGACGGTAATGACTATATCCATCTTCGCACCATTGATAGGTATCTCACAGAGCTGAACCGAACTGTAGTCTCAGAAGCAGAGGACTACAAGTCATGAGCTTCCTGTGTGTTCCTAGCAGCTGTCACAGTAGCTAATAAGACGTCAAACAAATCAGGGTCTTTTCATCATGTGTAGCAAAATAAGGGATATGAATCATATAATCTCTATGTTCTCTTCTTGCTTAAAACTATAACCATGATTCTACCTACTTATTATACTACTAGAGTAATAATTTTGTCATTAAAAAGAATAAAAACAAAGACTACAAGGATCACTGTCTACCTTTTCTAGGATAATTAAAGGATAAGTATAAAAAAATAACATCCCGTAAATATATGTTCACATTAGAACCATTATGGAATAGCATAGCCTGAACTTACTACCACTTTTATTCATTCAACAATTACATGTGTTCCTCAGTATCTGCAGGAAATTAGTTCTAGGATTTCCCAGGGACATCAAAAACCACGGATACTCAAATTCCTTATACAAAATGTCATAGTACTTTGTATAACCTATTGCACCTTCTCCTGTATCATCTCTAGATGATTAATAATAACTAACACAATATGAATTCCATGTAAATAGTTGTTATACAGCATTATTATTTGTATTATTTTTAATGTTTTTTGAATATTTTTGACCTGTGGGTGGTTCAATCTGTGGGTGTAGAGCCCCGAATACTGAGGGACCATTAGAGATCACAAGGGGTCTCTGTGTACCAGGCACTGTCCTAGACATGTGGGGGAACATCAGTGAATGAAACAAAGATTCCTGACTTCTGAAAAATTGCATTTGACAAGAGGAAAGACACATAATAATGTGGCTCTTACCAGGATGGAAATGCAAAGCCCTTGAGAAAAAAACTGGCTGAGCACAGGGGGCAGAAGAAGGACCACCTACAGGAGAGAGATGGCATTGGCTCACCGAGGGGCCATCAGTAATAGAGGCAGTAAGGAAAGCCTGTGTATTCTGAAGATAGAGCCAAAACAGAGTTGAGAGTAAAGGGGTGAAGAAGATAAATCAATAGAAGGATGGGTGTGCAGAGGGCTGGGATCAAGAGCTTATGTCAAACACACAAAGTCTGTGAGATCCATGGAGGTCAGATGGAGAAGTCAAGGGGGCTGAGATCTCCTGAGGCATGGTCAAATGAAGAGGTCAGGAGGAAAATCGGCATAGAACACTTTGAATGAGCCACCAACAAAAAGAAAGGACAGAAGTCAGGCCTCCAGGGTGTCACAGAGAATGCTAATGAGAAGCTCGAAGTCAACTGCATCAGGTCAACTAAGACAAGGAATTCAATCAGGAAATTAACAGGCTGTGGCAAAATAGAGCCATTTCAGTCATGTGGTGGGTTCCAGAATCCATCTGGAACATGGTAAGGGGAATGAGCAAGTGAGACAACAGGTACATACAGGGATATGGAGAGCTCTTTTCAAGAAGGTCAAAGAACTGGAACAGGAGGTAGACAGGAGTGTAAGAGGCAAGGGAAGCATTTATTTCTAATAAAGGTGATTATGACAGCACATTCATATTATTGATGGGAAGAAACAGTTTTTATAGCGGGAACTTCAAGTTTTGAGTACATTGGTAGCTAATTCATGAATTATTGACCATGGCCACATATTCAAACTCAATGATAGTCATTTGGCTAAAAGTCAGAAATAATACAAAGTAAGTAAGCTATTACTGTGCAGATAGGCTCCCATTTAGTCTCCCATTTCAATGAAGTGTAAAATTCCTTAGGCACAAAGATACAAAAGTTCTGTATTAGACTGTCTTATAAGGGGACACGGGGAAGAATTTTACATGCAAGTTTCCAAATCCATCTAGCAGTTTGAGGAGTCTGAGTTAGCATTAGATAAGTAAAAGTACGTGGAATGTTCAAAGTAAGACTTCTAATTCCTATTTATACTATTTCTGTACAAACAGAAACTATCTTCTGAATGAATATCCAGGAAGTATCCCCAATACTGGGGAAAAGTCCATTTATGGAATTGGTATTACGTACAAGAATGACTCTAAAATTAAGAAGAGTTTCCCAGACAATTTACAAGGCAAATGTTTCTCAAAACAGGGAACAGATTTACATCTGAACTGTCCACACACCCAGTTCCACAGAGAATGAATGCCTGCTCAAGATTCAGTACAGCCTTCAAAAGGGGCCAACCTTATCATAAGATGTCTGTGAACAGGAAATCTATTATTATATCCTAGCTATAGAAACGACAGAAATCAGCTGGTTACTATTTTTAAAACCTAAAACTTCTACAGTCAAAATAAAATAAAGCCCGACTCGTTAAGATTTTTAGTTTCTATGGATACATTTTCTTTCACAAAAAGAGGAGTGTTGAAACTTTCATCTGGAAGAAAAATATGTTGCTAATATAGTTTTTAAATAAATATGTGAAGAAATTTTAAAGTCTATATTCACACGTGGTTTTGGCTGACATGCATTTGATATGTAACTGAAGCTAACCTCATATAACCTCTTAGGAGTCTTTATCTTAGGCATCTGCATTTGACTGAACGTGAAAAGATCCTTGAACTATCTTCTTGCTAACCTGACTTCTCTAGAGAGAAGATGACCAATTATTTTAAGAATATTTACGGCCAAGTGAGATGATGATAAGATTAACTTTTAAAGCACTTCGACCCTGATGTTTCTGACCAGACTTTTCTTTTTATTTATGAATGAAACATAAAAATAAGTGAGGCAGCATTCCATAGGTCTGCTACTTGCCAGCTATGTGACCGGAGGCAAATGTCACCTTCTTGAGGAAGAAGCAGTATAGTATGTCAGTACACACAGATGTTCTGAGACTCAGAGAACGATCAAGTGCAGAAAAGGGCTCTCTATAACTCAATGATATTATTTTTTGTTATCTAAAATCGCTTCCTCTGGCTCTAGGAGTGTAGCTCGGTGGTAGAGTGTTCCTTGGCACAAAAAAATAAAATAAAATAAAATAGAATCATTGCCCATAAATGAAATCATTCATCTGTCCATTTCTAACTTAAAAGCTTATAGGATGCTAGTTACGAACAATTAAGTAGAACATATTTCTTACTCACTAAGATGATGATTTTGAGAATCTCCAACATTTGGGTGAAACCCTAAAGTATGTGCTTCTCATTTCCTGCACATGCACACCTCAGTTTGTTACAATAAACCAAGAAATGACAGAGTCTTCATCTGCTATAACCATGTCAGCAGATCTGCCCATTTTTTGCCCCCTACACGTATCTTGGAATGATCCTTTCCATCTCCAATACTGCTACAGGGTCCACACCACCATCAACTTGCACTTCCACAGGTTAAAAACCACTTACCAACCTCCCTGCTGTGGCTCTTCTCCCACCAATACCTTATGCAATTGCCAAAGTGATTTTCTTCCAAACAAATCTGATTATTATGCTATTCCAAAATATCACTGGAAAAGTCTAATGTTGTTGGGGTATTTTTTTTTAATTACATCCACACTCTGATCTTCATTTCTAGTCCAGGGAGTAGGCCTATTCTTTATCTATAAGAGCAGTCTCATTTCTGTATCTTTGCCTGAACTTAGGTCACTCTGACAAATCATCCCAACTTACAGGACCTACCATTTGGTGACTATTCAATCCACAATGACTTTTTCTTTACTGAAATCCTATTGCTTTTCCAGTCTGAACCACACTGAGCTGTGAAACACAAAGTCAAATGCAGGTAAACAAACAACAACCAGTGTTAGTATAAAAGGGAGCAAGTTTCAAATCCCATTGCTGTTGCCAACTGAGTGCCCTGGGCAAGTTACTTAACCACCCTGAACTTTGGGCACTTCATTCCATGAAATGAGAAATGTGTACCTCATTTCACTGTTTTGGTAAATTCTACAATGTAAGCAAACTAGAAAACACCTCATGCAATGCTAGATAGCTAGTTGTAGCCTGACAAAACCCCCAGTTACTTGGGAGGCTCAGGCAAGAGGATTGCAATTTCAATGCCAGTCTGGGCAACCTAGCAAGACCCTGTCTCAAAATAATAAAACGATCTGAGGAGGGAGCTCAGTAGTACAGCATTGGCCTGGCATGCTCAAGGACCTGGGTTCCATCCCAGAACTGTGAAAGAAAGGGAGAGAGGGAAAGCACAGGACACATGCACATGTATGTGTGTACACACACACACACATGCATACGCACACACGCGCACACATACTATTGTGAGCTCATAACTCTAGGAAGCACCATGTAAACTAGGTTATAAGGGGGTAGCAAGTTCAGCCATTCAGGGGTATTCCTAGCAGGTTAGGTGAGCACTTGTATTCCTCATGTCCCTTTGGCTTTTCCTTTTGATTAGACTGTAAATATGGGAGGGCAGGCATCCTGGAACAACTGTGTGTGCACCCTACTCTTTACATGATAAGTACACATTAGGGGCTGGCGATATAGCTCAGTTGGTAGCGTGCTTGCCTCACATGCACAAGGCCCTGGGTTCAATCCCAGCACTTCCTACCAAAAAAAAGAAAAAATGAAAAAAGTACACATTAGTTAATATTTTCCTATACTTCCTGCCCCACCCCACAACAGATTTGCTTTGAATAGACTGGGTTTTTCATCTACGCCATTGGCTTTCATTAAAGAGAGCATTAAAAATATCTGCAATGTAAAACAGATGTTTTTCATTGAAGCCCTTCTTTCTTTCACGATGGTACACTTATGGGCAGCACCATACAATATCTGTGTGAGAGGTTTCTTTTAGCTCAAGAAAAGCTATGCTTCTCTTATGCAAAATGTCTATTTCACAGGGATGCTGCAAAAATACAACAGGATGTTTGCCTTTACATTTTGAACACCAGGAAGTAGAAAGCCAAATACAGTATTCAGTTTTAGAACCTAAATATAATCTTGGGACCTTAGGACCCTTTCCCCTGTTGGCCAGTACCATCTATTCCAATACAGCTTTCCTATGGAGTAGATATTAATAATTTTCCTCCAATACCCATTCTCCTCTTCTTCCTTTCTGTAATAAGACTCCCCAGATTTTAGTTGAGCCCAGTGGAAGTCTGCCTGAGAAAATATGTCCCAGTCTCTCTTTCAAAAAAATAACTAATAAGAGTTAAAACAGAAATGATGTGGATAATTTCTGGGTCAGGCAGCAAAAGCAAACTCTGTACTTCCTCTTTGCTCTTCTGAAGAATCACAGCCTAGACATGGTGGTAAAGCAGCTTTGAACTCGCAGAAGATAGCAATATCCCTAGAAGAGCAAAACCATACATGGCAGAACATTCCTAAGATTGACAAGTCCCACCCCACTGTACTCCTGTCAGGATGGACTTTTATGTAGGTGGAAAAAAAATCAATCAATCATCCACCCATCTTGGTTAAGCCTGTGTTATCTTGGTCCTCTGTGAAGCAGATGAAGCAATTCACCACCCAATCTACAGTGGTTCCTAAAGTTTTGAGTGTGTGTGCGTGCGTGTGTTTAACAGCTCACCCTTTTCGTGTACGTTCCTGAAAGCTACTTCCAGCGTCTTTGTCGTATGAAGGAATGGAGAGAAAAAGAAAATCAAAAACAGAAAGAAAATGACACGGACACAGGGGACCAGTTTGACACCCAGAATCTGCCTGAGCCCCCATCACATCTTTCACAGATCCATCTCTGAAGCAGAATGATTCTCTTTTTCAAAATGTGATCAAAAGGAGCATAAAACTAGTTTGCATTTGCCGAGAGCTTTTGAATTTTACTTCAAAGTACTGCCACAGACTAGACAGAAAAGGAGAAGTAAAAGAAGATTCTTCTTCCCTACAGCTTCCAACACGGCCCGTTTGTGGACTCCTTCCCAACTCAGATGAACCGAGTTCAGCAGTCATGGAAAGAGAGCTAATGGGTGTCTCAAACAGGTCGCAATCTCGATATCACTTTCTCATGCGACTGGACTTTTAGAAAATTATGACAGTAATGCATGCTTAACAACCCAAACATCACAGGAAGTTCTTAAACAAAAAAAAAATAACGGCTCTCTACCCCTTGTCTCACTCTACCCAATGCAGCCAACAATGTCAATCCTTTGGGTATTCATTCACACACATTCTCATCCATATATAGACGCATGGACTTATTTTCACTTTCAATATCAACAATATAAAATTCATGTATGGTTAAATAATATTCATATGTATCTAGATAAGTAATAATCACACGTGCAGACATACCAAATTTTAAGCAATTACAATCATTTTGAGGGGGAAATTTAATTAATTAGTCTTCTATGATATAAATACACACAAAAATTAAAAACTATTATGGGATATGCTTTGGAGGTCAATTTCCATTCATTCTATTTCCAAAATATATTCCCAAATCCATCGAATTTTCTGTCTCCTCCATCCTCATTGCTGTCAATATTGCTCAACTGAACTACTGTAATTGCTTCCAACTGTTCTCAATTTCTCCATTCCCACCCTTGCAACCCACCCCTACAAAAGCATGATTCCTTAAAATCCTCAAGTAGATAAAATCATCCCCCTGCTTAAAGCCTTCCCATTGGTCTTCATCAATATAAGAATGAAACCCAAACTCCTTCCAAAGTTCCAAAAGGCACAACACTTCTACAACTCTTTCTAACCGGCCCCTGCCAAAGCCTCTGACCTTACTGGAGAGCTGGCCACTCTCCCCTGGACACCTGGCCTTCTTTCTGCTTTGGGGCCTCTGTCCCAGCGGTTCCTTACACCCAAATATTCCCTTCTCCAATACAAATGGAGAGTTCTACTTGTCATGCACACCCAGGGTTTCAAAGGAGAGTGTCCCTGACTAGGTACCACCCTGACACTACCTACTACACCTCCCTATTTTGATTTCCTCATAAGCTTTTTCAACCCATTTGCAGGGGTTTATTTAATTCTTTGCTAATTTCCACACTCAAATGTGAGCACCATGAGAGGAGCGATCTTGTCTGTCCCATCCCAGGTTACATTCCTCATGACAAGAAGTGCCTGGCACACAGAAGGTGCCCGAGAATGTATGACACGTAAATAAACCAATCAATCAATTTAAAGCAGCCCATTTGCCACATACTTTGATGGAGGCCTTCTGTTTCCTTTGTTGGGAGAAAAAGGAAAGAACAACTATAGCATAATTTAAAATTTTGACATCAGAATTAAAGGATCTGCATTTAAAACCCAGCTCTATCTTTTACAGGTAAATTATTAAATTCGTTAGGCGTCAGCCAATATTATATTTTTGAAAATGTGGGATAATAATAAAGCTTATAGGCTGAAAAGATCAAATGAGGTAATGGATATAAAGACATTTTTAAAATACTCCAATATACTATTGCTATGGTTTGAATACGGACCCACAAAATTCATGTGCTGAAAACTTAATCCCCAAATTCATGTGTGGACTGCATTGGGAGGTACACTTTGGGGAAGTAATCAAGATTAAATGAAGTCATGAAGTGGAGTCTCCATGATGGCATTAGTGGCTTTATAAGAGGAAGACAGACCCTAACTAGTGTGCTGGGTATCTCATCATGTGATGCCCTCCAACACATTATGATGCAGAGAGAAGGCTCCCACTAATTGCCAGCACCTTGATATTGGGCTTCCCAAACTCCAGAACCATGAATAAATAAACTTCTATTCTTTATAAACAACCTAGCCTCAGGTGTTTTGCTATAGTAACAGAAAACAATAGACTAGGACAGTTGTATAAATGTTATCATTATTACAATAAATACAGTACATAATATATGTATAAAAGGAATAGCAAGGATTGATTTAAATTTGGCACTTCAATAATAATATCAGTATTAATTACATATAAGATTTATAGAATCTTTACCTTTTTGTAACTGGAAATTCTCTGACAAATGTGCTCAATTTTTTCACTGCACATGGCACTGAATTTACTCTGAAGGTCAGAAGGAATCACTTCATTTAGAGAATTTAGGCTGGCACAGTTTTGCACAAAATGATCATCACTTTTAGCCAGGGCTTCAAGAATCTAATAATAAACACACAATACAAAATAAAATAAGAAAAAAAAAACCAAACATCAGAAGTAGCCGCATAAAATTTTCATAAGTTAACGCTCCAGGGTGACTTTCCAGTATTGCTCTTCTCTTCGCAGCTCCCCAGGATTTCCATGTTCTTTGAGGCACTGTGAGAGAGGTGATTTGCTTTGTCTGTTAGGTATCTCAGGTTACACCTTCTGCTAAGTATAAAAAGGCTGCTTGGGGAGGTAAGTGGACTTCAAAGACTCCCTGCTGGACAGATCAGACATCTGATGTGGGAACATATTTCCTATATTTTTAGTCAGAGTAACCCAGAACATTTTTTTCCCCCTCAATTGGATGGGAGAACAAAAAAAAAAAAAAAAAAAAAAAAAAAGCCAGGAAAAGCAATAGCATCCTCTTACAGAGAGTCTAACACAGACAGTGCAGTTAACAAATGCTTGCAGAAGGGATGAACAAAAAAACAGTTACCCGAGTAAAGTATAAATTAATGTTTATGCTGTGTCTAAGCTCTAGATGATAAAAGCATCATGTAAAAGCATCCATATAATGTTTTCAATTAGCAAACTTTTTTGAATATTTGAATCAATTTTAAGGCTCTGTGTGTGTGTGTGTGTGTGTGTGTGTGTGTGTGTTGTTTACCTTAGGTCACTAGAATTTCCAATGGCTTGAGAATTACACAGTGTGTTTATAGATGGCATTTACGACTCTTAGAGATCACAGGGATTGACCTTACCCCTAACCAATATTTTTATAATACTGTGTAGGACATAAAAATGTGTTGATGCTTTATTTCTTTCAGCCTCTTACTACCTCCATCTACTTCCCTGTTAGTATAAGTTTTCATTTCGCCATTAGTCTAGAAATCAGAGTTGGCCTTATCAGTGGCAGCATGCTCCAGGCTAAATGCCTTAATTCCTTTGACTTTCTTCATGTGTAAAATGGAAATGATTTTTGCAGTACTAACATAATTATCATATGTAGAATAGTCCACACAATTCTGCAAACTTGAAATAGATGAAAAATAAGATGATATAATAATGTGGTTTCAAACTCTTGCATGGTTTCCATTGACTGTATAACACAGTTTCAAAGGAACTGTGTTTGGGAAATATATAGCAAAAGATACATACAATGGCACAACAGCCTCATAATGATGAGTTGTTGTATTTTTTTTAAGTTGGCTTCCAGAATATAAAATAAAAAAGTAAAATATTTATTTTTAAAATGGATCACTTAGATCTCCATATTAAAACTTTAAAAATATATATTTTATATATTTTTTTTAAAAAATATATTTTTTATCTCCCACTAAAACTTTAAAAATATATATTATAACTGGTAATTGTCTCAACTACACATATTTAAAACAAGAAATAAAATGAAAAGATAAAAGTAAGAGAAATATATCTCATTTTTCTTGAAGTATCTGAATTCTCTCAGAATGACAGCAAAGCACAAACAAACACTGGAGGTCACAGAAGGAGTTTGAGGGACTCAACTTTTAGAAGCACCATGAAAAGAAAGCTCGGAGTCACATGTTTCGTCCATTTGGATATAAATTCACTTCCTCCCTCATCTTGTTTTCGTCTAAGGACCATATGGTGATGTCCTTTCCAAATAAGACTTGTACAAATTTCTGTGGATCTATTCATAACCTGATCTCTAAGCTTCTTGAAATTTTTGACACTTGCAAAACTTGAAATTTCTTATATTTCAGAACTTCAATGACTAGGGTCAGAGGATAATGTGCATTAAAAAAAAAAAAAAAAACCTGTCAAGAAAACTATCTGAATTAACAGAGGCTGCAAACCTATTAAATGTACGAAAGTCTTTGCCCAATCAGCTGGGCAAGAGTTCTATCCAAGTTAAAACCGTCATACAAAAGGATCAGTTAAAGTAAGACCACACACATACTCATACTGGAGAAAAAAGAAAAAGATGTTGAAGGACCTAGCAGCTGCAGCATGTACAGCCATTGCATTTCATAAGGTCGTTTTAGTTAGAAGGGAAGCCCTGGTGGTGACAGGTCCACTCCTACCTTGGCAGTCAGGCTGAAGAACCCCTTGGGCTCGATCATCTTCTCCACCACATTGCACTTGATCCCAGCCGTGCTGTCGTATTCATACACAACCCCGTACTCTAAGTGGACGTTGTCCACCGTCAGACTCACGTGCTCCTTCTTCCCGTCGATGATGGCCATGGTGTTGAACTTGTCAAGTGCCTCTGAAATGCAGACAATCTTCATTTGCCAACATCATGAAGGGTTTGTTCATCTCCTCAAATATTTTGAGCCTCAAATAATTTTTCAAGAGTTCTTTAAGGGTTGGCTAAATCTGCTGAATGAAGCATCTATTCTTGTTAACAATTTGAAAAATAAACGCACTTTATAGAAAGCAAATGCTTGAGTGATCCAAATCTCACCACTTTAATAGGACCAATCTCATCTTTATACCACTTAGATCTGTGGACCATGTGTATATTTAGTTATACCAATATAAACACTACAGATGTGATTTTGTGTTATTTTTTCAATGAAAAGAGCATACACAACTTAAATTTAGGGTTTCTAAAAATGCCTTAAACATTGAATGAATATTTTCTCAAAGCAGCAAAAAAAAAAAAAAAAGAAAAAGAAAAAAAAAACCCACACATAAAGAAGGGCATATTATAGAAGACAAAGGAGATGTAAGAATTGTTTTTGAACAGAGAGAATGGGATACCTGAAGTTTCCCAAACAGCCTCTTTCAGGGAGAGTTCATTGAGAAAATTCATCATTGTTCACTATACTAAAAATTTCTATATAGAATGTCTTCCTATAGATTTTCAGCCTGCGATCAGTCAACTGGTGGAAAAACACTTAAAGTGGCATGTAAGAAACCAGGAGATCCAATAATAAATATTAAGTAAACAAAAATAAAATCGTTTATTTAAAACAACAAAATCCTAGAATAGGATAGTAAATTATAAGTATTAAATAGGCTAAAGGGGTATATTGGTTTATCTTAAACTAATTAAGTCCCAGAATAGTTAGACATCAATTCCTAACTACCAATTAACCAACCTACCTTACATTGTGACACCAAAGAAGATTAATTCCAAATGAGGAATAAAAGCCTGAGGCTCATCCTATTTTGAATAACTAACATCATGTCTTATCATAGTAATATTATGCTACTCCACTGAAGTTGAAGTATTTCTGATTATGCCCATGGGTTGGACAGGATCCAACTAAGCTTTCCTAGGAACCCCTTCCATGATTGGTATACACAGATGTCATATGATAAGAAACATATATTTGGTCTGTGGTCCTATTCCTGATGAGGAGCTTCTAAAATATTTACAACTTACTCAGCTACTGAGACAACAGGGGTGCCTTTTGTTATCCATGACAAGCTCCTTTCAATCACATACTAGTAATGTGTTCATGAGGTGATTCTTAGTGAGCCCTTAGATAACTTCAAAATGGGGGCTGATGGTCAAAGGAATCAACCATGCAATTAGGGGTCTGGAACTTTCAACTCTACCTGCAGACCTCTGGGGGTAAGGAGTGGGTTGAGATTAAGTTCAGTTACCAATATCCAATGATTTAGCCAAACACATTACATAATGGAACCCTCTAAAAAACAATGCAGGTTGGAGAGCCCCCCAAGTCGATAAACACATGCATACATCCAGAGGGGTACACATCCCAACACACTGGGGACACAGCTCCTGTGCTTGAGACTTTACCAGAACTCACCATGTGAACCTGTTCATGTTGTATCCTTTATAATAAATTAGTGATAATAAGTGAAGTGTGCTACTGAGTTCCAGGAATCATTCTAGCAAATATTGGATCCAAGAAGAGGGTGTGAGAACCCCTGACCTTAAAGCCAATTGGTCAGAAATACAGGTGAAAACCTGGAACCTACAAGGGCATCTGAGGAGAGGGCAGTCTTGAGGGACTGAGCCCTTCACTTGTGACGTCCATACTAAGTCCCAGAAATAGGTGTTGGAACTGAATTACAGCACACCCCATTGGTATCTGGAGAGTAGGAGACTTGCTTGGTGTGGGGGGCGAAAAAAACCCACACATATGGTGTTAGAAGTGTTGCCAGTAAAAACTGCCCAGAATACGGAACTCTCTAGCTGTACTGGTTTGAAAGAATCTAATGGTATAATAAAAATAAAAATGTCCAGAGACATCCACCAATAAGATGAGTGGACAACAGGAAAATAATTATAAAGGAGGATTGTTTTTCCGTGAAAAAGTTCTAAAATAAAAATTCAAGGTATCTGTCAGAGGCAGACATACATGCAATTGCTTCAGTTGCTTTTGGCAACGCCTCTGGATAAAGCAATTTGCTGGATTGTTCAATTGAGAAAACAGAAATAGCAGGAGAATTTATCCAAAGACCTCTCTCTCTCTTTTCTTTCTCTTTTCCCATTATTAGTTTGCCTCTTTCCTTACTGTCAACATTACAATACAGTAAAAGTCACTCAAATCAAGAAAATATTTTGAAAGGAACTATGGACCTTCCAGACCAAGGCTTCTACATTTTAATAAACATGTAAATTTTTTTCAAAATGAGGATGGGCTAAGGTTCTGCTTTTTTTTTTCTTTTTTTTGGTACCACAGATTGAACCCAGGGATGCTTAACCACTGAGCTACATTCCCAGACATGCCCACCCCACTCCCCTCTTTTCTTAGTTTTTATTTAGAGAGGGTGGCACTGAGTTGTTTAGGGCCTCTCTAAGTTGCTGAGGCTGGCTTTGAACTGCCTCAGCCTTCCAAGTCACTGGGATCACAGGTGTGACCCACGTGCCTGGCTGAGGTTCTTCATTTTTTTTTATAATAACTGGAATAGCAAAATCTAAACAACATTCAATCTGCTACCTATGGATTTCTAGTTTTCCCAGAACCATTTGTTAAAGAGACTGTCTTTTCTCCAATGTATGTTTTATGGCACCTTTTCCTAGGTAACTGTATTCATGTGGATTTGTCTCTGTGTCAACTATTCTGTTCCATTAGTCTCCATGCCTGTTCTGGTACCAATACCATGCTGGTCTTGTTATGATAGCTCTGTAGCATAATTTGTGATATTGTGATACTTCCAGTTTCACTTTTCTCACAATAGCTTTGGCTATTCTGGGTCTCTTATTTTTCAAAATGACTTTCATGGTTCCTTTTTCTATTTCTATGAAGAATGACACTGGGATTTTAATAGAAATTTCATTAAATCTGCATTGCACTTTTGATAAAATGACCATTTTGATAATATTAATTCTGCCTATCCAAGAATATGGAAGATCTTTCCATCTTCTTCAATTTCTTTCTTTAATTTTCTATAATTTTCATCAGAGGTCTTTCACGTCTTTTGTTAGATTGATTTCCAGGTTTGGTTTTGTTTTTGTCCTTTGTGGGTTTTTTGTTTGTTTGTTTGTTTTTTGTTTTTTTTTTGAGGATATTGTGAATGGGATCATTTTCCTAATTGTTCTTTTAGCTGATTCATATGGGAATGCAATTGATTTATTAGTGTTAATTTTATATTCTCCTACTTTGCTGAATTTGCTTATGAGTTCTAGAAGTTTTCTGGTGGAGGTTTTTGGGTCTTCTAAATATAGAATCATGTCAGTGGCAAATAGGAAAGATAGTGGAATGATTCTGACACAACATTCCTATATACATATATGAATACGCCACAGGGAATCTTGACACCGTGTACAACCACAAGACTGATATTCTAATTAAAATGAAATGTACTCCATGTTTGTATGAATATACTGTTATACTCCACTGTCATGTATAACTAAAAAGAGCAAAAATAAATAAACAACATTCAATTCCAAATAAGGAAATGTGACATAACTCAAGATTGAATCCTCACTTTATCACTTAACCAGAATGGGTATAGCCCTTAACCTACAAAGACCTCAATTTCTGGAAGGTTATGATCATACCTACTTTTTTAAAAAAATGTTCTCTTTTAATGATTAAGTGAGATAAGCCATGTAAAACACTTAAATAGTGCCTACCAACCAGGATATGAATATGACAGGTTAGGCACAAGCTATTTCTGCTTGCTTATGTGACATGACATCTATTTGGTGATAATGACTTAAGATTCAAAGTTAGGATTGGAAGATACAAGACCTTCAACATTAGCAAGTAGATAGAAACAAAGTGGAAAAGAAAACAACTGTTAAACGAACAGGGAGAAAAAGAAGAAACCTACCTTCAACTTTGCAGTCAAAAGCATCCCCTGGTTCATCTCCAGGAGGTTTGGAGTTAGATTTTTGGAGGTCTTCTTGAGCACTCTCGATGCTATTATAAACCCACTGTATGGAATCTTGCTGGAAATGAGGGGGAAAAAGAAACTTCAGAGGTAATGAATAGTACATCCTAAAATGCATATCCACTTCATAAACTTGCTTTAGAAGAAGAGTTGTCCATCTTATTTACTGCTCGTTTGTTTAGAAATAATACAATTTGAAAGAGAAAGACAATCAACATGAGAACAAAAAGTCAATGACAATTTAACAAACTGACTTTTTTTCAAGCTTAAATTATCATCCAAAGATATGTTTTATGTAAATTTATCTTCCAAAGATATGTTCCAAAGATATTTCTTAAATAGGATGTATTTCTCAAATGTCTTACTTAAATGCCTCAAGTATATCTTAAAATGAGTTATAAATTACATCTTAAAAATAAGCAAATGTTAGATGGACAGTTTGGGAATGAATCAATTTTCTATCACTGTGCAAACCATTTTAAATGCCCCCAATAGTCACCTTATTTTAATACATTTAATGCTTCTTTGAATCAAACCAACATAAAAATTGGGAGAATATCTTTTATCTCATTGAGTTTCTAACTATCTTTAATCCTTCCATGTCAAAAATCATCTTGTATTTTAATTGAAACAGTAGCTCCAATCTTATTTAGAGAAATGAGAGAGATGAAATGGCTACCAAATAAATGCTTCCAGGGTAATATTACCTCAAGGCTTATACTTTTTTTAGATAAGATGATAAATCAAATCTAACTGAATTACTGAAGTGTGATGTAATCAATCTATTTTTTTCTCTTGTATCAGATTCACAATTGTGTTTCTTATACTGCTATAAATCATTAAAATGATAGTTAAGAGCTGGGGATGTAGTGAGGCTTTGTAAGTAGAGTATGTGTTTAGGAAGCAAAAAGCCCTGAGTTCAATCCCCAGAACCAAAAACAAACAAAAGCATGCTAGCTAACTTGGTCACATGTTGCGGCCACCAATGAGCCACACCCCTAATACCCACACCTTCTATAGTTCCTTCCCACTCTGAACCTTGGCTTGGCCCCTGTGACTCCATGTGTCCAAAAGCAAGTACCATCCAACTAGGGAAATCCACACACCACATCCTTCTGGAAATCCACACACCACACAGAAAAGGAAATCCTGCTGGAGACTTGAAAGGGAGACTGTACACAGGAGCTCTGGAGAACAACCTGCCACATGGGGCAAGAGGCCATGAGGAAGGGAACCCAGGCACCCAGTAAGGTCCCAGCTGAACACAATGACTTAGGAACCACCAATCAGTCAAATCAAGAGAAATCATCAATCACTGTTGCTTTAAGCCACTAAGTTTTGGGGTGGTCTATTTTGTAGTAAGGATACCTGAGAGAGCGCATTACTCAGTGAATATTTCACTGATGAACACTCCTCCAAGTAGGTACTGATAAAGAGGAAAGATTTGATAATTTCTTAAAGAGTCTTTCAGAAAATGCATTCAATCATACAGCTTCTTAACAAATATTTATTGAACTACTATCAATCAGAGTAACCTATGAGTTCATGTGTAAATTCCAATTTCCATGTTAGTTTTGACCTTATTAGTAAGCAAAATTGATCGGTTCTTTCCATGTAAGTTCAAAATTTTGCAGAACATCAGTCCTGGTCAATGAGAAAAACACCAATATGAGGACACTTTTATATTCTCAAATCCAGAAAATAGCATTCCACCACACATGACTATTAAAAATACAAGCCCCATCTAAAGTTCCTTCTGCATCTAGTTGATTAAATTGAGAGAAATTTTTTTCCCATAGTCCAATCTTCACTTTTTCTTCATGATACAATGAACTTGGCTTATGAATTAGGATTCCAATTTCATCTCTCTGAGGCACTTATGGATCAAAAAAAATAGTGATTAAATTTTAAGTAAAGGCAAGCACATTTTGGCATTTTCTTTTAAAAGCTAACCCAGTTTCCTAAATAAAAATATCCAAAACAATCAACCACACTCTATAAAACCCACAATTCAACTTTTTCACAGAAGTCTTAGGATAAACAGTATATTTATAATTCACATGTACATACACAATGATCATTATTATATTCTAAAGTGATTCTAAGACAACAGCTCAATTCTTTGGATTTCAATTAGATAAACTCTTATCAAACAAAAATGAGGGCTGGGGATATGGCTTAGTTGGTAGAGTGCTTGCCTTGCATGCACAAAGCCCTGGGTTCAATCCCCAGCACCGGAAAAAGGAAAAGGAAAATACCCAACATCACTTTTTAAGCAACTAATAAGACTATAACAATAAGATACAATCATTTAAACACAGTCAACTTTGATTAATTATGCAGATAAAATAGCCATTATGGGATTTCCAATGCTGCGTTTAAATTCACTTAGAAGTGGAAACCACGAACATCTCCAGTACTATCCTAGGCTGTCCCCTTGGTCTCCTTTGCAAGTTTGTTTTCAGATCCAGATAAACTGAAGAGCAGTTTACCTTCATTGGTCGCCTGTATTTCCTGCAGGCTGTAACATGTGCAATGACACTGGCATGGGTCTCTTTGCTGACATTGATTCCATTTACTTTGATAATACACTGTCCAGGGTGAAGACCAGCTGCTGCGGCTACAGTTCCTTTAAATACAAATGCGGAAAATTGCCAAAAATGTATCTGAAGAATAAGATTCATCTTTATCATATATAGAACAATGAAAGCAATTTTTAAAATATAATAAGGGCCTAGCTAATATACTCCTAATAAATTTGGTTCTGATAGCAATTCTGTCTCAACATTTTTCTGCTTTTTAACTCACCATTCAAACTGTGATTAAAAGAACATTTTCCCACCTCCCTAAGAATTAGTTTGAGGGAATATTTCAAAGTGACCTTTAAAATGCTAATCAGTTATTTTCCTTTTTAAATGTCTAGTCAATCTAATTTCCTAATATATATCTATGTAATAAAAACTACAAAAGCCAGAAACATATGCTTATCTTTCTTTACAGAGTCCCTAAACATTGAAAGAGAACTCACTTTTTTAAAAGAATGTCAATAATTTAATATGAATATAATATATATTTAATATGGCTCAGGGGATTGAACCCAAAGCCTCACATATGCTAGGCAAGCACTCTACCACTGAATCACATTTTCAACCCCTAAAAATAAATTTTAAAGGCAAAAATCAAGTCAATTAGTTACTGTGAGCAGCCTGGATGTTCTAAGAAAACATAAGTGTTCAGGAACCAGAGAATCTGTGGAGAACAGAGCAGATACTACCAATTTTTCAATTACTTTGTTTGCATAGGTACAGATTTAAATACAGAAGGGGCACATTCTAGCCAGCAAGTTAAGATTTCTCTGAACCTTCCAGTGATTGATATTGGATAGTCTGAGCAAATCAACATTGAGAAAGTACCACTGAAAAATAGAATATATGTAATTCTCACAAATGGTTGTAAAATATCATAGATATGCTAGAAAACATGTCCATTATAAGCATTTTCTCCCATAAGGGAATTATTAAACAGTTCTACGGAAATTAATATTTATGAATAAATCTTTTCCTTTCCTCTCAGTTCCCAATAAAATTCATTACCTGTTCATGGTTTGGATGTGAGGTATCCCCAAAAAGTTCATGTGTGAGCCAATGCAATAAGGTTCAGAGGAGAAATGATTAGGTTATAATTATAACCTAATCAGTGAATTAATCCCCTGGTAGGGATTAACTGAGTGGTAACTAAGTGGTAGGGTGTGACTGGAGGAAATGGGAATTGGGATATGGCACGGGGGTATATATTTTGTATCTGGATTTTGTATCTGGAGAATGAAGTCTGTCTGTCTGTCTCTCTCTCTCTCTCTCTCTCTCTCTCTCTCTCTCTCTCTCTCTCTCTGCTTTCTGATCACCATGTGAGCTGCTTCCCTCTGCCACACTCTTCTGCCATGATGTTCTGCCTCACCTTGAGCCCCTAGGAAGGGAGCTGGCCTTCTATGGACTAAGACCCCCGAAATCCTAAGCCCCTAAACAAACTTTTCCTTCTTCACAGTTGTTCTGGTCGGGTCCTTTAGTCACAGCAGCGAAAAAGCTGACCAAAACACTCCCCAAAATATCAAGCGGTTATTCAGTTATTCTGCATTGAATTGAGTCTTGAGGGAAGGAAGGACATTTCCAGCAGAGAAAATAGTAGGAAGGAGGAAATGGAGTCAAGAAATCACCTGGACATGTGGGGTGTGAGCACAGAACTGGGCAGGAGGGTGTGAAAGAGAGAGAAAGGGGAAGCAGAGCAGAGCCCCAGGGAGAAGGCCTTGTGTAGCTGGTGCGAAGCCCTCAGCCTCTGAACCTTAAGACACAGAAGACGCTGAAGGCCTTGTGTCTAAGAGCCAGAATTAGTGAGGTAAGAAAAGAGAAGTCAGTCTTGGGAGATAATTTTAAGAAAAAGAAGAAGGAGCTAGCTGATGAAGAACACATTAAAAAAAAACTGCTAAGTAGTAACAGGGGCCCAGTGAAGACAAAACAGGCCATCAGGAACCACGACCACAAAGCTGTTCAGAAGGGACAAAAAGGTTCATCCAAGTCTGAAATCCAGTGGCCCGGATGTAGGTAGGCAAGAGGAAGGAGTGGGCTGACTGCCGTGACTCACTGTGAGAACAAGGCTGGGGAGGCCTCTCTGCTTTGACCACATAACATCGGTGTGAAAAGAAACCAGAAAAACATCTTTTCATTTAATGCACACCGGAGAGGGCAAGCACAGAAGCATTTGTCTTTTGACTCTATCAGAAGCAGAAAAGCACAAGAATCAGACTTTGTCCAACCTCATCACTAATCTCCAAAGATAGAACCTTGCTCTTTAGATGATGGGAGACCTCAATTCACTCAGGATTTCAATGACATGCCAGTACTGGTAATGTGAATAACTCTTTTTTTTTGGGGGGGGGGGGTTATAAAAATGAAGAGATTTAATCTGTAATATCCCATTTCCATTTGATAAAATTAAATGAGTTATTGAAACAGTTTTAAACATCTATCCGTCTCTACTTTAAAAAATTTGAGAGAACAGACAAGTTTTTCAAGTATGACAGATTTTTATCATAATATGTATAATAATTAATCTTGTAATCTAATAAATGTCTAACTAAATTTTATTCTGATAGCAAGGCCCTTTTAAAATTGCCTCTCTAATGTTTGAGTGATTATATTAAGATGCTTCCTGTTTCTCGGCACTAAAAAGGTATTTATTTCCCCCTTGTTAGATAAATACATGGCTTCTCATGCTTACAGAAATACTTCCAACCAAAGCAGTTGGTTATTTATTATGTTTAGCAATGTGGAAAGTGTTATTCCATTCCATTCTCAGTGTCAGTAAAACAAAAACAAAAAATACATAACAATATGTCAATAGATGACTTGTCTTTCAAAAATTCGAATAATATACCAATTTTTAATCACCATAATTATTTAATTTAAAATGCATTTTATGGTGAAGTGTATCCAAGTTTCATAAGAACACCTAAAGGAATTAAATAGAAACAGGTTATAGAGCCCACAGATCACTTGGAAGCCTCAAAACTCATATCTCTGAATTACGAAAAACGAATATAAAAACCCTATTACTTGCAGTCAAGAAAAATACAAATATATAAATTTTAAATCATCAATACTCTTTGGTTTAAGCTGAATTATACATAAGCTTATCCAAGATAAAAAGATCAGAATTTTTGAAGAGATTTCTTTTAAAAATTTTTGTTTCTAGAATGTACTACCATTGAGTTAATACAATGAAAATAAGATTAGTGAGAAAATTCCCAGAAACATGACTATGCATATTTTAAACATATTCCCGTTCTGAATGGAATATCTAAAACATGCTGGAAAGCTCTTTATCAAGCAAGATGAATTTCTTACCTCTTCCTACTGCATGTACCACAGAAGGGCCAAATCCTCGGATCTGGAATCCAAGCCCATCAGCTGAATCTGGGATTTTCACGGTCCTAATATCAACCAGAAAATAAGGTAAGATGAATTTTAAATGCCAATAGTAGTCATCTACACCTTTATTCACTCTTTCAATAAATACATGTGGAGGGTCCACCACATGAAAGACACTGGCTAGAAGCCCCGGGATATAAACTTGGTCCCCTATCAACACAAAAGCACATGGCAAGTACACAATACTTAATTTCTAAATTGAACACAATCATTACATAGCATATCCTGAAAAGAATCCAGAGTCTGGGGGCAGTCAAACCTCAATCAGGCACTGAATACTTAAACAGACTCTTGAACTTCTCTGACACAAAGCTTCACTGAAACTGTTCACAGAAAGATACTGCTGTTAAAACTTACATTGCAGGTTATCAGTGAGGATTAAAAGAGACACTGTTGATAAACTGCTCTGCGCGGTGCCATGACCTAGTTAGGTACTTAATACAATGGAAGCTTCTCTCATTAATTTACTGTTACAAAGAAAGAAAGGAGTACCTTATGAAATTTCTTGATGAATATTAATATAACAGAAACACAATGTTAATACGTTTCTACCTGTTGGGAACTTCATCAAAGAACACTAACAAAGAACAAGTTACAAAGAACAGAGCTGTCAAATACTACATCAAAATAATTAAAGAATCTGATTAACTTTAGTTTTTATGCAGTGATATTCTAAAAGAATAATACATCAAAAGGAAAACCTGAATTTTTCAAAAAATGGAATATTTCTGGTAAATCCACACAGAAAAAAAAATATGAAGGGATGGAAAACGTGAGTCAGCTGTCATGCCAAACCAGTGAAGGATGTTCAAATTGTTACTAATAAATGAGACGCTCCACAGAAGGAAGCCAGAAATCAGATAGGAACAATGCAAAGCAGTGAACACCAGATAAGATATAACATCACAACAATAAAAATGAGTACAAAATAGACTG
This sequence comes from Callospermophilus lateralis, assembly GCF_048772815.1. Classification (NCBI taxonomy): domain Eukaryota; kingdom Metazoa; phylum Chordata; class Mammalia; order Rodentia; family Sciuridae; genus Callospermophilus; species Callospermophilus lateralis. The sequence continues at coordinate 22,877,191 of NC_135320.1, forward strand.
CAGTAGAGGGCAAAACCAAAGAATACAATGCAATAAATTTGGATGGATAGTACTTGATGTCAAAGAAACAACATTTTTCCAAAAGATGAATTAATTATGAAATAAATGTTCACAGCTCTTCAAGGGCAGGTTGGACAAAGTCTGACGTTAGATACAGCTGGTGGAAGTAGTATAAGCAACACTCTGTGCCTAGAAAACTTGAGAAAGCCATAGATTCCATTTAGGCAACGATAGCAAAGGTTGCATCTGCAACCTCACATATAACCTAGGCTGGCATTTAGTGATAAAAATACAAACTGTCTGTTCTAGGGAAACCTTGAAGTATTATTATAAATCAATTTATACAGTATGAAGTAACCTGCACGTATGTGGAATGGAGGTCAGAGAATTAATATGCCCTTTATCTCAAATTAAAGACTCTTTGGTGTACAACACTATATCCATTTCCTTTGAATCACACACAGTTAATAGTGTCTGTCAATGATACACAGTGAATTTGCATTATACTGAAAATGAAAGATAACAAGAAGAAAAAAAAAGATCATAAATACATTTTCTGGTGAGCATGAAACAAAAATGGCCTACATATTATGAATAAAAGTTCATTTGTACTGAAGTCACTTGGGAGTTTTCAGGCATGATGAATTACTCTTGCTTTCAAATGTAATTTACAAGGGCCCCTCAACCCTTTCCGAGTAGGGTTTTCTGTCCTTCTGATATTGCTATGTAAGGCTGACTCTACATTCCAGAAGATCATTATGTTTTTGTTAACAAAAAATGTACAAAAAAACCATAAGATCCACTTTTAAGGGAAATGGTGGAATTCCACAAATAAAATGATCTTATGAGAAAATGTTTTCCTGGTAGGAATATTATATTGCCTATTAAAAAGAAGGATTAAATTTATACAAGGGAAATGTTCTATTTCCTGTAGAAAATAAGTCGGCTAAATCATCTGCTACATAGGCTTCTGAAAACTTCCTTGATATTATTAAGTATAAAATACAGTTTAAATCAAAAGAGAGCTCTGTTGTATTTACTTCTCATATTTTTGCCTTTTCTCCTCCAAACAGGATGCTACTTTAATTTTTCAAAAGCTATTTTAAGAAAATCTAAGAGGGCCACACAAAAACTTCCATGCAGCTCTTCCTGAGGTCTCTTGCCCTCTAGATCTGAATTGAAGATGATCTCCCAAGATAGCCTTGGGAGCCAAAGTCAGGAGAAGGGAACTGTGATGTAAGACAAAAGGAGCTGATTGGAAAGAGCAGAGATCTTCCCACCTCTATCCAAATCCCCTCCATTTGTACTTTAAGAGTATGAGAAATAAATCCTGCTGTGCTGAGCCATTGTGTGCATTCTGTTTGCACCACAACCCAAGTAGCCCTAGTGGCTAATTCAGTTCATGGATGTCCTAAGAAAAGTGACCTGTTCTCTTTTATCAGAAAATTCACACAAGACAGAAACATGCATTATCACCGTTCACTCTCACATCAATTTAAGAAAGAAATCTTGGGAAGAAACCGAAAACAATCAGGAATGCCTTATCAAGCAGGGATATCACAATGAACACTAAGAATAAAATAAATCTTTATAATTATCTTTAATATGTCACAACTTTCCAAAAACACTTGTAATGATGGGGTCACTACCAATTTACATAATTTGGATGTTAATTTTCAAATAGAAATGTTAAATTTAGTATTGATAATATTTTCAAAACATTTGATTCCATTAATAATAGATAAAGCCGCACTGTGGGTCTGTGCACATTGGACTATAGTGGAGAGTGTCTTTGATTGTTATAACTGGTTGTTGGGAGCTTCTACTGGCATTTAGTGGGTAGAGAATGGGATGCAGGTAAACTTCTACAGTGCCCACAGCATGTCCTCAAGGACGTTGTTAATGCACATGAATATTTTACTTCACCAAAAATTTTCCTGGATGGGAATCAGCATAATTGTGCAAAAAATATGTACACATCATGCAATAAAAATTGTGATTTCTCACATTAAATGTCACTCTGGCCTATTTACACTGGTTAAATATATTTTCTAAAATACCGTACTACAACCTTTTTTCCTATTCTCTTAGTAAATTTGCGTGACCATTCCAAACTTTCTCTGAAAGACAAATGTATGCATGTGTATGTGTATGTGTGTGATTATAATGACTGATTTATAGTACTCAATGGAATAAAGACTCAAAGGTTATACATTTCAAAAAAAAAAGAAAAGAAAAAATGAATATACTATCTTCAAAAAAGTTTTTAAATACAATACAAAATAGGTCCTTTTTATTGTTAAATACGAAATTTATTTTTTGATAATGAAATCCTAGTATTTCCAGGCCTTGCCTTTTAGGAATGGTCCTTTCAACTCGAATTTTCTAGACTTTAAATGTGACATAAACCAAAATATGTTCTTGATATAATAATCAATGGAACAAATGAAATGAGAAAATGGATAAAAATACCATGTATGGTATCACAAGAGTACTCACTATGTGTTAAACCTCTCACTAAGTTCTTCCCGTGCCTAGAATTACGTAGTGTCTTGGTAGTTCTGTGCACAAGCACGCCTCTGCACATCTTATGAACACATATGCTGAAGTGAACATCTAAGTGAAGTAAAGTGCCACATTTAGCTGGTAAACAGAGAAAGAGAGGGTTGCACCTCAGGTTTCAAATACCATGCAGCAAACACTGAGGGACGGGTAAGAGCCCCCTGTCCCGGCTCTGCTCTCCTAGCACTAATTCAAGGATGGGGATTTGCCTCTGTCTGTTTAGTTTGAAGACAGTGGCCTCACACCCATATATTAGCAGTTAGAAGGGTGTTCTCACACCATATGTCAGTGCACCAGGCAATAGTTATGGGGTTAAACCAGAGAGAAAAAGGCAAAGCCTTAATGCTTACTAATGATTGTTTTTGGAATTACTACTCTCTTATCCCTTTCTCATCTTATTCCAGTCTGCCTCTCCCTGTTAAAGTTCCTCAAAGTATCAGGAAATAGGCAAGTGGAAGAGCCTCATCCCAGGCAGAGCTGGATTAAGGGAGAAGAAGATCATAGTTAGGTTTAGAAGGAAGACACTGTTGTGGTTCTTTGCTGCCCCCTAGCCCAGTCTTCCTAAATTACTAACTTTAATTAATGGTCACACTCTATTAGACCACCTGATAAGTTACTGGTGGAGCTAAAGCATCCATCCACTTTAATGATTTCACACTGCCATGAACAGACTTACTAGGGAGAATCTGGACCATTAGACTGCTCTTTGACTCAGGTAAGCTATACACAGTACCTCCAGCTGTTCGTGATTATACGTAAATATGCAATATTTTTTACATATGACAATACATTTTAAGACAAGGAAGAATACTATATGTACCTAAATTTTTGTAAGTAGTTAAAAAAAATCTTGGTTTTGGAGTGATAAGTATCATTTATCTGGAAATTAATGAAGTCGCTTATTGATAAATGATATATGATAAAAGTAATATCTGAACGGTAATTGTGGCATCATCATGGTACATGAAGACAATGCATTAAGTACTTTATACGTATAATCTCAATCAGTTAAACAAGCAGGGAAATTTGACTAGGTAATACTAGTACACTGATGAAAATGATTTTCAGAAGAAAAGTCATTCAATTGCAAGTTTATCTATAATATGTCTTCAAAAAACAGAACACATAGCAAAATATAAAGCATGGCCCCATACTTTATGTATAAGGTGGTAGATATGTGAATTGACATTTAGAAAATGCATTATACCCTAAATTTCAAAAAAAAAATAGCTATTTATAGGTGATAAGACTGTAAGAAAAATATTTCCCCTCAGAAAAATCTGTACTCTCTTACTTTTCTACAATAAAAAATAAAAAATAAAAATTCTAATCATAGTAGAAAAATGATATATATTTTTTAAATGAATGAGCATATTACCAAGCATACACAAGCTTGGAGCGTCTCTCAGGCTAGATATACTCTTATGAGCTAGGGATATAGCTCAGTTGGTAGAGTGCTTGCCTCACATGCACAAGGCCCTGGGTTTAATCTCTAACACACACCCAAAAAGACAAAAAAAAAAAAGTGTCTAATCACCTCAGAGCATCAGAAAGTTTGATAGCTTTGTAACAGTGGTCCTCTTTAGGTTGTTGGTGCCCTTCCACTGCAATTATTTTTAAAATGAACGTGTTTCTTTCTCTTCTTCTCTGCCTACTCCTCCCTAATCTCTCCCTGTGGCTAATCTCAGGGAAAACAGCATTACCTTTCTTCCCCATGCTCCACAGAGTTATCTGTCTTTGAGTACACACCCACCATAGGAATGAAGTCATCCAGACTTTGGGGATGGTACCAGAAGATCTCAGAAATGACTATCTCCCAAATTAACATGTGAATTAAAACTCCAACACAGAACAGAACACATGGAATGTAGCCTTGAGTCACCTCTTTAAAGGCCCCCTGTTCCTGCTGATGGGCAGAATCACAGCCTCTAGAACACGAGTCCACTGTGTTTCTCCTTTGCTGGCAAAGCAATGAACTTCTTTTTCCCCCTGGATTTCCAATAAACCACGTCCTCATTATTGGATTGGCGGCCTCACAAGGACTAAGCTTTCAGCAACAAATTGGCACCCCAGGTGGGACCCAAGAGCAGCCCCCCACTCCAGCTTTCTTGGGCAGGCCTGGCTCTCCAAGGAACCCCACTTCCATGCTGAGGATGTAAGGCAAACTTTTCGAGAGCTGACTGCTATAAAGTTAGGAGACAGGTAAGTGGGTGTACCTCCGGTCGAACCAAAAGAGGTATTCCTGTGAGTAAAAGAAGGGACTGAGGGACTGTCCCCAGCAGCTGCTGAAGCACTTTTTGCTTCAGGGAACCCCTGCCTTCCTTCCCTCAACTATATGGATTGCTCCATCTTGGTCTATTTGAGAAAAAAGGATGCAGTAAAGGTGTCATACCTTGACTGTTCGGTAAGTTCCATTCCCTTTACCCGCACTGAAACCCTTGGTTCTACAAAGTTGGTTTCCCTTTGTGAAACCATCTTGTCCCTCTTCGTGGGGACATCTGTGGTATAAAAGTCAGAGCGGGAGTTGGGAACTTGAAGGATTTTCCTGTCTGGTTTGGTTTAAAGATCCCGTCCTATCAGCCATGATTCGGAAATCCCCTCTGGTTGTCTGTGTGTGTTTCTGTTTTGTTTCTATCAGTTACTGTCCCTTTTAAGACATGGCCAAATACTACATTGATCCTACAGGTAGTCTCTTGGGAAAGATCTTGGCTGGCCAATTTAAAGGTTCCTATTTGTTGGACTTGGTTTTGGGGGCTCTTCTCTGTTGTCTCTCTCTGTTTTTTTTTTTTTTTTTTTTTTTTGTATGATCTTGCAATTGGAGCTGGTCTGTCAAAGATAAATTAAGTTAAAGCTTGTCTGAGATAATGTTTTATTGTAACGATCTGGCTTTTGAATAGCTTTCTGGATCACTGTACAATTTTGCAATTGGAGTTGGTTGGTCAAAGGTAAAGTTAAGTGGAAGAAATTTGTACATGCAGGTCTGTGTTTTAAAGGTTCCTGTCCGTCAGCCCTGGTTTTGGGATCCTCTCTTATCTGTCTGTTTTTGGGGTTTTGTTGGTGTTTGTTTGTTTTGTCTGTTACTGGCCCTCTAAGACATGGGGCACACTGCATTGATCTCAGTGGGGTCTCTAGAGCACAGAGATCCTGGCTGCATAGGCCACCTATAAGGATAAGCCTGACTATGAGAAAGAGCGTTTACTGTAACACAATCTGACCTTTATATGTTTTTTCTGGATTATTATACAATTCTGAAGTTAATGTTAGTCTATCAGGGGTGAAGTCTATGAAAGAGATTCTGTACGCACAGGCCTTTATGCAGTTCCATGATAAGGGGTCTGAAGAGTCAGGAACTCATTCAAGATGCCAAAATGCATTGCTTCTGAGTCACAAGGATAGCAAGCAGCTCACCAGCCCTAAAATGGGAGGAAAGCTGCCTGGGCTGTAGAAAAAATGGCCAAAGAGAACCTGGCCTCTGCCCTGCCTCCCAGCCCCTTTGGCCTCTGTTGAGTGGAAGCTGATGGCCACAAAGGATGTGGTTTCAGCACTATTAGTATATGACCTGGAGACAGGAACAATCTCCCCTTTAGGATCTGACAGGATGCCCCATTTGGCCAGGGGATATCCATCACTGGGACAAAGTAATTCAATGCCTTGGGAGACTGACAAAATAAATAACTGCACCCAGAAAAGAAAAAGACAGAAACTAAGGCCAACCTGTGTTTTTAGGCAGCCTCTGCAAAGGGATCTTCAAGGAAGCCTAAAGAAAAAATGGAAAGGGTCTCCCCCATTGCATATCAATATCTAGCATAAAGAAAAGGCCCCCCAAAAGCCTCCCAACACAACTCTCAGTGGGGATCTCACTTAAAGCTGATGGCATTGGGATACTGATTACTGGAACAGCCTCAAAAATATCCTGTCCTCCAACCCCTTGAATGTAACCTGAGAGAAAAAAGATTAAGGCGCAATTTTGTATACGCTAGATTTTCCAACCCTCTCCTAGGATGAAATCTGTTGTGTGACGTAAATGTACAGATAAAATTCACAAGGACTATTTCAGAATATGAATTTAAGAGAAAGACCCAAAAATAGAAGTTATAGGTATGGAAATATATTTTAGTACAGAAAATTAGAAGGTAAAAGAAATGTTTATGGATGATAAAGTATTTTTTTCTGGTAAAGTAATATTCTTGGGCTAAAGTCAAAGATAAAAGAGGGCAAAACTAAGGATGCAAAGTTGTGAATGTCTAAGGAAGTTGCAGAAAATTTATGGAAGGTAAATCTCAAAAAGTTTGTGTTTGTGATTAAATTGGGTATATTTAGCTCAGTCAAAGTTAATGTTCTGATATGAGGCAAAGTCTAAAACACTGATCTGCTCTTATCTATCAAGATAATTTTCTTGTATTTGTTGGGTTTTCTTACTTGGGGAAACTAAGTCTTAAAGGAATTGGGGTTTGTACCTATTTGAAAGTCATAACTGATTACTTTGAAACCGGTTAAACAAACAATGGTTACTTAGGTTATAACAATATAGTAACACCCTAACATATGTCTCAGCCTTGTCTAAGTATTATATAAAAATTTATATAAGTTTACTGGTAAGATAACCAATAAGTGCTCTTCTCTTTTTATACACTGTATCTCACATAGAAGGGCCACACTGACATTTGAAGACCTGTCTTGTATCTTTTTGTTTTGACTAAATCTATTTCTGATCATTAACAGTTTCCTGAATGTATAAGAGATTTAGGGGTCTCCTTTGATTTTTTGTTAGCCCATGCAGACCTGTGATTACTGTTACCATACACAACACTCCTCAAATTATTCCATAAAATAGAAAAGGAGGGAACCCTTCCAAACTCATTCTATGAGGCTAATATCACCCTGATACCAAAACCAGATAAAGATACATCAAGGAAAGAAAACTTCAGACCAATATCCCTGATGAACAGAGACACAAAAAAACTCTCAATAAAATTCTGGCAGATTGCATACAAAAACATATTTAAAAGATAGTGCACCACGATCAACTGGGGTACATCGTGGGGATGCAAGGTTGGTTCAACCTAGGGAAATCAATAAATGTTATTCACCACATCAATAGAGAATCAATACAAGAATCATAGGATCATCTCAAAAGATGCAGAAAAAAAGCATTTGACAAAATACAGCACCTCTTCATGTTCAAAACACTAGAAAAACTAGGGATAACAGGAATAAACCTCAATATTGTAAAAGCTCTCTATGCTAAGCCCAAGGCCAACATCATTCTAAACGGAGAAAAATTGAAAGCATTCCCCCTAAAAACTGGGACAAGACAGGGATGCCCTCTTTTACCACTTTTATTCAAAACAGATTGCCAGAGCAATTAGACAGATGAAAGAAATTAAAGGGACACAAATTGAAGAACTCAAATTCACTATTTGCCAACTACATGATTCTATATTTATAAGATGCACTCTGGATTATAAATTGTACTTTGAAAGTTAAAGTCAGTTAAAGTTACTTAAATGTAAAGCTTAGGAAAGCACTTTGCCAAGTTGGTGTTCTCCAAACTAAAATTATGTGTAGCAAAAGTGCCAAATTTATATTAAAAAAAAAAAATTGGTTGGTATTTATTCATATCATTAGACGTTTTATAGCTGGATAAAGTAACCTGTTGTTAATAAGTTACATATACAATTTTGTCTTACTCTTCACAATAAAATTAAAATTTAAATGCATTTTTGGAAAATAACAAAGACAGCCTGATCTGTTTAAAGGTGACATTGGAAAACATGGAAGTATTCTGCCACTTTTTTCCACAAAAAGAAGGTGAAAGCTCTCTTAGCCTTTCTTTGATTCATGTTTCAGATATAATGTTGCATTGTGCTATTTGTAAAGAGCCCCACCTTACCTGAGATAAGGCTCTGCCTCCGTGTTAGAATGCTCGAAAATAAGCTAGACTTCAGCTCATTTAAAATGTTTTCAAAAGATTGATTTCTGTTGTAAAGATGACTGTGATCTCAAACAGGGGATATAATGTATAAGTAAAGGTTCAAGATTATGAAAGTCATTTTTCTTGGTTCATAGCTATTACACAAACTGAATATGTTTTTGCTCAACTAATTTCATTTTGCATTTTCCTTGTAAACTTTGTAACTTCTAAAAAAAAAAGCAACAACCTGGGTTAATTTGTGATAATAAATCATTACCTACAGGATAAATAGTATATAATGCTGATTTCCAGTACTAATACTGACCCCAATTAAAAGAAAGGGATAACTGTAAAATTATAGATATTGAAGTTATAACCTATTAGTCCTTCTTTAAGACTGTGAAACTGGCTTGCTGAGTGTTTAAAACCCAAAACTTGGAAATCAAAAGTCAAGGAAGTAAAAAGAAGCCAACATTTTGGCCCTTGCCCTCTAAGGTGGGCCAGGACCCAGAAAACAACAGGACCCCTCCTGGATCCTGCAACTCCAGCTTTCAGCAACAATTTCACATGCAGTTCTTAATTCTCATTCATAATTTTCTCACTCTCTCTCTCTCTCTCTCTCTCTCTTTTTTTTTTTTGTTCCTGGGGACTGAACTCTGGGGCACTTGACCACTGAGCCACATCCACTATAAGCAATGTAGGTGTCCATGGCCTACAGATTAGTATTTAGGATGCTGGTTATGTTCTAAAATATGAGATGCTTAATTCTAAAAATTTACTTAGTTGACTTCCTATTTCACTCATCTATGTGTAATTTTTTTAATCCCACAAAAATCATACAACTTACTCCCTTGGCTTTGTGCTCACAAGAACTCTTAGAGGCTTTCTGCTGTTTAAGCATGATTTCAAGAAGCAATCCACTTCATTGAAAGGTCTCATAAAAACCAGGTCACCATTAATGGCAAAAATCTTTTTCCCAACTTCCATGCCAGCCATCTAAAAGAGAAATCACACACACACACACACAAAAAAAAAAATTATAATTCAAACGGTGACTTAATAAGAAATCTGTTTTCACAGAACTAGAATCTGAAAAATTCAGACCTTACACACTTTGACATTTTAAACACATCTGTAATTTTTTATGCAAATTCACAGAACTGTGGATAAAATAACACAGTTATCATTTTTTGAGGGCCCAGTTTTGAATTTGATTACAAAGCTTCAGTGAAATTCTCATCCATTCCTCCTTGAATTGACATTGTACTCCTCTTACTCCTTTTTCCATTGTATAAAGAAGTCCTTTTAAAATTTCACCCTTTAAAACTATATTCAAACCCCAAGTTAATTTTTTTTTTAATACTAAGAGAGTTTCAATCCTTGCTGTATGTGTATATCTACCCGACATATCAATGACACTCAATGGGCATTACTGACATTACTGGGACCCTGGCAAAAGGACCTGAGTATCCACCCCACCCTCCCTTCCTGCTTTTCAGGGCAGCTATGGAAAATAGGGAGAGGTACCCCATGGGCAGCTTCTCTCAGGGCTTTTGGTCCTGTAGGAAAAATGGGAGGAGGAGGGAACTTGAGAAGAAAGGAAATCTAGAATCTATAAAAGGGTCAAGACACCCCCACTCCCTCAGGCAGGAGCTCTGGACTCACTCCTCTGTGGACTCTGGACTGTCTTTCTCTCCATTCTGTCCTTTAAATAAAACTGAACAGGACCAGATCCTGATTTTCAAGACCAGTTTCATTAGCATCAGAGTCTCCAGCAGAGCAGAGGAGTGGGCAAGACAGCAGTAAGCACAGAGGTGTCAACAGTGCAAGATTCTGAGAGAGGACAGGGAAGACATCACCCCTCCAAGCCAACCAGAAGCTTTTCTTATCCAACCTACTACCCATAAACTCCCTGCTGCTTTTGGCCGCCTACTTGCAGAAGCCAGAATTAGACCAGGCAGATTGGCAAGGGTCAGATCCAGAGAATGGAGGAATTGAAATGTTAATTCCTTCAGAGCCCCTCCTCCACCCTTATCAAGACCCTCCCCCAGCTCCAACCTGTTGCTAAGGTAACCTGTCCCAGGAATTGTCCTTCCCTATGGGGAGTTGTAAAAGTTGCTAATTAACTCACCCTGGGTCCCCTTCCTGCCTGGATCACTCTTCCCAGGCCCTTCCAGCCCACCTGTTTCCCACCTTTTGGCCATCCCACCCAGCATTTCCTGGGCCTAGTCATAGCAGGGAGGAGAGAGATAACTGGGGGAAGGCAGCAGGGTAACAAAGGAAGCCTAGGACATATAAAAAAAAACAGGCAAAACCCCTCACTTCCTGGGATACTAGGATACCAGCCATGGGCCCCTTCTCCCTCCTGGGAGAAGTCTATGTTACCCCTTTCTAAATAAATCCTGCTTTATATGCTTGCCTCAGAGTGCCTCTCTAATGTTATACTTCTACATGTGAGGGAGCAGATAACCAGCAGTATCACTGGGAGAGGGCATTCATTTGTGTCACAGCAGATGAAGCTGGGCTGTCCAAAGCTTCTGTTGAAAATGCCTGGAAAAACATCTCCTTGCATGCATTTCTTGGCCAGGTCCATCAATGACATATAAGTTGACCAGAGTTACTTTGTTTGACATTAATGTGCTGTACCTAAAGCTTTAACTTGCATGAATTCATGTTTTGGTAAAAGCAGAGACCTTGAACATTAGCAGCTAGGAGGATGGCAGACAAATTACCATCTATTTTAAATGCATTCAAAGTTAAAAGTTTGATTTCATTAATTCTCACATTCTTTATTAAGATCTGAGTATTCAGATGCTTGCTTGTTAAGTATCTTATGAGAAAGGCATCAAGGTGAGGATGCTTTCAACCTGATATACTTGAGACATAGCACTGGAAAGTAGCACCATGAGAGCACAGAATTTTGTCTGTTTCATTCATTGCTGTATTCCCAGAGCTGAGAACACTATCAAGCATATAACAGCTATTAAATAAATATTCCTGAATGAAGACATAAATTATTAGGGATTCCTCTGTTTAAAACCCTGGTGAAATGAAAGACTGTCAATCAGCATTAATTCAATGAGAAAATAAATCAAAGCATGTACTTTGAATGATGGAAGATATATTCATAGAAAAGATAAAGGGGGTAGGTAAATAAAAGATACAGCCCTTGATTGAAGAGAAGAGGCACACATAAATGGTACAGGCACTATGCTGTCTCCATAGGTTTCCAGTTGGAATTTGTGATTAGAGAGGCTCCAGGGACATAAGAGGAGCCAAGATGTTTGGCCTCCCAAGAGGTCAAGAAGTTCAGAGCTGTAGATCCCAGGAATTACCAACACCTCCCCATCCCCAATATCTCTGAATGCATAGATAGGAGTTCAGCAGCCACTAATCTCAAGGGTATTTGGTAGAACCTGAAAATAAGACCATGCAAAGACATTTGTCTTTGCTAAGGATACTTATAAGGTTGATTTCAATTTGTTTGAAACTTTTATGTTTGTCTATTATGACAACAATTTTAAATAAAGATGCTAATGTACATTACCTCAGCATTAGACCCCTTTTCTACCAATTTTATTATTGGAACTTTATTTCTGTCTTCTAGCCCAAAGCCATAACTGCCATCATTAGATTTAATCTGAAATGCAAAATAATAACATTATTGATGAAAAATTGAAATTAAAACAGAATGAAGGCATATGCATCACCACCAAATATGTTTATGCAGTCTTCTGCTACTGTCTAATCAAGAAGGCTTAACATATTAACTAACTTACCAAGAGTGACTTGGCTATAACATTTTCCACAACTTTTAAATCATGTTTCATAAGTCGATGTTTCATATTTGATCCTTCCATTTCCTCATCCGCAAAAAAACGGAAAAGTAGTGGCTCATCTTTGAATTCACTTTTTTCCAGGACTACACAAACAGAAAGATTTAAATTGTTTCAATTAATTAAAAAATCAAATTTTCCACACCTGTAGACATTAGGTAAATAAAATATCTGCCCACAATCTCAACCTTATATTTCTAGGACAAATGACACAAATATTCCTCAGATATTTTTTTCTATTTCTTTCTATAATTTCAAATCAATGTTTCCTCTAAATTGCTGTTACCTAAAGGATTCTGGATTTTTAAAATAATTATTTTTCCAATGTTAGCTTCTTTTCTACTTGACCAAGTCTGTCATTGATCAGATTAAAATCCAAACTTAAGTAAAAGATTTTAATAAATCCTAACATGCACTGCAATGCAAACTTAGAAACCTGTGATGTTCTCAACTCATAGTAAACATTTTATGCATGTTTTTAATATCTTGCACAATTATGGAAAATTCAAATAGGTGAAGGGTTGGCTTGCATGTGTGAGCAAGTCCCATGTGTCACTTTTCTTCTAAGACTTCAAGCATAAACATGCTTTCTGGGTGAAATGTGATCTTTGTTTTCACATAATTCTTTTCTGTTTAAAAGCAATATTCAGCCAGGTGTGGTGGAGCACACAGCTCAGGAGGCTGAGACAGGAGGATTGCAAGTTCAAAGCCATCCTCAGCAAAAGTGAGGCTCTACGCAACTCAGTGAGACATTGTCTCTAAATAAAATACAAAATAGGGCTGAGGATGTAAAAGGAAAGCAATGAACTAGGAGCAGGTGAGTGAGAAATGAAAGACGAAGAGTAGGCAGAGATACACAGGATTGTTTATTTGTCAGAGTTCACAAATAAAGGCACATCTCTCCATAGGTGGAGAGAGGCAAAACAGGCTTGGGGTTCAGGACTTTTATGGGGCAGGCTCAGGGATTACAGCCAGGCGGGTCCCAATGTGACCATTAAGGGTGAGGATGGTATCAGGAAGTGGTGAGCCTTTCTCAGAAAGACCCTTGGGCGGGAAAGAGAAATTTTTCTTAAAATGGTGGCTGTCATTTAAGATGGCCATCCAGATGCTAAGCAAGGACCTTACAGATGTGGCTCAGTGGTTGAGTCCCCTGAGTTCAATCCCTGGTACCACCCCAAAATTGCAATGTTCTCCAATAATCTCATTTCTGTCAAGGTCAGTTTTCTCCCTTCTATCTGACCATTAACATTTTTCCCCAAAGCCCTTAGGGGTCATCAGTCCTTGGCATGGACTGATGACATAAGGTTTATGTTTTGTTAGCCTTGTTTAAACAAAGTCTAAATACTAAAGAATTTGTACAGAATGAGATCCTGACATCTGTCAAAATGCTTTACAAGAGAAATCTTCTGTATTTCTCATTCATCTGTCCTTTGTACCTTTAAGTCTACTTCTTAGGACAAGTTGATTCATAGAACTAGGAGCTAAAGGGAAGACAGCGGTCGAAGGGCACAGTAGAAAGAATTATGTTTTGTGATGGATCAGTCCAGGTCTGGAACTGATTCTGGATGTGACAATGAGAAAATTACCTAAACATTCCACACTTCAGTTTCCTCAGTCTGCAAAATGAGGGTAATAAAATCTTCACCATGTTGCATTAAACTAAAAGGAGACGATCTACGTAAATAACTTGGCAACTTGGTAAGCAATCCAAAAAGACTGCTATTTCATTTCATTATTTTTTACAGAGTTGACTGGATGGGGAGACTGCATTGATCTTTGAATGAAAGACTCACTGGCAACGTATCAACCATGACATAAAAGCAACACAAGCCAGGGTGAACAACAGGAATGATAACATATTTTAGATTAAATCTTGCCTAAATGAGCTAAGCAGAGTTGCAAAGCTGACATGAGGCTTCTGCTGTAACTGTTTTCATTCACCAAATAACCCATCAAAAGGAACAGGGGAAGGCATCAATATAGCCAGGCATGAGGCAAACTAGTTTCCCTTGTCAGTTATCGCTACTCTGTTGTAATACAATATTTTACAATAATTGTTTAGGTAAATTTACTGGTTCCTGATGCTTTATGTTAAAATGAAGAATGAATCAAAACTTTTGAGCATTTTCAGCTTGATATTCTAGTTTAATTCCCTAAAATGTTATAATTTCTTCCATTAAATGGTTTGTTCTTCAGGGACTAGTGTTTCTCTTGGACAACCCACAGTGATCTGTCTACACAGAGAAGAGACAGAAATCCCCAACTAACACGTAATAACCAAGGATACTCTCAGAACTGCTGGGACTTTGGCTATATTTCCTTCATAAAGGTGTAACAACCTTCTGTAAATAACTGGCAAATGAATACAAGTGCTATGAAACATAGTTAGAAGCACAATACATTAATAATTGAAAGAAAAATGTTTTGAGTCCACAGATTCTATAACCTAGTGTGAATAGAGAGGAAAAATCCAATTTTGTTTTGATAAATCAATGAACTTTATTTAAAAACTCTTGTTCGATGACTTTCAGCAAGTCATCAAGTCATCAAACAAGAAAAAAACCAATCATTAATGGCCAAAAAGAAACATTTTCCCCAGAGATCTATAATTTAATTCCCTAAAGTGATTTTGAAAATATCCCCCCCCCAAAAATAAATATTCAGCCATATGTCAATTAATTATTCTACTTTCCAGTGTAATTTTTTAAAATATAAGTCTAATCTGAAACCAATTGAAAGAGGTACATGAGCAAATCAAAACTTCTAGCTCAAGCCATTGCTCTTCTGGAATTAGCATTGTCTAGAAAAATAAAAGAAGTCATGGCAACTGGTAGATAACAGCAATTTGACACAGGAATGGCACCAGCAATGAAATGGACTGCAGATGTGGTGACTCAGCATGGACCCAGGGCAACACCCACACAGCCTTGCTGGTTCCTGTGGACGTCACTAGAGTACTGAGATACTCCCAATGTCCTAAGAAGAACCAAAACAATGAAAAACATCTGTAAGCTTCCAAGACAAAACTCCCTACCATGGTGCATAAATCCATTGTCACAGAGTCCAATGCCAAATATCATTGCCTCTTCTCTGGTACGGCAATCCCCCTGTTAACCAAAAAGTACTGTGTAAGTCAGAATCAACACAGGCTGTCCTGTATTTTATCACACTTGACACCCCTAGCACTATATTCAGGTAAAGTCATTCATATATTGCTGCATGCATTGTTTCCTAAGACAGAATGCATCCAACAGTTATTATATACATCCATCGTTACCTAAGACAGAATGCATCCAACACTCATTTAATACAAAAACAGTTTCTTTTGACAATAAATAAAAATATTTAACATTCGCTGGGTAAAATTTTTATTAAATATGGAAATATACAAGTATATAATATTTGTTGCCTCTACACATAATCCCTGTTATTTCTTAGATACTGTATTATGGTTAAGGAACAGGAAAATAGCCTATAAAATGATGACACTCTAAATATAGGTAGGTAAAAACCATTTTGCATGATCTTGGCCAATCACTCTTCTCTTCTACCAAATGAATTTGCTTCTGAGGCACTCTTAACACAGCCTATTAATCTCTGGTGACTTGTAAGACCTGAAAATGTTTGGTCAAGCCGGCAAATGCAAGATTTTCTTTTCATTATCTAGCCAAAAGAAATAATCATATCAAGCAACTAAACCCAACAAAACAGCCCAAACAACGTCTTAATATGGTTTTGATTTGGAAAACATGATTCTACTGATAAAGATCCATCTACCTCTATGAACATATATCTTTGTAGATATATAATCTCATATTTATATGTTTTACAGTTTAAGAAGTTTTTTTCTCACATATTGTCTTCCCCCCCCGCCCGGCCTATTCTTTAGAACTTAGATCCTGGACCAAATCCATTTTCTCTTCTTTATCGATTCTCTTTAATTTCTATTGTCAACACCCTAATCTGACATTTGATTTTTCCTTGTACAAAGTATCAACTTTTTTCTGGATATTCACATATGCTATTATAGAACTCAACTTTTATACACAGAAATTTCATGTTCCAAAATTTTACATTTATATCAAAAATTTTATTATGCTTTCAAGACCTTCCATGTCCCTAGTTTTACTGTCCCTCTCCACATTCACATTACAAAGTTTAATACCCACAGCTCTCTCACTAGTCAGCTCAGCCCCGCTGTGTGGCCTGAATTCTCTGTCATTTTTATCCTTGTGTTCACTCAGGTAATTGTTCATGCTTGCAATGCCCTTTCCTTTACCCTCCATTCATTTAAATTCTACCCATTGTGTATGAAGAACCCAGGGTAAGTTTCACCTCATGCTATGACAACTGCAACCCTGTTAACCTCCCAAAGCATTTGTAATCTGTAATTTCAGACTATGCATCAGACTCCTTCAAAAATCTAGCTCCTTGATAATTATAATGCATTCAATTCAAAAGATATTTTTCTGCATATTATGCCAAGTTCTAGAGATCAAATGTTAAAATATTCAAACAAAATATTCCCTTGCCTTCTAGTCATTTGAATCTACTGAAGAATTTGGTCACTTAGAATGTGGCACATAGTAAGTACTCTTATTCAGTTATAATTAATATTCCTTATCAGGCAGATATACCCAGGGAACTAAGATACAGAAGAAACCCCTGAGTCCACGTCAGAGAACCCAGCAAGTCTTCCCGGGGGAGACAATGCTGGAATAATTAGCCCAGTTTCCAACAGCGCTTAAGGCAGAAACCATGCCTGCTTCCAGTTTTGTTGGTTTATTGTATTTTAATCATGAAAGCACTTATTTAAATGTTAAGTTTACAGTAAGAGCTTGTTTAATACTCACTGACATTTGATTGTTTTATTTGATAAATTATTCATATGTTACACAGGCCAGACAAATATGTATTCGAACAGTGTAAAAAAATATGATCTGAAATGTTTTGGCTTCCCTATGCCTTTTAAAAATCCTACTGGTGTCACACAGATGTATGAGCATTAAAAAAAGGCACAATAAAATCTGCCTGAGTTTGATGAAACAAGGCATTATTTAATCATAAAATAAGAGTGATGTGTACAGACAACACAACTTGCACCAAATGAAATAATGTGTTATAAGTACACCAATGTCTTGGCCCAGTAAGGTGTTGACTTCATGGAATAAGATACTTTATTATATACTATTATACTAGAAGCAACATAGCAGCAAGCAAGAAGAGTATTAGACAAAAACAATAGTCAGTCATCCAAAATGATATCACCCAGGATATTGAAGAAAACTACAAGATCTAGACTACATTCCAAACAACACATATACAACCTTATTGAAATCAGCTCTTCATTCTGTTCTGCAGAGCTGTCCCAATCAATCCAGTCAATACTGGTCAATACTGGAAATGAAGTCTTACCATTTGAGAATCTTGATAGAAAGAGACCTTTATTTTATTAAAATCTCTTCTTCATATAAGTTTTAAAAATTTAACTTGTTCTCTTTTCATTTCATTAGTGTGCATTTATCTTCCAAGAGAGCCCATAATATTCTAGTTGGAAGTTAATCAGTGAGTTAAGTATGTCTTATCCTTGAACTTTGATAAGTTTTACAATATCAGAATCATAAAGCTGCAATGATAGTTCAAAGATGCCAGGTACAGCTATCCCAGTATGTAGTAATCAGTTATAAAAACTATAATCCAGAGAGCTGGAATGACTTGCTCAAATTTTCACTAGTTATTAGCAGAGCATGCATCAATGAACAGGTTTTCTTAAGAGCCAAGTACAGTGCAATTTCTACAATTTCTAATATACACCACTACAGGCATTGTCAAAACAGACCACTATGAAAAACTGAAGGAAAAATGTAAGTTTGACTTGGTCCAGTTTTCAAGTAACTTACTGTATTATTCTAATGTGTACCACTGGAAAGTAAAAGAGAAAAAAAAAAGTTGATAGATGACTTCCTAAGTTAGAACTTTAAATATTTAATCAGTACCAGTTTTTGCTTCAAATGAATTTCCTTCAATTTTCTCATTTAAGCAACATATTCTACGCATTCACGTGAATTTTATAGTAGCATAATCTATGTAAAATTCTAACTCTATATACTGAATAAAGAATTGATTCTAGTGATGTGCGATGATCACAGTGTTATAAGAGGCAAAACCACTGGATACACAAATTAGGGTTTTATCTGAAAGTAATCGTTCAGTCTAATCTAAAATATTAACATTTAAATGTAAAAATTTGGGTGTCATTAAAAAAATAAGTGGTCTTAAAGAGTCTAAAAATAATATTAAACAGCTGGGGATATAGCTCAGCTGGAAGAGTGCTTGCTTTGCATGCACAAAGCTCTGGGTACAATCCCCAGCACAGAAAAAAATAAAAATAATATTAAACAATAAAAATCTCAAATTACATGTGCAGAGATGAAACAAATAGGGTTTAAATATTAATAATGAAACAAAAATAAAGACTTTATGATGAAATACCAAATGTTATCATCTACTTGTAACAAAGATACTTTCTTTAAAAACAAGAGTAAATCTGCCATAAAATTGACTCAAATATCCAAGTGTAATAACAACATTTCAGATAAGCACTATCTTCCCTCCTAGATTAGAAGTTCAGTTAAAAGGGTATCAGTTCTTTTAGCCTTTTCTTTAATCAGTGGAATATTTTCATTCACTTATTAACTGACCTAGTATGAGAAAATATCTAAATAAGTATTATATTTGAATATCTTTTATGATGTGCTAGATGCCTTAATTTGTTCTACACTTAGAAGCAAATCATTTTCTCAACACAAGCTATCAGCATCCAATTCCTGAGAAGCAGAGAAACAATAACAATAATAAAATCTGTACTTTGCTATTTAAAATATACACAGACATATTAAAACTCACATTACCAAAGCACAATTGTTATCTAATAGAGAAAAAGGCATAGGGAAACTAGAATCATTTGCAAGAACTAATAAAAAGATACTTTAAAACAAACTAGTAAAAAAAATACAAAAAATTGTAGCAAGTATTTGATGATGCTCAAATTATGCTTAGTGTTTTTTGATCGATCTCAGCTGATACTTTTAAGATAGGGACATCATACTTTTAAAAGACAAGACAACATAAAAGTTAAGTTTAAGGATTCTGAATTCAGAATATCTATGTTCAAATTCTAATTTTGCTTCCTATTAGTGATATGACCATGGAAAAGATAGTACACTGTACCTCATCTGTAGGCATACATTAATTTTTTAAAAAGTACCTAAGTCACATGCTCAAAGTATAGAGAAATAGTAAATAAAACCCAGCAACTTATATATTTACCTGTGCAATTAACCAGTCTATCAATTTGTTGGCCATGACAACAGATTTGTAGGTCCTTAAATGGTAATCTTTATCTCTACAAAGGAAAAAGAAATCAAATACATTGAGTAAATAATAAGTGAGCACAAGGAAATATTTTTCATTTGGTGTCTATGTACAACACAAAAGTATACCAATGTAATGAGAATCAATTGCCCATATTATGCACAAATGTACATGTTTGCAAAGCATGTTCAATGCCTGAAAAAAATCCTTCATCATCTCATTCAAGGGGAAGAGAGACGGATTATGAGACTGAAGCAGAAGATCTTCTTATATATACATAGGCTACTAATATTATAATATCTAGTAATAATTTAGCTGGAAGTATAACACCTCATAAATAATGAAAAATAAAACAGAACTTCTTCCTTTAAGTCACAGTAGGTTCTACTAAAAATTTCCTTAAAATGTGGAAAAGAAAGCAACACTCATTATTCCCACTTCTGTATTCTCCAAGAAGGAAGGGTTTGTATTACAAGACTATCCACAGGGCTCTGTTGTCCTGAAAACCCTGCAGGCCTGCCCTGAAGTAGACACCCTGAGAACTTGTCACCTCTTCTGCCTGATCAGAGCACAGACACAGTGACACCAAAATTCCAGGGAAAAAGCAGCCCAATGGGCTCTCCACATCAGTTCAGTAGATTTCCCAGAACTGAGGGGGAAAAAAACCACTCAAAATTCAGTTAGATACTAACAAAGTCTCATGATCAGGCCCAAGGGCAGAAATCTATAATTCATTCATTTTGCAGGCCTGAATCAAAAGGGAATGAGGAAATCATGGTCCTTTCAAAATGTCAAAAAAAAAAAAATGCAAACTGCAAAAGCTTAAAGTGTCTACTAATTGCTAGCTCTAGTCACTGTTTAGCCTCTGTCAGTAATTTACAATTAATATTTCCATCTTTTTACCCACTTGCATTAAAAAGCTCCCAGATACAGTTGAATTTATGAGATTTCAATATAAATAAACTAGGTCAGCCAGTAATCAACGGCAGCTTTTTCTTTTTCAATCTTTTAAATTCACTTCCAAGTTTCTAATACCTCACCACCCATTTCATCTGGATTTCCATAAGCATCAATAAGAAATAAAAGAGACAGTCTGTTATACAACACATGTAGACTTATGGTCAATATACCCATTTTTCTCTGTGTAAGTTGAAGTCATACATATGAAAAGCATGACAAACATACATTCCCTCTGTATTATGGGTTTTGGTCCATTCAATTTTCCTTTGACAACTCATAAACAATTACCATTTCTAGCCGGAGAACAATTCTTTCTTATCAAGTCTTAGAGAATGTAGCCTTTTGGATAAGAAATCCCATATGGTTAAAATATATTTTCAGAACGTATTTTCACACATATAAGATTAACATGCACACAGGTGACATGGCGAATTAAACCATTCCAATTTTCTACTTACTGAGCAGAAAAAAAAGTTAATTACCCAATTGCTATTAAGTACTTAGTTTTAAGTTATTCAAAATATTTGAAGGGTATCCATAACAGAATCATGGAATAAAGTCAATAAATATTCATTCTTTTCATTTCTTTCTACTTTGTGAAGCCTATTTGTAAAAGTGCACATAACACTTTCCAGAATAATGGATAAGATCCTGAGTTTTCCTGCAGGACCTGCATGCAGTGTGATTATGCAGCGTGAAAGGACACTCCACACACTTAAGACACAGCCTTCTCAATATCTCTTTCCTTCTCTCTCTTTTAATCTCACATTTCTTGGAATTGAAAATCAGAATGAAAAATAGAAACACTGCACACATAAAACATTTGGATCCTGCAGCCAAGAATGAAAAGCATCTTTATTCATTTCAGAAATGGAGCACGCATTTCTGTTCTGAAAATATGATTTAGCTATTAAACTCCAAATAACATCTAGCCACATGAAATAAATTTAATGTTTTATCAGTTAATGTATATTACCAAGCTTCAAAAATATTCCTCACTACCTAATCTATTAGTAATCTTAATATAAAACTCTAGATCTTTCACTAAGGCAAAACCAAAACTAATTCTAATTCCTCCTAAAAAAGAAGTCCTATCTCTTCACTAACAAAAACATAAGAGAATAAAATTTAGAAGTCGTATTTGGTAACTTCAAAGAAATTTTAAATTTTTAAATATAAAACTTTTCTTAAGACTATTAGAAGGAACTACCATAAGATAAACTATATATCTAATAATTAATTATACAACGTAATTAAAAGGGTTAAAATACAAGTAATCATAATGATAAATATTCAGAGTTTATGGTATTTCCGAATTCTCCCCAGTTAACTATTATTTATTAATATTAACTGAGTGTGGATTATTCCATTTTCAAGTCTATAATTTACCATGTAATAAAAGGAAAATAACTTTGGAAGTCACAATAAAAAAAGTGAAAGACACGGTATAGAGTCTCAGAAAAATTGAGGGTTACTTTAAGATAAATAATTACTTAAAATACTAAATAAAGTAAAATTTCCACTTTTAGAAGAAGACAAAATAATCCAAGTTCTAATATGCAATAAAAATATTCCTATTTAAGATTCCTGGAACATAGAAACCAGACTCACCTTATCACTGGGGTAAACAGACTATGAAGACGACAATACAATCTTACGCCCTATGAAAAATAAAGAAATATTAAAAGCAAGTGAGATGCCTCAAGGGACATGTCAATGCCGTATTGAAAGAACAAGCAAATTCACTGTCAATATCCTTCAATCATTACACCAATTTCAATCAGTGTAAAACTCATCCCAATGTTATGATAAATCCAAAAGTAATATTTTAAATCACTAATAATAGGATTCAATTGTGCTGTGAATTTATCATATACATGATATGCTCTACAAAGGATTTTTGAAATTATTTTTCTTAAAGTGTAAAATTTTTAAGACATAATTTAGATAGAAAGTAAATCTATATAGTAAATAAATCTGGAAGATGTATTTACTATATGTCAATAAACATTGTGTCAAGTATAAAATTAAAACTGGTATTATATTTATTTTTATACCTATATTTCTTGAATTTATTCAAGTACAATTACTACGTGTTGCTACATGTAAAACAGTTTTCAATAGATATGAAAACTATTCATGCTTCTGAATGAGGCAATAGCACTTTTTTTGAACAAGTTAAGAGAACAAAGATATGATCTAACAACAGAATTTTTAAATTACAAAAAGAAATAAAGAGGCTTGTTTGTATATGTAATTTTAAATTTTCTATGGTAGTAGAAATTTTTAAGTCTCTCAATAGTTTTTTGTTTTTCCCAAGCATGATAACATGAATTCTGCTACTGAAGGGGTTGTGACAAAGAGCATTCATTACCTTTGAAATCACATCCTGCATCTCATTTCTTGGATAAAACGTACCATCGTCATACCGAAATCTATATAACATCTGCTCTGGCTTGAATTGATGTTTATCAGTAACTAAGAACATATAGGAACAATACATTAAAATGGTGACAATCTAAAAGGTGGCAGAAAAAAAAAATACATTCTCCAAACACATATTCCCAAATAGAGAAACTTTGATAAAAGCTAATACACATGTATGTATAAATATATAGAGTCTATTTATGTGAACATAGTCAAACAAGCCTATGTTTTACATTTCTTCACAATAATACAAAACTGAACGCAGAGTTACTTTCAAAGAGCAGATACTCATATTCAGAATTATGATTCGATTCTCAGTCTTGGACGTGAATTTTAGCATTTCTCTGTCTTATCACACTCTGATAAGGCCAAGACCACACATACACCAATCTTGATCATTTATCTTGTATTCAGACCTCCAAAGTAGATTAAATAATTTCAATATGTTGCTGATTCAAAAATTTTAAGTTTTTACACTGAGAAATGCTTTTCTCACCAGTCACTTAAAATATTTTGTCTCAGTAGAAAATGAGCGTGGTCTTCCTGCATTACCATCCTCAGGATAAGATCGCCATATTCCTAAAATCTCCTATTCCCAGGATCTGATGGTTTCACTGGCAAATTCTAACAAATATCTAAAGAATTAATACAAATTATTCTCAAACTCTTCCAAAACACTGACTAAAAGAGAATATTTCCAAACTCATTTTACAAGAACAGACAAGGACATTGTAAGCAAATAAAATTATAAGCCACCTTCTCAATGAACATAAACACAAAAGTCCTCAAACTCTATCAAATCAAATTCAACAGGACATCAAGAATCATATGCTACCAATGAACCATCCAAAGAGAACTTAAGAAAACAATTATATTTATAACAGTATCCAAAAAATCAAACACTATACTTGGGAAGATGAAGGAGATGAAAAGATCTGTATACTGAAAACTAGAAAACATGGATGAAAGAAATTGAAGACACCGATAAGTGCAAAGACACACTGTATTCATAAATAGAAAAAAATTATTTTTAATTCCACATTACCCAAAGAAACCTATGGTTTAACTACAACCCCTATTTAAAACTCCAAGGGTATATTTCATGGACATTAAAAAAAAAAAAAAAAAATTCTACAGAATCACAAAAGACCCTGAGCAGCAAAAAAGAACAAAGCTGGATGTATCACATTACCTGACCTCAAAACAAACTACAAAGCTACAGTAATCAAAAAATATCAAAGCACTGACATAAAAAGAGACAAAAAAAAAAAAAATCAATGAAATGAAATAAGATCTCAGAAAGAATCCTAAATATCTATAGTCAATTTATCTTCAAAAGAGTTACCAGGAACACACAATAGGAAAAGACAGAGTAATACCTTGAATTTGAGGTATCAGTCCACAGCTTCGGTGTTGATGCAGAAAATGTCTGGGGGTAAAATGACCTGACTATGAGAACTGTAATCTGATCAGTTAGAATGGGCTGACTGGGAGTTAACTATAGGCAGGTAGGGCATGGCTGAAGGAGGTGGGTCACTGGGGCCATGCCTTGGAGGTGTTCTTCTCCTCGGCCCCTTCCCTCTTTCTCTGCTTTCTGACCTGGTCAGGAGGAAAGCAGTTTCCCTCCATCACACCCTTCTGCCATGATGGGCTGTCTCACCTTGGGCCCAGAGCAACAGAGCTGGCCAACAGTGGACTAAGAATGTTGAACCATGAACCCCCCCCCCAAAACTATTCCTCTCTAAGTTGCTCTAGTCAGGCAATTTTGGTCACAGCAGTGAAAAACTGACTGAAACAAAGTCTCTTTAAAAAGTGGTACTAGAAAAATTGTATATCTGCAAGCAGAAGAGTGAAAATGGACCCTTATTTCACACTATACACAAAATCAACTGAAAATGGATTAAAGATTTAAAGACCTGAAGCTGTAAAACTACCAGTAAAAAGATAAGTAATGAATGTAATACCAAAAGTGCATGCAATAAAAGCAAAAATCAATTAATGGGATTACATCAAACTAAAAAGCTTCTGCATAGCAAGTAAAATAATTAACAAAATGAAAAGGCAATATATGGAATGGGAAAAATATTTGCAAACTATATATTCGATTAGTAGGCTAAATTCCAAGACATATTAAGGAACTCAACACCACACTACAAATACCCCATTGAAATATAGGAAAAGGATCTAAACAGGTACTTCTAAAAAGAAGAAATTCAGATAGCTAACAGATGCATAAAAAAGATGCTCAACATCTCCAGTCATCAGAGAAATGTACATCGAAGCCACAATGATATCACCTCACATCTCTTAGGATGGCAAATAACAAAAAGACAAAATAAGTGTAGAGGAGGACTTGCAGAAAAGGGAACTATAGTACATTGTTAGTAAGAGTGTAAGTTAGTATAGCCATTATGGAAAACAGTAGGGAGGATCCTTCAGAAATTAAAAATAGAATCATGATGATCCTGCAATCTTACTTCTGGAAATATATCCAAAAGAATTGAAATCAGTATGCAAACAGATATCTGCATACCCATGTTCATTGAAGCATTACTCAGAACAGTCAAGATATGTAATCAACCTAAGTGTCCATCAATGGATAAACAGAGAAAATGTGACATAATGTATTATACACTTGAAAATTGCTTAGGGAATAGATGTTAAATGCTACCTTCACACACACAAAAAAATAATAATAACTATGTGAGGGAATGGATATGTTCATTAACTAGATTGGTGATCATTTCATACTGTGTGTGTGTGTGTGTGTGTGTGATATATATATCATGTTGTACACCATAATTACATATAACTTTTATTTGTCAATTACACCTCAGTAAAGAATCCCATTAAATATTCCCATTAAGTTTTCTCTTTTCCAGGCTGCTATTTTATAGACACCAAAATTTTAAAAATGACTGTTTTAGAAAGTACAACCTTAAAATAAGTTCAAAGGTTTATATTTTAAAAGTTCAAAGGTTTATATTTAAATATTTTCATTATGGGGAGTACAACATTTGCAAAAGAAATAATTTGCTGCAATACTTTCAGGCTTAGATAGAAGACTCTGACTTTCTGCTAGAAACACTGAAAGAGGACAAAAAACTGTCAGAATTAATTCTCATTAACTACATTTGGTGAAACCAGTAGAATATTAAAACATTAGTTAGTAAACACACGCAGTGCACATGCATACGGCACACATACACACTTTTACCCAGCCCACCAAAGTTTGTGGCATGCATTAATAAAATTGAACCAAGATTGTTGCCACCCACCAAACAACAATACAGCCTTTGGAATCTTTTTTCCTAGAATAAGCTATAAAGAAAAAGACACATATGAAAAAATTAAAAATTAAGAGAAATATTTTGAAATTTTATACTATTTTTCAAAATGGGTCATTTATTTCTCCTGTGTCATCTAATCTCATTTTTGCCCCTTAATAGTCATTGAAATAAATTATTCTCTAGATATTCCAAACTTCAAGGAAACATTGGGCCCAAATGTCTCTTGCCACAATAAAACAAATGGTAGCTGAACTCATTATTAAAAGGGGGTTCAGCTGTAATGCAAATGCTTGTGACCCTGATAGTTCCAGCCCTGGGCCACTCTGCCAATCTTAGCCACTGCCTTGGAAAAACACTGAAGACTTGTTTAGCATGAAAAATTTATTAACTAAAAAAAGAGTTTAGGCCATCTTGCTTAATGCAATCTTTACAACAATTTTCTGAGAGAATCAGAAAGATACAAGGAGGTAGAGGAAAGGGGCGGGGGGAGAACCTCTGATTTGTAGCATATGCTAATTTCTGTGATATAAACAGTCTCATTCTGGGCAATTTCAAATTACCAACTTACAGTTATTAACACATAGTTAATTATGAGTGACACACGGTTACAGCACATTTTCACCATAAAAAATAATAACTTCAATAATAAATACCCTCAAGAATATAGGTAACAATAAAATGAAGTGAAATAATTAGGAAGTGTTTAACTTTCAAGAATTCATCACCTTTGCTTAAAATATAACTTATGTAAATGTTTATATGATTTTGACATTAATAATAATTATTCTTAACGACCAACCAGCTTGCAAAATATTTTTAATTTAATTATCAGCTCTTGGGAGCTTGTATAAGCCAACTTCAGCACACTAGAGGATTTAACAAATGGATCTCTAAATTCTCACATAAGAATTTTACTATAAATTCTAGAGTCAAATAAGATGAATATTAACAGCATACCATGGAAAAAGCATATGCTACCTGAAAACAAGAACTCCCGTTCTAGCAAGGTTTTGCTGCTGATGATATTCTCAACAATATTTGCAAAGGGAATAATAGCAATAACAGTCAATTTTTTTTTAACTTGCTCTCTTACAACAGATGGTTCATTCAACTTTATTTTAGGAATTCTATTTTCACTAAAATGCAGCTGGAACTATATACAAATGAATCTACCACATTTGCCTCATAACTTCCATCTAATAGAAGTACTCTATTAATGTGAAATTGCTTCATATGTTCTTTTACCCCCAGTTTGGGGTAATCAAAGACTTTAAAAAAATTTTTCTCATGACAAAAATTCAGAATACCAAATGTGACGTTACAACTGGTCAAATCCTGATAATAGTAAAAGCCCTGGCCACTAAAATCAAATTTTAACAAATGTTGCCCATCATATATGAGGCCCTGGGTTCAATCTGTAGCATAGATAGATAGATAGATAGATAGATAGATAGATAGGTAGGTAGGTAGAAAGATAGAGATAGATATTCATTCATTTATTTATTAATTTAGAAAACATAGTACTGGGCTGGGGGTGTGGCTCAGCAGTAGAGCACTCTCTTAGCACATGCGAGACCCTGGGTTCGATCCTCACTACCACATAAAAACTAAATAAAATAAAGGTATTGTATCCAACTACAACTAAAAAATAAAAACAAAACAAACAAAACAAACAAAAAAAAACATGGTACTATCTCTCTCCAAGAATTAATCACATTATAGATACCATTGTTTAAAAATAACTTTTCAGTTCTCCTAATTTATATATTTGAAGAATTCTTGCATATAAAATTTCAAAATTAATTTTTATTCAAAATTATTTGATTTCAAACGTGCTATTGGAGAAAGTGGTGCCTGAGGTTGGGGGGATAATTTGATCAAGACTAAAATTTGTTCTAACTGTATTTTGTATTAACTTGTAATTAATTTACAACCTAAACTGTAACAAATGGAACATACTCCAGTTAGAACTTGCCATCTCTTACTCCATAATCCCACAGCACCTACCCATATCATAACTCCTGCCTATGTGGTGGCTGTTCATTTTAAGGTTAGCAATGATTTCACCATAAACCCACACTTCATAAACCCACATCACCATTAACCCACACTCACTATTCTACACACATTAGGTATTGACAATGCTGAGGAAAATGGTTAATTTCCTGTAACGTAGAAAATTATAAACTAAACTGATCAGTGAGATTAAGAGACAGGCAATTTGTAAATATATAAGTTAAATAAGGAATTAAATTAAAAAAAAATAATCACCATGGTGGATGATTCCATTTTCTAATAATGCTTGTCCCAAGTGAACACCTTCTTCTGGTCTATGAATCTCTCCAATTTCCAACAACCACGACACAAATTCACTGCAACAGAAAGCCAATAATAAAAGTAGAACAGTTCATTTCCCTCCCCTGGAAATCTATCTATACCATGCAGTCATGAAACAACCATGAAAGGAGTCTCAAAGTATAAAGGGACACTGGCAATGCCATTCAGCAGATAGTAAGACCTGCAAGTCATAGAAGGTGGACTTTATTCTAGAAAACCTATGTCCACACATGGAGACTCTCCTAAACTATATTTAATAAACTATTCAAATTCTTGAGGTTTCTCATAAACCCAAAGTGAAAATCTTAGTGTAGCCGTAATTACAAGACTACTGTCCACAAAAAGGCAAATGGTCATGTGCTATCCTTAAAAGAACATTAATTACACAGACATTTTACAAATAAAAATATTCTCATAGGCATTTAAAAAAAACTAACATTTAAACTTTGACATACTAATGAATTTGTTTTAGACTTTTTAATTTTATTTTTTTTTGTTGTTACACAGAGGCCAGAGAATCGAGGAAGCATCAGGAAACTAATTTCCATTTATTACTAAACCAAAGGCAACACAAAATGCTTCAAATAATCTAGACATGAAATTCTAAAAATGAATGGTCTAGTCTAAGAAATATACTTTAAGGCAGAAAAAGTTGTTAAAGTGCTTCCGATTCACTTATTAAATAAGAACCATCCAAAAGAAAGACCACAAATTTTAAAAAAAGTAAGGAATAGAAGAAATAAAAGAAAAAATAAAGATATGAGAGGGTAAAATAAACTATAATGGTTGAGATCATGTACTTTGCAATAGGACAAGCTGAATTTAAATCCTGTTTCTTCTACCAGCTATGTGATCTTGGGTTAGTCAATTAGTTCTCAGCCTCAAGACTATCAATGTGATGGTGCTGTCAAATTATTGAATGAGATGGTGCATGTCAGCACAGTTCCTGGCACACTGATAAGATAGTGCTTATCAGTGACTGACAAGTAAGCTGAATGGTTGATATGCAGCTAACCTGTAATTCTCTATCCAAATGTCACCAGATCCTGAAAATGTCAAATTCAAAGGTGAGAAAGATCCCCTTTAAATATAAATTGGGAATATTGTTTTTATAAATGGGAGAGGAGGTCAGAAAGAAAGTTAAGGAGTGGCTTTATCATGGGACCTCCTCAGAATCAAGAAGATTCCAACAACACTCTGCTAAAGGATCATGGTCCACTCAGGAGAGATCTGTAACTTGGCTGCATTGGATTGCTTTCAGAGAAAAGCCATAGTTAACATTTCCTAAGCCTGTCCTGTGCATCAGGTGCTGAGAAATGCTTCACGTATCATCACAACTATTACCAGCAATACATCTATATGAGCTAGTATGGGTTAAGGGTCAGCAAAATGCTTTCTCCTGCAATAAAACCAAATTTGATCTGGGATAACTTTCTAGCTTTGTCCCCCTAGACTCCTGCTCACCTGGTGAAGTTACAGTGTCAGCACTACTACGGTAAAAATGACTCCTAATGGTTTAATCTCATGCCTCTAAAGGAAAGTCATAATATGAAGTAACTGTCTTGCAAGAAGGCATATCCATTTGGGGACACTGGAAGTTATACCCATGGAGTGTCTCTTGTAAGAGACACTGTCCTTTTGCTGTACTGAGCTTCTATGTCAAGCTGATCCATATCTGTTCTGCTCTTTGCATTAGAGTTATCACCTGGAGGGATGACAACAGAGCATGGGAGCCAGGAGCTATGCCACAGGGGGGAAGCTGTATGGCAGCTCTGAGGGCTATTCTCCCTGAAGAAGAAAGTCCAGGATGCTCTGTAGGAAGGGAGTTTTCTGGCCTACATATTCCTGAGTTGGGGGTGAGGGATAGATATGGCCTATGGTTGTTCTGTATGTCCCCAAAGCTAGTTTAAAAGACATGCTGATGGGCACTGCAGGTAAGCACTACAATCATCTCCGTGTTTCTAGAAGAAACAGAAACTTAACTTTTCCAAATCCCATGACTAGCTAGTGACAGCACCAAGATTTGAACTGAAAAAGGAAGATAGCGGTCCGTGCTTTGAACTACCGTCACAGTCTACTTTAATGGACTCAACATTGAGAAATTATATAAACTTGTTAAGATCACTGATCCATAGTTTCTGCATCTTTAAAAAAGAATAAAGGCATTTAACTCGCAGGTATGTATTAGTCTATTGGAAATTATGTACAGAGAAAGAGGCAAGCACAGAATCTAGCCTAAGGAGAGCAAACTGAAACAGATACCCTTCTCACTACTTTTGCACTGATTAAACCAGAGAATTCCACTTAGCACGGTCTGCAGAAAACAAATGAGACATCATCCATGGTGCCTGGCCCCTCACGCGACTCACTAGTTTAGACTCTTTATCTGTTCCCCTTCCCCCTGAACCCAGCTGTCTGAATTCCAAATTGATTGGGAGTTTGGACTGTTTGCCTTTCACTCTCCAGTATTCCCTCATCTGAATCCACCGTCAACTCTGATTTTCAAGCCCTACGTGCGTTTCCATGTCAGACTCATCATTCTGTCCCCTACAAACACATCAGCTTTCAGACCACTCTCTGCCTCGCCCCAACCTCCACTTCACACTCAGAACTTGGTAGATCAGATACTACTGAAGTCATAGATGAAGGGATGGATGCTTTAAGTTATCTACAGGATCCTGGCTCTCTTTTCCATTCCCTCATCTGGCCATGGTCCAGAAAATGTAGATCATAAACAAGTATTCAAAAATGCTTTAAGTAATATTTTTAAAAGAGGAAAAAAATAAGTAAAGTTAACATGTGAGAGGGTAAACATAAAGAAGTATATGCGCCCAGGTTACCAACCTTACCTTCCAAGGAAGCATTTAGGGAACGTAGTCAATTTCCTTTTTCTGTCTTTGATCAGATTTCCTTGTTTGCACATCATTTTATAAAGTTTCTCACCCTGTTCAGAGATCATTACCCAGGTGTCTTGCTCCATTCCTAGTTTTAAACCTATCAAAAATGACACAAAGGACATATAATTGAAAAAATCTCTTCATTCATTAGCTTATGCCTTCATTAAAGGAGCATTTATTATGTGTCTACCATGGGCTGGAGTGTATGGATATACAGCTCTTAAGATTTGGCATAGTTTTCAAGAAATTCATGATAATGCTAGGTAGATAGTCAATACAAGATTCCCAGAACACAGAGCGCCTTTGTACAATCATACCCTAAATGAACACAGTTTAGCCAGTGGAGTGAGAGCAACAGATAACAGGAGCATTATCAGGCATGGCGGTCCTAGGCATCCCTGTGAAGGGGAAATTGTGATAAAATAAAGAAATATTCAGGGTACCACATCTCTACCTGGAAAACGTTAAGAAATCTTTCACAGGAGGGCCATATTTAAGAACACCACTACAAATAGATATTTCTACATAAAGTGTTTGCAAGAGCTAACAAATGTCGAGCAACACAGAGGCACTAGAGTTCTGGGTTTTAGGCAAGAAGGCAGGAGATGTGCTGGTGGGTTAGGGAGGGTGCTTATAGTTTCAACTTAGAAGAGGGGGAAACATCTGTGTTTTAGCTAGCAGGAAAGAAAAGGCAGTACAGCATAGGAAAGAGAGTTCTGTTGTTTTGGAAACAAAGCTAAGAGGACAATGTGGAGAACAAACTGAAGGGGGTTAGGATTTACAAAGTGGAAGAATGTTATATGACTTAAATCTGGAATGTCCCCCCACAAAGCGCATGTGTTCAAAGCATGTTCCCCAATGCAACAAGGTGCAGAGATGGGAATTTTAGGAAAAGGCTGGATTATGACAGCTGTAACCTCATCAGTGGATTAACTCATTTGATGGATTCATAATATGAATGAACTACTGGGTGGTAACTATAGGCAGGGGCCATGGCTGGAACAAGTACGTCATTGGGGTTGTTGCCCTCAAAGGCTACAAAATAAACTTTTTCTCTTTTTCAAGTTGTCCTTGTAGGGTATTTTGGTCATTGCAACAAAAAGCTGACTAATACAGAGACCATTTGGAGGAAACTGAAAGTTTAAGCAAGTCCAAGATCCTGCAAACAATAAGGGTTCTAGGGCAAGAAAGATGAAATGGAGAAATAGATGGGGGGTGGTCATGATAGGTCACAGCACCTGATCAAATGTAGGTGGAAAGGAGAGAGAAGAAATCAGGATGTTCCAGGGTTTGATGAGAGGAAGTAGATAGGGATGCTTCCGGGCAGAGACATCCAAGCAATAAGGAGTCCATCCGTGCTCAGAGTGTTGAGTGGAATCTGGGGTCAACAGAATGCACAAGTACAGAGCCTGGGACAGAGGACAAAGGCTGGACATGAAGATTGGGAAACTGGCAGCGTAAAGTGGAAGTTAATCTACTGGGAATAGATAACCCAAGAAAGGAATCTATTTAGAAGCTAGTGCCAAAGATAAAATATTGGAACCAGCAACACTAAGTCAGCAGATAGGCCAGAGGAAGGACTGTTATAAGAAATATTTCAATTATTTTTAGTCTTCTAAGCTACAAAAATTTCTACTAAAATTTAATTTTTTCCAATACAGGAGCCTTTAACAATTACCAAAAATAATGAATGATACCACAGGATCAGAGCCTAACTTTGTACAATTTCCCTATTTTATAAAATGTGCTTTTTAATTTTTTTCACTCTTTTGCTTTCAATATTTTATCTTGGGTATCTTAAGACAAAGTTTTTCTAGAAAAAAAAATTTAAGTTTCAACTTGATGAGAAATTCAGTTCTTCTTTGAGTTTATTTGGTTTTCTACTTGAAAAATTGCAATTTTAGGAGTCAGGTATGAATCTATAACTTTTAAATTTCTCTGTCAGATTCTTCATCCACGATGAATCAAAGGAATAAGGATTTCAAAATGCTTTGCAAATTCTTATACAGATGTAAACTACAAATATTTAAAGTTGAAACTTTGTATATTCAAGGGGAAACACCTGAAGATAGAAGAAAGCTCTTTTGTCTTGAAATTTCATTACCAAGAGCAGTTTTGTTCCCAAATCTTAGGAAGGGTAATCAGCAGTGCCATGATTGCTAACAATTAAGAAATCAATTGGTAAAGAAATACAAGTATTTCTATTTCTGAGCTGAACTGCACATGTTTGCTTGTCAATAAGCTTCACACAAGTGAATATTTGCCAGCTCAAATATCTTTTGAAAATCTTTCTAAAAGCATGAAACAAATTTTTACCTAGGACTCCTAATTGAACAAATTTTTTACCAGTAAAAAATTCTCAATGACATGCTGAGAATATCTCAAGTGTGTGTGTGTATATATATATATACACACACACACATACATATACATATATGTATTTACACACACACACACAAAGGGACTTAATTTACAACTAGAAAGCTAACATATTTGATCAAAGGATTTTCATCACACTATTAAACATAGAGTCCTAAATATACAGAAAGATCCTATGACACTACTACATATCTCTTTCTATATTTCTTTTTATCTGTAGATATAGATAAAATATCTATATCTATGTGTATTTTTTTTTAGATGCTGGGGATCAACCCCATGATCTCACACATGTTAGGCAAGTGCTCTAACACTCAGCTACATCCCCAGCCCTCATTATGATACATTAACGAAGTCTGGTTAAAGGAAGACTTTGTGTTCTGCATTGGAGGCCACAAGAATTATGTGCCCAGTAACAGAACAACTGTTAAAATAAGTGAAACTAAAACATTGTCACTGTGAAACATTATCATCTATACTATAATTATGTTGCTAACTTTATAAAAACTTTCCCTTTTAAATATTTAACAATACTGTTAATTATTCAAAAATATTTTACGGTAGACCTTATATCACACAGCAAATCAAAGTGAATACTATTTGTTGTTAAGGTCTATAAACAAGTCAGATTGGCACCTGTTATTTTGCCAGAGAAATGTTAGAGTCTGTAAACAAGTCTGCATGGTGCCTGGCAAAATGCCAGAGGGAGTGGTTTATGAAGTAACAAAAGCGAGCCATTAAGTGTGGAGATTCCTTATTGGTTGACTGCTGTATCTATTTTATGCTAATTAGATAAGCTGTGTAAAATGTATAAATACCTCTGTTGTCCTACAATAAACGGCTCCTACTCCTGCTGCATCAATCTACACAAGTAGTTCGTCACCCCCCCCCCCCCCCCCCCCCCCCCGGTTATTTTGCTGCAGCCAGACTGCGGCAATTTATCAGTCCACATTCTCATAACTTTTTCCAGTTATCTGCTCTAGTGCAAGTTACAATCTTCATACAAACAACAACAACAAAAAAAAATCACAGGGCCTAATTCATATACTCACCTTTTCGTCGTTCTCTTTCTTTCAAAATAGCTTCAAACCACTCGTGCTTTTCTTCAGGTGTTTTTGCCATGCACACAAACCACTTATTTTTTGCTGTATTATGTATCTTCCAACCGTTAACAACAATGTGTCCGCTGCTGTGGAAATCAGCTGGAAATTAATGCGCAAAGGCCAATAAGCAAAATATAAAGTATAATATCATATCAACTTGATCATTCAATTCATGAAAGTTTCAAGACCACAAAATTCTTCAAGATAGTTTTGCTTTTGTATGAAGACTTAAAAAAACTAAAGAAACAGCTATATGTTGGATGTAGTCAGTGCTCAATTATGTAACTTTCCTAACTCATAACATATTAAATAAAAATAAACACTACAAACTTATTAACATTCATTTGCTGTATGTCCAAAAATATTGTTAAAGTTTCTAAAGCAATAAAAGATTTCAGGAACAATTTGTACCCACAGAAAAATACTCTATTATTTAATAAACAGCACGGTAAGAATAAGTCAATAAAACACATAACAAGTGGATATGCCAAAGCTGCCATAAAATGGGGAAACACAAATACCAAACCATTATCATGACATGTAGTTGAAACACATTCTTTGAAAACCACATTAATTCTCATGAATAAAGACTCACAAAATAATTTCCTTGAAGATGAGTGCACATCAAATTGTTTCTATTTGTTATGTTATCACAATTTTGTCTAAATCATGAAGATGGATTTGTGAATGTCCCCAGGAAGCCCTCTATGGCCGCTCTCTGACCAACAGGTAGATTACAGTGTCAAAACTTGTAAGAAAACTTTACTGGCCAAGACAGTGCAGACCACTCTGAAACAAAGGTTCCAAGACAGAATAATGGAGTTCAAAGGGCTGTGTCAGGGTCTGTAGCAACTGAAGTGACTGTTACATTTTATATTGGTGTCCTCCAAAAGCTCATATGTGAAACAATGCAAGAAGCTTTGGAGGATTACTGGATTATAGCCTCAACCTAATCAGTGAGTTAATGATGGGATTAACTAAAGTGGTAAGGCGTGGCTGGAGGAGGTGGGAATTGGAGTGAGGCTTTGGTGTATATATTTGTATCTGGAGGGTGGAGTCTCTCGCTGCTTCTTGATCATCATGATGTGAGCTGCTTCTTTCTGCCAGACACTCCTCCATGATGTTAACCTCATTTCAAGCTCAGAGAAATAGAGCCAGCCTTCTATGGACTGAGACCTCTGAATCCGTAAACCCTCAAATAAACTTTTCCTCCTTACAGCTGTTCTAATCAGATCCTTTAATCACAGCAGTGAAAAAATCTGACTCAAACAGTGACCTTTTTCATTTGTCTCCCCTAAAATTTATTGAGTAGCCATGGCCACAGACAAGAGGGAAGCCAGAAAAAGGTTAAAGGTGGCTTAGAGAATGACTCTATATAGCACTTACACTGTGGCTTGGTGAGTCCTCTCTCAAATGATTGATTTTGCTTAGTAAGTTTTGAACAGAAGCAGAGGTTCTTGGCACTCCGTTTCTGATAATATGCTTCCCACAATCTTTCATTCGTACCCAAATGTCATCACATATTACCTGCTCTTAGACTATTAATTCCCCAAATTCACTATCAAATGATGTTGTAGAGTTGTGGGTCTTTCAAACTCCCAGGTTACATTTGGTTTAGAATAGAATTATATCAGACATTATAATTTTTGTACTTTTCTTCTTCCTTTTACATATTTGATTCACGTTCACATTCTGTGCAAAGCAGCACAACCTCATAATGCATGTCAGTTTAAGTACTAATGGGCAGAGGGAAAATAAAAGTTATTTATTTCATAATTATACTCTGAACCCTCCTTAATAGCTACAAAAATAAACAAGTAAGAAATTATAATAAACTGGTAGAAAAAAATTGTTAAAAAAATATTCAGATTATTCATGTTAACAACCCCTCCGCCCAACCACAATTTGTTTCCCTGTAAGACCAGTATCCGTGATTAGCTAAGTGAACCTTGCACTGCACTTTAAAAGATCCCACATTTATTACCATTTAAGCAATAACTCTAGATGAAGAAAACCAAAGTAGCCACATGTAGCCTATGTACTAAACATTACACTTTATTTTTTTGTTTGTTTTGTTTTGTGTGTGTATGTGTGTGTGTGTGTATTACTGGGGATTCAATCCAGTGGTGTTTAAACAGTTTAAACATCCAAAGTCTTTTTTGTTGTTGTTGTTGTTTTTTGTTTTGAGACAAGGTCTCACTAAATTGCCGAGGCTGGCTTTGAACTCACAATCCTCCAGCCCCAGCCTCCTCAGAAGCTGGAATTATAGGCATTACACTGGAATTACTGGAATTACACTGCACCTGCCTGGACTTACTTTAAAATCAGCACAACAAATTCCTCCCACAGAGCACAAGAGACAACTAGTTCAAACACCAAAGTCATCCAGGTAATGCTCCTGACATGGACAGGTGTATGCCCTGGGCCTACCACCTCTAGAACCCGGCTCTTCCTTCCTTCCCCTCCTGGGTTACTCAAGTCACATCACTGCCCTCTTCTCACCCTGCTGGCACTTACTTTACTATTTTTTTCATCATGCCACATTTAGCTCAAAAGGCTTTGGTGTCTTGCCACTGAATCAAGTCAAAATATGTAGATTTCTTCTATGCCTGAAGCTCAGCATTGATGGAAATATTAATCATTTTTCTTGAAATTTGCAGAACTGGAAACCAACTGGGAACTACTAGGATCAGGTAGGTATGCATCATATGGCACACCAGCTGTGAAAAGGTGCCTACCATTCTGGCAATACCCACGAATTGTTGAAATAAACCACTCCTGAATTAGTTTCCCAGAAAGATGGACTTTGGGTAAGAAACTTCTATCTTCTTAACCTACTAGCTTTTCAAATAAAGTCTCCTTCCTTGACTATATATCTTATCTCCCATCTGGGCCGTGAGCAGCAAGATGGGTCCTGTAATATCCCTGCTCACTTAGCTGAGGACGTTTTCCACAATGTTGTAATATGTTCCCGCCACTCTGGTCTTGTCTACTGCTTCCTGCTTGTCCTGTGACTACAGTTTGATAGTCTCTAAAGTCACTGATTTTTTCCAGAATCAGAAAAATCCAAGGGTCAGATCTGAACATGTTATTATTGCTCAAAGCTACACAATTTGCAAATTCTCACACTTAATTCAACTCACTTTCATTTAATGAGATAAGGTTTATCCAAAACTGATATACTAGAAATCTCAGTGGACATGTGGGTACCCTGTCAATATTTTTGCATTAATAAGATGGATAATATCCAAGTATTATATACACTCAAAAAGATTAACAGAAAAAAAAATGTAAAAATATTTATTATTTAAAATATTTATTATTAAAACAACAAGTAACTGGTGTCTACATAATGTAGTCAGTCCTCATTCTGGTAATCAACAGTAAACCTTTAAAATTACAATTTACTCATAAGTAGAATATTTAATGTTATATAACATATTTTTGTAATAACTCTTTGATTTTTATCAAATAATAGCAGACATTTTTCTGGCATCCAAAATAATAGAGGATATTATTTACAGCAATAATAAATACATTAAAAAAAGGTTCCAACTGACTTTTCATTATAATGCTAAAAAGTAGCTCAATCCTCAAACTTTTTGTATTCTTAAATAATTCCCTTAAATTAATAATGTTCAAATTTTAAGTGTATCAGAAGTAACTATTATGCTTTCCGTCCTCTTTTCAACATTGTAAATTTATTCTTATTTTTTAATTACAAATATATTTGATGTAGCATATGAGCTAATGTTATAATTGCTAAGGTAATTTTGGTTTACTCAATTAACCATTAGGCACCAATTTAAAACTATGCTTATTTGGCAATAAGACATGAAGTTAAAGAAAACAATCAGTAAGATAACACTTTAATGAAAAAAAACAAAAAATTACACAGCTCATGGTCTTACACAGTTTAAAACCGACACATAAAAAGAAAAATTGAAAAAAAATTTTAAAAATATCATTTAGAAACAATATTTAATTTTATATGCAATATGTCTAATATCTTAAACACAAGTTAAAAATGAAAAGTGGAATTTTTTCTTTAAAAAAACATCTTACTTTTAAAAAACATCTTAAGAATAAGAAAATGTCGAGGATAGTGACAAGATGGTGGAATAGAGGCTTCCATGGTGGCTCTCTGGTGTGAACCAAGAAAGGCAAACTGGCACCTTTTAAGCAGTAAGACATGAAGTATCTTATTGAATGATCAAGAATTCAAGAATTTGGGGAGACTTTACTGGAATTTAATACTGGACACTCAAAACAGATTGGGGAATTATAGCAAGGCCCATGGGCAAGAGTGGCCAAGGCACCCCCTCCCCATCAGTTGCCCTCCCAGAACAGTCCCTGGCCCCCGTAGTAGAGGAGCGTGGTGGGGAGGCATGTTGCTGTGCAGCTCCTGCCCCAGACCGTTCTCCTCTCCAATTCTAGAACAAGGCTGCTTGGGGTTGGGGGGGCTCCTGGCACGGGACCAGAAGTCTTCTGCCACCGAACCCCTTGCGGTTGGCCAGAGTCATGTGTAATTTGATCGGGGACCCAGGAGAGCAGATATAATAAAACAAGGGAAATAATAAATATAATAAAACAAGAAAATCGCCAGCCTCAGAGCCATGATAGCGGAGCGGCTGGAGGCAAAAGCCAAAGCAGACTTTGCGTGAACACAGAAAGCAACAAAGGAACTCTCGTTCTTGGGAAAACTGAGGTGAGTCGGGGTACAGAGAGTTTAGAGATCAAAGTCACTGCCTGAAACAACAGTAAGCTGTGCTGTGCGGTATCCAGGAGCGGGAAGGAAGCCGCCATTTTTCCCTTGGTATGCGGAGAACAACAGGAGGAACCATTCTGCAGTGGCCCCGCGGCACTGCGCGGCACTGCGCGGACAGCTACAAAAGCCAAGTACTGGCAGAGCCCAGTCTGGCCCAGAAAACAAGCCTGGCAAACCCACACTGCATGACAGCGAGCGTGCCTAAGTGACCAGGAGAAAATCAAGCATAGAGAGAGGTTTACACAAGGAGAATAATGATCGAAGAAACGCACCTGGCTTCCTCCTCTGCTTCCAAAACGGCTGCTTCCAGGACCAGGGAGAGAAGCACCTGACCGAGAATTCCAAAGGGCAGGAATAAGGAGAGATTGAGCTCCGAGACTGAATCAGAGACCAGGAATTCTCAGGTCCACGGGTGAAGCAATGGACTACGAACAGGCTCCTACACCACCCAAGTGGAATTCAAAGAGGATTCCTGACTGCAGTCTTGCAACATATACCTGCAACGGCTGGACCCTGGAGGTATGATGAGGTAAAAATCTCCAGCCAATTGGCACCCAGCAAAGAGATCGAACCATACTTAAGCCTACACCTTGCCTCCAGTGGTTCCACCTCCGTGATGAACCCTCTCACCCTAGCAATCCACCCATCCTGCGGGTGGAGCTAGTATCATAGACCAGACAACCTCATGTTCATGTTGAGAAGGTAATCCGAGAAACTTCTGATCTCCAATAGAAACAATTTTTCGATTTTTTCAGAGATTATTTTTACCTTTCTTTTTCTTTTTTTCTTTCACATGTCTACCATTTTTGAAACCAATATATTTTATATTTTTTCATACATCAGTTTATTGAAGACTGGGGTATGTGAATACTGTATTACCATTTTGTTGGGTACTCTTTTATTTTTACTTTTTCTTTCTATTTTTAATTTTTTCAGATCATCTACATTTTTTCTCTCACATTTCCCTGGATTTTCTTTACTCTTGCTAACAGCCAACCTCTATTAATCCCTCTTTCACTCCTCCTATACTTCTTTTATATAAACATCACATCCTATACCACTTCTGTTCTCTTTGTCCACCATTTGAAATTGTAAACCCTTTTGCAAATGTACTTTATATATTATAGACAAAAATTGATCACATAATTTATTATTATTACAATAAAACTATAGACACCTTCATAGGCGCTGTTTGATTTAAGGGTGTATGTTGTTTGCATTGTGTGCTGTTATAGGTGGTGGCAGTGCACATCACAGAGCTGCATCCTTAAACAGGCTGCCCATCGCAACTGCATGGCCTGCCCTCACTGCCTCATCTCTGAAAGTGGTAGTGTCCAAGTGGATTACCTCCGTGGATGTTATCAACATCTTTAGTAGGAGCAGCTTCCATCTTTGGACACCGGCCAGGGCCTGGAAACCCAACATCAAGGTACCTACAGGTTGCCTCCGCCACTGCCGCCACTGAGAGTTCCTGCTTTCATCTAGGGATAACAGCCAGGGCCTGGAAGACCATCACCAAGTTCTCTGCAGGCTTGGTTACACCTGAGGTCTCCCTGCTAGGTGTGCTAATAGCCCTTTACATTGTCTGTGGACCTACAATTCCTGACCTCTAATCTCTGAACTGTCTCTCCCACCCCGACTCTTTGACTTCCCAATCAGGAACCTCTCTCTCTGGAAGTCTGAGGGCTGAGCATCAGGACCCTGTGTGACTGCCTGGGAGAGCTGTTCTGTACTGTGTAGATCAGGACCAGGCATCAAGAGCTTCAGACTACTGAAGGCTGGAATGTCTGAATAGTATACTACAGTTTGTACTATTACAGTTTGTATATACTACAGTTTGTAGTATTACAGTTTGTACTATTACAGTTTGTATATACTACAGTTTGTACTATTACGGTTTGTACTATTACAGTTTGTATATACTACAGTTTGTACTATTACAGTTTGTACTATTACAGTTTGTATATACTACAGTTTGTACTATTACAGTTTGTACTATTACAGTTTGTATATACTACAGTTTGTACTATTACAGTTTGTATATACTACAGTTTGTAGTATTACAGTTTGTACTGTATATACTACAGTTTGTACTATTACATTTTGTAGTGTTACAGTTTGTATATACTACAGTTTGTACTATTACAGTTTGTATATACTACAGTTTGTACTATTACAGTTTGTACTATTACAATTTGTATATACTACAGTTTGTACTATTACAGTTTGTATATACTACAGTTTGTAGTATTACAGTTTGTACTGTATATACTACAGTTTGTACTATTACATTTTGTAGTGTTACAGTTTGTATATACTACAGTTTGTACTATTACAGTTTGTATATACTACAGTTTGTACTATTACAGTTTGTAGTGTTACAGTTTGTATATACTACAGTTGTTGTATATTCTTTTATTTCATTTTTTTTCTTTTTAATGTTTTCCAATTTTTTCTTCTTATTTTTACTTTTTAAATTAATTAATCTTACTCTTTCTCTATATTTTCCTCTCACTTATCTGTTTCCCTGAATCTCTCTTTTCTCCTGCTAACAGCCAACCACTTTTGATTACTCTATCATTCATCCTATGATCTAATACCTCTATATTCTCACTGCCTACCTCATAAACACCACATCCTACATCCCCCGAATTCTCTCTTTGTCCACCATTAGTAACTGTAGACCCTTTTGCAAACCTACCGTTTATATTGTTGATAATAATCGAACACAAAATTTCTGTTTATTGCTAAACAGTAAACATCTTAATACAAGCTATCTGGCTTAAGATTGCATATTGTTTACACAGGGTGCTATTAATATTGATCTCCCCCCCAAACTCAAGGTATTGGAAACCTTCAGAGACACTGTAAGCCTATAGGTAGAAAAATGCAATATCTTGGATCCACACTGCTAGAGGGCAAGAAAAATGAAAAACATGAAGAAAAAAAAAAGGGAAAAAAGTGCCCCAAACAAACCAAGATGCTACAATAATAGCACAATAGAAGAAATGTCAGAGAAGGAGTTCAGAATGTACATAGTTCAAATGATCTGCAAAGTAAACGATGATAAAAGAGAGCAAATGTAGGCAGCAAAAGATTACTCCAATAAACAGGCAGAGATTCTGGGGGAAAAAACCCTGAAATCCTTGAAAATGAAGGAAACAATAAACCAAATTTAACAGAAAGTATCACCAACAGAGTAAATCACTTCAAAGACAGAAACTCAAACAATAAAGACAAAGTATATAATCTTGAAAATAAAGGCAACCACACAATGAAGATGTTAAGAAACCGTGAACAGAAATTTCAAGAAATATGGGATAACATGAAAAGACCAAATTTACGAATTTATTGAGATAGATGAAATCACGGAGGTACAAAGCAAAGGTATGCACAATCTTTTCAAAGAAATAATATCAGAAAATTTCCCAAACCTGAAGAATGAAATGGAAAAATCAAATACAAGAGGCTCACAGGACACATAATGTACAAAATTATAACATATCCACACCAAGGCACATTATAGTCAAAATGCTTAGCATAAAGAATAAGAATAGATTTTAAAGACCCTGAAAGAAAAGTATTGATTACATATAGAGGGAAGCCAATTTGTATCTCAGCAGATTTTTCAACCCGACCCTCAAAGCTAGGAGGTCCTAGAACAACATATACCAAGCTCTGAAAGAAAACAGATGCTAACCAAGAATACCATATCCAGCAAAATTAAGCTTCAGATTTGAAGAGAAAATAAAAGCCTTCCCAGGTAAACAAAAATTAAAAGAATTTGCAACCAGAAAACCTATACTTCAGAATATTCTCAACAAAATATTCCATGAAGATGAAATGAAAATTAAAAAAATAAAAACCAGAGAATAGCCAATCAAAGAAGAAACTAATTCAAATTAAAAACTAGAAATAAATCAAAATGACTGGGAACACAAATAATATCTCAATAATAACCTTGAACATTAATGAGTTAAACTTATCAATCAAAAGATATAAACTAAGGGGGGATAGTAGAGGATAGGAAAGGTAGCAGAATACAACAGTTACTAATAGGGCATTATGTAAAAATGTGGATGTGTAACCGATGTGATTCTGCAATCTGTATTTGGGGTAAAAATGGGAGTTCATAACCCACTTGAATCTAATGTATGAAATATG
Organism: Callospermophilus lateralis; assembly: GCF_048772815.1. Taxonomy (NCBI): domain Eukaryota; kingdom Metazoa; phylum Chordata; class Mammalia; order Rodentia; family Sciuridae; genus Callospermophilus; species Callospermophilus lateralis. The sequence continues at coordinate 22,921,202 of NC_135320.1, forward strand.
ATATGTCAAGAGCTTTGTAATGTTTTGAACAACCAATAATAAAAAAAAGACATAAACTAGCAGATTGGATTAAAAAACAAGACCCAACAATATACTGTCTCCAAGAGACTCACCTTGTAGGCAAAGCCACCCACCAAATGAAGGTGAAAAGATGGGGAAAAACACATCATCCACATGGATTAAATAAATATGCAGGGGTTTCTGTCCTCATATCAGATAAAGTGGACTTCAAGCCATAGTTAATCAGAAAGGGCAAAAAGAAGGACATTTTGTACTGCTTAGGTGAATCATACATCAACAAGACACAACAATTGTAAATATTTGTGCCCCAAACAATGGAGTATCTATGTATATCAAACAAACCTTTCTCAATTTCAAGAATCAAAAGGACCACAACAACATAATACTGGTTGACTTTAACACATCTCTCCTATAATTTTATAGGAGATACACCATACAAAAACTAAACAAAGAAACTATATAACTCAATAAAAAAATCAATAATTTATACTTAACAGATGTATAGAGTATTTCATCCATCAAGAGCTAATTCATTTTCTTCTCTGCAGCACATGAATCCTTCTCTAAAATAGACCATATGATGCCACAAAGCAACTCTTAGCAATTACAAAAAAATAGAAATAGTATTCTGCATTCTATCAGATCATAATGAAATTAAATTAGAAATAAATGATAAAATAAAAAGTAGAAGCTACTTCAACATCTGGAGACTAAATAATACACTATTGAATGAACAGTGGATAGCAGAAGACATCAGAGAGGAGAAAAAATAATTCTTAGAGGTAAATGAAAACACTGATACAACATATCAAAATCTCTGGGACACTATGATGGCAGTGCTAAGAGAAATGTTCATTGCATTGAGCTTATTCCTTAAAAGAAGAAAAATAATCAACAAATAAATAACCTAACATTACAACTTAAAACCCTAGAAAAATTTTAAAAATGAACCCCAAAAGCAGTAGAAGACAGGAAATAATTAAAATCAGAGCTAAAATCCATGAAATTGGATCAATAGAAACAATTCAAAAAATTGACAACACAAAAAGTTGGGCCTTTGTAAAAATAAACAAAATTGATAAGCCCTTGCCTGTGCTAATGAAGACAGAAAAAACTCGAATTACTAAAATTCATGATGAAAAAGAAATATCATAACGGATGCTTCTGAAATATAGAAGACAATCAGAAACTATGTTGAAGTTTTATACTACTGTACAACAAAAAAGCTTGAAGATATCAACTAATTTCTAGAGACATTGACATACCCAAACTGAATCAAGAGGACATACACAAACAGATCAATTTCAAGCAATAAAATAGAAGATGCCATCAAAAGCCTATTAATTAAGAAAAGCCTGGGACCAAACAGATTCTCAGCCACATTCTACAAGACCTTCAAAGAAGAATTAACCCAATATTTCTCAGATTATTCCATGAAATAGAAAAGGAGTGAACCCTTCCAAACTCATTCTATGAGGCTAGTATCACCCTGATACCAAAATTAGACAAAGAACATCAAGGAAAGAAAAATTCAGACCAATATCCCTGATGAACATAGATGCAAAAATCCTCAATAAAATTTGGGCAAGTTGCATACAAAAACATATTTTAAAAGAGAGTGCACCACAATCAACTGGGGTACATCCTGGGGATGCAAGGTTGGTTCTTCATATGGAAATCAATAAATGTAATTCATCACATCAACAGACTTAAAGATAAGAATCTTATGACCATCTCAATAGATGCAGAAAAAAGCATTTGACAAAATACAGCACCATTTTATGTTCAAAACACTAGAAAAATAAGGGATAGTAGGAACATACCTCAACATTGTAAAAGCTATCTATGCTAAGCCCAAAGCCAAGATCATTCTAACTGTAGAACAATTGAAAGCATTCTGTTTAAGAACTAGAACAAGACAAGGACATCCTCTTTTTACCACTTTTATTCAATATCATCCTTGAAACACTAGCCAGAGCAATTAGACAGAAGAAAGAAATTAAAGGGATATAATTAGGAAAAGAAGAACTCACTCTATCACTATTTGCTGATGACATGATTCTATATTTAGAAGATCTAAAAATTTCCACCAGAAAACTTCTAGAACTAATAAATGAATTAAGAAAAGTAGCAGAATATCAAATTAACACTCATAAATTAAATGTGTTCCTACACATCAGTGATGAATCCACTGAAAGAGAAATTAGGGAAACTACCCCATTCACAATAGCCTCAAAAAATAAAATAAAATACTTGAGAGTTCTTTATTTTAACAAAATAAAAAGAGTTGAAAGACCTCTACAATGAAAACCACAGAAGAGTAAAGAAAGAAATTAAAGAAGACCTCAGAAAATGGAAAGCTCTTAGGCAGAATTGTCAAATTGGCCATACTACCACAAGTGTTATACAGATATAATGCAGTTTCTATTAAAAATTCCAATTAAATTCTTCATAGAAATAGAAAAAGTAATTATTAAATTCATTTGGAAAAATAAGAGACCCAGAATAGTCAAAGCAATTCTTGGCAAGAAGAATGAAGCAGGAGGCATCACAGTCAGACCTTAAATTATGCTACAGAGGTATAATAACAAAAATGGCTTGGTATTATCACCAAAACAGACATGCAGACCAATGGTACATAATAGAAGACACAGAGACAAACCCACATAAATACAATTATCTCATACTAGAAAAAGGCGCCAAAAACATACATTGAAGAAAAGATAGCCTCTTCAACAAATGGTGCTGGGAGAATTGGAAATCCATATGTAGCAAAATGAAATTAAATCCCTATCTCTCACCCTAACTCAAAGTGGATCAAGGACTTAAGCATTAGACCAGAGACCCTGTGCATAATAGAAGAAAAGGTAGGTCTAACTCTCCACCTTGTGTGCTTAGGAACCGATTTCCTCACCAAGACTCCTATAGCACAAGAAGTAAAATCAAGAATCAATAAATGGGATTGTATCAAATTAATAATTTGTAGAATAAATCAAAAAATAATAAAAAGTCTATATATCTTATTCAAATTTGACAACTATATTGAAATCTACGATCTGCCAAAACTCAATTATAGAATACATTTTCTATATAGGTCAACAGTTTGCCCTCTGTCCACACACACAAATAAACTAGGTCTTAAGAGAGAATAGCAACATCTAATGCTACTTTTTATAAAGCATTTAAATTATGTATTATGAAAATCACCATGAAAATTGATTCTAGAAAGTTCAATAGCTTTCCTACTTTAATTTTTAAGTCAGATATATTTTATAGCCTCACAACCAATCCAAGATCGCCAGAAATAAATCTCAAAGAGGAATTAAGTTTCACCAAAGTCAGAATTGGTATCTAGGGAATCTGATTCTGGTCACAAACTATACGGTTAACATCTACTTGAACATAAGAAACAGTAAGTAAACAGATAAATTTTTGTACTTCAGCATGCCATTCCACCATTTCATCACATTTTTCTTCATTAACATTAGCTAGGATACAATACAAATCATTAAGCATTGTAAATAAAATTATAATCATTTATTTCTCAAAAGATTTGAGATATTTACATGTCACCTGGGAGCTTAGTCTCATTCCAAATGCAATTATTTCTTCTGCATGTTTTGAGGTAAATCAATGCAATTAAGTTTTCTGACAGAGCTTCTTTCTTAGTGGAAAAACACATTTTAATTACACATAGAGCATATAAAAATATTCAGTATTTCTATAATTCAAATTGGAGGAAAACTTTTTTATTCAGTTTTCCATCAAAAGTTCCAACATGCTTATATATATATATATGTCTCAATCCATTCATTTTCATTATTTATAACTAGATATGGAGTAGTTGTTGGTTTTACATTTTGGCAATAGGAGATAAATGTAAGAGTATTTGCCCACCCCTCATTCAACTTATCCAGGGTCCAGGTGTGGAGAGTATTTGGCAGGTGGGCAGCATTGAGTTCTTCCTGGATCTTTCAGCATCGCAGCTCCATTCACAATGTATCTAATAAGCAGACTTAAAACCTGAGTTCATACAAAAGAAATGTAGCTCTACTGATATTTCCTCTACTTTGATAGATTTCCCATTTTTTTCCTTTCTTTTTCTCCCCACCTCAGCCCTATTTTGGATTAGTTTCTGCATATCAGAAAAAACATTCAGGGGCTGGGGCTGGGACTCAGAGATACAGTGCCCACCTATCATGCGTGAGGCACTGGGTTCCATCCTCAGCACCACATTAAAAAAATAAAATGAAGATATTGTGTCCACCTATAGCTAAAAAAAATAAATATTAAAAAAAAAAAGAAAAGAAAAAACACTCAACCTTTGACTATTAGGGACTGGCTTATTTTACTTAGCATGAAACTCTCCAGTTCCATGCATTTACCAGCAAATGTCCTAATGTCATTCATCATCATGGCTGAGGAATTCTCCATTGTTATGAAGGAGACTGAGGAGGAGGAAGGAGGGACCAGATCAGGGAAGAACAGTGGTATAAATCTGACGGAACTTTCCTATGTACACAACATGAACACGCCACCATGAACAAGACACTACTTGAATTTAGATATATGTATAAATTAAATATATATATATATATTTCAGAAAGGTCAGTAGAGAGGGGAGCAGGGGGAGGCAGAAGTGGGGAAGAAGTGCTGGGGTCTAAATTAGAGCAAATTATATTCCATGCTTTTGTGAATATGTCAGAATGTATCCTAATGTTATATGTAACTAAAAATATTCAATGAAAATTAAAAGAAGAAGTAGCAGCAGCAGCAGCAGCAGCAGCTTCTATTATGGAAACGACCAAGAAAGGGAGAAAGTTGGTGGAGCACCCAGATTGGCTTTTTAGGAAAAATAAACAACCCAAATCAATTTTGGCATTCCTTACAGCTCCCCACTTGGTCACTGTGGATTTAAAACCTTATCAACCTGCTGTTCTATTTCTCAAGGAACGGACACATGGGTGCCTAGCAAACTTGACCCTGGCCCCACACTGCTCTATGTGAAACAGCTGAAAAACTTGAGTGAGTTCTTAAATCCAGCCTTATTTTCACTATCAATGGAAATGTTAACAGAGTATATTAATTGATTTTCAAGATCCTATTCATCTTCAAAATTCAAAAAAATTCTATTTTTGAATTTCCAAGACTGATAGAGGATATACTTTCCCCCCGGAGACTGAGTGGATACACCCAAGAGAAAACTACAATTTCCTTGTAGGAAGCTGGAGAAGGTACAAAATTGGAGCCTGACAATTCTCTAAGTGACCTTGTAACAACAATGTTTGCAGCCAAATTCCTGCAACATACTGTTTATGTATGGTTGTCTGGAAAAACAGCCCCGGTGAATAATAGTCTAATGAATTTCAATGAAAGCTGAACCTTACAAATTTGCCCAAAGAGTCTCCATCAAACAACTAACTTATGACAAGTAAATGTCCCACCTTCACCCACCACAACGGTACTGGGCTGACTTCTAAAACGTTCCTATCCCCAGGAACTGAGGCCCCAAAGACTGGAATCTTCACAGCCCCAGGACAATTTTTTGATGGGACTGAATCCAAGGACCATTTGTGTAAAATCTCTGTCCAAGTAACTCCCCATAGGGTCTCACTCCCTGTCCACCTAACTTTGCATTATCTGCCCAAACCTCCAATGGCCCTGTGCCCTTCTACTTCTTCATCTAGTGCCTCAGTTTCCCACCACCATCATAAAAATTCCACTTTGACTACCAGGGCAGATGGTACCAATGGTGGTGATCACATCATTTATGGGATAGAGAAGGAAGTGGAACACAAGGGGTAGAGGTTCCATCCCTCAGGAAGTAAGGCCAGGACCTCTAAGCCTATGGAAAAGCATAAAAAAAGAAACAAAATAAAAGAAGTGACTAACTGGAGGGGAGAGGTCCATTAAAGAGAGGACGAATTTAAAAAAAGAGTCAAGGTTTTGAGTTCTGTCTGCTGACTCTTGGGCAAAGTGGGCTCTGTACATCCTCTTGAACATTCAGGTTATTGAGGCAAGATGGATCTTAACATTCTGGACAGATGATGTTTTTAAATGTCATCACATAGTCTTAGCATAAAATGAATTACTGCCACCTTAGGAAAAATAATAGGTCCATCCTGCTATGGATGCCTGCTGGTAACATCTGCAACTATATTGCCTGCTGGTAACTGTATGCCTGCTGGTAACATCTGCAACTGTATTAGCCTACAGCACAGAAAAGGATTTGAAATGGGTCACCTGTGCCAGGTGTCTGATGGGTCCACACTCTAGTCTCATAGTTAGTCAATGAGAAGCCCCTCCACAGATGATGTGACTCACAGGTGATTCCTAGTCTCAAACACCTCCAAGTTTTGCCCAATGTCTGCCTTTTCCCCCTAATTGCCACAATCATGGTTCACTCTTTTAAGTACGAGACTATATGTCATGATGCTCACAATGGGATAGAAAAATAGCACACAAGTGAGCATTTGAAAAAAAAAAAAAAAAAACTCTACCCCTAACAGGTTTGATAAGCATTCTTCTCACTGGGACCCCAGAATGACAATAAAGGTACATGGGGGGCTGAGCATGGCTCAAGTGGTAGTGCACTCGCCTGGCATGTGCGGGGCGCTGGGTTCGATCCTCAACACTAAATAAAAAATATAAAATTTTAAAAAATATATAAAATTTTTTAAAAATTCTTTTAAAAAAAAGAGGTATATGGGAGGTAGACAGCTGAACTGTGCCCCAATTCCATGCTTATAATGAATTATAAAGACATCTCTCTACATGAAAACAAAAGTCACTCAGCAACAATTAATATATTTTATTTCATCCTATCACTCTGCCTAGTCTACCTTTGAAATTATAATAGAAATCATTGGGGAAAATGTGATTCAATTTACTAAGCACTCAATTTATAGACAACTTCTTTCAAATCAAAAATAAAATTTATTTTAACTTCACATGAGCTCGCTCGCAAAAGTCCATACTTTAAAATTTACTAAACAAAAATGTGCTATCTTTGAGTAATAAGGTATTTAAAATTACACAAATCATCTCTACCCAAGACTTTCCTCTCTTAAGCAAAGCGACAGCCTGTCTATATTAGTCACAGTTGTACAGCAAAAAAACAAATCTGCAGTTTGTTACATTCTATGGTGAATTTGTTATAGGAACAAAATGTCATACATATTCTGATACAACAAAGTACAACCTTAAGAGAACTGTTATTTTCCACACACATACTCTATAAAACAGGAATTGTGCACATCCTGTGGGATTAAAGCAAAATGGGCATTCTCAGATAGAACACCACTTAGCTTTCCCTCAGTATTCTTGTATTAAGGCAGAGTTTCAGCCAAACATAATTCTCCATGTTCACAACAGACCTGCACTTATTTACCCAACCTTTCTCCTCCCTTAGCCTGATGGCTCTCTGACAAAATATTCCTAAGGTCTAATGCATGCAGATAAATTATTCAAGTGAGAACTCCGTCTTCCAAGGGACTTCACTGTTGGCATTCCATTTTCACTCCACATCACTCACCGGTGCCATCATCCACATTCTCCACCTCCATCACTTCAGTATTGATCCGGCCCCGAAATAGGTACCGGTGTCCATCTGTGGACGCCTTGCTGTTCTTCAAGCGTCTTTAAATGAATGAAACCACAAAAACTTTGTTACTAAACCTCATGCAGAACAATGTTAAAACATCACACTTTCTTGATTCTTTAAAGAGAGAGAGAGAGAGAGATCAATTAAATCAACATTACAACAGTTTTTTGGCACTTGGTGATCAGACTTATGTCCTACTTGCTTTACAAGATGTGACTGATGTACTAATTTCTTTAAATAAATTAAAGTTGGGGCTAAAGATCATACACAGGTGGGAGAGCTGAGCATATGCTTTTGCTCAGTATATGACATCTGTCTTGCCCAATGAAACTGTGACACACACTAAAGGTTGAATATTTTGATGCTGCAATTCAGTTAGTTTTACCTTCATTTCTCATTGCTCAGTAGCTGGTAATTCCCATTTTTAAAATTTTCTGTTAAACAAATTCAGTGAGTACTTCCCTCTTTGACTATGCTAGAAGTTCTTAAGCTGAGTGACATTCAGCTGTTAAGAAAAAAAAAATCTCCTATACTCATTTTATGATATGGTTACTGTAGGCTTATTGAACAAGTCTCTTAATGCATTTATAATTCTAACCAGTGGTCATATTTATTTTAAAAATAATTCAAAACATTTTTTAAAAATCTGTGTATGGTATGTCTAGTACCAACCTTTAATCACAAGGAGAATATAACACAATAAAACACCAAGGTTTACAGATGAACATTAACAATGAACTAGGTAGTTGTATATGAGAATTCTAAACACTTTTAAGTGTTTTTAAACAACAAAACATTTTTTTTTCTAATTAAACAGAAAAGAGTTTGAGAAATAATTCAAGGAGGTTTAAAAAATACCTAGTCACTCAAAGAGATTTCAGTGACCCAGACTCTTCAGTTTGACTCACTGACAAAAGTCTGGCCACCAGCTGAATAGACACAAACAATGCCTAATTTACTGTGCTATATAGACACACCTAGAAAAAGTTGTACCTTTCCACTACCTGTAGCATCTCGTCTAACTGTGCCTGCCCTGAAGTGAATGGATGTACACAGAAGGTGTCTCAAGATACTGTCACAATGCCCCTCGCCACACACATAGGGCTCCTTCCTTGAAAAAGTCTGTATAAACCTGGTCTATCTATCCTAAACCCTCATCAGACTTACTAGTCCTAAATTGATAATTAATCTCACTGGAGAGCCTGTCATCCCCAAACTTTCATCACTCTGCATTCCCATTTCATGTTGACAGCAAACTCCAAGTGTCTTAGTTAATAAGCCTAAATAAATCCTTAAATCAGGAATTCAGGACAGGTAACTATGAAAATTGGCATCACTGAAGGTCAGATTATACATTCATTAAGGATGCTTACTAAATAGCAGGAATTTAACTTTGTAAAGCTTTTTCTGTTAACTTATTTAACAATTATAGCCATAACAGAACATCAGTTGGTACACTGATGTTAATTTTGCCAAAGCTGTGGATTTGATGTCAGGTAGACAGACAGATAGACAATAATATCAATATCAATAATATCAACTGTCATGAAAAAAGTTCTCATTCTCAAACAGATGCCTTTAATTATTCCACCAAAACACCTTCATTCACATTAAACATTTTTTGTGTGTGTATAGTACTGGGGAATCAAACCCAAGGGTGCTTTACCACTAAGATACACCCCAGCCCTTTTTATTTTTTGAGACAGGGCCTTAGTAAATAGCTGAGACTGGCCTAGAACTTGTGATTTTCCTGCTTCTACCTCCTGACTCCCTGGGATTAAAGGCATGTGCCACTGTGCATGGTCACATTATAATTTTTTGATGAGTTGTACAATGGGTAAGATTTCCTAAAGCTTACTTCTATTAACCCCTTCTTAGCCCCTATGCTATCAAACCCAAGAATTTAGAAAGGAACAATAAAAGATATAAGTAAGTTCATTTTCACGTAGTCAAAAGAAATTTTGAGCTGGACACCATGGCACATGCCTGTTGTCCCTGCTAACTAGGATAGGAGGATATCTTGAGCCCAGGAGTTCAAGACCAATCTGAGCAACACAGCAAGATCCCATCTCAATAAAGAGGGATGGGTGGGAGGGCAGAATTTTTTTTTAACTTCATTAAGGTAGAGATGATGACAATTTAACTCTCAATTCCTGACCTGTTCCCTTTCATAAAGGTACATGTTACAGTTCTGTGTTTTCTTGCTTCATGTCATTGCATTTTTTAAAACTACTATCTCTTGCTAGAGAATTCTAATACTATAATCCACATGGCTTCATTGCCATATATCATCAACTTAGCTGCCAAATTTTCATTAATTTCCTCTGGGCATCTTGCTAACAGACTTAGGAAAACTCATTTCAAGAGATAAAAGATTGAAGCTCCCTTAATTCTGCCTAGTAAATCAGTTTTGTGTCTCTCATTCTCACTCTACCATAAAATGGTTGGAAAGTTTTCTCACTTCTGAACTTAGCATATCCAATCACTCAAAATCCTGACCTTCCAAACTTCTGCTGTGCCTATCCATTGAATGAAGCCTACTGGTACCCTCTCCCTGAAACCAGTGTCCCAGCTACAGTTGGCATTTTGAGAAGTACTCCACCAAGTTAAATGCTGCTAAGAAAACAAGTAAAACCTTCAAGAGTAGAAAAGTGACCACTGGATTAGGAAACATGGTGGATCTTTACACATGAGCAGGTTAGCGGATTAAGTCTCATTGAGTGTTGTAAAGGAGGAAACAATAAGTAAGGGATTAGAAAAATGACAACCTAAAAATCTTCCCAGAAAGGTAGCTATGAAAGAGAGCAGAGATAGGAGAGAGTGGGACATAAGAGATATCTCTTTTTTTAAAGAGAAGAGATAATAAGCAATATTTGAAGTCAAAGTAATAGGCTCAAGGATCAGAGAGTAGCTTCCGTGGGAACATTAGAGGAGAAGTAACAGGACAGGGAATGGTGTTCAGAGTGGGATGCTTACAATGAAGATTTTCAATTTCGAGGTAATTGACAAGGTAAAGGGACAGCACAGGACAGGAGGCTCAAGTGTAATGGAGGAAAAGGATCACTGGAGGTAAAGATACCGCAGACTTTCAGGTCCCAAATTATGGACAGATCTCTATATGGATTTTGAACACTCCAAAAATCAAGAGAGGAGTAGGGGATAGTACCTAAAAGATAAAGCAATCACTGAATTGTGTATAACAGGGAGATGTTAAGAGAGTCACCAGAAAAGTCAGTGGGGCAGAAAGACATGAACTTCACATTTCTTGAGATTCTTGAGGGAAGTGGGGTGGGTGTGGATATGGTTAAAAAGCAGGATTGGGAAAGGGGGAAGACACACGGGCCTCTCCCACAGGCCCTGAGGTATACAGGTGAGGAACCAACAACTCTTCTTGGCAAGGCTCTGGGGAGACAGTGTCATGATATGGTAGTGACACTTCTGTAAGGTCTACCAAGAAGGTGAAGATAGCAATCAGACAGGCTGAGGAAGTAAAAAGCCTGATTGTTATCTTCAGGATGAGCTCTGGGAAACACAAAGGAAAATGGGGAACTGTGAGGTGGATGGATCATTTCTGAAGTGTAATTTGTTTATGATCTCACCTGTGTTTCCTTTTGCAGTACACCAAAAGGTTATCAAAAAGAAAAAACACCCGTTCTTGAATATTTCCTGAGGAAATTTTCAGTAAGACTCCACACATCAACATTTCAGTACAGGTGTCAGTGATGTTAGATCCCTAAATAAGAAAATAAATAAATTAATTAAATTAATAACTTCTGATTACTTGGTCAAGACCTTTGTATGTAAAGATTCTTCTCATTAAAAACTATACTTCAGGCTGGAACTATAGCTCAGTGGTAGAGTGCTGACAGCCACAGCCGAAGGGGCCCAGCAAACTTCCAGCTGCCAGCAAACTTCCCAGCTGCCAGCTGATGATTGGCTCACAGCGGCCCCAGGAAACTTCTAGCTGCCAACTGATTGGCTCCTCTGCAGTGATGCTCATTGGGCTGTTTCCCCGCCCTTTCAGACCACAGAGCTGCTCATTGGGGGACTTTTTTGGCTCCGCCCACGCGACCCAGCCAATCGGCCTCAAGAGGAGGAGGAGTGGGGGAGGTTGAGAGGCTTGTGGGAAGCCAGTGGTGGCATTGGGCTCTGAGGGTTTTTCCTGAGGAGCTGTGTGGTGTGGTGTGTGTGTTCTAAAAATAAAGTTCCTTTCTGCTTGATAAGTGGCTCCTGAATTGTGCCTAGCCAGACTGCGGCAGTAGAGCACTTGCCCAGCATATGTGAGGGGGTTCAAATACCAGCACTGCTTATAAATAAAGAAAGGTCTGTTGACAACTAAATATAAACAACTGAATCTAGCTCTCCCCACCTTCCAGGTTCCTCGTCAGTCTCGGCATAGATTCTGGATGTGTGTTCAGACAGTTAATGTACGCATGCACAAGACAGACACATCTATAATCATGTCATCTATGCCATTTTGAAAGGAGATAATTTCAAACTAATTCATAACATTAATGTTCATATTTTTCCTTTCTTCTTTGCTTCCCCAGTATGGATAAAAGGATTTATAGACACATAAAAAAATGTATGAAACTGTTTAAATTTTTATCAGGCATCAATTTATATATCCACCTCTGGTATGGAAAAGAAGAGAAAAAAAAAATGATATAAAGGGAACAACCTTCCAAAGAGCCGCTGATTTATTAAAGGAAGACATGGGAATCCTTATTGATTAAATAAGCCTTTACTGAGTGCTCACCAAGATTGCATGATTAGCGACAAAACTATAATTTCTTTTTTGGTGCTGGAGATGGGACCCAGTCCTCCTGCATGTGAGGCAAGCACTCTACCACTGACTACACCACTCAGCCCAACAATACTGATTCTTTTTTTTTTTTTTAATGAATTTTTCTTTTAAAGAGAAAGAGAGAGAGAGAGAGAAAGAATTTAATATTTATTTTTTAGTTTTCAGCGGACAAAACATCTTTGTTTGCATGTGGTGCTGAGGATCGAACCCGGGCCGCACACATGCGCTACCACTTGAGCCACATCCCCAGCCCCAATACTGATTCTTAACACAAAGCTAACCATTAGACAATGAGAAGAGCCACAAGATGAAGGAGCCTGAGCCCTGAATCATCAACAGAGGAAAACTGCCCTTCTAAGCAGAACACCCAGGGTCTCTGGTGTGAGCTGCACATAATTTTCTATAGTGAGCCATTGGAAATGTAGAATGTTTCTATACCTAACCTATCAAATAATATGCTAAGCTGGATTAAACACATAAAGGAAGTTTTCAGCAGAGATCTAGCAGTGTTCTATGCAAGAGAATATCAAGTTTAGTTAGGTCTGGTTTCTTTTAATCTGATGTCAATTTCTGATATATTGATTCAATCAATGTTTTTATTTTTGATTTTTAAAATTTCACATTTGCACAAAATCATTAATATAGTTTTTCTAGTCAACTATAAAAATTTAAATTAAAATGACAACTCTTATGTCTGCAATAAGAAACTTCCAATAGGGAACATAAATTAGGAGAAAAAGCTATTAGGTTAACTTGGTTATCTAGATTACAAATACATTTTAAATTTTAGAAATTTTCCTTTTTTATTTTTTTCATTCTGACAATAGATATATAAATGAAAATGTAAAACTTTTACACAATTTCATGTATTCTGTCATGAGTTTGTTAAGCAAGGATTGTCATGAAAAATGAATTGTCATGGAATATGAATTGTCATGAAATATGAATATGAGTTGAATATGAATATGGATTGTCATGAAATATGAACCTCAAATCCAGTGACTGGTGTCAATGATGTCTTATTATTTATTTGTAAAGAATAGCACTTTTATCTTAGACAAGAAGCTAGAATAGAATTGAAAGATAGAAAAGAAAACATCAAATTGATTCTTAAATAAGACCTTGTATAACATTAAGGAAAGTAACTTTATTAGTAGGAGTTTTACTACAGATGCAGAATATCACCCCCTTGGACTGGTGGTGGCCCATATAAGCCAACCAAGAATGGTAAATTGTATTGCAAAATGTTTATATTTTTGCAAAATGGTTATACTTTTATCTTGAACATTAAATAATCATTCCAAGTAAGTACCCCAAATTAACATAGGTAGATAATAGCAGATACATTCCTATACAACAGAAACCCTAACCTGTTGTGGATTTACAAATATAAGGAGTGTTTTACATAAATTTGAGATAACTATAATGGCAGCTTTATGTTACCATGAATTCAAAGTGCTCAGTAGTTACCAAAACCCCCAGCTATTTTTCCTCCACCCCATCCTTGAGTAATTTGGCTTTTTGAACCTCTTTCTTTACATCTACTACATATTCTTACATCTACTAATATTCATCATCATTGAGTAGTCCGTTAAGTTCACTGTTATTTACCTTGTAAGTAGTTTTTCTTCATTTTTAAAATCAGTGCTCATTTTTCATTCTAAATATCTATTTTTCAGCAAATACACACTTAGTTATTAAACAACCATGCATAATACAAATTTTATCTAGATGAATTCTAAAATCGGGCTGCTAATATATCCATTCATGCCAAGCAATGTGCTGAACATTTTATCCTGGTATGAATCTCGACCAGTTGACCTCACTATAATGTGGAACCACTGATTAGTTAACAATGTTTAAAGTCAGACTCCGTGATCAGTCATCTCATGAACTAAATGTTGCATGTCAATCAGAAAAACAAACTGACCACAGAGAGAAACCACAGTCTTGGAAAAGATAAGAGAGGCTTGAAATTTCCACACTCATATATAATGCACAGATGAACCAAGATCTAAAGGAGCCAGGCCCACTCATGGTTCAAGAAAAGAAAACTGACCAGAATGACAACTTGATAGGTGTTCAATATCAATGATGTCTCTTTTTTCCCACACATTTTTAATTGGTGCATTATAGTTGTACATATCAATGGGATTTGTTATTAGATATTCATTTATGCACACAATATATATAGCAATATAATTTGGCCAATATCACTCCCCAGCACTTCCCCCTCCCTCCCTACCTCCCAACCTTTGGTCCCTTTCCTAGACTGATCTCCCTTTGATTTCCAGGAGATCCCCTCCCACCAAAGGTGTCTCTTGAGAAAACTAATGAATTGTGTAAATATTCTTACAAAAGAGCAATTTTTAAATGCTATGTAATTAAACATGAAGACTAGCATAACTGTATCATACAATTTTGTCATAAAATGAATATCTCCCCCAAAAACAAACAACACTCAATTTTTATTCATTTCTTGAGGTTCAAACTCAATAAAATTGTAAGTGGAATTGTCATATATAAATCATACTGATAATGTTTATATGATTTTGCCAAGATAAAACTTCCTTCTTCTCCCACTAGAAAGTTTGTTCCTCTGTTTAACTAGATTCATTCTCAGTGATCTTTTCACAGAACCACTTATCCTCAAATAACAAGGACCATCTATAAATCATTTCCACCTCAAGGTAGCAGATGAGTTTGTGCCTGCCAAGTCACACAGAACACAGTACAAAAGAAAACAGCCTCATCACCAATCTCTGGAAGACTCAGGCTCAAGAAATAACAAAAGAACATGACATGCGGTCAGTACGCTGTATAGCACGCTCAATCAAACGGAGCCAGTAAATAGATTCCAGGTTGTCTTCGACATGGTCTTGTAGCATGGTATTTCCCCATGAAAAAAAGGTAATCAAAAATGCCAGACTTCTATTTCTCTTTACTTTCTAAATCACAATAATTATCTTGAATCTCATTTTCCCCAACACCTACAATACTAATAATCCTTCTCTTCTCTTTTGTTCAGACATGTTTTTCCCAGATTTGAAAGACCAATTCCAAACAGGGATATCAAGGATTCTAAAGTTCCATAACTAAACAATGTAATGTTGATTGATATTCCCTTGTCAAAATACTTCTGTACAACTCCAAAAGTTATAGTGATGATACAATCAACCAAACAAGAAGAAGGATGAAACAGAATATTACTGTTCTACAAAATGAATCAGCTGATAAACTTCCCATCCAAATCACATTATTTCCATACCATTACCTTTGGTAGAGTATCTTGTGTAATGTTCTGCATGTTAGATTAGATATATAACAGATTATTCTATTAAAAGGCATGATTTCAGAAATGAACAATTAAAACAATAACTACAGATCTTCTATGCCAGTTACGCCATAAATGCTAATAAAGCCTAAATTCTATCATCAACTTGCTGTAAAAGAAGAAGCAGGAAAACAAAACAAAACCCTTAATCCAAAGAATTGGCTCAATTTTTCTCTCAGTGTGGTTATAATATAACAAAGTAAGAAATATATTGAACTTTAGAATCAGGCTACTATTTTTCAAACTGATCTTTGCCCACCTGTGAGTTGTAAGGATGTAAGTTAAATAGTCCTCATTTTTTAAGTTTATATAATTGGGATGATACCCCAGCAAACTGTTGAGGCTCACTGCAAGGGTCTGCATACTGTCCATCCCCAAGAGGTTAATGTGCTAGTTAGTAGTGTTGCGGCGGTGGAACCTTTAAGAAGTGGAAATTTGTGGAAGGTAAATTAGGTCATGGAGGCACCATCCTTAGGAGGCATTAACGAAGGTCTTATGGGATGGAATTAGTTCCCACAAGTGGGTTATCCTAAGGTAGCCTTGCAATGTAGTTGTACATATAAAGGGGATTTGTTATTACAGATTTCCTCCCCTGAATTCCTCTCCACACACACCACATCATTAGCCCCTTCCTCCTACACTCCCACCTTATAATGCCATCCACCATGAACCCCTTGCTAAAACTAAGCAGAGGCATGTGACATGCTCCTGAACCTCCAGAACCATAAGCTAAATAAACCTCTTTTCTTTAAAAAGTACTTAGAACCAGGTATTTTGTTAGATTGCATAGAGTGCCAGATGAATACTTCCCAAGGTAGGTGACTGGCATTCTAGGACCTCTGCCCTTCCCTAAGAAAATGGATCCCTCAAATTAGTGGAATCTTAGAATTTCAATTCTGAACGTTGAATGAAGTAATATATGGATGGAAAAAAAAATACGAGAGCCTATTTATCTTGGCTAGGGTGCTGATGAGACAACTAGAAAGCCACAGCTGCCCTAATGTACCTTTCAATCTGAGACTAGCTTTTCTATTGATTCTGTGAGTGACCCAATATCTTTCAAATTAATTTTTCTTTTAATTCCCATTACTTGGAACTATACCACCTAAAGTAATCAATACCTGCAGTGAAGAGACACACTGGACAAATGAGGGGAATTTCTCAAGGGGTCAAGTCCCATTGCTGAATCAAAGCCTTAAAATACTATCATATTTGCAGATCATTTTACAGTTTTCAAAGTACTTTCACTTACTTCATTTGACCCCTACAATAATTCACACTGTATATAAAAGAGGTCTGACATATTACCTCAGAACAAAGGGTTGGAGTCCCGACGAAAACCAAAGTCTGCTCAAAAAGCCATGCTTTTCACTATGTCATATTATTTGGGAATGATAAATTTCAATTGCCATTTCACCTAAATTCATATAAATGATAATTTAGCAGCATTTATTCGTGTAAATGACAATTCCAGATCCAAGAATTTATTGCAAAAACAATAAAACCTTCATTTGATTAATGGGAAAATGACACCCTGGGTAATTAAGTTAACTTACACGAGAAAATTTCCAACTAAAATGGAAATAGAGCAAATTCATAGTGTATCAGACTTGGATGCCCTTCAAGAGACTTTTAGTTACTAAAGCAAGGGTGTCATCTTGAAGGTGGTCCTGAATGGTCAGCAGCTGTTTCACAGTGTTTGTCCAAGGCTCCTGACCTTGAAAACTCTTCAGGGAAGACTGGCTTCTGTAAGTGTCTTGCCCCTACATCTGAACCTGGCCCAGTCCTAACCCCACAAAAGCCACACCACATATACACAAAGCTGCCTTCAGGCTGAGCAGTAATTCCTGTTAGGCATTCAAAAATAGCTCATGGGAGCTGGGGTTGTGGCTCAGAGTTAGAGTGCTCGCCTAGCACATGCGAGGCCCTGGGTTCAACCCTCAGCACCACATAAAAATAAATAAATTAAGATGTTGTGTCCAACTACAACTAAAAAATAAATATTAAAAAATAGCTCTTGGTAACCCATTCCTGACTTCTCAGGGCCTGAATCCATTCTGTTTGTCTAACTCTGCCTTCCTATAGAATCCTACTAGGCTAGTTATTTGTCCTTTAGTCCTCAGAATTGACCAAGAGCTCTCCTCATCTCTCCAGGGTGGTGAACTGGAATGAGTAATCAGGTTCTGACCACAGGTTGCCAACCAGCTGGCTAAGCCCCACTCTAAGCTACATCCCCCAAGGAACCCAAACCCCCAACACTCTGTACAGCTGTGTTACACACACTCATCAAAATCTACTCAAGGCTGCCAGCCTTCTAGGGATAAGACATTCACGTTACCGGCCCTATGCCTTCTTGATTTTCCTGAAAACTTCATAGAATTCCCTAAACACCACTAACTTTCTTTGGCTTCAATGCTCCACTTTTCTCTTGCATTCAGGATTGTAAAATCACCAAGGTGGTGCTTCAACTAGGTTTTCGTTGCTATAACAAATACCTGGGACAAATCACCTTAGAAAAAGGAATAGTTTATTTTGGCCCATGGTTTTAGAAGTCTCAATTCATGGTCACTTAGCCCTGTTGCTTTTGGCCTGTGGCAGCACAATAGGTCACAATGGAAACATGTGACAGGGAGACTGCTCACCCCATGGTGGGCAGGAAGCAAAAGAGAAAGATGATGTTCCCATATTAGGGCTAGATCCTAACATCCCTTTCAAGGGCAAGCCCCCAATGACCTAACTTTTTTTTTTTTTACCACCTCCCATTAGTGTTACTGGCTAGGGAACCAAGTCTTGAACACATGGTCCTTTGAGGGGACATTCAAGATCCAAAACTCTAGCAGCTGGTGAGGCTGAGGCACCCTCTGTTATGGGCTACATATGACATAGTACAACCCACATATATCTCCCTTTGAGTAGCTGGTGAATACTGTGCAAACAATACTGAGGGTGTTTAAGGAATCTCCTTCTGCAGTCGATTCAATCTTCAGAATATATACCAGAAGGAAACAAAATTGAGACTGATTTGGTTTCCTTAGAGTACTGGAAGAAGTCTTTGAAATTCTTGTTTTAGGAATAGGCCTGGCAGATTTCACTGACAAATCCTGCAATTTAAAGCAAGTTTGGTTTTTTTCTTCCAATGTTTGAGTGACAACAGAACTGCAAAGCAAACTTGACTCCATTTTTCTCATCCCAGCAGGACAACCACTCCCCAGGAGAGAAATTGTCATCATGAATCAACTGTAAAACACACAACCATTCTAACTGATTGAAAGAGGTGACATTCATGCCAAAATGGGAGGTCACCCTGGACACTTGAAATGGAAGAAGATAGCCAAAGAGGAAGCTAAGTCAGATCCGAGTTAGCATTTTAAAAGATTCATAGCAGAAGTAGACAAATAGAGGAGAATTCCTGAAGGAGAATGTTTGAAGTTTCTTTGCATCTCTTGTGGATATAATTTTAGATCTAAGTGAAAACCAACATATTGAAGATAAGAAACAAATTAGTCAACTATAAATTCCTAAAGATAAAAGCAATTTACTTGGATTTATGTGATACAGCATTTGGCTGGGAACATTTTCAATCTTGCTTACACTTTTTAAAAATCATCTTAATTGCTTACTTTGTAACATGAAAAAAAATTATAGTAGCCCAAAGCTCATACACATTTAAGTCAAAACCATTTAAATTTTGGCTTATTTTTCTGTATAGAATAAAAATTTTGTAGGACTCCAACCCCCATGAAATAATTGGGACCCAAAGTTAACGACAGCTGAAAAACATCTTACAGATTCTGGCCCATAGACTTCATTTGCATTTTTGTCCTTTTTAAAGCCTTTCCTGAATGACTCATGAAACTATAATTTTTTTTTTTCATTTTGAACAAACCTTAAAAATCAAATCATAGAGAGTTCTTCCATTTTAGAAATGAAGAAGTCAAAACTTAGACTGAGTGGACTTAAAATGAAATTCAACATCTAACACCTAGAGTCTGAAAATAATATCACAACACAACGTAATGAACTTTACTTCCATTCTTTTTGTTCACTCAAGGATAGGACTATGTTTTTGTTGATCAAAGTTAAGACAGGGAAAAGGATAGTTTGTAATGCACAAATTCTGAAATACCCAAGTTTAGAGCCACACGGTGTCTACTGACTCCATCATTAACTTCTCCGAACGAGATTGTCATTAACTGCCACCTTAAACATATGGTGAGCCTTTTTCAGAATTGATTAGGGTCCTTCAGCAACATCTAGGAAAACAACCACTTATGGTTCCACCAATGCCAATAATTCCACTCACAGCACAGGACCTAAGAGAACTATCTTAATCTCCATAGTGGGCCAAAATGGATGTACCTCCCAGCCTTCAATGTGAGACTGCCATTCCTCTAAAACTTCTAACTTCTCCATCTGTCTCTTGGCCTCATTTATGTTGGAACAGACTGCTTTCATGGCTTGGAGGGCTTCCATCACTGCCACGTAGTCACTGTGTTTCCGTGGAGTCCTCTTCAGCAACTCCTGTTTATACACACCAAAAAAGGAATTACCCTTTGATCTTCAGTTTTCTGGTACAGTAGGTTCAGACTGACCAGGAAATGAAAATTACAAAGATCATGAGAGCCACTTTAAGTGACATCACAAGCTCCAGTAAGATTAGGATCAAAAACAAACATGGAATCAGTGAGCAAGCATGATCCCAACGCATATTTTCCAATCACTCCAGTTTTTCCCCTCAAGCTTATTTTATTTTTAAAAACAAAGTTACATTTCTTCTTTCAAGTCATCAAATAACTCACCTGGAGCATGTAAATTTTTTTTTATTTATGTTTGTTATCCTAACAGAAGCACATCTTTATATGTTAATTACATTTTCCTGGAGTCTTTAACAAAATAAATCTTCGAATAAGTAGGTTCCATAATGTCAAGAATAATTTAAAATGTCTATTTTCTAACATTTTTTTGACAAACTAAGCAAAGCAAAATTTATGCATGTCGTACATTCAGCAAAATAGTTTACACATTTCGCAATATTCCATCATTAAAGAGCCATTTACAGGGCTGGGGCTGTAGCTCAGTGGTAGAGCGCTTGCCTAACATGTGTGAGGTACTGGATTCAATCCTCAGCACTGCATAAAAAAATAAATAAAATAAAGGTATTGTGTCCATTCACAACTTAAAAAAATTTTTAAAAAGCAGAAATTCATGTTGTTTCCACCAATTTCTTAATTCCTCCTCTGTGATGAATGAACAAACACATATCCAATATCTTCCTTTTGGTTTTGGTGTCTAGGGGGTTGGGGGGAATTTTTAATTTATGTTTTTTTCCATTCAGGATATCAAAATTAGAGTAATCTTTAATCTTTTAAATATATTAAAAGGTCTTGTTAGCTATTGTTTAGAAACACAAAATTAAACATCTTCACCACTGTCTAGACAGTTGTGACCACATTACTTTTAATTAGTCATTTGTTTCCTTACTATAGTTGCCATCATGTAGCTAACACAATTACAGAAACCCTGAGGCAGCCCTTCAAAAGAATTTTCTTAATTCTCAACATGCAGTGGAAAGTGGGCAATTCTTACACTCTCCTGAGTTGCCCAACTTTGACCCTGCATTTGGTCGGTTCACATTCTGTTCTAGAGAGCTAACACCAGGAAAAAAAAAAAAAAAACTCGTTGTGCCACTCCCAGGACAAAGTTTAAAAGTTAAACTGGATCACAAACCCACAGAGGAGAAATACAGCCTTCACCAGGAATTTTGTGGGGTCCAAGTACTTGTAAGTTATGTGAAGTGGTCAAGCCAACCTGTAGGCCATGAGATGAGTCCCTATGGAATGGTATCCCATGGATTGAATGTAGATGATGTGAAATAACAAGAGAAACCATCAATCATAACCTGGCAGTTATTGGCCACACACCTTGTGTTGACTGGTTGACTCATTCATTTCAAGTTCCACAGATCAATGGTTTATTTTTTGAACACTTGTGTTCCAATACCTTTAATATTTTTCTCTGAATAAAAAAAAAAATCACTCCAAATCAAAGAGAATCCCAGCACAATTCTTCAGCTGATGTAACAAACATCAACACCAATACTTCTGCTACAAGAGTAAATAGTTTTTCCATGTTTGTGCAAATAGTTTTCACCAAAAGGGAAAAATCATCTTCTTAATATTCCCATCCCTTCTTACTCTTAGAATAAACAAATTTCTGTTGGGTATAATGGTATACACCTGTAATCCCAGCTACTCAGGAGGATCACAATTTCTAAGGAGCCCAGTGTACTTAGTGAGACTGTGTCTAAAAAATAAAGACATAAAAAGGGGTGGGGATGAAGTCAGTGGTAGAGTACTTGTTCTGGGTTTAATCCACAGTAGGAGGGGGGAAGAAGAAAGGAAAGGAGGGAGGGAGGGATTGAGGGGGGCAGGAGAAGGAAGGAAGGCTGAATCACAAATCCCCCGAGATTCCACAAAATTTAGGGCAAAGAATAACTGCAGTTATGAATATACATACCAACTGAGTTCTATAGTTAGAGGACTGTAGGGATTCTCAGAAGGAAAGAAAGGAATTACATTTGCATCAGTACTCTCTACTTCCAAAGACTGTGCCAAAGCTTTGCACAACTGGAGACACCTGCATTAGCTTCTCTGTATGGATATTTTTTTATGGCTTAGTCAAGTGACTTTTGACTTTTTCATAAGAGACATTCTTCTCAAACAGATAAACTTTATGCAACTGACAAAAGTTGTAGTTAAATTTGTATCTTAAAAAATAAATCAACAAAATACCATTTAATGTCCATACTGTTCCTATTTTTAAAAATGTAGATGTCCACTAGATATTGATGTATTAAAATAAATCAAAATCAAACAGAATAATGGCTAAAATGTATAGAGTACATGCTATGCTAAATGATTTATATAAAATCGTTAAATTAATGATGTTAAATCCTATATGAGCATGTCATGCATATTCACTCACAGAGATATACTTCTCATAGTTACATGCTATAATTTCTTTTTATTCCTTTTCTTTTGTCATAATCACATCACCATCTCTGTTTCATCCATGAAAAATCAAGGCTTGAGGGTTTAGATTACATACCCTAGTCAGAGAGCTAGTAAGCACCATACTTGGGATCTGAACTCAGCTCATGTACTCAACCACTACTTCCAGCTGCCTATCCTGATGGTATAACTCAAAAACACAGCTTTAAAAATTGACACTCTAACCTATTCATTAAACCTTGCAGTAAGTGTACTAGTTAGGACAGTACAATATATTTGTCATTATGAAAATATTGCTTCCTATAATAAGGCAACAGATTTATAACCATTATTGGGGCACTTCTTGTATTTAAGAGGTGTGGTATTTTCTTAGCAATCTCATCTCATTTGTACCATTTACTGTCCCATCTGATCCACACTATTTCCTTACAATAATGATTTTAAAACCAGGCTCTGAAATTAATGCAATTTTGACATTAACTTCATTAGCATCATGAAGTCACCAAAGTTTGGGGAAATCAAAAACTATACAAACTGTGGTTTCACTTAAAATAGAGAGTCCTATAGCTAACAGGGTATATGAACTAGACATAATGCACTTAATGGGATCTCTCTTCAAACCAATACATTTTCTCTAAATGAAACTCAAGTATGTTTTCTACAAAGAGCACTAAAAGCCTTTTTCAGTGGCTTTTCTGCTAAAAATATGCTTCTACCTCATATATAAGTTTGTGACAAAATAGCCATTTTTTCCATTAACTATGGCCTGCCTTTTTAAAAAGAATGTCAGACTCTTTATTTTTATTTTTATTTTTTTATGTCACAGGGCAAATCTTAGCAATTACAAAGGAGTTGAGATACTACCATGCATTTTATCTGATCATAATGGAATGAAATTGGAAATCAATAATAAAATGAGAAAGGAAAAATCCTACATCACATGGAGATTAAGCAATATGCTACTGAATGAACAAAGGGTTACAGAAGACATCAAAGAGGAAATTAAAAAATTCTTAGAGGTAAACGAAAACTCAGACAGAACATATCGAAATCTCTGGGACACTATGAAAGCAGTACTAAGAGGAAAATTCAGTTCATGGAGTTCATTCCTTAAAAGAAGAAAAAGCCAACAAATAAATGACCTCACACTACACCTCGAAGCCTTAGAAAAAGAAGAACAAATCAGCAGCAAATACAGTAGAAGGCAAGAAATAATTAAAATTAGAGCTGAAATCAATGAAATTGAAACAAAAGAAACAATTGAAAAAATTGACAAAACTAAAAGTTGGTTCATTGAAAAAATAAATAACATTGATAGACCACTAGCCACGCTAACAAAGAGAAGAAGAGAGAGAACCCAAAATACTAGCATACGGGATGAAACAGGCAACATCACAACAGACACTACAGAAATACAGAAGATAATTAGAAATTATTTTGAAACCCTATACTCTAATAAAATAGAAGACAGTGAAGGCATCGATAAATTCCTTAAGACATATGAATTACCCAGATTGAGTCAGGAAGATATAAACAACCTAAACAGATCAATATCAAGTGAGGAAATAGAAGAAGCCATCAAAAGACTACCAACCAAGAAAAGCCCAGGACCAGATGGGTATACAGCAGAGTTTTACAAGAACTTTAAAGAAGAACTAATACCAATACTCCACAATCTATTTCAGGAGATAGAAAAAGAGGGAGAACTTCCAAATTCATTCTATGAGGCCAACATCACCCTGATTCCCAAACCAGATAAGGACACCTCAAAGAAAGAAAACTACAGACCAATATCCCTAATGAATTTAGATGCAAAAATCCTCAATAAAATTCTGGCAAATCATATACAAAAACATATCAAAAAGATCGTGCACCACAATAAAGTAGGATTCATCCCTGGGATGCAAGGCTGGTTCAATATACGGAAATCAATAAACGTTATTCACCACATCAATAGACTTAAAGATAAGAACAGTATGGTCATCTCGATAGATGCAGAAAAAGCATTCCACAAAGTACAGCATCCCTTTATGTTCAAAACACTAGAAAAACTAGAGATAACAGGAACTTACCTCAAAATTGTAAAAGCTATATATGCAAAGTCTCAGGCTAGCATCATTCTAAATGGAAAAAAACTGAAGGCATTCCCTCTAAATTCTGAAACAAGACAGGGATGCCCTCTCTCACCACTTCTATTCAATATAGTTCTCGAAATACTGGCCAGAGCAATTAGACAGACAAAAGAAATTAAAGGCATTAAGATAGGAAAAGAAGAACTTAAATTATCACTATTTGCGGATGATATAATCCTATACCTAGAAGACACAAAAGGGTCTACAAAGAAACTACTAGAGCTACTAAATGAATTCAGCAAAGTGGCAGGATATAAAATCAACACGCATAAATCAAAGGCATTCCTGTATATCAGTGACAAATCTTCTGAACTGGAAATAAGGAAAACCACTCCATTCACAATATCCACAAAAAAAATAAAATACTTGGGAATCAACCTAACAAAAGAGGTGAAAGATTTATACAATGAAAACTACAGAACCCTAAAGAGAGAAATAGAAGAAGATCTTAGAAGATGGAAAAATATACCCTGTTCATGGATAGGCAGAACTAACATCATCAAAATGGCGATATTACCAAAAGTTCTCTATAGGTTCAATGCAATGCCAATCAAAATCCCAATGGCATTTCTTGTGGAAATAGATAAAGCAATCATGAAATTCATATGGAAAAATAAAAGACCCAGAATAGCAAAAGCAATTCTAAACAGGAAGTGTGAATCAGGAGGTGTAGCGATACCAGATTTCAAACTGTACTACAAAGCAATAGTAACAAAAACAGCATGGTACTGGTACCAAAACAGGCGGGTGGACCAATGGTATAGAATAGAGGACACAGAAACCAATCCACAAAGTTACAACTATCTTATATTCGATAAAGGGGCTAAAAGCATCAATGGAGGAAGGATAGCATCTTCAACAAATGGTGCTGGGAAAACTGGAAATCCATATGCAACAAAATGAAACTGAATCCCCTCCTCTCGCCATGCACAAAAGTTAACTCAAAATGGATCAAGGAGCTTGATATCAAATCAGAGACTCTGCATCTGATAGAAGAAAAAGTTGGCTCCGATCTACATATTGTGGGGCCAGGCTCCAAATTCCTTAATAAGATACCCATAGCACAGAGTTAAAAACAAGAATCAACAAATGGGACTTACTTAAACTAAAAAGTTTTTTCTCAGCAAGAGAAACAATAAGAGAGGTAAACAGGGAGCCTATATCATGGAAACAAATTTTCACTCCTCACACTTCAGATAGAGCCCTAATATCCAGAGTATACAAAGAACTCAAAAAATTAAACAATAAGAAAATAAATAACCCAATCAACAAATGGGCCAAAGACCTGAACAGACACTTCTCAGAGGAGGACATACAATCAATCAACAAGTACATGAAAAAATGCTCACCATCTCTAGCAGTCAGAGAAATGCAAATCAAAACCACCCTAAGATACCATCTCACTCCAGTAAGATTGACAGCCATTATGAAGTCAAACAACAACAAGTGCTGGCGAGGATGTGGGGAAAAGGGTACTCTTGTACATTGCTGGTGGGACTGCAAATTGGTGAGGCCAATATGGAAAGCAGTATGGAGATTCCTGGGAAAGCTGGGAATGGAACCACCATCTGACCCAGCTATTGCCCTTCTCAGACTATTCCCTGAAGACCTTAAAAGAGCGTACTACAGGGATACTGCCACATCGATGTTCATAGCAGCACAATTCACAATAGCTAGACTGTGGAACCAACCCCGATGCCCCTCAATAGATGAATGGATAAAAAAAATGTGGCATTTATACACAATGGAGTACTACGCAGCACTAAGAAATGACAAAATCATTGAATTTGCAGGGAAGTGGATGGCATTAGAGCAGATTATGCTAAGTGAAGCTAGCCAATCCCTAAAAAACAAATGCCAAATGTCTTCTTTGATATAATGAGAGCAACTAAGAACAGAGCAGGGAGGAAGAACAGGAGGAAAAGATTAACATTAAACAGAGTCATGAGGTTGGAGGGAAAGGGAGAGAAAAGGGAAATTTCATGGAAATGGAAGGAGACCCTCATTGTTATACAAAATTACATATAAGAGGTTGTGAGGGGAATGGGGAAAAAATAAGGAGAGAAATGAATTACAGTAGATGGGGTAGAGAGAGAAGATGAAAGGGGAGGGGAGGGGGGATAGTAGAGGATAGGAAAGGTAGCAGAATACAACAGTTTCATACAACTATTATGGCATTATGTAAAAATGTGGATGTGTAACCAATGTGATTCTGCAATCTTTGTAATGTTTTGAATAACCAATAAAAAAAAACTAAAAAAAAAAAAAGAATGTCAGACTCTTTAAAAGACAAATCTTTAAAAGATCATCAGCAAAATATGTAGGCACAAAGAAAATGCTACAATGACAAAGCACATAAAATACCTTCAAGAGCAGAGGGTACTTGCATATCCTTTGAATCGGAGTTACCAAGTATCCTTCCAGGGGAACATCTGTATTCTTTCTTCCTCCGAGCAACATGCAGTTCTGAGGTGGAAATAAACATAATTAAATACATTTTATAAACCTGAGGCTGTGAAACTTTCTTCTATGGTAAAATGTTAGGTTTAAAAGTTGTAAAAGCCTATGTCCTTATAGTCTTCTTTCTCTGGGAAGAGCACACTGTTTCGTCACAAATAACACAGAAAGAGAGAAATACCTTGGTCTTTCAAATAGAATGCAGAACCCAAAATATGTTTTCAATGTATAGCTTAAAAATTAGTTGATATATTCTACCGAAATAAAGTCTAAGAGAAAAGGTAGAGAGGGCGAGGGAAAGAGATGGATGGGTGGACAGATGATAGCTAGACAGAGGGAGGATAGAGATTTTGTTTATAAGGAGAGATACACTGCACTGTAAAAGAGCAAGTGTCCATATAATTGGTTTCTAACTTCTAACCCAGGCTCTGCCACTGGCTGGTAACACAGCTTGGACTAACCTCAGAATTCCATTTTTCCTCTCTGTAAAATTGATAGGTTTTAACCAAGTGATCTCTAAGTCACTTTTTGCTGTCCCACTCTGCCAGACACCTGGCAGCCAATCAAGATTCTGTCAGTCAGTCAGACAAAATCTCCGTAGATTCAAGGTGAATGGAGAAATCCTTAAATCAGTAATCACAGTGAACTGAAATTGAAGGCACGTCCAATGACCGTAGAGTAGTGTTCAAGAGAAAACTGATTCCAGTAAATAAAGCCACCATTTCCTAAACAATGCAAAGAAACAAGACTCAAAACTTGCCAAAAATCTTATGACCATTGTAATTAAATATATATTAGATAATAAATATCTAACAAAGGGAGAAGAGAGCCTCTCAGATGTCAAACTGGTGACTTAGCACCTTTCATGACATTGCTTTAAAACACTGTCCCTTCCATATTCATTGAGAAGGCAGCCAACTGCTGAGCAGGAACCTATGCAAAAAAGACCAAAGGTGGGGAGAAAAAATAGCCGAAGCCAACCACCACTTTAGACTGGCTATATATATACACTGTAGAATCTTTATGCATGCGTAAACATATGCTGCCTAAACAATCCTCCTGAAATTTCAATGATCATAAATTTCAATGATCATCATACAGAGGTGGTAGCATAACCAAGGGGCCAAATCCAGGAACTCGTGGATGTTTGTCAAAGGGTATTGTCACTATTGAATAAGGAAATGAAGAAGGAAAATGACACCAGAGATGTAATCTCTATACTAAGGTCATCCAGATAATTCAGGGTGAATGCATGCCAGGGCAAGAAGTAGAGAAGCAGGTTCCCTGCCATAGAAGCACCCGAACGCAGCATTTTTATCTAGGAACTTTACACAATTCACTAGGCAGACTAGATTAAAAGAAAAGAACGTATTAGGCAAGAATTCTCACACTTCAGAAAGAGCCCAAAACGTTCAGCAAGGTAAAGGCTTTCCTAGCAATGGCAGAAGAGATGATCAGTACATCCTCTTTCCAAATGACAAACCTAAAAGGACCAATTTCACGACTCTAGAAATCAACTGTCGTAGAACAAATGCAGACGTGTTTATTCACGAGGAATTTTTAACCTGAGGTAAGAACACTGAGAGTCTGCAGCATTCTTGCTTAGACTTATCTTCTCCCCGGAACCCAACCCCACCCGCAGCTCATACTGCATAGAGGTTTTCTCCAGGCGGTACCATCACAGTAGTGATGTCAGGAGGAAGAGATAAGCCCGGGAGGAGAGGGAGAAGGGCCCCTAGGTAACTTCCTGGCAGTAGTGCACAAACAGCACCTGCAGATATTTGCTAAGAAACTTACAAAGAGGCTATTTTTAAACAGGACCTACGTGACTGGGGTCCATGCCTCTGCAAAGAAGGAAAAATGCCTGATTGATATTTTATTGGACTAAAGTCTGCATGAATACCTCATGGACACCAAATGCCTTATCCAAAATTGGGCAGGGGGCTGACTTCCTTAAACTTATAGATCTATATAAATCCCTGGACAATAGTCACTCTTGGGTATCCTCTCTTGGGACCCCTCCTTCTTTGGTAGCTCTACTTGCTTTCTGTTACTCTAGTAAATCCTGTTACTTTGCTCTCACCCTTGTGTCCGTGGATTTTATTCTTCAAATTCATGAGACAAGAATCCAACCCCACACTCTGGGCTACAGTAGCATTAGCCTGGAAAACTTTCTGCCAAATGGGGATCTAGGGGGCTATAGAGGGCAGGAGTACTGTCAATTAAATTAGAACTCCATAAAGAAAACAGGGAATGCCCCTAGTTTCAGCAGCCGCCTGAGACTGCAGTCTTGTTTTGGGGCAAGGGTAAGACTAGCAGATTAGCCAAAAATTTACAGGGAAAATATGGAGTGCTATAGATGGCTTAGAGAAACTCTACATTTATCTCTGGAGACTGGGAAAGCTGTATGCACATGCAGAAAACAAAGACCTGAGAAGACCCCTAGAAAGAAAGACCTGAGTCAACTTGCAGACCGACCACCTGGCCTTTGAATGTGTCCATACCCACACTCACACACAGATCCATGGACAAGAGAGAGAATTATGCTCTGAAAAATCACTGGCTGACCATTAAACTAAGCAGTCAAATGGGGGATCTCTAAAAAGCAAGGCTGAATTATACGAAAATAAAGTGAGCAGAGATATCATCGGCTGAAGACAGATGAGAAGAAATATTCCTCAAATAAGTCGAGGCAAGTTATTAAAAACAGAGCAAAGAAACGAACAAATAACAATAATCAATCTCATGGAGAAAATATAGAATCCAGAATTGCTATCATAAGTTATTTAAAATGTCCAGTTTTTAATTTAAAATTATGATATGCAAAGGAACAGGAAAATGTGACTCATACACAGTCAATAAAAACTCCGAGTATACTCAGATCCTGAATTTAGCAAACAAAGACTTTGAAACAACTATTATAAATACGCTCAAAGAATTTTTTGAACGGAAGGACAATATGTTAACAGTGAATAAACCGATAGGAAATCTCAATAGAGAAACAGAAACTATAAAGTCAAAGCAAATACACATGGGATAGGCTAAACGGCAGATTTGAGATGATAAAAAGTCAATGGAAATCAAGGAACGTAAGGGACTTTTTAGGGTGATGGACATACTAAAAAACTGGATTTGGGGGGTGGTTGTATCACTCTACAATCTGCTAAATATCACTGAACTGTACACTTACAAAGTGGTTCTCTGTGGTGTTTAGATTATCCAAGTAACTGCCAAAATATGCATTTATATATGCTGCCTTAAAAAAATTAAATACATTTTTTGCTGGTTTTGTGAAAACTACTATATGTAGAATGGTCTTTACATTTATCTTCTGCCATATCCTTGATTTGCCTCCTGCCTGCCACTGCCCTACTTAAAGCTCTTCAGAGAAGGGAATAAAACCCTAGGGAGCTGAAAATATAAAGCAATGATGAACTGTGGCAGAGTTCTTTGCTCACTAGGAATCTGTGGGGTCTCACAAGCAATTTATGATCATCCAGGAGAGGGCATTAGCAGGACTTTCCTATAGAGAACTCTGTTCCAGCTCTAACTGCTTACAGTTAAAGGACCAACCCTAGCTTCCCAGCCTGGGTATGCAAAAAGTCATCTCACAAAGAGCTTTTTACACCACACTGATGCCTCCTTCATTCTTCCTGGGCCCATCAATAAGCATCAGCCTAGGATAACACATAGAAATACACTTACCAAAAGAAACGTCCGGATTGTTCTTATTTTGTTAAGTTCAAGAAGCAATTTTTGTGCCTTCTCGTGGTTGCTACAGTATTCATCATAGATACGAAACCTGTCTTTCTGTGAATTCAAGACAGAATAAATTAGAGTCAGCTTATTTGCCATTTTGAAATTTTAATCTATGTGATGATATACATAAATAAACTTTACTATGTCTCAAGAGCCACTCTGGGTGTGTACGTGTATTTGTGTGTTCCCTTGTTATTTATGTGTTTTCCCTGATCCATAAAAAATAACCTAGAAAAGGAGACAGATATATATTATTATACTCCATTATGATGACTGCAGTAATAAAAAAAATTGAATCAAGTGGTAGCAAAGTACAAAGAAGAGAGCACTCAGCTTTGTCATGAGAATGGAGCTTTAAAAATGCCATTACTTCTAAGCAAGGTCCTGTGGAATAAATCCATGATTCCCAGGCAGGTAAAGGGAAGAAAGGTATTTTTGACCAAGGGGGAAAGCATGTGCCATACAAACCTGCAGTTAGTAGACACCAATCTGAAACGTTATGCTTAGCAGAGACATTGACAAACAGGGCAATATCCAGCAACAAGTGACTAAGATAATGATAGACCCCGAGACATGAGATCTGCGAGGTCATTTCAGAAAGAGATATCTGTTGGTTTAGAAAAGTCAAGGAATAATAACTACTTTCAAATAGCTGTCATACTGTAAAAGAGTAACAATTCTAGGTAGCTCTCGCAAAGAACATTAGGATCATTAGGCAGAAATTGCAAGGGCATGATGGACAGATGTGGGATCAATGCAGAAATCTAGTAATTAGAGCTGTCACTAAAAATGATGAAGTAGGAACACAAGGAAGTGGTGAAGGCGTTCCTGCCCGGTCTTCATAAATGGATAGTGGAGTTTTTCCTTAAAAGAAAAAAAAATAATTTTACTCGTAATCCCTAAGTCCCAATCTATCTGTAAAGCATTTTTTTTTCTCAAAGTAGCTAGGAGGTATCAAGGAACAATAAAAGAGGAAGATACAAAATATAATTGATCAAACAGTAGAACAGAAGTGTGTCCTTTGAAATTTCAAAGGCATGCATTCAGAAACATGAAGCCCTATTTTATATAGCCAGCACAGAATGTACTGAACTACTTATCTCAAGAAATGGTATGAGCCAGAAAAAAAAAAAAAACTTCAGAAATAACTTAGCTAAATTCAGGGATGACAGATTCATAATGTGCTACTAAGGAAGTGACTGTCAGGACACAAGATTCCCATGTGCACCCCTGGCTTGAGATAGCAACTGCTTCAGCTGGCAGAAGATTCTGATCCCTTCATGAAAGGAAACAAGACACAAACACCCATGGCCTCCAGTTGTGCCCAAGAAAAGCATGGCTTGATCTTCCTGCTCCCAAGAGCCTCCCCCCTTTAAGATAATCACCTTCTTGAAATATTTTGACTAAACAGAACCTACTCATCACATACAGATATAAAAATCATATAGAAAAACCTTCATGAAAGACTAAATGGAAGACCAAAAATATACAAGGTTGGATTTCTATAATGCCGTCACTCATTTTTTAAGTAAAATATTAATTCTGTAGCATTTTGATAAATACATGGACTCAAATTGAAAATGAGCTTCTATGAAATGGCATAAATAGCAGCATGCTTGCATGCATGCTTTTTTTTTTTTTTCTTTTTAAAGTATGAATGTTCTTTAGCCTGGAAACCTTTCTCCCTGTACAGGTGGCTTCTAATTTTACACACTGACTGCATAAATGATTTCAGGTGTCAAATATAAAGACACGGAAACGATCACACAGGCACGGGGTGTGTAACCTGAGAAAAACTGGCATCAACTGTTTCTTCCTTCCATGCTGCTCATTCAGAACAACCTTCTGAGAAGCCACCCTGGAGGAGAATTCAGTGACAGGCATACTGGGTTAGTTCACCTCCAGCTTTGTCACAAGCCAATTAACAAGGGAACATTCTGACTAATAAAAGGCTTGAAGTGCATTATAAGAGTGAGGATTTTCCGCCTCAAAAGAAAAATGCTCTATGTTTGAGAAAAACATAAAAATCCATTCATTATGAACAGCCTGAATATTCATTAGAATTCAAAGCTACAGAGGATGTGAAGAACTAACTTGTCAGGAAAAATAAAAGGCTGTTTATTCTTTGCTGAGTAAAATGGATGATGCAGGGCACTCTCCCCATTTCTGGCTTGAAGTGCAAGATTTCATTGGCCTTAAAAGACCCTAAACTTTTGGCATCCCATTTTATTTCTAATGCTGAATTCACACATAGTACTATGCCAAGAGCTAAACCTTAAACTCAAGAAAGGCAGAGCTTGTAAAAGAAATAAAAATGTATCCTACAAAGTGAAGAAAGCAGGTCCCCACTTCCTGTTGAGCATTGGGTTCTGGGTGTAGGCATTCTTCCACGACTTTTAAGAATTCTTTATGTACTGCAAGGATATCTTCAATGTTTGAGAACAACATCTGTATAAAAGAAAAAAAAAAATGGTTAAGTGCAACAGCGAAACAAGTTGAAAAGAAAAAGAAGAAGGAGAAAGCCACCTTTGCGTTCTCTTTGCCTCTCCCAACATGGCAGCCTCCGCAAAAAAAGTAAAAGGGGAAGACTACCACCCCAATGGGCTAAGAGGATACAGTAGTCTCTCTCTAAGTGAAACCTTCAGTGGATAGCTACCCACATCCATTCCTTTCTCTCACCTTGCTGGCAGAACCCCGACTTTGTCTGAACTTCCCCTGTACTCCCACACACTCTGTTGAGTGAAAGTGTCTTCTAGTCCATCTGAATTATAGGTTACTTTTTCTTGCAACCAAAAATTCACTAACTAAAATACTGCCATGGCAGGACATTTTGAAATGAAATTTATCAAATTATGTTATGTGCATGTATAAATATGTAACAATGGCACCATTGTGTATAATTGTAATGCACAATTAAAAATAAAAGAAAGGTGCTTAAATTATGAGGAAATGGGGTCAGAAGAACCTAAAATATCCTCTGAAATTGTTTTTCAGCAAAATAAAACAGTAAGTTAGCATCAATACCAACAATGATTTATACAATTTAAATAATCACTGTAGCATAATTAGTTTTCATTTGCCATACTTTTTCTTTTCTTCACAATTTTTCCTTCACTACTCTGTGTGTGTATGTATGTGTGTGTGTATGTGTGTATGTGTGTGTGTGTATATGTGTGTGTATGTGTGTGTATATGTGTGTATGTGTGTGTGTATGTGTGTGTGTGTATGTGTGTGTGTGTGTGTGTGTGTGTGTGTGTGTGTGTGTGTTTTGCTAGGAATGAAACCCAGGGCCCCAGTGCATGCTAGGCACTGCTCTACCATTGAGCTCCATCCCCAGCACTTTTTTCCTACATTTTAAAATAAAATATTTATAGTTTATGTCTGACTTAAAGATATCATGTGGACTTTCTCTGATGCACCACAGTAAAATATCCAGGTCTGAATTCTTTAGCTATCACAGAGACAGGAAGTCACATTTGTCCACGCCTGCCTTCTTGAACAACCTCTAGCAATCGTCTGACACCTCCCTCGACTTCCTCCCTCTCCTAGACACTGAAGTTTTTAGTCGTATTTCCTAGAATTTTTTTCCTTCCTCTTTGCAAATATCTCCAAGACCTTGATTTGAAAAAAATAAAAATAAAAATTCTCTATGCCCTATGTGCCGTATCCTTGACCTCCCTTTATCCAAACCCTAATTACACCTTTTCCCCCCATTACCAATGCAAATGACTGTCACAGGAACTTAGAATAGAACCACAGTCACACTGAGGATCCTGAAGGAGCATCCCACAGGACCACTTTATCTATGGGGAACTCATGCCCTCTGCACCCCCTCACCTTTACTGTTTCTTCTGTTACATTCTTGTCGACCTTTGCTGCAGCACACTGGTTCATTCTATGTAAGAATGCCTGCATGAAACAAGAAATGACGTTATGAAGGGAACAGTGTAGGTTCATAAAATGACTGGGTGTTGATCAAAATTCAATTCATTTTTACAAAAAAAAAACAAAAAACCAAAGCTCAAAAATCCAATAGCTGAGTCAAATGCTGGCCATTAAGCTTTGATGGGTGCCCAAAACAAGTTTTGTTACCACATGTCAAATCCTTGTGCATTGCTCTCTACCTGAGAATCAAACTCCTTTTATGATGTCGAACAGAGCCAAAAATGATCAAATCTATAGGAATTAAATTTATCAATCAGGCTTTCTAAGTTCTGGAGTAAATACTTAGGGCCAGGTGTTTCCTAAATGTATAAGCATTGCAAAGTACAAAGAGACCAAAATCTAATGAAAAAATGGTATTTCTGATTAAAAAAAAAAAAAAGATCCAGGAATTCTGAGGTGACTCCCTTAGAACTGAGAGAGTCAGAAATAGATACATACATACACACACATCCTTGCCAATAACTATTTTCAGGTTCTAAACGGAATGCAAGAATTTCCTTTCCTCACTTCCACCCCATACGAACACACTTTCAGGAAGCCAGAATTTAAATTTCTAGGTTCAGGTCAGAGCTCTTCATTTCCCTGTGGTTGATAAATGAGCACAAGAGTATTTCAAAGATCCAGGCTCAAGCTCAGGCTGTATCTCAGAGGTAGACAGCTTGACTAGCATGCTCAAGGCCCTGGCTTCCATCCCCAGACTCTGGCAGGGAGGGGATGGAGACTTCTCGGTGGCCATTAAGCTTTGAGTGATACCTAAATAGAGCATAATGATTGATATTGAGCTTTAAAAAACAAAGTTTTAAAAGACAAGGAAAAGGAGACATTCCATTTAGCAAATCTGGTTTATACCCTCAAAACATCATCTATTAACTATACAGTGACCAGGTAAGATCACCCAGAGCCTGGGAATGTTACTTAATGGTAAAGCATAAGCAAGAGTCCCTGGGTCCAATCCCAGAACCACCATCAAAAAAAAAAAAAAAAAAAAATTCATTCCTTCCCTTGTCTGTCTAAGAAGTTTGCTACCACCTGCAAGTCAGGACAGGACAGGACTATACAGGACCTCAGCTACTCAGGGCTATACAGAAGCACAGGAGAACCTCAGGCTATCACATCAAACAAACAAAAACTAAGGCAACAATCATATCTTTGGTAGGTTATATTTACTAAGATTTAGGAGATTAATAAAAATTTACAAAGACTTAAGAGATTAACACAGCCCACAATTGTTCATAATGTTCCAAAATTATCATTGCTACATATTTCTAAGGACAATTTGAATATATCTTAAAGGGTTTTGTTTTGTTTTCTTTTTCTTTTTCTTTCTTTTTTAGGTTGTAGGCATTGAACCCAGGGCTTTGTGCATGCTGAGCAAGCACTTTACTAATGAGGCACATCCCCAGCCCTTTCTCAAATTTTTAAAAGGGCATTTTTTTTTTTAATCTAGAAATCCTACTTCTATAAATGTATCCTAAAAAATATTCAGACAATGGGTTTCAGAGCCTGGCATGGTGGCGCACACCTACAATGCAGGAGTTCGTGAGGCTGAGACAGGAGGATCACCAGTTCAAAGTCAGCTTCAGCAATGGTAAGGAGCTATGCAACTCAGAGAGACCCTGTGTCTGAATAAAATACAAAATAGGGCTGGGGATGTGGTTCAGTGGTTGTGTGCCCCTGAGTTCAATCTCTAGTACCAAAAAACAAAAGCAGGGTGTGGGATGAGGGGTCAGAACACTGATTAGAAAAGGAGAAATACTGGAAACTATTGAAAGGTCTATCAATAAGGTAATCACTAAATACACCTCAGTATATACAAATGATACTTT
The DNA here is from genome assembly GCF_048772815.1 of Callospermophilus lateralis. Lineage (NCBI taxonomy): Eukaryota > Metazoa > Chordata > Mammalia > Rodentia > Sciuridae > Callospermophilus > Callospermophilus lateralis. The sequence goes on from NC_135320.1 coordinate 22,958,096, forward strand.
TGTGGTTATGACAAAAGTACAATCATAAATGGAATGTGAAGGGGCTGGGGATATAGCTCAGTTGATAGAGTGTTTGCCTTGCATGCACAAGGCCTTGGGTTCAATCCCAGCACCATTAAAAAAAAAAAATGGAATGTGAAGAAAACTACACGTAAACACATATGCAAATGTGTATCTAGGACAGATATTCTTAAAATATTGTCTGGTGAAACCCATGTATTAAGTAGTAAACCTAATATATATATATGTATATCTACACGCATGTACAATGTGTCTATTCATACTGAAAAAAATAGGTAGCATATATACCAAAATGAAAACAGTAGTTACCTACATGTGGTAGGAAGGAGGCCTTTGTGCACCTTATTTTCAAAATACTCAGCATAACTTGTGTTTTGTTAAAAAAAAAAAAAAAAACATTGAAAAGAAATCAAACAAATGAGCCCTCAAGAACTCAATTCTAGCATAAGCATCAACACCATCCTTATTTCTGATTCCACCAATTCATCTTTCAGATTCTATAACTATAAAGACATATCAAAACTAGTAGCCCCAGCCTATAATCCCAACAACTTGGGATATTGACACAGGAGGATTGCAAGTTCAAATCGTCTCAGCAACTTAGCCAGACCTTATCTCAAAATCAAAAAATTTTAAAAAGGCTGGAGATGTAGCTCAGGGGGAAAATACCCCTAGGCTCAATTCCCAGTACCTAACAAAAATAAGATGCAAAAAAACACTATTAGCCTCAACTCTTTAACATCAGCTGAATTAAATAAAATGAATAAGTATTAGCTGTAACCTTCATTTTTATTGAAAATATGTGATACAATTGTTGAACTATTATCTGAAGTTATACATAAATGACCATGGAAAATGATTTTTGAGTACCATTTTAATTAGTTTTATTCTGTTTAATTTTTAATTTTAGTTTTGCTTTTCTTGAGTATTTTCCAAGTGCTCATACCAGATATTCTCTTTAGATCTTTTTATTTAGTCTTAAAATAACATAGATGGTTTATTTGCCTAGTTTACATTTTACATTGACCACACAGTAAACAGGTAACCTCTCGTGCAAGTAGAATTTAAACTTCACCTCTGCAATTATAAACCTCTTCTTCATAAATAGAACTCAGTCACATTCTGAAACCAAAAATTTTAAAGCTACAAAGTTGAGTCAAAATGTAAGTTAAAAGGGAACATACAAACTAATAAGGTACACCACATCTTTATCTGACAATTTTTTAATCTCCTTACCCTCCAGGACAGTATGAAATATTTTGTTAATCTGTATATATAAGGAAACCTGGAACATGCCAGCATCTCTGACCAAGCATTTATTTTTCCTAAGGGCTTCATTTTATACAACATTGAAGGCAGATTTAGACGGTTTACTGGGAATGCACAATCATGAAAACTGTTGACATTTTTTAGAAAATGTTTAAGTCTTTCTTCCTGAAAACAAAAATAAATACCATGTTTTCAGAACCACCCTTTAACAACCAGTATCCACAGAGTTATTTCAGTCTCTGGCAATTGGGCATTTAATCTTCATATCAATCAAGGAAATACTAGTAACCTAGTCAAAAAAAAAAAAAAAAAATATATATATATATATATATATATATATATATATATAGGATTTTATACACTGTTTTCTCTCTGCATTCATTTATTATCGTTTGTCCACAATTTCATCAGAATTAGACAATCTTCATCTTGACACAAGTACATTGGAAAATAAGCATTGGAAAACAGCTGTTAATGCCAGTGATTCTCAAACTCTATATTGTATTTAAGACTTAAGAGAGTTTCTCCTAAATGCAGATTCTTAACCCTAGTTCTGGAAGGCCTGATTCAGCAGACTAGTTTACAACTCAGGAATCTGCACCATGAGCAGGACTCCTCAGTGACTTGCATATTGGTCAAGGGCCACCTTTTGATGGACAATCCCTGATGTTTATTCTTCCAGATGGGGGGCAGGGGGGGGGAAACAAGGCTTAGAACATAAGTGACTCTTAATGGGAAAAACAGGTCCTTTTATTTCATTCTGACTCTGAAATCAAGTAATGGTTATCTTTGTCCATCACCTTCATATTCAACCTTGTGGGGTTTTTGGTACCCTGACCAAGGATTGCCTTCCCACCCCACCCCATGAAAATTACAAGTTGGGCTACACACTGGTCATGATCATCTCTGAAGGCTTGAGAAACACAGAGATAGGTGGTTGAAATACGATAGGATGTGACATTTGAAGGAAGTGAAGCTGGTAGGTGCCATTCCAAGGACTTTTCAACCCACAGGTGTCGCAGCAATACACTCAGTACTCCAGCATTCCCTAACAGTGGCACCATCCAACATCTTTCTAGGTACCATTCCAGTCATGAGCCACCTTTTTCCCACTCAGAGAACAGAAATTGTTTTCCTTTAATCATGTATTTGGTAATAGCACATGTTAAATGCAATATGCTAATCAAAGTTTCATAACCCTAAAAATGTCACCAATTTGCTACCAAGAGGTCAAAAAGGAGGGGAAAACTCATTAAGAAAGAAGAGGAAGATGACAGCAATCTCTTTTCTCCTTGTTTGTACATCTGTGCTGCTGCTAGTTCAATAGTAAGGCCGTGCCTAGCAAGAATTTCATTCTCCGAATACACTTTTCTTATCATTTCAATGTTCTAAACAGTCTTCCTCAATTTGGTCCTTCCCCATTCTGTATCAATCAGGCACTGTTAGCCAGTTTTTCATTGCTATGACCAAAATACCTGACATTAAAATCTTAAAGAAGCAAAAGTTTATTTCAGCTCCTGGTCTGCAAGGTTTCCATCTATTGCTCTGGGCGTGAGGAATCCTCATCATGGAGGAAGGTCATGGTGGAAGAGAGTTGCTCAGCTCACAACCGCCAGCAAGCAGAGAGAGAGGGCAGAAAAGAAAGAGTGGGGGAAGGGACCAGGGACAAGACATAGTCCCCAAGGGCCCAAACCCAGTGATCTACTTCCCCCAACCACTACAGTTTCCACTAACCCCCAATAGTCCATTCAGTTATCAATGAATTAATCCACAGATGAGGTCAGAGCCCTCTTGATCCAATCATCTCCCAAAACCCCACCTCTGAACACTGCTGCACTGAGGACCTAGCCTTCAACACACAAGTTGTGGGGAGACACTTCATACCCAAACCATAAGAGGCACGCATAATAGATTGCTCTCAGAAGTCCCACAGATTTTACATTTTACATTTTGGATTCTAGACACATGATGCCAATGTGAATTTCACAATGTCATATAGTTACAAATCCTTATTTTTCCTATACATATTCTACACTCAGAATCATCTTACCAATACCCTGTTGTTGAGAGCCACAGTCAAAGGGGCCCCAGCAAACTTCCAGCTGCCAGCTGATTGGCTCCTCTGCGTTGATGCTCATTGGGCTGTTTCCCCGCCCTTTCAGACCACAGAGCTGCTCATTGGGGGACTCTTTTGGCTCCACCCACGCGACCCAGCCAACCGGCCTCAAGAGCAGGAGGAGAGGGGGGTTGAGAGGCTCGCTGGAAGCCGGTGGTGGCAGTTGGGCTCTGAGGGAATTCCTGAAGAGCTCGTGTGGTGCAGCTTGTGTGTTCTAAAAATGAAGTTCGTTTCTACTTGACAAGTGGCTCGTGAATTGTGCTCAGCCAGACTGCAACACCCTGTCATCTAGGAAATATGGCTATTTAGTGTGGACAGAGATAACATTTTATATGCAATGGCAAAAAGGAAAAATTTCAAACAGGGCCACACTGATACAGGAATAAAAAAGTACATTCATTTTTTTTTTAAATATTTATTTTTTTAGTATTTGGTGGACACAACATCTTTGTTTGTATGTGGTGCTGAGGATCGAACCTGGGCGGCACGCATGCCAGGAGAGTGCGCTACCGCTTGAGCCACGTCCCCAGCCCTGAAAAAGTACATTCATTTTAGGAAAACAAATTTAAAATAAAAATTAACTGTATTTTCCTTTTATCTTTTGAATTTAAGATAATATCATCACATCACAGTTCTTTAAAAGATCAACTTTTTTTTTCCTGAGAAAAAAGTAAAGTCTTAATAAATGGAAAAAACTTGCCATTGAATTTGCCTTAATCACATAGTGCCATTTTATTGGAACAGTAAAGATTGAAACAGGAGAAGGGTTTGGGATGAGAGAATCAGAGTTTGCTATGGCCACGTTGAGTGTGAGATGTCTACTGGACACCAATATGGAGATCCCAAGCCGGGAGTTGGCTGTACCAATCGGAGCAGTTTTGTGGGGGAGATCAGGGCTGAAGATAAAGAGTGTCACTAGCATGAACATATAACCCAGGGAAAGAGGAAAAAGAAGAAACAACCAACCCCTGTCCACTGGAGAAAGTGTATAGATGGAGAAGAAAAAGGACCCCAAGAGAGAATCTTAGGGCAATCACATTTAGAGGTCAGGGCAGAAGAAATGAAGCCAAAGAAGGTAAGAACAGGCTTAAGAAGAAGATGGTGTCACAAGAACCAGGAAAACAGAGAGCTTTGAGAACAAGGTGGTGGTTAACTGCTCAACAGTGTAAGAAATCCAGTGAAATAAAACAGATACAGGAATTGACCATTAGAAGACTGCTTAATATTTCAGAAATTAAATGTGAGGATTTTTAAAATAATTATTAATTAATTCATTCGTTTATTTATAAATTTATTTTAAAATTAATAATTAAAATTTCAATGAAAAGTATATTATTTTAAATATTTGCAAATTTCTTCAGTGCCTAGCTTAATAGAAAACAGCTGAATTCTCATGAATGCTCTGATTTGATTTGTTATCAGATGTGGTTTTGATAGAACTATATGAAGAAATACACCCTACTGCACAAAATAGTTCAAAAAGGGAAGAGTATGTTCCTTGTTATAACTTATTCAATTATGGGTATTATTGCCTCATGCAATATCCAAACTCAGTAAATAGCAGTTTATTAAAAGTCAGTAGTAGTATGGAATTGGAAATCATATCTGTTAACTTTTCATACAGTTACATTAAAATCCATTGATCTATCTTGCATGTTGAAGGGATAACTTCACCCATGTGTGTGTTTTTTTTAATATTTTTTTCAGTATTGATTCACTGAGAATTATAGTTATCTTCCAAATAGTGCCATACTTCATCAAATACTGAAACGTATCACATTTATTAATATCATAGTCAGCTAATCAGAAAAGTCATTATGTATTAGAAAGCTGTCAAGCTCACAGAGATGAACGCAAATTTTCCAAACCCCAAATTCACTTAAGAGCTTGAATTCTATTATCATCAACAGTATCAGTTGTTTTCCTTGAAGTGACAGACTCTCTTTCAAAACTTTTTTTTTTTTTTTTTGAGGAAATGTCTGCCAAATACCCAAATACTCTGAAACAGTAACCATAGTTTGTCCTGCAAACTATGATTTCAAGTCAATATGATGTTCCTAGTAACTCAAGCTGTCACATGGTTCTTTTCCTGGAGACCATCATAATACTTGGGCATGCAGCAGAAGCGCTTCCGGATACACAGGATATTAAAAACGAAGTGCTCTACAGCCAAGGTTTTAATAAAACTCATCTTCACAGTTTTATCAAGAATATTCTTAAGCAAAACTGTCTCTCCCCCTACCCCTTACAAGTGGGTGACAGTGAAGTCCACAGTGACTACTCTGAGTAAAGGTTCGTGCCACTGTTTTGATTCACACTAAAGCATCAGCGTTTTATGCACCCATTGCCTTTGCACCATCATTGCAAATGTCAGAATAATAAAAAAAGAAAAGCGAGTCTGCAGCATTGCTATGAAAATGGTTTTGACCTTGTATATCTCCTGAAAGGTTTTCACAAAACACCAAATGTCTGCAAACCACTCGTTGGGAAGCACTGGTCTAGGCATATGGGACATACCATTAAACAAAATAGCCAAAAGTCCCTGCTTCTACTCTGGGGGAAGAAGCCAGATATATGACAAATAGTAAATTATCTGGTATATTAATAGGTAAGAAGGTTAGGCCAGGCACAGTGGCACATGCCTGTGATTCTAGCTACTCAGGAGACTGAGGGAAGAAGATTGCAAGTTCAAGGCTGGCCTGGGCAACCTAGAGAAACCCTATCTAAAAAAAAAAAAAAAAAATTAAATGGCACAGGATGTAGCTTAGTGATAAAGCACTTGCCTGACATATATGAGACAAAAAGAAAAATGTTAAGTGCTAAAACTGTGCAATAACTTTAATAACTTTAAAAACAAAATATTTGAAAACTCTTATAGTAATTCCATATTTAATGCTCAAGATTCATCACCATAAATCTGCGCCACTCAAGGCTACTATTTAATTGAACTCAACCTTTTTCTTGCCACGTCACTTCTCACACAAGTCAGTTTCATTTGCTCTCCTTCCCTAGGTCTCTCCTAGTCTGGCACCTGCTGTATACCTAAGACTCAGTGTGAGGGGAAGCCCTAGGCCCCCTCTCCATTTCCTGATTACCCTCAAAGAAAAGGATACTAATATTCTTCAATCTCATTTTTGGCAGGAAAATAACCAAAATTGCAAACTCATGAAAATGACTAACTCAAGATAGTTTTATAATTATCTTACCATCGTGGCCCTGGTTTAGAGTTTTAGACTTCTTATTATTAACTTCTAGACTCTATTCCTATCTCCCTAAACCCTTTCTCTATGCAACTGTCAATGATCATTTTTTGAAAATGTAAATCAGCCTGACTATCCAGCACAAAATCTTCAAAGAGTCCCTTCCTGCAAAGAATATAATGTACAAAAATTCAAACTTTCCTTTCCCAGGCCCCCAAGGTCTGTCTTAGTCCAACCAACCTTCTATGACAAAACACCTTAACTTGGGTAATTTATAAAGAATAGAAATTTGTTAGTCACTGTTCTAGAGGTTGGGCAGTCCAAATAATTAATTTCCCTGGTATATCATTTTCCCAAATACGCACGAGCAACTTGGAATTCAGGACAGCACATTATCTCCTTTTCCACCACATGTGGCAGCATATCTGGATCCTGACCCACTAACATTTGGAGCTGAGTAATTTTTTTGTTGTGTGGGACTTCCCTGTATACTCTAGGGTGGTGAGCAGTGTCTTTTCCACTAGACACACTGAGCAGTTGTTATAAAATAATATAGGTTTGCACTCTTGCTTCCCACCAGACCACAGATCCCTACAGAACACAGGCAGCATCTTTGCATCTTTGGAAGAGTCATTCACTGGTCCTTCAGCTGTCATAACAAGGCTCCATCCGTACAAAACAGCAACAATGTATGGAATAATAAATCACTTGTTAGTTATTCAGTAGCACTTAAGACCAGCCCTCAAGGGTATTCACCTCTGCACAAGCCATTGAAAGATCACACCTGGGTTACTCAAATAAATGCCCACCAAAGACTGCAGGCCAAACCCCCAGCGAAAGACTCTGATGGTCATTAGGATTCACAACTAAAGGGACTTATGTCACTGTTACTTTTAATATCTGCTCAATTTCTCACAAAAAGATGTTTTACTCCTCAGATCAACTAAAACTCATTCATCTCAGAAGCTGGGCAAAGATAAATTTTTATCTTATCCTTTAAACTTTTTTTTTTTTTAAAGACTCCCTTAGCTACCTCAATAAGCCAAAAAACAAATGTAACAAAACTTCAGAAGTTTCCAGGAGAAAAAAAATTCGCCATTTGTCCACATGACAGGTAAATTTTATATAAGACGCAAATTTTAAAGACATTTATAGATGACTGAAAAAGTGAACAGTGAAGTTGGAAAAGATGAAAGAGAAATCAAAAACATTAAAGAATTACAGCTATGCATGAGATTATTAAAAGTCAAAGTGAAAACTGGGAAACATGGAGATGCCTATAGTAAAATATTACAAAAATTCAAGCTTTTCTTAAGTGTGTCTTTTGTTGTTATTGTTGGTTTTGTTTAACTCTTTTTAATTTGTTTTTGTTTTCTGCACATTCAATTCCTATAAATTCATCTCACAACTCAACCTGCAAAAATATTATTTTAATAGGATATTTAACTTCCCATTGTCCTAAAACCACAAACTCTAGAGGTCAAAAACAATGGAGGTATTTTTAAACATAGCACAATGCAATTAAAATATTGACTTAACTGCTACCATTTAAAGTGGAGCGGAGGGAAGCATTCACATAGAGTCATAATAACAGTCTCTGAATTTTCAAACACCTGGAGAAACCCAGGATGGGGCTTTTCTATAAGCCTCAATGGTAGCAGGGTAGAGCTAAGGGGGCAACATATTCACTTTAGTTTGCCACAGTCACCACTATTCCCTATTAATTCTATACCAAAGTTGAATGTTAAATGACATGCAATCCCACATTATTTTCTTTTTCTTAATGCAAAGCCTGCTTTGCTTATTTTTGTGACTTGGAAATCTCTTTAGTCACAATCTTGAGTCTCTGTTAAGGTTCTTTGCTCTTACAATTTTTTAGTACTGATCATTCCAGAGTTCTAAGTTTTAAAATGGCACGTAAATTTAAAGTGTTTAAGTGAAAAAGCACTCCCATGATGAGAGGGAAGACCTTAAAAACTCAAAAATAACCTGCAAAAATCAGTGCCTATTTTACTTAACTTTTACTTTCCCAAGGAATCTAATATTAAGTAGGATGTTAACCCTTAGAAGTGATATTTGCTAGAATCAGCTCTGACAGTTTTCACAAGGATTGGAACAACTTCTTGTTCTTTATTTTAAACTGTGTTTTTAATGAGGCAACTTGTTGGCAATAAACTCTGCTTAGTATATTCATTCCAAGGATCACTTGATTGATGAAGATCCTGTGTTCCCTATATTGTCTGGAGTGATTAATGTCTCTTTCCAGAACAGCCATGGATACATGAAAGTCTAGGGAGAATTCAATGGAAGAAAGTGAAGAAGACTCTTTGGAAGCCCTTCAAAATTAACTCTCTGCCTTCTCCCCCAACACACCTGGATATATTCACCCAACACATACACAAACACAGATGTCTCCTGGGGGTGGCAATCTGTTCTGTGGTAAGCATTTATGAGATACCAAAGGCTCCGAGTCTCAGATTCTTCACCTACTAAGTCAGGTTAGTAATAACAGCTGCTTCAGAGAGATGGAGAGGATTATATGGAGGTCTTTGTAGTTGGCACTCGGCACAGTACAAACACACAATCAGATCCCCAAAAAAATCTGGTATTTCTGCTCCTGCCACTATCATCACTATCTACATCCACAGCTATATTTCTTATTCCTAACACTCAAAAGAACAAACCTACAAGGGAAAGACTCTGCTTTCTCTTCTCTGCTCCTTTGTTAATACCAAATCAATCTGAGGGACTCTAACTTTTGGATAATTCCTTGATATCAAAACAAACAAAATTCAGAACTCTGGTGGAAATTTTTACTACATTTACAGATGATCCTCAATTTATGGAGGGGGTCACGTGTCGACAAACCCACTTTAGATTAAAAATATCCTAAGTCAAAAATGCTTTTCATTCTCCAAACCTACCGAACATGCTTGCTTACAACAAGATCCTCATACAGTATGAGCTGTTGCCCCTCATAATTGATCACAGGGGTTCACGTGCCTGCCTGGGAGTTGGGATCAAGGTCACTGCCCAGCATGGTGAGAGGACCACAGGGCACAGCACTACCAGGGAAATGATCCAAATTTGAAATTCAAAGTATGATTTCTATTGAATACACAATTGTTAAATCAAAAACTCCCAAATCAAACCATTCTAAATCGGAGGCTGTGTGTGGTCTTAAAATATTGGATCTTTCACACTGTATTGGATTCCAACTTGTCCCCCCAAAATCGTGTATGCATATCACATCTTTCTATTCAGATATTTAATTTTTCAACATTCCAGAAATTTGGAAATTCACCAAGAGTGGAAGTAAGGGGGAAAAATATTCAGGATCAAATTAAAAGATCTCACAGAGATTGATGTCTGCCTCCTCAATCCTTGACAGGACTTAGGGTACAAAGTACTAATAAAGACTGGGTAACATACATGAAGCACGGTCACAGCACAGCTTTTATTTCAGTGAGATGCTACAAGGTCTAAGTATAGATGAGAATCACATAGGCTGATTGAAGGAACATGACAGGCCAATCTCAGATGGCCTATTTAGAAACGTTGCATGACCACTAGTCTTGAGATTGCCTTTGTTCTTCTCTACTTAGCGTCCAAAGAACAATGACACAATGACAATTGCTCAGACTGGTTTACAAAAATTAAAACAAAATGTATTCCTTTATGTCTGACAATTCATTACTTTTGTAAAGGCACTTAACATTGGAAGAAAACAATAAACTTTTAATGAGGCTAACAAAGAAGGAGAAACACACACACACACACACACACACACACACACACACACATACAAAGAAATAAAGAGATTTCAAATACCCCATAATTATTGTGGTGGTATTTCACATAAAAGTGTGTTACACAGTGTCAGATGGTAACCATCATGGAAGAAAATGGATATCTAAAAGTAGTTCACAAGGTTACATGAACATTTTTGTGAGCTTTTTTTCCTTAGTAAGACATTGGCTACACAGCCTTATTTTTATTTTTACACAAATATTTATACTGAGATGTCAGTGGACTATTGTGTCTCTGATATAATACTTCATATTGTGCTGGTCAGGAATTTACATTGATAGCAGATAAATAACACAGCACAATGAAAGAAAAGGCAAAGCGGGAAGTACAAAGTACAGTATAGAGATAATATTCTCAGGCACAGACTTTTCTCCAGCACAGGAAACAGGTCATTTCCCAAATTTAAAGTGCAGAATACTATTCCTGTTCAAGTCGTTATTCAAGAATTCGGTTCCCATGAAAAGGAAATGTTAGCAGAGGGGGAAGGAAAAGTATTTGATGCTGGAAAACAACCCAAAGAAATGAATCAGTAGGGCAATGTGAAGCCCTCTTTCCTCTCCCTCTACTCCAACTCACTTCCCAATCTTGTGAGGGACAGAGGGAGGATTTACAAATGGCTTCATGATAGATGTTTGATCTGATTGATAAAAGGACCTTTTTTATTCTTGATATTTACTATTCACCTTGCCTCTAAGTTTTATAACTGAGAAATTTAGGTACCTACGTTACCGGTTCTTTAAAACTGACATCTAAAATTGCCCATCCTTTTCCTGAAAACACACAACTACAACACAGGTCAATACCCTCTGGCTCCTTCTAACTTCATATATCCCTTCCTCACCTTTTCTCATGACCAAAGATTGTCTTTATCTTCTTCATTCAATATGCTGCCTGTTTCTTAGTCTACATTTTTGTTTCCCTTCCTTCTTAATTCTACTCATTCTCTATTCCTAAAAGGAATTAATGTATGGAATTGAAATGGTTATCATTGGGATAATTTAAAATACAAACACATCAAAGGCATTGAGATGCTCTGGAAACATCCCAGGTGGTAGGGATTGAGTATTTGAAACAGAAAGTATTCCAAATCAGTAGAGAAAGAATGCCAGGTGTTGGAAAAATAAGCAATCCAATTTGTAGATCTGACTAATACAGAACAAAAGGTAACAACATGAACTGGTTTTTAAAAGCTTAAACTCCAGCCAGGTGTCGTGGTGCATGCCTATAGTTTCAGCAACACGAAAGGCTGAGGCAGAAGGATCCCAAGTTTGAGGCCAGCCTCAGCAACTTAGTGAGGTCCTAAGCAACTTAACAAGACCCTGTCTCAAAACAAAAAATTTTAAAAGAGCTGGGGATGTGCTCAGTGGTAGTGCCCCTGGATTCAATCCCCAGTACAAAAAAAAAAAAAAAAAAAAAAACACTTTAGCTCTCTGGGTTCAATCCCAACTCTGCCAAATACTAGTTAACTTTACTCCGCTGAGACAGTGACAGTTTCAAATTAATATGGCTTCTATCCCTATCAACTTGCTGTAAGAATTAAATAAATTAATACATGTAAAGTAACTGGCATATGCAGGATCAATATATAAGTGTTTTCTGTTACTAATTCATTTGTATTTTCTTTTAATCATCAAAAACACTTGCTGGATGCTGTTTTCATTATTTTCCTTTTTTCTTTTTTTTAACACTTAAAATTTTATTAGGAGCCCATTAAGTATTTATTTAAAAATTTATTTACTGACATATACAAGTATATCATCTCAACTACCACCTTATAAAACTAACTACTTAGCTTGGCATAGATTAGTGATATTTTATTTTATTTATTTATTGGTGCATTATAATTAAACATAATAGTAGAATTCATTATGCCATATTCATACACACACATAACACAATTTAGCCATTATTTTCATTAATGACACAATCTCTGAAGTAATACTGTCGAGGAGTATCATCATTTTGTACAACATCCACACAGCAAGTCATCATCAATAGCATTAATCACCAACTAAGAGGAACAGGTATTAAGCATGCATAAATATGTAAATTATTTTTATCTGTTTTAAAGATATTCATAATTTATTATTCATAATTTGCTTTCTAAAAATTATACTAACAACCTATAGAAGGCCATTGCTTACACATTCAGGAAATATGAGAAAAAATTAAATGATAAACAACTGAAAATTTAGGATTACAACTATAAATAATTTTATTGTACTCAAAATCAAAAATGTAAAATATGAAATACCACAAATACTCCTACATACTTCATGAATCAAACAGAAACCAGCAGAATGTGACTAATGAATTCATTTCCATAGATATTGGGTGCAGCTCTGTCAACAGATGAATATTCATGAGGCAAGTTGGGTGTAGGTAAATAAGAAAACTTTCCTGGGGTTGCGGGGGGGTTGCGGGGGGGGGGCGGTGTGGCTATGATAACTAAAAAAAAAAAAAAAAATGTTGTACGCATATTTTTCAAACTTGGGTTATGGACAATAAGAAAGACATAGCTCATGTCTGAACATAGCCTCAAAGATACAACAGATTTGCTTAACTGCTGCAAAAAGGCAAATATCTCCTAGCAGCAATAGTTTCTTGTCTAAATAGGACCTGCAAATTTTTAAGTTCACAAGCAGCAGCCATTTGGGGATGCAAATGAAATGGTCCCTGGGCTGGGTATGATCATTAATCTGGTGTAGGGCAATTATCTGCAGAGTCTGAAGCCTGTAAGTGCACATAATATGTAATAGGATATGGTAAACTGAAGCCTAATCTAACAAGACTCAATCTTTGAGAGTGTGGACTGGAGGCCCTAAGCACCTCTGAAAATAGACTCCAGGCAACAGTAATAGTACTCTATTCAGGGAGAAAGAAGCAGATTGCACCTGGTCCCTGGGCTGATGTTGACAGGAACTAGACGCTTGCTTGAAGCAGAATGAAGGTAAGACGGGTGTGAACAAGGGGTTAATAGCTAATAGGATATTATTATTATTATTTTCTTTTCCCAATGCAGACTGATTAAGGTTTGAGGTCCTGATCTGCTCTTAAGAGCTAGCATAAAACACTGGATGAGGGCAGAATCTAATTTTAGAGACCAGATGGACACTATGGAGACAGATTGGTGGCCTACAGCTCAGTGGTGAAATCCCCTCTTCCAATCCCAGGATATCTGATGTTCCAGGACAGCAAAACTAATTTCAGATCCTTGCCTGCTAGATGAGGCTCCTCTTACCCTCTGCATAGGAGGGGGGTGTTCACACAAGAGCTTACAGGATCCCAAAACTGCTAATGAGCTGCTCCCTCCATGTCCACTGCAAAATCATATATTTTTATCAAAAGGATTATGGAAGAAATTGATCAATATATATATATATATATATATATATATATATATATATATATATATATATATACACTCAGATATATTAGAAGTGGGTGTCTACAGATATTATCAGGACTAATGCACATGTCCTGAAGTATCTGAACCAATTTTACCTCTTGTCATTAGGCCAAAAGGAGCAATACTCTCATTGTATAAGACAGTCATTGTGTATTCATTCCTTCTATGCCAGGCTCTGTCTGGGAACTGGTAAGTGATGATGGAAAGGCCAGTTCCCTGCCCTCAAGGAGTATGCAAAAGATGTATAAATTGTGGAGCACGGTGGCACACACTTGTAAGCCTAGCAGCTCGGGAGGCTGAGGCAGGAGGATCATGAGTTCAAGGCCAGCCTCAGAAACTCAGTAAGGTCTTCAGTGACTCAGCAAGACCCTGTCATAAAATAATAAATAAAAGGGGCTGGGGATGTACTCAGGTGTTAAACACCCCTGGGTTCAATCACTGGTACAAAAAAAAGAATAAATCACTAAATGGAGGATGTAAGATTAGGTGGTGGTAAACATTTGGAAAAAATAAATAAAGCAAGCTAATGGTGAAGGATGGGGATCTGATGGCTGGAGAAGCCTTCTCTGAAGAATTGTCATTTGAGAAGAGACATTGAAGGGAAGCACAGGAATAGTGGACAAAGGTACCAGCAACTGGAGTGAAGGAAGGAAGGGCAGGTGCAGACACCAAGAGTGGAAGGCATGACTCAAGGGAGGAGGAGAGAATTGGTAAAAGCATCTAACAGTTAGACAAGGACAACTGACAGAGGGCGGAAGGGGTCATGGTAAGGACTTGGCATTTTATTCTCAGTGTGATGAGAAGCCATTGAGGGCTGTAAGCAGAGGAGTTGGTCGAAAGCTTATTCCCACTACTCCATGCAGACTGACCATGGAGGAGACCAACTGGGTTTCAATTGAAATAAGACAAGTAGAGATGATGCTGTGTGTGGCTAAAATGGTAAGTGGTCTGCATATGTTTTGAAGTTATTGTTGGGAGGATTTGCAGATGGACTCATGTAGACTTGTAAGGGAAAGAGACAAAGCAAGGTTGCTTCCTAAGTTTTTAGTCTGAGCAACTGAGTGAAAACTGGAGCCATTTACTGGGAAGGACAGGGGATGGCAGAGTTGGAGGGAAAAACATCAACAGATCTTATCTTGCCAAAGCAGTACCTGAATCAGCAGGGAAAACTCAATCCACTCAAAAATAATATCAATTAATAAGCACTTATCCAAAGAATCTCTTTTCTATTTCTAAAAACTATTTAAAACACCAACTAATGAACAGATGCATAGCTATTTCATCTGTTTTGTTTCTTATCTCATTAAAATACCCTTCTGTTCAACATACCTAATTAAGGGAAGTCATCAAAAATATTACTAGTAAATAGCATTAATAGTACTAGTAAATAGCAATTCATTTCTTATTTTCTACATGTAAATTGAGAATGAGATGTGATCATGCTTGGTTTAGAATTCTTATTCCAAAGTGACATAAATAAATGAAAACCTCCTGATACCAAAAGCCCATGCTTGAAGGTATATGGATTCAGAAATGAAAAGTTTTGTGTGTATTTTTATGAAATTACTAATATTAAAGAGAAATATTAAAAATTATTTTCATCAAGAAATTATTTCATCACTATGAAGTTGCAAATCTAAACTAAATAGAATAGTTCAAGTAAGTTGACATGGTCCTTTTATTAGTTGCCAAAAACAAAGAATTTTGAATTTTCAACAGATTTGCAGTCAGTAAGGAAGGGTACAGCAGATTCACACACAATCTCTAAAAAGGCAAATGAAAACACATAAATGAACGGCCGAGAAATAACTACTCACATTGAATGTCACATGATACCCCATTAATATGAACAATTTTATGATTTTTATCTATCAATTTTTTTTGTAAAAATTAGACTGAGGATTTATCTCAGTAGTACAGTGCTTACCAAGTATTCACAAGGCCCTGAGTTCCATCCCCAGCACCCCCTAAATAAATAAATAAATAAATAAGCAAGCAAGCAAGCAAGCCAGCCTTATTAGATGAATATTAAAAGCAAGAAAAACAGCTACAGAAAAATTAAGGTGACTATTCCAACTTATTCTATCATACTTTAGTCACAGCAAAGATTATAATGTGTTCATTTCTTTACCAGCTATACAAACTATCTCAATTAATGCTTCAATAATCCTGTGAAGCTGGAGGTCATTTTAGCTCCTTTTTAGCAATGAAGAAACTGACTCTCACAGAAGTTAAGTAACTCCTCCAATGTGAAATAACCAGGAAATGAGTCAAATAGCCTGGATTCAGTGCCTGCCTGAGGCAGCAGAGAAATTTTTTAAATTTCTTCTGTAAGACCAACAAAACTGGTTGAACTGACTTTCTAACTTAAAAAAAAAAAAAATTTACAGAATTCAAGTAACCTTGTATTTCTGAAACAGAATGTTGCTTATAGAAGAAAATTCTCCAGAAAACCTTTCCTCTCATCTTAATTACAGCATGTAAGTTAAGAAGATTACTTTAAAGAACACAATGCCATTGAGCACCTACTTCTACTTAACAAGTTCCAGCCGTTACCAGGGGCTGGCTGAAGTTTTCCTGGTTAACATACTACTCACTAGTTCCACCAGGAAAGGTGTCCCCTCCCCACCCCGATGATCTTATGTCTTCTGGGGAATTTATATCTTTAAAAAGTCACAGTTTTAATCAGAAATTACCATATTAAGAAATGCCATGATTTAATTCTCTTTTAATGCTGAGTAGTATTCCATTGTGCAAGTTGAGAAATTTTTTACAGAGAAATATAGGAGCTTAAAAAGAGTTTACAATATAGGTAAGATAAACCTCAAACCCTGAAAAGAGTCTTCAAATGTATGAATTAATTAAAAATAATATAAAACTTCTTTGAAACAGACCATTGAAGTCAATGATACAAATTAATCGTAATTAGCCAAGCACAGTGTTATATGCCTGTAATACCAACAGCTCAGGAGGCTGAGGCAGGAGGATCTTAAGTTCAAGCAACTCAGCAGACCAGGTTCCAAAATAAAACATACACATTTTTGTTACTAAAGCTTTATAGTATAGAGTAAGGCCTGGTATTGGGATACCTCCCTCCTGCTTCACTCTTCTTGCTAAAGATTGCTTTGGCTATTCTGGGTCTCTTATTTTTCCAATGAATTTCACAATTGCTTTTCCTATTTCTATAAGGAATGACTTCGGATTTTAATTGGAATTACATTGAATCTGTATAACGCTTTGGGTAGTACGGCCATTTTGATAATATTAATGTTGCCTATCCAAGAGCATAAGAGATCTTTCCATCTTCTAAGGTCTTCAATTTCCTTCTTTATTGTTCTGCAGTTTTCATTGTAGAAGTCTTTCATCTCTTTTGTTAAGTTGATTCACAAACCACTCTTCGGTCTATACCCAAAAGACTTAAAATCAGCATACTACAGTAACTCAGCCACATCAATGTTCATAGCAGCTCAGTTCACAATAGTTAAACTGTGGAAGCAACCTAGATGCCCTTTGATAGTTAAATGGATAAAGAAACTGTGGTATATATACACAATGGAATATTACACAGCATTAAGAGAATAAAATTATGGCATTTGCAGGTAAATGGATGAAGTTGCAGAATATCACACTAAGCGAAGTAAGCCAATCCCAAAAAACCAAAGGCCGAATGTTCTCTCTGATAAGTGGATGCTGATCCATAACAGGGATGGGGGAGGCATAGGAAAAATGGAGAAACTTTGGGCAAAGGGGAGGGAGGGGAGAGAGAATGTGTGGTGGCAGGAAAGATAGTGGAAAGAGATGGATATCATTACCTTAGGTACATGTATGACTGCACATAAGGTGTGATACTACATCATGTACAGCCATAGAAATGTAAAGTGTAACTGCAATTGTGAACAATGAATCAAAATGCATTCTGCTGTCATATATACCTAATTAAAATAAATAAATAAATTTAAAAAAAATAAATACAATGGGCTGAAGCTGTGGCTCAGTGGTCGAGTGAACATGGGTTCAATTCCTGGCACTACCCCCAAAATTAATCATAATTATAGCAATCATCTATCTTCTGGAGAGCTATTTGTTCCCTGTACAATGTTAAAATGTGTGTTCCTTAAACAACACACTCTACCTATTAGCACTTCTTTGAAATTCATAATTTGAAGAGTCATTTAACTAGATGTACTGAGTCATCAAACTATGTAATATCTTCCACTTTTCACAAGCCAAGCATTAAACAAATTGTTTTCTACCGTGCAACTGGCATTATGCTTTCAAATCTCTTAAATTTGGGAAGTTCTACATACATTTTGCAGCACATTTTTAGGAAATGCTGCTCACAAAAAAAAGAACAAAGAAAATGGAGTTGGATGGGGTGTGAAAATCCACCTAAGGCTGGACGCGGTGTCGCAAACCTATAATCCCAGCAATTCAGGAGGCTGAAGCAAGAGGATAGAGAGTTCAAAGCCAGTCTCAGCAATTTAGTGAGGCCCTAGGCAACTTAGCAAGACCCTGTTTCAAAATAAAAAATAAGAAGTGCTGGGATGTAGCTCTACTGAGCATTCAGGGGTTAAGTCCCCAGTACCAAAAAAAAAAAAAAAAAAAAAAAAAATCCACCTAAGAATGCTATCTAAATTTCCTGAGTTCACATATTACAAATATATTACCAATAAGCTCACATATTACAAGCAATACACCAAATACTTTTACCAAGACAGGGACAAATGTGTTAAGAAAATTAGTTTCTTCTCTGTGCATCTTAAGTGAATATTTTTTAAACCTTTACATTAAACTTCCATATTTCAGTTGTGATGTGGGAAGTTGCAAGGTACCATTGCTCCCACCCTAACAAGCAGAATAAGTTACATAAGCTAAAACGTTCACAGATTTTTCAGAGAGCTAAATGATGCAAAGACACTTGAATTGAATGCAGTCTAGAAAGTGATGTGCCCTGACTAAGTACACAAATATCTACAGCTGCTCTCATACCTGGAGAAGCAACAAGAGGAATAAGAACCTGCTGTAGCTCAGGCTCAGGGTAATCAGCTACATGATTAAGGAACTTTTATAGGCTGCATCTAAAATTGGAATCCCAAGGAGTTCTAGGCACAGGTTGAGTTCCACAAGCCTTCACCAAGTGCTGAAGTGTGTTGCAGGCAGGGCAGCCACGTTGAGAAAGACCTACACAGCCTTCTCCAGTACAAGGCAGGCACCTACTGAAAGCAGGGGATGGGGCAGATGAGCAGAGAGGAACCCTTCTGAAGTCCTTCAGTTCTTCACAGAGTACCCTGCAGCAGCCCTCAGAATGCCGGACTCAGGAGTGGTTGGACAGAAAGAGAACTGCTGAGGTGCAGAAGCCAGCTGAGAGACTAACACACTACATAATAAACTGACAGCAGGACTGCAGAGCATGCTGAACTCTCCCAGGCTGGCCGCTGGGCTGCAAAATACAAAGGGATCTCCTGACCCTCACTCAACAGCACACCAAAGCCCAAGCCCAGTAGAAGAGGAAATCCTGACCCATATTCAAAACATTTAAAGATAGTAGTGAACAAATGAGTAGAAGGTACAGCTTCTTTTAAATATCATTAATAAAAAAGCTTAAAATAGGGGGTGAGGCTGTAGCTCAGTGGTAAAGGGCTTGCCTCCTATATGTGAGGCACTGGGTTCAATCCTCAGCACCACACATAAAAATAAATAAAGATACTGTGTGTTCATCTACAACTAAGTAAATTTTTAAAACCTTAAAATAATGTTACAGTTTAAAAAATAGGCAAAATCAAACTATTGCAAATAATCTAAAGAAAGAAGTGAAAGATCTCTACACTGAAAATTATAAAACACAGCTGAAAGACATAAAAAATATCCAAATGACTGGAGAGACAGCCAATGTTCACAGATTAGAGACCTATTTTTTTAAGAGTAAGATATTGATTTTCCGAAAAATTTTTTTAAAATATTTATTGTTCAGTTGGACACAATACCTTTATTTTATTTATGTGGTGCTGAGGATCGAACCCAGGGCCTCGCACATGCTAGGCAAGCGCTCTACCGCTGAGATACAACCCCAACCCTCAATTTTCCCAAAATTGACCTACAGATTCACCACAAACTCAATCAAATTTTTTGTAGGTTATTTTTTTTTTTAATTGACAAGGCATTTCTAAATTTTATTGGAAAAACAGAAGCTCTAGAATGGTCAAAACATTATTCATGAAATTAGGAAGTTAGAAAACATGATTTCAAGAATTATTGCAGAGCTACTATAATCAAAACAAGGTAGCAAGCGCATAGAATAGACAAATCTATAGAACAGAATGTCTGTCAAACGCAAACTAGATGATTCCTGGGCTTGAAAATGGCACTTTAATACATGTTGCCAGAGCTGTGTACATTCATATCTGGAAAATAAAATACTCAACTCTGCTTCATTCCTTACTAAAAATCATAGTGTTATCACAGACCTAAATGAATAAGCTGGAAATATAAAACTTATAGAATAAGAAAAAGTAGAAAAATATAACATGATCTTGGGATAGGCAAATATTTTTAGGACAAACATGTACAACAGCTTTTATCATAATTGAAAACTTTTGTCATGAAAAACAACCCTTTGGGCCATAGATTGCATAACAGTATCATCAGTATCAATCATATTTACATATATATGCACACACATATACATATACATACACATAAACACTCACAGACATTTCCTTATGTACAATATATTTAAAATACTAAAAGTCAATGCTAGAAAAAGAAAGCTACCCAGTTTTTAAATGTAAGAAGAAGATAGAAATAAGTATATGAAAGGGTGCTTCAGATTATTAGTTATCAGGAAAATGCAAATGAAAATTAGAATAAGACACCACTAAATAAATACCATGAACTAAAATTATAAACACTGACATAACAAGCATTGGCAAGGATATGGAACAACTAGAACTCATACACACTGCTGCTGAGAAGGTAAAATAGTAAGCATGACCACTTTAAAGAAACTGCTTCTTAAAAAGTTCAACATACAGTTACCGTATGACCCATCCATCTCACTCTTTGGAATTCACCCAAGAAAACTGGAAATATACATCAAGGCAAAGATTCCTGTTGGAACATTCATAGAAGCTTTAATTCATAATAAGTAAGAATTGGAAACAACATAAACATCTATCAAATAGTGAATGAATAAGTAAATTATGTTTCATTATGTGCTATAAACATGAGTGAGCATGTCAATTTTTATCATAAACCCTATCCACTAAGTTATTACTGATTAAGTAAATATTTACATATCTAATAAATAACTCAATCATTTTTCACTCATGTTGACTCTGAAAGTTTTCCATGTAAATAAAGTTTTCTCTAAATAGGTTCAGCATGGATAATGAAACACAGTAAAAGAACAAACTAATTCTATTTGTTGTGCAAAGATAACTATCTTCAAATTGCAGTATTACATAATCAAGTGCATATGGCTTTTTTAGAATACAAAAATAAGTTAAAGGGACAATCATCAATTATCTTCAAATGAGGGCCTTATATTCTGTTTGTGATTCATATTAATGAAAATAAAAAATTAAAACTAGTAATAAAAGGGCTTATAAAAAGAAAATATTAGTCATTGTATTCACCATAAAGAACATAATAATGAAATGCCACGTAAATTCTATTTGGCTTTACATAATTCTAAATGTATACTTTCATTATTCATAAAACATTTCTTAGGCATCCCTATGTTTGGAGAGCAGTAGACATGAAGTCTTCACCAAGTAATCAGTCTTAAAATGCGAAATAAGAGAAGACTGTAGAAGGAAGAAAAGGAGAAGAAAAAAGAAAAGAAATAAATAAAAGGAATATAAAGGGGCTGGGGATATAGCTCACTTGGTAGAGTGCTTGCTTCACATGCACAGAGCCCTGGGTTCAATCCCCAGCACCACACACACACGCACATACACACAAAGTAAATAAAGCCCCATCCCTCAACATGCTTAAAATTCTGTTTTAGGTAGAGCTATACCCATATGGAATTATCTAAAACCTCATAGAACTGTTAGTATAAAATGTCTTCTGGGATCTAACCCCTAGGTCATCTACAGAGAAACTTCATGTTTCTGTTGTTTTGTTTTCTATTTTTTTTGTTTTGTTTTCATTTTCATAGTTTATTTCTTTATTTTTTTTTTTTTAATTCCCCCTAAATTTGACAATGCCTGGAACATAGCATTTACCTGTGCTAACTCACTGCCTCCACCTTATGGTGAAGTTGTCTCCCTGAAAATGTAGTCAGGAATGCTGGTTATTGATAAAATTCTTCAAGACCAAAATCAAGTCTATTTCTCTGATTTGTCCACAGAATCTAGCACAAAACTAGATCATAATATCAAATGCTTAACACAGGCACATTAAATTTACAGTATACAAATATTTCCTTTCTCCAAGGTTTCTTTCTGAATTGATCTTTCCAACAATTGTTTAATGCACTATTAATGTGACAATAGCTCATAATCCAGCCTTATCTTCTTTAAGTACAGGAAGATATTTCATTCCATATATAAGAAAACAAACTAGTTGAAATCTAAAGTCTGCAATCAATGAATCTACTCTGTTCTGTACCCTCCTCTTAGAACTCTACCCTCCCAAACTTAAAATAACACATCCAGTAACAATTTAAGGTGATTACAACAACTGAACTTTTGTTTTTCTATCCACGCCAGGGTGTAATATCTTCCAAATGCAAACAAGATGGCCTGGACTAACACAGGCTTTCTTCTTTTACGGAATAGTGGTGATCACGCCACTCCACCTGCAGAGGCATGTTTCTGAGGCAGTTAAGTGTTGTCTATCATCTTGGACCAGAGCAAACACGTCCTGGCTTCCATTAGAAATATGCGTTATCAATGGAATCACCCAGAACCAGTTGACAATTACTGAGTAATACTCATTTTAGAGATAAATACAATTGCTATGCACCATTCCTACAGTACTTAATTTGCCTTTTCAAACATTATCCATTACCTAATTTAATATTATCTTTAAATTACCTTCCTACAGTCACTCTAATCACTTCTCCCTTCAATCGTCATCATCAGTGTTACAGAACATTCTGAAATTTTCTTCTAAACATAATCCAACAATATTTTCAAATGGCTCAAGTTCTGAAATAAGCCATTCATATTCTTCAAATATCTATTTTATTCAAGTTAAACACTGATTAACAAATGCATCCACTTGTCTATATACCATTTAACCCATCCCTGAATCCCTAAATCAAAGGCCACTTTCTCCATGAATATTTCTCCTAATTCTTTAACCCAGACATTTTTCTCTTGATTAGTTCACCGATAGAACGTATTAGATAAAATGCTTATTTATCATTTAATATTAAAATGCTCCCATGATGATTTGGCACTGGATAAAATATTCAATAAACAGCTATTGAACTGAAGTAACAGTCTAAAATGTCAAAAATAGTTGCAAGAGGTAGTATTCTAAGAAACTGCAAATTGAAACATTTCATTACAAATTAAATATTTCATTCTCAGACATAAATTCTAAAGGCATCCTGGCACAGGTGGATGATCCAATAAAACAGGTTGTGAGTATTAGAAAATATAGCCAAAGCAAGGTTTTAATTTGAGAAACTATTTGTATTTAAAGATGCAGATTTGTACAGAATTATTAGTTAAAACATTAACCTATTAAACATTAACCTAACTTAAAAATCCAGAATCACTTTAAATCATTGTTTCTTCATTACAAAAAAAAAAAAAAAAAAAACCCAGAACATTCTGAAATTTTCTTCTAAACATAATCCAACAATATTTTCAAATGGCTCAGGTTTGAAATAAGCCATTCACATTCTTCAAATATCTATTTTCTTCAAGTTGAACACTGCAATTTTTAATGACCTTAGAATTTTCAACTGAAATGTGTTTATCTGAAGTTCCTCCTTAAGAATAACTAATTACATTGCATCTCTTTTTGTAGGGTACTAGTTATGACCTCCTATAGCCCCTGAAAGAATAAAGTTTGATTCCTCTAACAAGAAGACAGCTACTATTATGTTCAGATGAATAACCCAAACTAAAGGAATCTGGACCGTTGCTATAGTGGCTATGGAAATAAGCTTTTGTCCTCTTCAACATCAAAGTGCCAACATTCAGATCCTGTAGTTATATAGCCATTTATGATGTATTTATTGCAACATACTGCACTTTTTTTAAGACTAACTAATGCATTATGATGAAAAAGAAATGAATGTCTTAAAATTTGCTTTTGACACTCCTTAGTCTGAAATGCTTTTTAAAAAAGGCTCAAAATCTACTTCAGGAGGCACTGTCTCAAAAAAAAAAAAAAAAAAAAAAGGGCTGGGAATTAGCTCAGTGGTAGAACACTTTTCTTGCATATGGGAGCCACTAGCTAGGTTCAGTTCCCAGTACCCAGGCGGAAAAAGTAAAGGTCCACATCTGATCAAGTCAGATTTTAAGCAATGCCCCATGAAATTACAAATGCTATATTTCTCCAAGTTCTAAAATGCTTCTCAGCCTACATGCTTACTGAATGAATACATGCTAGAGAAACATTAATCACGCTTCTCAGCCAAGCCCAATTAATATACACAAATTAGAAAATGATACAAGAAAATAGAGAAAAATCTATGCTCCGCAGTAAATTGATTAGGGAGTTGTATCTTTTTTTTCTTTTTTGTTTGCTTTGTGTGTATGAGAGTGAGTGTGTGTGTGTGTGTGTGTGAGAGAGAGAGAGAGAGAGAGAGAGAGAGAGAGAGAATGTGCTTGTGTGTATGCCTGCTTCTACATCTACAACATTCTTGGTACTTGAGTTCAAACCCAGGACATTACACGTGTGAGGCAAGTGCTCTACCACCAACTAGACCCCGAAACTTATTTTATTTGGGACAGTGTCTCTCACTAAGTTACCCAGGTGGCCTCGAACTTGTGATCCTCCTGTCTCAGCCTCCCAAGTAGCTGGGATTACAGTTCTGCATCACTAGCCTCGCTAAAGGTTTATATCTTAACACCTGTCTATGACATTATAATATTCTCATCCTTGCTGACCATAGAAATGGCAAGGAAACTGGGCCTTGACCTTGACATGACCTTCAGAACATAATGGTCTTTCAGTATCCATAGCTCAGTTTTGGCTTCCCAGAACACTTGTCTATAGCAGTTCCAGAGAAAGAAAGATAAAGAGCAAGTATAGGTCAGTATAGACCCTGTCTATGGGCAAGATCAATCTCTCACCAAGAAAGTACAAAGCTTATTGTGTTATTTGTGCTATCGTTCAGCACCTCTGTCTTGGCTAGGGCTTTCTTTAGCAAGAATGAAAAATAATGAAGAGAATGTAGTCTGTAATAAAGGTTGAATGGCTTGTTTTAAAGTTGTAAAAGATTCATGCTTAAAATTTCAAACTCTTTAGACTGTTTCCTAGGAAATGAGATGTCCCAACTATACCGGGGATTATATCCGGGCCTGGTAATAACTGGCCAGAGCTGAGTGGCAGTGGGTCTCTGCATTCCCCAGACCCCACTACTCCCTAAAGTCCATCCTTCATTTCTGCTCCCTGCCTTATATCAAGAATATCCTTATTGGGTTCCCTTGGTGTGTAGGTGAATCATGTGAATGCTGGAATCAGACTTGCTTGGGTTTAAATTCTACCACCTACTAGTTGTGTGAGCCTGGACATATTGCTTTCCTTGTTCCTTCTGCCCTTTTGTTTTCTCCTTATTAAATTATAATTCTAACTACTTTGTAGGGTTTGGGGGAGAATTAAACATGATTCTGACAGCAAATACATAGCTCTGTACCTCTATGAATTACCTGCTATTAAAGAAAACACAAATGAGTTTAGATGACATTCCCTCTACTGCCATCTCTTGGAGACAACCTTGGGCCAAGGTGGAGGACCCAGAGCCTGGAAGCTTCATCGACGTCTGCCGCTGGGGTCTGGGGGAAAGTGAGCTGAGTGTTAAAACTCAAGAGACATTGAGTCTGTTTGCCAACATTCTCCTCCAAGGCTGATGATAGTTTTTACCCATGACTGCACATTAAAACCACCTGGGTAACAGTTTAAAAACTAACAATGCTCAGTGCTTACCCTATAACCTGTAAATCAAGATATATTGAAATGGACCTAGATTTTTTTTTTAAGGTCCCACTGTGATTCTAATGCACAGATAGGCTTCAGAACCACTGACCCATAGCACAAAAAGCAGGAGGCCTATCCAGCAAGACTCATGAAGAGGTCTACATTCTTTTTTTTTTTTTTTTAATTTTAGATGGACACAATACATTTATTTCATTTGTGTATTATTATATGGTGCCGGGGATTGAACTCAGTGCCTCATGCATGCTAGGCAAGCGCTCTGCTCACTGAGCCACAATCCCAGCCCCGAGCTCTACATTCTTAAAACAAGCAGCTTAGGAAGCTTCACAACTCAGAAATTCCTTGTCCATCTAGCAGAAAATACTGTTGTAAACATGCCTGCCCTGCGGTTACAACAGTTGCATATTTAGAAAAATATGAAGACAAATGTTTATGGAATGTGTTTTGTGTTTTTTGCAATACTGGGGATTGAATCCATGGGTGCTCCACCACTGGGCTACCGCTGTAGACCCTTTCTTAACTGTTTATTTTAGGACCAAGTCTCACTAAGTTGCCAAGGCTGGCCTCAAATTCACAACCCTGCTTCAGCAGGGTTTAAATTCTACCTTGTTTGACCTTGAAATGACCTGTGAGTCAGCCTCACAGTAGCTGAGATTACATGGGTGCATCACCACACTCCATGGAATATGGTATTTCTTAAAGTGTGTTCCCAGAGGGGTTATTTTAAATACCTATTCAGGTGCATTTATACAGATTCAGGAATAATAATTTTTAAACTTCAAAACATCACTGAATTTAGCAATACCATACTGAGAAATCAAGTAATAACAGATAAGGCTATTTGTATTTTATACTGAGGCACCTTTAAATTGTGTAGTAAAGTCCTAAGCTTTCTACTTAAAAATGGCAAAATCATCAATAGTTTTGCATGAAATGTAAAGCAATATTATTAAAACAACACTCATATATATGTTAATTTCCACACCAATTTGGCTAATACTTATTAAACTACAGTAGCATACCTAGGATGGCAAAAAAAAAAAAAAAAAAAAAAACTAGTCATTCAAGCAATTTTATGTCAATAAAATAAAATGTTATTGTAATTCTTTAGTAATCTAATATTCAAATTAACTCAGAATATTTAAGTTTAAAAAACAATGTTAAGCACAATTTAGGCAGAGAGATAACTAATTTTGGAAAGGGGGCTATTTTAAGGACAGGTAGTATTCTTTCAGGTCACTAAAGTAGAATTCCATTTGTATTTAAATGTAAATTTAGATGTGCTCTACTTATTTTAGCATGACTTTTTTTTAATCAAACATTAGCTTTCTTCTCTCACCTCTTTTTTCATATCTGTATCTCATTTATTAATTCTGCACATACGGATGTCCATGGGGTGGGTTGGGCAGACCACCCAAGCTAAGTGGTAGCAGAGCAACGTCCCCAGGCAAAGATCAAAAACTGGTGGCCAATGAACCTGATTCAGACATATGCTTCATTTGTTTATTCCATGTTTCAAAAATCTGAAAAACTCAAGATTCCAGCTTCTTTTAGAAAAGCAGGATCTCTAGGAAAATGGGGGCCACACTTTCTTAGCAGTTGTTGGCTGGAGCTAAGTCTCCCTGCCCCCTTAAATGGGGCACAGGCTTTGTCCAGTATCGTAAGTCACCACCACCTGTGAGTCATGAATATGTGACCTGCCAAGCTACTGGGGACTTCTGAGTTGCCAGCTTTCTCACAAAAAGGATGAGCTAATCAAGGAAGAGAGCCCTAACCAAGGCCCAAGACTATGTAGCTGCAATGGGACCTGGAAGATGGAAGGTAAAATGGTAGGCAGCAACTCTGGGAAATGAAGAAGATGGGAAGAGCTTCCTGTATATATTTGGGCAGTCAAGAGAAAGTGTTATAAGAGAAGAGTCAGGCAGACATGGGCTTCAGTCATGGGCTCAGATGCAGGACTATCAGTTGTAAGCCCTCAGTGTTGGTGACAGGCCTCTCTGTAAACAACAATAGCTATCAATGCTAAACTGCAACTTTCAATCAGCATACATGTGGTGTATTAGTCTGTTTGCTATTGATATAACAAAATATCTGAGGCCAGGTACTTTATAAAGAAAAGAGGTTTATATAGCTTACAGTTTGGGAAGCTGAAAAAATCAAAATCAGAAGTTCCTATTAATTCAGCCTCTCATGAGGGTCCCTTCTTTGGCTACATCACATCATGGCAGATGGCACTGTTGCAGGAATACAAGGAAAAAGGAGAGATCACATGATGAACTAGGAAGCCAGAGACTGGGGAGAAGTCTTACTCTTTCATAACGACTCTCAAGATGCAAGAACTAACCAGAGTCTCTTCTAAGGGCAGCATCTTCAGGTCTCCCTTTCTGAGGACAGCATCCTCAGTGACCTACCACTAGCTCCACCTCTTTAAGGTTCCACCATCCCTCATATCACCACGCTCAGGAGCAAGCTTCCAACACAGGATCCCTGGGTGGACAAACCACAGCTAAACTAAGCCCTTGGTAACTGAAGCTTTGCACTCAACGCACAAAACTCTCCCCGTGAGGAGACAAATCCGGAACTCCTGCAGAAGTCCAGCAGATTGGAGAGGAATCAATGTTCTAAAAGCATCCATAAAGTACAAAGGGAAAGGATCAAGCTTTGAGATGACAATAGTGGTTCTCAATTTATTGGGCAATGATGATCAAACACCTTGCTGGCTTAACTTTTATAGAGGAGCAGGGGAAGTTGGCTGCCTGTACATGGTTCCAGAAAAAGGAAAACATTCATGACAAAGAGGGAGAGCCACCAAACACATCAGAAATGAGTGCTTTCCTTTTTTTAAAAATCATCTTTTAACTTTGATTTCAGTGAACTCTAAACTCTGATCCAGGACATTCTCTGTTCATCCTGACAAGAGCTGATGAGAGTCATGGAGACCACTTGAAGCCCTCTGCCTTCCTGTTCCACTCTGTCCCAGGTTGCTGACACTGAGATCTGCAAACGGGCGAAGGTCCTCAATGGCAGGCACCAAGCGGGGTGCCAGGACACAGCACAGAACCCTTCCCTCCAGGACGCCACTGGAAGTGACCAAATGCAACTGATGACCTACACCCAATGGGACACTGCTTCACAGAATGCCACAGAGCTCAGGAACACACCCAGCCCTACTGTCTAGACCCTCCCTGCATGTCCAGGCAATGCAGGACACTGGCCACAACCAGAGACTCTTGTCACAAGACTGCAGTTCAAATCCTAGCTCTTACCATTTACCATCTGGGTGATCTGGGCGGCTCCTCAGTCTCTCCACATCTCAGTTCCCCGTCCGTAAGAACTGGGGAGTCACGGTGTCTACCTTCTGGGATTATGGTGGGAAGTAAAAGAATCTGTACAAACAAAAGCATCTCAAATTGTGCCCTGGACACGTAACCACGTTCATCAGCCTGACCCAATTAGCCCAACGTAGGAAAGCACGTTCGTCTTTGCCCCATTTGTCCTGTCTCCAGCCAAAGGAAACATGATGAAAATGAACTTCTCCCTCCAAACTTTTCTGCCAACCGAGTGCAACTAACCTTGAACTTCCACCTCCCAAGGGATGGCTGGTCTGAGATCTTTCCACCACTATGTGGCTTTCTATTCACAGAGTTTCCTTACAGCCTCTTAGGGAGCTGTGTTCCCTGCTAGAAGCCTCATGGTCCTGATAATAAAATTAAAGGGTCATCACTCTGGACAGCTCTGGTGGGGGACCACCGGCTGCTTGCATGGATGAAGTAGCCACTGTCCACAGTGAAACAGCTGCCCCAGGACCACCCGCACCCAAAGTCCTACCTAGCACCACCGCCCAACCATTCCCTGCAAATCTGACCATGTAGGGAAGAAAATACCTCTCCTAATTCCCTTCCAGAATCCCAAACTCAACAACCTCCCAGGGATTTCAGGCTCTGATTTTAAGATTCACCGCTTAGCAGTGAGAGCTCTGATGTTCCAGAGCAAACAGTTGTTTTCCTAGCCTGACAATGAGGTAAATGAAGTTCCATCCGGGCACAAGTAAGTCATCACACAGATAAGATGCTCTGGTATTGACATTTAAATCCAAAGCAAACTGCCTTTTCAAAAATTCATCGTATTTGTAAAAGGAAAAAAAAATCCATTGCTACTACAATAGCATCAATGCTAAGTATTACCTAAACACTGCATGACTTCAGATTAAACATAACCCGTGGAATTCATATTTATACCATGTCGGAAAATTAGAAATAATCCTTAAGGAAAAGTCAAATTTCCCACGAAGCTTCTTGACAGAAAGCATCCCTTTTATTCTCGTCCCTCTAAGTTGAAATCTGTTAATTAGCTTGGCAGCAAAGCCTACCCAGTGCTGGTGATTGTTCACAAAGCTATTGTGCTTGGCTCTGAAAACAAGTCATGATTAGGAAATCAACATGGGAAGCGTACTTCAAACACCCAAATGCATTTGCTCTGCCTAGCAACTGGCAGGAACTTGGTGTGTTTTGTCTGCCTCTAATGTCATGTTGCTCTGGTCACTAGAACAACGTAGTTGCTACAAAAAGGGCGGGGGGGGGGGGGGGTAGGGGGGAAACTTCTGCATTTCAGCACAGCCTGAAAGCCTGAATGAGGACCTGTGTGACTGGCTGGGTGCCTGTCCCAGTACTGGCCAAGGAAAGGAGAGGCAGTGAGGCACCCCCAACCCCCACCCCGGCTCTATCCTCCTCGCTTCCCTCCTCACCCCACATGGCAGCTAGGGACCTTCTGCATTTCCTCTTCAGGGAAGGCTGGGAATTGGCTGTTTCTATGAAATGAACATGACCCAGAAAAGCCTTCAGCATGATCAGCCCCATGCACTTGAGAGAGTCCTCAGCTGTACTTCCCAGCATAAAGTGTCTGAGCTCCTGTTTATTAAAGCACAGCTTGAACCAGCCGACACACAGTCTTCCAGGCTAACTGTCACAGATCCTTGGCACTGGATCACCCCAACTCCTGGCTTGCAGTTCTACAGAGGAAGTCGCAGAAACTCACTTCTATAAACTATCAGAAGTCAGTGAATAGAGGAATAACTCACAGAAATCAATTCTATTTAACCAGGCATATGCTGATCAAAGGACACACATGTAGCCATGGCTGTATGCACGCGTTATCAGCATAACACAGTGATAAAATACTCTGGATTTGAGTCCTAGAACTTGCAGTGCAATACCTCCACCTCTTAAAGTCACAAAGTGCTTAATTGTTCGATTTGAAAAACACAGTCCAACAATTATTTATTGAATACATGCGCCAGGCACTGAGCTAACCTCCAAGAAATCAACAATGCTGAGTACATCAGAACTTTTGCTCTCCAAAATGTGCAGTCCAGCAGGGGACGCTGACAGGTACACAAACACTCAAACTGAAGTGTGCTCCATATACTTCTGTTTGCAAGGTTCAGAAGCAGGACAGAGGATGGAGAGATCTGTTCTGAGAGTGGATGGGGTGATATGAAAGGATTTTACAAAGAAGTCAATACTTGAAAAGGATTCGAAAAGATGGTCAGAAATTCTTCAAGTTGATGGAAGAGAACATTCAACACAGGGAGAAGGACAGGACAATTGGCATGAGTTCACCAACTCCCAGAGCACAGAGTGAAAGGGCACACACCACGCCTGTGCCAGGCACTGTCCTATGCTCTTTCCAGGCATCTCCTCAGTCCTGGCGACAATTATTTGATGTAAACGCTAATACTATTTTCATCTCACAGATGTGAAAACTGAAGAAGATAAATTAAGAACCACTTCTAGGATCACACAACTCTTGATACAGGTCCAGAGAATGCAGAAGATCCCCCAAATTCCCAGTGTCCCCAGATACCCAACCACAACTAAGTGCTCAATAATATTTAATGAATAATCAATAGGTAAACGAGTACAAACAATTAAACTTGGAATTTTGAAGCAGAACGTTCAAGGAGTCTGGCAGAGGGAAGAGGACAAAAAGGGTCCTGCTGAAAATTCAGTGGAGGAGGACAAGGAGGTAGGGAGGCAGCTTCACTGCCAGGAACCTATCCTGCAACCCTTCTAGCTAGGAAGACATGATCACTGTATAGAAATTCCCCTTCACAGCAAAGTGAGAAACACTGCCAAGTCAAAAATGAAGCCAAGGGGCCAGGGTGTGGTGGCACATGCCTGTAATCCCAGCAGCTCAGGAGACTGAGGCAGGAGGATTGCAAATTCAAAGCCAGCCTCAGCAATTTAGCAAGGCCCTAAGTAACTCAGAGAAATCCTGTCTCTAAATAGGGCTGTGGATGTGGCTCACTGATTAAGCACCTTTAGGTCCAATCCCTGGTGTCAAAGGAAAAAAAAAAAAAAAAAAAGAATGAAGCCAAAGGGCTGAGCATGTACCTCAGGGTGCTTGCCCAGATGTGCAAGGCTCTGGGTTCAATCCTTAAAAGAGAGAAAGAGAGGGAATGCAAACAGGAACCTCAATTATGGGACTACTATAATAATTCAAGTGAGAAACTCAGAGCACAAAGTGATAGAGAAGATGGAGAGTTGATAGACCTTACAAAGCACTTGCATATCCAAATATCTCTGAGCTAGCACTCAGCTGAGCAATGCAGGGGAGAATCACATCTGCAGGTCGGCAGAGCTGGGTCAACTAGGGGGAGCATTTTATCATCTGATCATTTTTTCCTAAAAACTCTTTGGCCCAGGTCAGAGTGAAACCAAGAGTGTTTCTTTCACCACTGATTCACAATCATCGGTATGCAGATACCAAACAAAGATTCTAAATCGGATCTCATTAAAAGTAATGTTTGTTTTTGAAGAAATACACAAACTTAAAAAATTTTAGGAATTACCGTATCTGTTTAAAAGAAATACTACCAGTATAGCTTCTACACAGCAAATGTTCTGCAGATGTCCCTCGCTGTTTGTCTGAAAGGATCAGGAAAAGAGTTGAAAATTATAGCTTGATATAGCTTTATTTGATTGACTCCACTGAGTCAAATAAAGATTTGAGTCCCCATACACCAAAACTAAACTATTCCAAGAAATACCACCAACAGAACACTGAAGGTCAGGCCAAAATAGAGCTTTGGATCCACTGGAGAGGATAAGAAAATAACATAAGTAAATATACTGTAAGGTAAGAAACAATATCACAGGAGAGTAAGAACATTCTAGAAGGACTCAAAGGAAAACGCAGGCCCGTTTCATTTTGAGGGTCAGAAAAAGTTGTACAAAGTAAGTAGCATTTTCAGATTGACTTTGAGAGATTTTGTGCATGATGAAGGAAATACAAAGGCAAGATGTTTAAAGCTGTTCTTGTTTATAAAAATGTAAGTCTATCCATATGCCCATCAACTCCTTGGGGGCTCTCTACCCAATTCTCGAACACAATGCATAAGTTTTTAAGTATTTTCCCTGTAAAGAATGAA
This sequence comes from Callospermophilus lateralis, assembly GCF_048772815.1. NCBI lineage: Eukaryota > Metazoa > Chordata > Mammalia > Rodentia > Sciuridae > Callospermophilus > Callospermophilus lateralis. Next base: position 22,991,473 of record NC_135320.1, read on the forward strand.
GATTCTGGGGCCAGGGTTGTGGCTCAGTGGTATAGCACTTGCCTAGCATGTGTGAGGCACTGGGTTCGATCCCCAGCACCACATAAAAATAAATAAAATAAAGGTATTGTGTCCATTTACAACTAAATATATATATATATTTTAAAGAATGAAAATTCTAATGTTTGTCAATATTTTCTTTTGCTAATGATCATATTTCCCTGCCATCCAGTGCCACATGAGGGATCATCAAGGTGTTGTAGTGAAAACAGCCTAGGCTTTGAAGCCATAATAAAATGAAACTATGATGGCAGACTTCAACACTCACATTTTAACCACACAGCCTACCTGTGTGGCAAACACCATTATTCACACTCCTAAATGGGGAGCAGAGACATCGAAGTATTATTATATAACTTTCTAAAATTCCTAAAGTTAGTAAATACCACAGCCAGACTTAAGTTGTTTAACTTCTATTTATTCACTGGTAAAAAGAGGGTTGGATTTTTTTGTTTTGTTTTTTCTCTTAAAGTCCCACCATCTATGTTTGTTATAACAATTAAACTAGATGACATGTAGAGAGTGCCAGCTGAGCAGACACTGACAGGCATTCAATCCGCCCCTAGTAGCTGTGATGATTATAGAAGCATCAGAGTTTAGCAACCAAGTCACTTCTCACCCATAAAATCTCCAATAAAACCTCTCAGCACATGGCCCTCCTCATGACCAGGGCTCGCTGGCCTCAGGGCTCTTAAGTGCATTCAGCTGAAGCCACCTGGAACATACACCTCTTAGGGAAACTGAGAGTCTAGTTTACCCTCTCAGACATCTTATAGTGACACCCACAGTCATTCAGGTGAAACTGTCGCAGCACATAGCATCCCCGACAAGGTGGCTCCATCCTCTGCTGGAACCCTCCCAGTCACAGGGAACTCATTATCTTCAGGGTTTTTATTTCAGTGTTGTTTAGTTTTCTGCTCACAATGAAAAGCACCAGAAAAATCATCTCCTCATAGAACCAAAGCTCCCACCCTGGGCTTGTATTTAGTGGTTGCTGTCTTCCTTCCAGACAATTCTTCCTCTCAGCAACTGTCTGGTCACTTTAACTCAATTAGAGGGTAAAAAGCCTCAGTTTCAGTATCTTTTTTGCCTGCGATATTGTTCCCAGAGTTTTCACGACCCTGGTTTCCTACCCCTGGCCATTCTCTTCTTTGTAATTGTTGGCTTTTAAAGATGGCATCTAGAACTAACTAAAGTGCCTTGATGGGAGGTGGAGAGGCTGGAGAGGCCCCAGGGAGAGGCCCTCTTCCCTTATCCAGGTCTTTCTTTCCTTGAAAGGGGACACTTGCTTCTTTGACAATCTCTTGATACTGTTCCCTTACATGAGGCATTTGTATAAAACACTGGACGTCTTTTCCCCAGTAACTGAACTGTGGAACTTAGAATTTATGTCTTTAAAATTTCACATTCTCATTCCCCATCTTCTCACGAAAAATATTTGTTGCCTGATCACATTTACAGCTATTGCATCCAACTGCCCGCTACAATTTCACACAGGTCACAGCAGAGAGAGACAAAGGCATGCAGACAGCCAGGCGCAAGGCCTGTAAAACTCTATATAGAGGCCTCCCTTCAAATCCTGCTCCCAGTTCATCTGTAGTTCCTCTCTTTTAGGAATAGCTAACTGATTTGCTTACTGTTCTGAGAACATGCTGGGCTTTTCTCCCCATTTTTCATATCCATTTTTTTTTTCTTCTTCTTTTCTGGAATACCTAATCCTATAGTTTTTGCTACTCAAAAATCTACCTTTACGGGGCTGGGTTGTGGCTCAGTGGTAGAGTGCTCGCCTAGCACAGGTGAGGCCCTGGGTTTGATCCTCAGCACCACATAAAAATAAATAAATGAAATAAAGATATTGTGTCCATTAACAACTAAAAATATATATATATTTTTGAAAAAAATCTACCTTTCCTTCAACTCCTGCCATTTCCACAAAGGGTTACCAGTTCCCAAATAACTGCAGCATTCCAAGTTTAAAAAGTCAGGAAAGGATCTGGGGAAAGGCTGGGTGGTGTGTTAGTTTCTGGCTATGAGGACAGCAACCTACCTCATCCTTACTCTTCCCATCTCTCTTTTCTCCCAGCATGCCCTAAGCTTCGCGTCTCGATTCAAATTTTACCTGCTCCATAAAATTTCCAGGACTCCCCTACATAGCATGAATTAGTCTGATCTACTTTGTTCCTGTAACTAAGAGATGCCATATTGTGAATATCTGTCTTCAAATTTGATATCCCCAGGAGAGTGATCTCTTCCAGGGAAGAGCTGTGTCTAAAGAACTGGAACAACCTAGAGTGATATTCACTCCAAGGAAAACAAAAAATGCTTACAGAATAAATAAATGAATGGTAAATGCAAGAGACATCATAAAACAAGCATAAACCAAGATAGAAAGTACATGGCATTTGTTTGTAAACATATATATTTTAAGCGTGTAGTTAAAAGACTCTTTAATCTTTTTATATATCCTGATGCTTCAGAGTTAACAACCACAAATATGAACCACAAGCTACAAAACCATCTGCCATTAATTTCAATCTCCGTGTCACTCTTTTTTTTTTTTTTTTTTTGGTCTCAGAGTTATACACTAACCCACACCCCCTCAAAAAAAAAAGGTCTGGCATTTTGGAGTCAAACTTTTCCATATGGTATTGGCATGTAAATAAGTGTGCTAGGATTGAAAATAATCAGACCTGGCTTATTTGGAATAGTTTGATCATTGCAATTTTTTAAGTAAAGAGTCCAAATGTTACACCAAAAAAGCAAGGAACAAGAAAATTCCTCCAGTTGATTAGATGTAAAGAAAAAATGTTTAATTTTAGTGCTCATTAATTTTCCTTGAAGTAAATGAACTGATGCAATTGGAAATATAACTTATCAAATAAAGAATATATGCACTCAGACTCTCTTCAGTTATAAAAACACCAATATAATTTATTAGCACTCTTTTAACAAATGATTCACTGAAAACCCCTTAAACCCCTTAAGTATGATAATGGCACACAGAAACTTTCAATAGTTTATTAGTATCCCTTTTTATGTCATTATAAGAAACAAAGTGATTTTCTTTCTCACGCTATTTGCAGAACAAAATAACAATAGCTCTGAGCAGATGAAATACTTTTGAATAAGCTGTTATTAATTTTAAAAGAATGTTTAATTGAAAGGACATTTCCTTTTTTTTTTTTTGGACTGAAATACTGGAGTGTAAACTCTACAATTAATTCAAAACTTTTTATAGGAAGCCAGGAATATGTGCTTTGAAACTTCTAAAGGATCAATCAGCATATATTATTAGATAACCACTCTAAGCTATGAAATCTACTTGCTAGATATATTAATGAGAAAGAAAAAAGACATATATAAAATTTAGCCATTACTCTCCAAACTGGCTTAGAGGCTACTTTTAGAAATAAAACTTAAAGCATTCTAAAAACAAAGGAAAAACCAACCAAAAGAAAGGTGTGCATATGTTTACCAAAACATATTTATAAGAATGCTAGTAGCAGGATATTCAAAATTGTCAACTGGAAATACTCAAATATTCATCAACAGTACAGTGGACAAATCATATCAAATTCATAAAATGTGATGCTATATAGCAATGAGAATGTTTTAACTATAGTTACACTCAACAATAGGAATAAATCTTACAAACATAATAAATGAAAAAATACATAATGGACTGATAAGGGACTAACTGGGTAGGTAGCTCAATGGTACAGGTCCTAGGTTCAAATCCCAACACTGAAAAAGAAAGTATACAATGAATGTCTATTTACGTAAAATTCAAAACCAAACAAAAATAACCTGTAGCGCTAGAAGTCAGAGTAGTCACAATGCTTGAAAAGGCCACTACTGGAAGAGGACATGAATGATTTCCAAGGTGCTGGCAGTATTCTGATCCTTTAGCTGGGTGCTAATTACACAGGAATATTCAATTTGTGAAATTCACCAATGACTTACACATATTTCTACATGCTATGTTTCAGTTATCTATTGTTGCACGTCTTCGTTCAGGTTCCTATAACAAAATTACTATAGGTTGGGTGGCCTATCAACAAGAGAAAAAAATTTTTTTTTTCTCACAGTTGTAGAAGCTAGAAGTCCAAGATCAAGAGGGTAGCATGGTCTGGCTCTGGTAAGTTGCAGAATGCTGATTTCTGATCATAGTCACGATCCAATTGCCTCTCAAGATCCCATCTCCTAATACCATCACACTATGGGCTACAATTTCAACATACGAATTTTGGCAGCAAGGGACACATGGCTGTGTTAGCTTTTTTATCGATATGACAAAATACCTGAGATAAAGAAGAAAATATTCATTTCCATTCATAGTTTTAAAGGTTTCTTTCAGGCCACAGTTCCTTGACCCTGTGGTGAGGCAGAACATCATAGCAGGGCAAGCATGATGGAGCAAATCTACTCATGTCATGGCAGAGAAGAAGCACAGAAAAGAAGGGGTCAAGGACAATATAATGCTCCCAAGACCACCCCACCACCACCAAAGAAAGATCCACGCCCTTCAACTAGGTCCATACCGCCTTCAGTTTCCACCACCTCCCAAGAATGTCATCAAATTATGAATCCATCAGTGCATTAATCCACTGAGGAGGTCAGAGTCTCCATGATCCATTCATTTCCTGAAAGCCAGACCTCTGAACACTGCTGTATGAGGACCAAGCCTTCAGCACATGAGCTTCTGGAAGACATTCCAGATTCAAACCAAACTTTAGTGGCTTAAAATAACCATTTGTTTTCTCACTGTTTTGTGGGTTAGTAACTGGAAGAGATTTGGCTTCATCTCTTCTACATGTGGCATCAGCCAGGGTGGCTGGAGGATCCACTTCTAAGATGGCTTTTTCTCTCCATTCCTCACATATCTGACCTACTAGGGTACCTGGGCCTCTGCCTGGCTACTCCAAGGTGTTTTATGCTTCAGGGCCTCCCCACGTGACTCAGCTTCTCACCCAGTAGTCTCAGAAGAATGACACCACGTACATGGTTAAAGTAAAGAGAGAGCAGTCCAGAAGCAAATCTTCCAGGAGATCCAGGCAGAGCTGCAAAGACTGATCAAACTCAAGTTCCTCAACCAGCCCAGAATCAAAGAGAGGGTCCTTACACAAGCAGTGTCTATGGGAGGTTTGGTTCGTTGGGAGGACAACTTCAGAGACCAGTGGCAATAGTGTAGTATAATTTAATCTGAAATGATATGAAAGCATTCATGCCCTTGTGTAATCGAAAGCCAATTACTGAGTTCCTGATAAAAGCGAGGGCTAGGGATGTAGCTCAGTGGTAGAGCACTTGCCAATCATGCAAGAAGCCTTGGGTTTAATTCCCAGCAGAAGAAAGAAAGAAAAAAGGGAGGGAAAGAGGGAAGGCGGGAGGGAGGGAAGGAAGAGAAGGAAGGAAGGAAGGAAGGAAGGAAGGAAGGAAGGAAGGAAGGAAGGAAGGAAGAAACGAACCAACGAACAAACGAACCAACGAACAAACGAACCAACGAACGAACTAGATTAATAAAATATAGTTAGGAAGGTATAATTTATATGCTAAAAATATAATACCTAGACACTGCTTCCCTGCCATAGTGCCCATTAATAACAATCTCAATTTTGTTGTTCTCCTTCTCTATATTTTATTTATAAAGAGATTACTATGAACATGGAAATGCAGGAGGTAAAAAGGTAACATTTAGTTGTTTCACTTTAAAAACATGAGTCATCATTTTCAGTTCACCAGGGGACTGGCACAGCATTCAGAATCAATTAAAGAGAATAAAAATGTGAAAAAGGCCAGGTCCCTGCCCACAGGTCCTTGTATAAAAATGCCATGCGCAAAACAGAGATGGCACTAGACAGACCATGTGTGGGGTTGAACACAGGAACCTCCTGGTTCCTTTGTTCAGAGTATCTCAAAAGACTGCAGAGGCTCAGGGAAGGCCAGGTGTTCACCCTAGTTTTCCATAGGTCATGATGAGCCATGTCTAGGTTTGAGAAAAGGGAGTAGCTAGAAGTCATTAGGAAAACTCATTTCTTAGCAGCGCAGGAGGGCTTGAGGAGAGAGAATAAAGTCAAAAGGCAGTTCAGAGGTCTCCAGCTTGAGATGGAAGGAGAAATAATGGCCAGACTGGAGCAAGAAGCTGATTCTGATTTACAGTCAGACTGCAGCAGAGGCTGGATGTGAAGACAGGAAATGCTCATTTTCCACCGATTTTTTGCAACTAACTAAATATCCAACTGTTTATCTCCTTATAGGAAAAAAAATCACTAAAATAGAAAGAGACCAACACAATCGATGGATCTGAAGCAAAATTATTTTTAAAAGTCCATCACTATATCTTCTCTAGGCTAAGAGAACCGCTTGTCAAGACTATTCACTGCAGTAAAAGTTAAGCAACTTCTTTTCTGTTTTAAGAGGGTCTCACTGTGTTAAGCAGGCGGCTGGTGAAAAACAGTGTGCTTAAGAGATCCTCCCACCATAACCTGGAGCAGCTTGGGAGTACAGGCACATACCCCTTCACGACAGCTAAGTAACTTCTTGGTATTGGCTTTTGTATGATCAGTTGCAAACCAATTCTCAGAATTTGCATGATAAGTAGTAGAAAAATTTTCTCACACTCATGCTTGACCAAAGCACGTTATTTTAATCTACCCAAAACAATAAAAATGTCAACTCCCTTTCATTTATCCTTTTGTTATCCTTTATTTGGGAAAATTAGCTCCAAAATTTAATAAACTATGATATTCATAGGTAGGCTTTTAGCTAATCCATCTAAGACCATGTTATAAAGTATGATACCTATTAAAATATATTTTCATATTATAAAATATAGTCATAAATTTTCATTTTAAAAATCGACTTTAGGAGAATGCTTTTAAAAACTCAGCCAGGAGTGGTGGCAAAGGCTTGTAATCCCAGCTACTTGGGAGGTTGAGGCAATAGAATTGCAAGTTCAAGGCCAAAGAGGGCAATTTAGTGAGAATCTATAATAAAATAAAAAATTAAAATGGCTAGGGATGTAGTTCAGTGTTGCAAGCCGTCCATGGGCTGTGTGTGTGAGCTATGCACATCTGAGCATATAAGGGGACTGGTCTGGCATTGGGAGTTGATTGAGCTGTGTGATGCATGAGTCCCTTTCCTCTTGCTCCGCCTGTGATCCCACACAGCACCTGAGATGAGTGTGACTAGCCAAGATGTCAGTCAATCTGCTGACCACAAACATCACAAAGCAAGACTCCACTATCAAAACCCTATTTTTTGCCTTATTTGGTGAAGAACATTCCATAGAAGCTCCCTTGTGTGTGTCCCTCCTATAAAATAAAAAGAATCCAGGTGTCTAGCATGGAGCTGACCTTTGGGGTCGCAGAGCAGTCCTACCCTCAATCATAGAAACTCATGTTTGTGTGCTGTGTGGTTTATTTGCAATTTTCTTAGTTATTCATATAGCCAGCTCCTTTGAACCCAGTTCATCTCGCCAGCCCAACCAGCTGGGGTTAGTTCAGTGATGTAAATTGTCCAAAGGTTCAATCCCTCGCACTGCAAAAATTAAAATTAAAAAAACTATATACCAATTTTCTTTTCTTTCTTTGTTTTCTTTTTATCTTTTCAACATAGCAATCATCTGTTTCTTCTTAATCAAGATACTGGCAAAATTATATTTTGCCAGCTAAGTCCAGAGAAGTGTCACCGAAGCACCACTGAGAGAGGAACTGTCATACCTGAGCTTCCTATCATTTAAATTATCCTAAGAAAACTGAGTTTCAGAGCACATCCAAGCAATTTGGGGCAATCATTCACTTTTACTCTGATTTTCAAGTGCATAAAGATAAACAGTTGCCTAATTAAGAAAATATTTGCCTGCTTACTTACAGCATATATTGCTACAAATACTTCAATCAAGACAACATTTCATTCACATTTCTTTGCAAAAGGCATACACTGATTTCCATAAAAAATATCAAGAAAACTAAATTTTACAATAAATAAAAGCACCTTGAACGTTGGAATAACTGAAACAGCACTGCTCTTGACATTAATTCTTAAGTTCTATTTTCACATGTAATTCTTAGTACCTAAGTGTTCTGAGGCTCATACTAATATTATTCTTCCCAACTGTAGAATGTCTGACTCCTTAATTTATGAGACACAAATACAAAAATGCTTTAAAACTATGATGTGCCGCGGAAATGACTACAAAAACCAAATAAATAATGACAAGACCAAAAACATCAAAATCTAAATATGTATTAGCAACAATAAAACCTGTATGAATTGACAGAAGGTAATAGTGGTGCAGAACTTACTATTTAGTAAGGGGTGTCATTATGGAAAGGTGGTATTTGAATTGGATCCTGAAAAGAATTTGAACTATGGAAAAGGAAAAGGCATCCTAATTAAAAAAAAAAAAAAAAATAGCACACACAAAGGCAGAAAGGTAGCAGCAGAAAAAAATTTTAATTGGATTACTTCAGAACCAAACTAACCAACAGGAGGCATTGTTTAGAGGGAGATATAATGAGCAAATTTGGACAGATAAGAGTTAAGGCCTGTGTGTGTGTGTGTGTGTGTGTGTGTGTGTGTGTGTGTGTGTTTTCTGGGGACTGAACCCAGGGGTATTTAACTACTGAGCCACATCCTCAGCCCTTTTCATTTTTAGACAGGTTCACACTAAATTACCTAAGGCCTTACTGAGTTGTTGAGGTGAGCTTTAAACTTGTGATCCTCCTGCCTCAGCCTCCTGAGCCACTGGGATTACAAGCATACCAAACTGCACCCAGCTGTTAAGGCCTTTTTATAAAACTTCTAGAATGCCAAATTGAAAAATCAGGATGTTTGAGCATCAAGGAGGTGAGGCCTATGACAAAAAACAGGTCCCCTTTATCAAGAGGTTCTATATTTGTGAATTTAACCAACTGCAAATTGAAAATATTTTTTAAAAATTGTATTTGTACCAAACAGGTATAGACTTGTTTCTTTTTTATAACTCCCTAAATAATATAATATAATAACTATTTACATAGCATTTATATCATGTTTTAGAAGTAATATAGAGATTATTTAAAGCTTATGGGAGGATTTATAGATTATATGCAAACTGTGCATTTTTATATAAAGAACTTGAGTATCTGTGGATTCTGGTATCCAAAAAGGGCCCTACAACCAATCCCCCATGATTACAGAGGGACTCTTCTATACTGTTTCTTTTTCCTATTGACTCTGCAGTGTTGCTACATAGTTCCCCAGAGTTGAATCTGTCCTTACATGTTTTGTGCCCTGGTGCTTCCTTTGCATCACTATTCCTATTCATTAGGGCCATTAAAGTTACTGAAAAGCAAGTGCTTGCAATACCATGACAGTCTAAAAGTAACTAATGGGAAGGTAGCATATACAACATGGATACATTGGCCAAAGGGATGATTTACACCCCTGGACAGGATGGAGTGGAATAGGATGGAGCTGTTTATTTCTAGAATTTCCAGTTAATATTCTCTGACAATAGTCAAAGAAGTTGAGTGTCTTATTAGGGAAAGAGATGGGTTCAGTTTTGCACATGTTGAGTCAGAGACAAAAGTGAGATGTACAGTGTCCTTTAAAGGATAAGGGATTCATTTCATCAATGAACCCAAGGGAAATAGATAGGGAGGGAATTTCAAAAGAGTAACATTGATCAACCAAGGCAAATGTCAGGGATGCAAAATGAGATCAAAATTGGTTGAGTTACGAAATGTGGTTAAAAGATGGTCACAGGAAAACCCCAGGTGTCTCTCTTCCAAAGGCTAATAAGTTCAGGAATCCAGGCTGGGAAATGGCTAGAAGGGGGCAAGGAAGCTTTGGAGAGAATTTACACAGCAGCTACCAGAGGCAATGAGACTCCAGATGGGTTTCCCGCATCCTTTTCAACACGAAACACCTGACTACCGCTGGTAACATGGCCAGAAAGTAGAAGTACCCTTTTGTTCCTTATTCATATATAAGGGTAATGAGTTCTGTGGATTCCACCAACAGACTCAATTCCTTTATTGCAGAAATTACAGCAATCACAGATCAAGATCTATTACTGCCAAAAATAAAGACATCTGAGCCTCTGACAGTAGCAAACTTTAATTATACCTTTGGACCCGAGGGATGAGATGAAAACAAAACACAATTATTAAGGACATTAAAAGCAAACAGGTAGCTTCACATAAATCAGTTTCTTGCATTTCAGATCTTCCTTGGTACACACGTGCTCATGTTCACAAATTGGCACTTAGAAAATAACCCTCCATAGCTCATCACAACAAAGACCTTTGGAAAATACATCAGTGCCCTGTGGGAATCCTCAAAAGACTTAAAAAATATTAATTTCTATAACATCCTTATTTCCCAACGTAGCTTACTTCCTTTCCCACATCAAAAGTACTTCCCGCTAATCACGGTTGGCTTTTGCTTCACTCGGATACATGGAAAATAAATTGACTTTTTTTTTTTCTAAGTTGTACCAAAACTTTAACAATATCTTTTTCACTACCAGAATTTTTTCTTGGTATCAAAAAGTATTACTAGGTCAATGCTGGATTTAATATCTCCTTATAAATGCGGTCTCCTGGATGATTTTATTTCTTTTTGCTTCCTTTTCAACATTTTGTTAGTCTTTTTCTAAGGTCATTTTGTCTCTGCATCTCTCACCACTTGTTCTATTATTGATATTATCTACTCTGTTAAACACATAACATTTATGGATCTGACTCAAGTTTATAACCCTTTATTAGACCTCTAATTTCTTTCCAATATATGATAATTATTTCCAGGGTTTTTCTCAACGAAAGGTTTTTTAAAAATATTTCCTTACCTTAAAATGCTGAGCACTAGTCACACTGAGCCATTCAAATGACATTAATTGAACACGTACTAGGTGTTCGGCATTTGTCTAGGGGCTGAGCAAAGAGCAATTAAATATGAGTCCCTTCCCTAATGAGTTCACTTTCTAGTGGAGAAAGCAGACATAAACAAAACGATTAAGATAATGAGTATGTCAGCAAGTGCTACAGAGAAATTAAAGCAGGAAAGGTGGTTGGGAGTGTTGGACTAAAGGTGGAATGATTATAACATGGAACACAGAGATCAGGGAGCCATCTTTAGCAAAGACCTAAAGGAAGCAAAGGAGTTGGACATAAAGATACCCAGGAGAAGAGCAGTCCCAAACACAAAGCAATAGTGCAAAAGGCCTGAGGCAGGAGCATGTCGGCATGTGGAGCATCAGCAAAGAGGATGTAGTGATTAGAAGAAGGTAAGGGGAAGAAGTGCAGGAAATGAGGTCAGAAAGGAAATGAGTAAAGGTGCACATCATAGAGTCTCCCAGACCACCAGAAGGACTTGGCTTTTGCGCTGATGGAAATGAGAAGTACAACCAGCCCCGAGTATCTATCTGAGAATTCTGCATCTACAGATTCAACTAACCACAGATGAAAAATATTTTTAAGAAACCTCACATCTGGACGGAACACATATGGACCTCTTTCCCCTGTCATCATTCCATAAACAATACATGCAATGACTATTTACATAGCATTTTTATTAGGTATGAAAAGTCATCTAGTGGTGACTTGAAGTACACAGGAGGGTGTGCCCAGGTTATGTACAAATGCTGTGCCACTTTACCCAAGACTTGAGTGTCTGGGGATGTGGGTGTCTGCAGGAAGTCCTGGAACCAATTCCCTGCAGACAACAAGAAGCCACAGAGAGTTTAGAGCACACTAAAATGGCCTAACATGTTCTAAAAGAAACACTCAAGCTATTGAATTAACCTGTGGCTACCGAGACGCCAGAGAGGAGGCAAGAGACAGCGGGTTCCAGGGAAGCCACAAGACCAGGGTAACAGCAGTAGACAAAGGTGGCGAAAAGAGGTTAAAGTCTGGATGTTTTTTAAAGATAGAACTAGAAGGATTTTGCTGCTATTAGATGCAAGATGTGAGAAAAAAGATTAAGTTGTTTATTGCCTGGGTAAGATGGGAACAATTAGGGGAGCAATCAGGAGTTCTGTGTTGGCCATGATAAGTCCGAGCTGCGTACTGGACATCCAGAGGGACAGACAGGCAGACAGGATGGAATCTCAGGGTGATCACCAAGGGAGTCAGTGTCAGTAGGGGAGAGAAGGGGCGCAGGGAATGATTCCTGGGGAGTCAGGAGGAGGTCAGAAGGAGATCAAAAGAGTACAGCATCCTGGAAGGGAGTGTCCCAATGAGATGTGGGTTGAATATTTCTTTAGGTCAAGCAAACCAGGACTAAGAAGCCAACCACAGGATTTAGCAATATGAATCTCCTTGGTGACTTGGGCAAAGGCATTTTTGAAGGAATGATGGAATGAAAGCCAGTAGGGCTGGATTCAAAAGTCAATGGAAAGACAGTAATGTGAATTTATGGCTCTTCAGTCCAACTCTTCTCTTTATTCTTGGGGTATGGTGAGGGAATTCTGCTTTCTTATGTAATCTCCTTTATCTTCATGGTACCTGAGGATGCCATCCATCTGGGTTAGTCTGTCTGGGTTATCACCACAAGAACTAATCATGACAGTAATAATCTCTGTGCTCCCCTTAATGAGAAAGCATTTCAAGTTTCTCTCACCTATGCTGAGACAGACTTCAGAGCGAGAGCAGGTATATGTTCTCTCTCAAGCTAGCAGACTTTTTGGATTCCCATTTTTTTTTCCTATAACATTGGAGGCTCAGCTCCCACACCACAGGACTGGTGTGCAGGTTACTGATCATGTTTATAAATCCTATTATATGGGAGTTGCATATTGGTTACTTGCTCCTTTTTCCTAATGAGCAGTGGAAGAACAAGAAACCAATTTCACTGCACCAAGGAGCCAATTTTAACTCTCCCCTGCACAGTGCATTTTAGAAAAAAAAAGGTGGGGGTATTCTTCTTTTCAAAGATTCATGAATCTGGAGAATTAGAGTAAATCATGAGAGAACCAAAAAAAAAAATCCCTAAGCACATTCAACTACAGAAAAAGCCTGTTCTTTCCCTCTGCCTCATTTCTGGTCACTGTGGCCCGTCAGCAAGGTCTCTCTCCGTACTGGTGGTCTTCCAATTACTCCATAAACACATTTCAGTTTTCAACTCATTTTCCTTTCCTCTGTCATTTCAGAGTTCTCCAAAGCAGTCACATCATTTAAAGTACAGGAATCAAGTTTCTAGGGACACACTGGAGAGCATTATTTGTCTCAATCCTTGATTGACATGCATATGAATGCCCTGTCATCCACCTCCCTGTATTTCTCAACCCTACCTACAAATTAGAATCACTTGGGGAGCTTTTAAAAAACATTGATTCTTGTCATTCTTAGGTACAAGGTAAAAATTTAAAAAAAAAAAAAAAAAAGCCAATCTCATAGAGAGCAGGACAATATTAGAAGCTGGGAGGAGGAGAGGGGAGAGACTAGGGAGAGGCATGTTAATGGGTACAAAACTATGATTAGATAGGAGCAATAAGTTTGGGTGTCCTATAGCACAGTAAGGTATCTAGAGGTAACAATTATTTATTGCATGTTTCAAAACAGCTAGAAGAGATGATTTAAAATGTTCCCATCACAAAAAAAAAAAAAAAGGATACACGTTTAAGGTGATGAGTATGACAATTACCTTGATTCATTCATTACATATTGTATCAAAATATCACCCTGTGCCCCATAAATGTATGCAATTATTTGTACCAATTAATTTTTATTTCAAATACCAATTACCCCTTGCCTCTCCATTGTGAGATTCTAATGAAAATGGTCTGGGGTGACCCAGGCATATATCCCCCACTGAGCTAGTCCTTCCCACATTTGTTGGACTTAATGAGTTGACCTCTCTCCATCTCCACTATGCCCAGCAGAGCCATTCCACTCTCTTGCTAACCCTCCCCATCAAATGACTCCTCTGAATCAAGGCTCGGTTCTGTGATTCCCTGGCTCAAACACCTTACCTAGCCCCTCACTGTCTACTAAATTAATTCTAAATTCCTACTTTTGGCTTTCAAGGCCGTCCAGCTTCTGGCCCAGGATGCCTTGATCAACCCCATCCCATTCTGCACCCCTATCGTACATCAATCTGCAGTCAGACCATTTCAATCACTGTTCTACCAACGCAAAACCCCGGGATGAGACACCCTTTCCAACAATTCCATCAAAAGTAATAATCTACTCAAAAATCACAGGCTTTCATTCTGTTACCAGAGTTATACATGAGAATCTGGTCGAGCCTGTAATTCCATTGGCTGCAGAGCTGAGGCAGGAGAAACACGAGTTCAAAGCCAGCCTCAGCAACTTGGCAAGGCTCTAAGCAACTTAGTGAGACCCCGTCCCAAAATAAAATATAAAAAGGACTGGGGATGTGCTCATTGGTTAAGCGCCACTAGGTTCAATCCCCAGTACACACACACACACACACACACACACATACACAAAGAGAGAATCTGTCTAGCTTAGGTAAATAAGTAGGTGCTTAGGTAAATAAGCACACTGGCTTCACATAGTACAGAAAGTTCAGGCCTCACTGGGTCAGCAGATGGGTAAAGTGAGCTGAGCACCCCCAGCCTGTCCTGACCCTGACCTCCTGACATGAGGTCTGGGTAAGCTAGTGGATGACATCAATTGTATCCCAATTGCACAAGAGGAGAATGATTTGCTACTGATATTTTTTACATTACTTACTTCAAAGTCAAAAAAAGGATTACCTTGGATGAAGAAAACATGAGTTTATAGCTACTAGTGTGAGAACTCAACTTCAAAAGGTTTTTTTTTTTTTTTTTAATGTATTTTTCCCAAACTAGTATCCCAGCCCAATCTTTGTAGGAGGTTGGTGGGGCTGAGAACTGCAAAGTGAAATATCAGGCTTTATTTGTAAATTGGTTCCATCAGAGACACAAAACCATGGAAATAGATTAGGGGTATTGTTATTGTTGCTGGGATAATTAATTCCATGTTGTCAAAAGACAGATGATCCTTATAGTATTTCTTCCTATAAATAGGAATAGCTCTCATTTGAGGTTTTGAGGCTTGGGGTTTTCTATTCACTTCTGGGTTTTGTCTTGGGGTGGAAGTTTGATGACTAAACGGTATCTGGACTTCACACTGCCTTACATGAAGTTTAGGGGCTATGGTTCCAAGGAACAGATCTTAACCTGACTAGAAACAACTGTTACTCAAATGCACACATCAAGTTAATAAACAAAACCACTTTGCACTTTGGTTTTTCTACAATGAGAGTAACTGATTCCCCCTCTTGCTATTTTCCCATACTTTCAGAACTGTTAGACAAATCATAACAATAGCATAAACAATCAAGGGGAAGAAATATTTAAGGTTCTGGGAATTACAACAAATCAAGCCATAGGAATGTTAATCATTGGTAAGCATGGAAATCAGGCTCAGATGAAGGGCAAAAGAGTCTCTAACTCTATTCCTTGTCTTTAGACGTTTCCCCTGTGTGCACCTGGGAATGCACATGAGCTGAAGGAATGAAGGCCCTTTCAAATGTGTACACAGTGGGAGCAAAACAGACCTGCTGACCAAAATAAATAGCAGTCTTCCAACAAGCTGTCAGGAAGGTTTCTAAGCTTTTTCCTAATGGCTCCATCTCCAGATGAGCCTGCCCTTGATTTATTAAAGGAAGGTCCCAGTGGCTGGTAAATAATCTTCTAAATTATACAATAATCGTAAAATATTAATAAACCTTCCTGGGTGGAAAATGGACGAGGGAGAGTAACTACAAACCAAATGGCTCAAATGATTACTCCAATCGTCCAAGTAAATAATGTAATAAAAGTAGTCAGTCAAAATCTACCTCTATTTTGGTTACAATTTTTTTTAGTCCTCATCTTCACCATTACAGAATCATTCACCCTTCAGAAATTGTCAGAAGCCCAAAGTCCATCCTCCAAGCTACCCAGTCAGTCTAGCAAAACTGCATCTGCCAAAGGATGCTGCAGGTGAAAGGGTACAGCAGAGGGCCAAACCCGAGTGCATGGGAAGGGGCTGGACTATAGGAACCACGTTTCTCAAATCTAGAAAGCGGCAGAGATCCTCAGAAGCAGGGTTTTTTTTTTTTAAGCTCTGGTGGTCATAAACCATAGACCTCAACTGGGTTAACCACTAACCCTAGTTCCTTTCATGATCCTCCACCATGTTCAGATATTAGCTTAGACTAAAATCTTAAACCCAGACTCGCTGCCCAATGATCGCCCCAACCGAGACCCCTGTGCTATTGATTAGTGAGCGCTAACAGCCTTCAGCAGCTCTTCCTCAGACTTTGGCCAGAGTAATCTCAGCCTGGAGACCCAGATGAGGGCTAAGGCACTTAGCAAGGTGAAGCAGAAAAGCTAAAGCTTCTGGCCGGGTGCCGTGGTACACGCCTGTGATCCCAGCAGCTGGGGAGGCTGAGGCAGGAGGATCACAAGTTCAAAGCCAGCCTCAGCAATTTAGCGAGGCCTTAATCAATTCAGTGAAACTCTGTCTCTGAATAGAACACAAAAAAGGACTAGGGATGTGGCTCAGTGGTTAAGTGCCCCTGAGTTCAATCCCAGGTAAGAAGAAAGGAAGGAAAAGAATGAAAGTAAATCGAAGCTTCCAAGCAGCGATGCTAATGGGATTGAAATTTTTGTTAGAGTTAAAGGGATGTTATATACCAGATTTCCCTCAGAGGCACCATATCTTACATGATTTAATTACAAAAATCTTGACTTTAAAGCTCCTTGGCATGTACTCGTCCACATCTTGTGGTTAGTTTGGTACCATGGGTGTTGGCATTATGGTTGATTTTTGTCCCCATTCTGCCAGATCCACACCACAGTCAAAAATCAGTTCCACTGATAAGGAACCCAGGTTTTTCCTTACTTGGAAACAATCAGGCAGACAAGTCACAAATGGCACAAAGGAGAAGTGAATGGCAAAGATTGCAACTTTCTGCAGTAATTGTGTTTGCACTTCCTTTAAACTTTTATGATGAATTAGCCGTGGAAAGGTCTCCTTAAAGAGTAACGGAAGAGGAAAGCACATAACCTTATCAAAAAAATACAGACAGTTGAGTCCCTTCCCTTCGGTGAGACTCCTTCAAAGCCTAATGTAAGTAGAATTATTCACCAATTTCCAATCTGAATCTGGTAATGACGCTAGTGATGAGTCTATTTCCCTTCCTCTGTGCAACCAACTCAGTGAACTGAAAAATGAAGCTCAAGCAAGAGGCCGTTTTAAAAATATCATGTATAGAACGAACCCTGCAAGAGACTTCAGCACCAGAACCCAAGCTACCAGACTCTATTAACAATTAGGCAAGACACAAGGCCTCAGGATGCTGAGGAGAGAGGGAATATTTTCCACAGTCCTTAAGTGACCTTCCCCCTCCCCCACCCACAGCCTCTGGCAGCGGCTCCCAGTGACAATTTATGGGCCCCACAGGGGCTGCATCCAGCTGTCCACAGTCTCAGGGGAGGCACTTCCATCAGGCCATCAGTAGGCAATTCCACAGGAAGACAGCAGGAGGGTTTGCAAGGTACTCCTTATCTTTCCTCCCAGGGAAAGGCCAAAAAAAAAAAATGTTTGAAGCCACTTCCTCCCTTAGCTTTCACTCCTGTCTGGGAGAAGCTGGCGATGGCCACAAATCAGCCTTCAGATTCTGCTGCACATTCAGCATCGCCAGCCTCCACCCCAACCCACTTGTTCGAGGCTGCCGTCCCCTTGCTTAAAGCTAAAGGATACCTCCCGTCAGAGGAAGCCTGTCAAGCCAATCCTGTGTGACCACACAGTGTGCAAGGTTCCCACTGATGGTGAATTGTTGGGGCTGAAACCCCATTAGCAAAACACTATAAAATATTCTCCTTAATGGAATCACAGAAAGAGGTGGCATATGTTTCATTCATACCTCCAAAAAATACATGCCCAATATGTTAAAAATCAGTGTGCTAAAAAAATTAATAACTCAAGAATGAAGTGGGTAAGATACCCTAAGTCTTAGAATCATCAAAGCAACATCAATTTCTTATATTTTAACTGAAAGCTCTGCCCACTTATTTATAATATGATCCCCCTTTGGGACCCTAAGATTATATGGTTGTGCAACTTCTCCAGACTAGAAACTGGGGAAAATATTCCCGTCTGTATAATAAGACTGATTTATCAAACTGTTCTGGAGACTATCAGAACACCACTTATCCTATCACAAAAAAAAAAGAAGGCCCAGGGCTGGGAACACTGGCCTGGCATGCATGAGGCCCCCGGGTTCCATCCCAGCACCACAAAAAGAAAAGGAGGAGGTGACTTGATAAAGAAAGCACTCTGAAAAATAATGACATTTTAACAATGAAGAATTTGTTTCATTTGTGTTTAAATGACATTGCTTTCTAGAAAAGGAATCTGTGCAGAACAGCACACACATTTTGGAGAGTATAGGTATATACAGACTAATTTTATGCATATGTAAAATTTCTATGTATATGTGTGTAGGTACATGTATGTATGTGTATGTATATATATACACATATATATGCTCAAATATCTTATGGTCTACTCATATATAGGATAAACATCTTAGCTATACTTAAATATAAAACCATGGATTCAAACCTGTTATGTAGTACAATTATCCAAACAGAATTAAATGAAACTAGTAACCATAATAAGGTTTATTAACAGATAACACCAACAGGAAAATGAAGGTGGCATAATTTTTAAAGGTTCTTAGTGTTTTCTGATTTCCACGAGGGAAACCGATCCCAGCTTCTGGGTAACACTGGCTCCCAAGTGCTCGCCTGGCTCTGACCCGTTTTGGACTGACCATGAGCTTCTGCCGCTCTCTTGCTCTTGACGTTTGCCTGAAATGAACTACTGTTCCTTCCTGACTTCTAGCTTCTGTGCACTTCCGGAGTCAACAAGTTCTGTGCCCGATTCCAACACTGCCCTTGATTTTCCTAGTCCTGATTAATCACACCATTCCCACAATCCAGAAATGCACGAGCCAGTGAATCAGCAGCAGAATGTCCTGGAATAGCCGCACAAAGGATCTACTAGGAATCCCCACTCTCCCTTGGGGTGTCCTCAGGTGAGTGTTACAAGGATACAAAGGAATGGGGTTGCAGTATTGGAATAGGCAGCGCTGATATTACTAGATTATCCTGGAAATGTCAGAAAATTTTAAAATAAAAGAAAATCTCCAAATCCCCCAGTCTTCCTATGGTATAAACCAATGGGGGAAAAAAAAGTTGGGGGGGTGACTCTTAAAAACATAATGAAAAAAAGATAGATAAATATTAGATGTATTTCTATGTGGGCAAGAATCTAGGAAGAAAATAATCTTTAAAATTTGAATATAATCAGCTCTTACGGAAAAGAAGCAAAGAATTAATATATAAAATTTCGAGGATATGAGACTCAAGAATTACTGGGTTCAAAGAGTGGCAGAGACTACCCTTTGCCCTTCAATATTTATTTTCCACGTCTTTATTTACTGCAGAAATCCTGCAGGTTCCAGCTGGCCACATGTCACTCCAACTAGTCAGCATATTTCCCAGTCTCCCTTAGAGCTAGTCTGGCCATGTTACAAAGAACTGGTCACAGGGATGACAGTCACAGTGATGTGTGTAATTTCTGGGTCACACCCTTCAAGCGAGTGCTTGCCCTCCACTTTGTCTCCCACCTTCCATCCCCACCAGGGCCGGAATGTGAAAAGGGTACTAGCAAGCCAGCCTCAACCACACAGACTAGGATAACACTACAGTTCTGGTTGCCACCTTTTCTGCACATTGGAACCACCTGGAGAAACTATGTGAATACTGATAGTGGCTGGCTCTCACCCCCGCGGCTCTGATTTAACTGGGGATGTGAAGCAATAAGATGGAATGATCTGATGTGGCTGAGTTTCTTACTCCCCTGGAACACCGCTAGGCAACAGTATCAAAAATAAATAAATAAATAAAAAATAACCGGAGCTCCAAATAGGATGCAAAAAAAAAAAAAAAAAAAAAAAGGCCATGTTGAGCACATACAGCTTTCCTATTCACAAACAATTCTCCTCTATTGTTTAAACTATTTTTATTTGGCGTCAGTTAAAGCAGCTGAACAAATATCCCTATAAATTTAGACAATAAACACAAAAATTCTGGCTTTCAGGAGAAAGAATATGTAAGTACAGGCTAAACAAATTTTTTTTCCTGAAGAAAAAAACTAAAACATATCTGTAGCAACACACACACACACACACACACACACACACAAAGTATAGTTTAAGCAGAATCCAAGGAACTCATGACTAAGGTAGAGAAGATTTTAGAGAAAAACTACAAATATTAAGCATATTCAATTTGACAAGACAAAGAGAGAAAATATATAAAAGCTGGCCAATTTGTTAATGATTTGCATAAGCCAATGAGCTCTTGAATCAAAATGTGATGCATTTAGGATGCAGCTAAATAAGGACTGATTTATCTTATAGGTCCATTTTTGACAGAACACAGATGAGACTGCTTTATTAAGAAATGGTCTCCTATTTTCTTACTATTCCACTCTCAACCTGTAAATTCCATTTCATGGTCCAAAGTGGCTGCCCCATCGCCTGACATTACATCTTGATACCAGACAGGGAGAAGAGAGAAAGGGGAAGTGAGAAAGAGTGCACACTCCTTCAGTAAAAGAGCACACTTTAGAAAGGACCCATGCTGAGTACGGGGTGTAGCCAATAGTAGAACACTTGCCTTGCATGTGTGAGGATCTGGATTCAATCCCCAGAACCATGGGGGGTGGGGGAGACAAAAAAAGTCTTAAATTGTACAATTATATATAGAGCTAAATTTTTTTACCATTATAAAAGAAAAGAACAATGGGTATTTAAGTCTTGGCCAAAAACTTGAGGTACAAGAAAAACTGAGATAAAGTTAAATATAAACTAGATATTCAAAATAAACTGTGTAAAAAATATAAAACATATAAATACATTTCTACATAAAATATAAAGATATATTAAAGTTACACAAAGTCAAGTATGACATGGAATGTGTGGGTGAGAGATTAACATTTAGGTGAATTAATAGAGTGTAATAATGCCTTTCCAAAGATCTTACCCTCACGCTACTGATAAAAAACAAAGCTTTGACATGGGAGTTGTCATTTCTGGAATCTTAAGATCTCTTTCTTTGGGGTCACAGTCGTGAATAAGAACAGGCTGGAATTCAAAGGCGCATGAAACAAGGCCAAGCAAGGCATTAAAGGAAACATCAACATTTCTTGCATAATCTCAAAAAATGTGTCACCATCTACAAAGCCTCTCCTACTGGCAAGAAGACAACTTAAATAGATAATTGAAACAGCAAAAGTGGCAACGCAAAGTCAAACAGCTATCAACCCTATCTGACTGTCTGAGGGAAAGAGTTTTAAAATGAATAAAAATGTTTACCCATCCCAATTCCAAATTTCGATATTTTTGCTATACACCCAATGAAGACTTTTATATCAGTATTCTAAATTTAACCAGCTGGAGTCATTTCTTAAGTATTATACAATTTAACCTTTTCAAATGACGGGCTTGCCTTTTAATGGAAAATATGTATTTCGCATTAATGAGAGAACTCAATGTCCTTGGCTTAGATATTCTCCATCAAAATAGGTCCTTTTTTGTACTCTGTGTTTAGCTATATGGTAAGGCTAGAAGACAACAAATTTATTCAAGGAATCGATGTCTAAAATCATTTATACTACCTAAAATTTTTTCGAATTCATAACCTCAATTTAAATTTTCAATTTTCCTTTAATTATAGTCATTGAGTTCTTGAATCAAAAGCAATAGTGAAATCAAAAGCAATATGAAAATTAGGAAAAACTTAGAAGAAATATTTTTATTAAATATATCAGGAGTCAAATGATTATGCTCAGTACCATGGGAAAAGTGACCCAACCACACTTTTAAGCAATAAAAAAACATCTCCTCAGGGATGTTTTTCCTGGAACTTTTGATTGTTCAAAGAAACTGTAATGCATAAATCAAAGAAGGTCTTGATCTTAATACAGTTAATAATCCAATTCTAATAGGTTAAAATTTAAATAAATTTAATCAATATTTTAATCAAAATAATAAAAATCCATCTATTTTGACAATTAAATTACAAGTAAGATTTGTTAAGAATTCATGCAAACAAAAACTATTTTAGTTCAAACTAATATGCTCGAAACACAATTTTATTTGGTATTAACATCAGGTACAGAGAAAAAGAAGACTTAAAAATTTAATCACATCAAAATGTTGTCAAATCCATGCTTCTTCAAGTGTGTACAGTGATGGATGTGTGCATAAAATGCAAAACGGCAGCTCCTTAAAATTGGCACTGTGGCTCAAAAAATAACTGTCATTATTTCCAAGATCTGAACCTAGTCATAATACATTTACTACACCAGGAGTGCTCCGTTCTGTATTTTGACTCCTAAATTTATATGCTGCATTTAAGTCACATTTAAAAGAATAATTGAACAGAGTGTCATATATCCAATCTCAGGTGTCCAAGTTCAGTTCCCTTTTCTATTCTTGAATGTGCAATGCCCCAAATCTCTGCATTGTTCTCTTCAGGGCACCTTACTCTCGGCAAGAACACACAACACAACAAAAACAAAACAGGACACCAAAGTGAGTTCGACTTCATAGGGAAGTACAGACCATCAGGTAGAAACCTAAAACTTCCCTCTCCCTTAACCTCCTTCTTCCCCAAAGTGGCCCTTGGCAGCATGCCTCCCTGACTCTAAGACCAAGCCCTCCCCTGCACTCCAAAAAGCCCCTCTGACCATCCCAGGACCTTTCCCTATTAAACCCTCCCTATTAAACCCATTGAGCTAGGGTTAGGGTTAGGGTTAAGGTTAGGGTAGGCGAATATTAAGCAGATCTGAACAAGTGCCAGGTCCATTCTGAGGTTAAAGAAACAAAGGAGAGGAGATAAACTTAGTGTCTGGAGAGAGGAGAAAAGGAGGAAGTGTTCACTACCTATCAAGACTTAACCAACAGAAGCTGGTTTGTATTTCAGGCCAGCCCTGTGAGATATTACTGTGTGTGTTTTTCAAATATGCAGCCTAGGCATAAAAAGACTATGTTAAGTTTGCCCAGAGACACAATTCTTAAGTTTCAGGGTGAGGATTTGGACATAGGACTCCCTAACCCATCATCTGGGCCATGCACTTCACCTCATTGTGCAGGGTGGAAGCAGAGTCCTGCATGAGTGTTCACAAGGTGTAGACTGAAGAAGCAGCACAACTTTAAAAACACACAAGAGACAGCTTGCTCATTCTTACTATCTGCAATGAAGCTTTTTGTGAGTATGTTCCATAGCAGGATGGCTTGGTAAATTCTGCCAAATGCCTACCCACCTACCAGTGTCAGAGAGGACTTTGCCATGACTTTCCTGAAGATGCCATTCACTTGCCATGTGCCACCTTCCCTTGTAGCTGACTTAGGCCCCTTCCCCTTGCTATCCTAATGTTCCTTAAACATCTTGGACAAAATCATCCCCTTACGCTCCTAACCATTTCTCTCCTTGTATTTACCACCAAACTCCATCATTCTCTCCAGCTTCCATCATGGATCGACTCCTTCCTGCATTCTAGCTTCTGTTCACACTACAGAAGTGAAAACCCCAAGGCCATTCCTGACTGCCCAATCCTGCATCTCTTTAGTCTTCACACCACCTGATTCTCCAGAATTTCGGAAGTTCTTCTGGAGACTAAACCTGTCCTTAGCTTGCATAATACCATTCTCTCCTGGTTCTTTATTTCATCCTTTGACAGCTCAAAGTCATTAGCGACCTCTATACTTCCTCTCATCTTGACATACTGACTCTCCTACTTCGGTAGGTTGGTTCCCCATGTGCCGATGGCTTCGACATATGTGATTAATTTCCAGATCTCTAACTTCTGCCCCAAATTCTTTCCTAAGTTTCACATTCCTATCTTCAAAAATCATAGCAGAATTGGCAGCTCAGATCACCATGTCCAAAACCAAGCATGATTTCCTCTTCCCAACGCTATTCGGTCCCTTGCATTCCCCTTCTCAATAAATGGCACTCACCACCTATTATTCAAACATGGAGACTAGGGACATCCTACATTCTACTTAAACCTCCTCTTCTTGGTGAACACAAAATACTAAAGGTTCTACCCCAGAAAAGCCTGGTAGCTCTTGGGTGTTTGGTTTCTATGGTTTGATTTTGTGGTGATATTAATTTTTGTATTGGCTTTTTGTCTTCTCGATTTCTTCTACCTTAGATCAGACATTCTGCATTTCTTTTTTTGGTGGTGGTGGGAGAGCGAGGTTGTCCCAGGATGAATTCAGGGACATTCAACAACTGAACCAAATCCCCAGTCCTATTTTTTGTATTTTATTTAGAGACAGGGTCTCACTGAGTTCCTTAGCGTCTCACTTTGGTTGAGGCTGGCTTTGAACTTGCAGACTGCCTCAGACTCCCAAGCCACTGGGATTACAGGCCTGCACCACCACACCCAGCTGACGTTCCACATTTCTTACCTGAACCAATACAGTGGCAGAAACTCCTCATGAGTAACTAGATTCCAGTCTTTGTTCCTCAACCCTGTGGACAGAATTTTTTTTAGGAAACAAATCTAATCTCAATAGAGACTATTCTTATATCAATGGCATCATATTATACTAAAATATAATTATGTAGATGAAATCAAGACTAAACACACATCCCTCTGAGCAGGGAATGGGCTCTTGCCCTATGATTAATACTCCAAAAATCAGAATTAAGAAAGAACCCCATTTAGTTCATGGTTCATTCGCTACAAAAGAAAAGTCAGTTCATTCTGCAAGCAGCTTCCTGATGTCATCCTTCTTGTACACATATTCAGACTAATGACTAGGAAACAAAGAACCCAGGCAAGTCAGCCAGTAACGCTGAGGCAGGGTGATCCAATGAGAGCAATCTTGGAACTTGGTGGGGAAAGAGGGCAGGTCTGCGGACCCTGAGAGCAGGACCTCCTTGGTCCTGCACAAGCTAGGCTATGTTTATGTTCCGTGCAGTTTCTAGGATTCCTGGCTTGTGCTCACCCTTAGTAAACAGGAACAACTTTTGAAGGTTATAGCCTGTCCCAAGTTAGGAAGGACAAGGAGAAGGCTTCTCTGTATGCTGTGTGGACTGCTAGAGAAGCCTGTGTGAAGAGGCCAGGGAGGTGGGGAAGCAGTAAGCCAGGAGAGGGATCTAAGGAGAAACTCAGCCACACAGATTCAGGAAATCTTAGCCTGGCAAATTCTTCCCAGGGGAGACCCCCCTGTTCAGTGCCAACTGTGGCGGTCTCAGACCTGCTTATTATTGAAAGAGCCAGTGTCCCCTCACAGTTGATTCCCCATTACTTAGAGGAGAAGTCAAAATTCTCAAGAATGGAACTTTTCTCAAGCTGGACTGAACTTACTTGGTCTCCTACCAATACCCCCAAACACAGGACTTTTTATGTCTAGTCATGAAGACTGTTTCAGCAGCCCAGGGTGCCAAGCTCTGCCATAACAATGTCAAACTGCACATGCTGCTGGGGGACAGGCAATTCTCCTTCCAATTTAGCACATTCCTCCTCACCCTTGCTGGGTCAGCTCATGTTCACCTCTCCCTCACTCCTAGTCTTGGAGACTCCTATATTGCTCCCATGTCCCTTTGCTTATGACTCTAATATTGCACTAGCCACTCAGCATCATGGTTATCTGTTCACTTTTCTTTTTTCCTCCAGCAAATCATGCACTTACTATGGATAAAACCAAGCCTAACTCCTCTTGGCATCCCCAGTACCTAACAATAAGCTGTAATTGTCTCCTAGGCTGCTATAAGAAAATACCACAAACTGAGGACCTAAATGGAAACTTATTTCCTCACATTTCTGAAGGCTAGATGTTCTCAAGATCAGGGTGTCAACAGATTTGGTTTCTGCTAAGGTCTCCTTCCTTGTCTTGCAAATGGCCGCCCTGTGTGTGTGTGTGTGTGTGTGTGTGTGTGTGTCCTCCCATGGGCTTGCTTCTGTGAGCCTCTGGCGTTTCTCTGTGTCTCCAAATCTCTTCTTTGAAGAATCTAGTCACACTGGATTAGGGTTCACTGGAAGAGCCTCATTTTAACTTAATCACCCCTTTAAAAGCTCTATCTACAAATTCAGTTCCATTCTTAAGTACTGGCAGTTAGGACTTCAACAAATGAATCCTGGGGAGAGAAAGACAATTCAGACCTTAGGCACAATGTGTTGAATCAATTCATATTTGCCTGGAAGACTCAGGTCATGACTGAAAGAGGTTGTTTTCAGATTCATTCAAACTCAAACTCAGCTTTGTTTGCTTTTGCTTTGTTTGCCTGTTTGTTTGTTTTCATGAGCACCTGTTATTTACAGAGCACCATGTTCAAGCCAAGAAAAGCCCACATAGGAAGTAAACTCACAATCCCTGTTCAATGGGAACTGTTCACTGGGAATTTACCATTGAGATAAGTGGTTTTATTAACTGCTTTTGCAAAAGCACAAATCTAAAGCAGGTGTATTGTGCCTGGAAGAAGCCAAAGTAGGGAATCCACAGTCATAAAATTCAGCTCCCCCTGGCCCCCTGAAAGAGCCCTGGAGCTCCAGGGAGCACCATGTGAAAGAGCTAAGACATTTGTAATCCCAGTTGACTCAGGAGGCTGAGACAGGAGGAATGTAAGTTCCAAACCAGCCCCAATAACTTAGGGAGGACCCGAGCAACTTAGTGAGACCCTGTCTCAAAATAAAAATCAAAAAGGGTCTGGAGATGTAGTTTAGCGGTAAAGCGCCCTAGGTTCAATATCTAGTACCAAAAAATAAAAAAAGAAAGAGCTGAGACACTATGTGCTAAGCCAAATCAGATAGCAAATATGCGAATTCTTAGTGTAAACCATAAGGCACCAAATTAACTTTGGTGATCATTACACAGAATATAGAGTTTTTTTCACTGTCTTAAAGTCAATTAGCACATTAAAAAGAGTACCATGAAAAGGACTACATTGACAGAAGAGAAATACAAGAAGAGACTTGGAAACATAGAAAAGCACAGAGGAAAATATACAGAGAAAATTATACCTATTGACCATTCAAACCTGACTCTTTCTAACTGTAGTATCAGAGGAAATAACAGGAACTGCTTAAGGGCCCTCTTAGGAGCCAGACTCTGGGCTGAGGACACAGCATGTGCCACTGCAACCTGGAGAAATGCTATTTCTCCTTTTTACAGATGAAGAAAAAGAGGCCTGAGAGGTTTAGGAATGTCTTATGTTACACAATAAACTGGAGGCAGAACTCAAATTCTAGAAAAATCTGAGGTCAACACCTAGACAGACGACAAAGGTCATAATGTTATATTTACAACAAGACTCATTATATGCCTATAATGTGAATAACCACGCCTTCTGGTACGCCACAAACAATCCCTGTTTGAATCTGTTTCCAGTATAATTAGTGACAACCCTCCCTTTCTCTCTCAGAAGTGTAAAGGAGACAAAATATTAAATGGTTATCCTGCTTCAATGCCAGTGGCCCATGATGAAACTTGTCTACACAATTTTCCACTGAAAAATAAAAATTGGAGGACCCCTTGTTCAAAAAGCAGGGGGAGAAATACTAGTAAAGATATGGAAAGACAAAGCTTTTTTTCTTTCATGAATCTGCTCTGCTGGTGCCGCACTGTCCCAGCTGATCTCACTTGCAAAATAAAAGATAAAATCAGTAAGGATTTCAAGATGGCGGTAGCTGAGCGTTAAACCCCGAGCTCAAAGCCCTGTACCACTGCACAGGATGCACACCCATGAAGAGCCCTGAGTCTGCCCTTTCTCCGTCCACTCAAATGGGTCTGTGATCTTGGCATGCTGTGTCGCTGGACTGCAAACAGGAAGCAGGCCACAACCTACTATTGTCCACACTCCAGACAATAAATACTGGATATTAGGCCTATAAAATCCTTTCTCTAGAAGAACTGTTTTATAGTATTTCTAATGCAACACAAAAATTCATTTCCCAAACAGAACAAGATATAAAAGTAAATTAAGTAAATATAACAGTAAACTGAGTCACTCTCTAGCATTTTATCGATAATCTCAAAACAACTCATCCAGATAATGTAACCTACCCATGATCTCAAGTGAAAATTCAAAACACCTGAGATGAAACAATAGTGCATTACAAAGTCTTTAATATCTCAATGCCTCATTTAAACCATGTTTCTGGTTTAAAGGCAGGTATAGGTCTCATTTGAAACTTTTTGTGGCACAAATTCAAATGTGCATGAGCAAAGCTTAAGAAATTTAAGACCAAATGGGGACAAGGGGAATTTGAATGTTCAGGATGATTGAGGAACTATCCTTAAAAAACAGGGTTAGGAGGATGGAGGATGCGTCAATTCATTGATTCATTCCATCACTCAATAAGCACTTATTGATCAGCTACAGTGTTACAAGCACTGCACATAATTCTGGGGAAGCACAGGCAAGCAAAATATATATCCTGGTCCTCAAAGAGTGTGTAGTAGAATGAGACAAAGGGAAACAAATAAGTGCATCAACTACTTTGGCTTCCAGAAGAAGTACATATGGAGTCCTGTGGGTATAAAATAGGGAATAGTAATATGGGGTAGAGAAGTAGATACAAAGCAGGGAACAATGCTGGGACAGAAGGAGAAAACTGAGCCTTAAAAGCCCAGTAGGAATCACCAGGTATATAAAGAAGAACAAAGGCTGAGGCCTGAGAAAACATGGCACATCATGGGAAGGGCAAGTCATTCTGAATGACAGCCACCTTAAAGCACAGAGCTTTGGTCAAACAATAAGTGTGTGCCTGGGTGCCTAGGCAGCAACTAGAAAAAAAGATGCATATGGAATGATACTATGGTACAGAGATAAGAGTGCTGAGCATAGGTCCCCTGGGGGATGAGGTAAGAGAAAAAAGCACTTTATTTATTTATTTATTTATTTATTTATTTATTTTTGTGGTGCTGGGCATTGAACCCAGGGCCTTGTGGATGCAAGGCAAGCACTCTACCAATGAGCTATATCCCTGGCTCCAAAAGCCCTTTTTAAAAAGGCCAAAAAAGGTAGAATTGAGGAAACAGGACTCAAAGGTATTTAAAATCTTAGTAACAAATTTTCCCCTCTGGTTCTATAATCTGTTTTTCTTTTTGTGGGGAGGGAGCTGGTGGAGGGGGTACCAGAGATTGAACTCAGGGGCACTTGACCACTGAGCTACATACCCAGCCCTATTTTATATTTTATTTAGAGACAGGGCCTCACTGAGTTGCTTAGCCTCTTACTGTTGCTGAGGCTGGCTTTGAACTCGCAATCCTTCTGTCTTAGCCTGCAGAACCCAGATGTGCACCACCAGCCAGGTGGTTCTATGATCTTTTTTAAAATTTTTTTTAAGATTTTTTTTTTTTTTGTGGGGTGCTGGGGATTGACCCCAGGACTTTGTGCATGTGAGGAAAGCACTCTACCAACTGATCTATGTCCCCAGCCCACTATGATCTTTTAATCAAAGGAAATAATGCCATTTGTGTTGCTCATTCGTGGACCCATAGTAAAAATTTGTTGTTAGAACTAAAAATGTGTTTTCCATCTCTTCTTCCTCTTCCTAATAAAGTCACACTTTATTCACATCAGTATGACTTAAGGCAATCACAGAAATCTAAACCAATGATTAATCAAATATTTAGATTTGACTTAGGATCACACTATCAATTCATTGCAACATATTTGCTGCTCAATTTGTTTAATACTATGGTTGATTTTTTTAAAATAATTTCAATTGTCTCTGTTTCTGCTCATTCCCTTAGAATAGGCTTCTAGAAGATAAATTATCAAGCCAAAGAGTGTGAATATTTTTAAGCTCTTGGTACATGACAGTGTAGTCTGATATGAAAACTAGATTGATTACATCAACTACAGTGACCAAGTAAATTCATAAGGGGATTAAAGTTGCTGTAATAACTCCTAAAAGAGAAAACTGAATATAATAATTTAAAATAGATTTTTGGCTTTGAATAACCAGACATGACCAAAAATAAGACAGAGTAACCCTTTGTTTTAGGTGACATTCAGGTCAATAAGTGCATTTGTGTATGTAAACATACATAAGCACAAATACTGGGTGAAGTGGAAGAGTTCATAATTTCTAAAGAAGATTAAAAACAGTGAAATCATAATATAATCTCCTACATGTAAAAAGGAAAATACAATTTATTTTAGACTTCTCATACTATTTTACCTTGTTGTCTATATAAAAATAATAAGTTTTCAATTGTAATAATCAGATGTTCAGATGAGAGGAAAAACTGATAAAGATCAATAAATCATTCTTTAAGGTAGATTATGTTAGTAGTGTATTTCTCCAGCTTAGCATTCTGCAGGGTACTTTTTCCAGCTAGTTTCAAAAAGTAATACCTCTTTAAGAAATGACTCAAATTCTTCAAAAGTCAAAGGACTTTGTCACCCACAAAGTACCATGAAAGCCAAATCTGAAGCTACTAAAAGTTAAATCTCCTTAAAAAACTCTTTTCACAGTCACTATGGGAAAGAAGTGTAAAATCATCCTATGTATCACCAATTGCCAGGATATTCTCAAATACCTGAACCATTGCAAATAATAGGACTGAACTATACTGATTTTGAGAAATCAAGCAGTAGCCAACCTGTGCATTTTACATCATTTGAGACATCCTTCTTTCCTTCTTGACTCAGCCAAGAAGTGAATTTCCTCTATGGGGACTGTAAGCAGAAACTTTACAGATTTCATACAACTGGGCAGGAAGTTTGGCACTTGAAATATTTCCCTTCAGACAGGAGGGGTATGGAACAGAGTGAAAGAAGTGGAAGTTTAGAGGATTTGAGTTGAGATTGCAAAGCTTCTTTAAATGATGTTGTCGCTGGCATCTGGGTGGACAGGAGCCAATCTTCCAATTCTTTGTCTTGTCAGCAGTGAACAGGAAAAATGTACTGTTTGAGTGATGTCTCAGAAGTTACTTTCACTAAATTTTGCCCCTCCTGCCCTAAAATGAATGAAATATTTTCAAAGCACACTTCCAGTGAGTCAAATTGAAACCTGCAAACCAAGTTCGTGCCCAGTTCTACGAAATCCTGAAGTTGTTAGACGGGAATTTTATTACACCACTCTCATGGGCTCTTGTGCATAGCAACAGAGCAGAGGATAGATTTAAACCAGGAGGAAGGAGATTGTAGGACCAAGGACCGGGAAGCGCACATGTGGCTTTAATATCCAACAGCTGCGATAGAATGGTAACCCCCCCACCCCACCCCCCGCCAACCCCCGCTGCTCCTTCTGTACCCGCCCTGCCAAGATGTTGCAAAGATTATAACTAAGGGGACTTCACTGCCAGGTTATCTGAGTAACTCCAGCTCCAGTAGATTCGAAGAATTTTTTAAAACTACATGTACCTGAATGCAGCGGATTAGATTTTAATCACCAAGGCTTTATAACAAAATCTCCAGGGTTAGGAGACCGAGGGAAGAGGTGGGGGGGGGGGGGGGTCACACTGCAAACTGATCAAACTGCGATGGAGGAAATAAAAAGTGAGGGAAGATCAGGCAGCCAGGATTTCCCGCACAGGACGCCTTCCTTTAGAGCTTAACTTTTCAGATTCTCAGCTCTCCAAGGCCCTAGTCACTCAGTGGGACTCTAACCAGTGACAAATCCCTGCAGCGGATCATCGCGACCGCGAACTCCGCGTCCCAGCGCGGATCGGACGCCCCCACGGGTCCCTTAGTGCCCACAGAGACAATGCCGCGGACGCTTCCCGCGGACGCTCCAGCACCCACTCCCCCTCGCCGCCCCGCGGTTCCCCTGCGTCGCAGCGCAGGGGCACTCACCGACACTAGGAACTCCAGGGTGCCCACGTAGTCCCGCTCGGTCTTCTGCAGCTCGCTGAGCACGCACACTCGCAGCCGAAGCTGCTTCTCCATGTCCTTGGCGCTCTCAGCGCGGCCGTCCCCTCGGCTCTCCTCGCTCATGGTGGGCGGCGGGACGCGGGGCTTGCCGGCCGTGCTGCGCGCTGCCCCGCGCGCTTCTGCTGCTCTGCTCCCGGCGGCTAGAGAGGAAAGTTGCCGCCTCGGCAAAGTCCGAGGAGGGATGGACGACTTTACATGCTGTGGTGAGGATGGGGAGGTGGGAGAGGAGGGCACTCAGACTGGAACTCCCGCGCGACAGGCGCGGGGCTCTGCACAGGAAACTCCCGGGAGAGCAAGCTCGCGCTCGGGCTCTGAGCGCCCAGCCCCGCTGCTCCGGCCTCACGCGGCCTGAGCCCGAGTGTAGGCGGCTCCTGCAGCCACAGCGGTGTCTTGGACATTCATCAAATGCTTTCTATCCATGTGACTCCGACCCTTTACCCTTGGCCAAATCTCAGGAAAAAGGAAACACAACCCTGGGGAAGTATGTCGTGCCAGCTAACTAAACACACACACACACACACACACACACACACACACACACACTCTCAGCACTTGAGATGGAACTAATTGGAGGTTCCCAAACCTAAGAGGACACACTCCAAGACAGCTCCAGGGTTGCTCCTGAGACTCCCGCCTATTGTTAAGCTTTAATGTGTTTTGCACAAATCCTGAAAGCAAAGAAACAAGTCCCCGGCGGTTACATAACTTGATGGGAACAAAAAACAACCCTGGTATTGACCCTCCCATCTTTGAAAAGAAACACATTGATTTCTGGTTTTATTCAGGCACAAAACAGGTTTGCATTTAAAAACCCCCAACTGAGAATATTTCACAGAACAGACACCCTCCTGTCTGCACTTGGAAAGTCAATTAGCATAATAAATGAGGATGCTATAGGAAAGTGACAGCCCCTACCCATTCAATAAACTCCAGATACAATAAGCATCACCCTTGCACCGGAGTGTTTAGACATCTTTGCATGTCTATAACTTTTCTTCAGCGTCCACATAGTATGTAAATTCAAGGAGAGGCAGAATCTTTGTGCTAGTTTTGTTTCTAAGAGCTGCTGTGATTTAAAAAGGTAAAACTGTTATTGAATGCTCATGGAAAAGAGACAAAGAAGGAAAGAGAGAGAGATTATCTTAGGTTTGAGGATAGAAACAGAGCATTCTGATTTTAATGTTTAAATTCATTGCCTTTTTTCACTTGGAAATAGTCAAGACCTCCAAGAGCTGATTTCTTCTAATGAATGTAGCAAACAAAATAATCCATATATATTTTCATCTAGATATTAACCGCATATTTTTCAGAATCATTTTTTATCTATTTAAAACAACTTTAAACAGTCCACACACAACTAATGTCATCTAAATAAGTTTATTTAGATGAGTGAATGGTTTCGATGCAAGAAACAGACATATTAATTTGTTCCCATAGTTGAAAACACTTGTGAAACTCAAAAAAAGATTCTTTCCTCAGTATTTACATTAAAATCAACATCAGTTTGATGATGATGTCTTTTCAGAGAATGATTTTAGGCTATAATAAGTAATGAGACACGAGAGGAATTGTACTTTCTTGAAGGAAAGAGGAAGTTTTGAATGATGTGTGTGGAGCTGATGAAAAAGATGCAGATTTTCCTCTTTCTTTTGCATATGGCTAAAGAGATAGCTAGAGCAGAGAACAAATAATGTAAAAAGCTTTACACCCTGTGGCGGAAGAATGGAGAGCAAGGCACATTAAAGAGCAGATCTCACAGCACCTGGTAAACAATAAACAAAAGAAAAGGAAGAACTAGGAATCACACATCCAGTGGTGAATGGAAAGCTCAAACCTAACCTGCCTCTCCATGGACTACAGACAGCAAGGAATGAATGCATCTTTTCCTCTTTAAGTCTCCACCCTTCCTCAATGAAAAAAAAAAAAATAAGTTATCTAGAGCTTTTCATTAGAAACTTTAGATAATCCAGAGTAAATTTATCTAGAGCTTTCCATCAGGAGCTCTAGATAAAAGAGAATCCTCTTAAAATTATCCCCAAACAGAAAACTGCTTATGCAATTTCCTTTTAACAACAACTTTAGTCCCTAAGCAATCCACTCAAACTGCTATCTCCCCTTTGCAAACTATATACTTGATTATGAATCACCCCTGAAGTTTAACCCATCCAAAACATTTGCCTTGGCTTCACCAACATGCCTCCAAGACCTTGTGAAGAATGTAGTGTTAAGGCACCAGGACTACAGATGCACTTATTTCTAGGCAAAATTTCTCAAAGTGGACCATAGACCATTGCCTTACAACACCTAAGCTCTCCTTAAAGTCGAATATTCCTGGGCTCCTCCCCCAAAATGTATTGAATAAGTATCTCAGACATTACACTTTAATGTCTTTTAACAAAGCTCTCAGATTGTTCTTAGACTCACTTAACATATGAGAACCACCATGTGAGGACTTAACAATAGACTCAGGGGAAGGGTCATAAGTAAGTAACTATACTAAAGGCAAGGGGTAATGAATGCTTTGCCAAAAAAAAAAAAATGCAATGGAAGATTAATTAATTGATTGATTGATTAAAGAATTTTTTTAAAGTACAATGGAAGTTCAAGATACTCGTTTATTTGTGCAGATTCGAGTTTTTCTCAGAAGTGCCTATGTATAAAATATTACATTTACAGTTTCTGACCATTTTTCTGCTCCTCAGTCTGCTCCTCAGTATCATCTATAATTAATGAACAACTCCAGGACACCATGTAATGCCTTCTGCCAGTCACCTTTCAGTGTCTTCTGTAACCCTGGCTGGAGTTCTTAATTCTCCATCAAAGACATAAGAGCATAAGAAAACAGGGCTGGAGTATCTGGAAACTTTCACTTTGATGGTAAATAAGGTCTTTCATAAACTCTGAATGTGTTGTATCCCTTCCCACTTCCCCTATTGAAATTTCAGGCTCTGCCTGCCAGGAAAAGGAAAGCAACAACCAAAATGATGGACAAGATCCAGTTTTTTTTCCTGAAATACTAATGAGGTTGAAGCCTCCAATAAAAAAGAGATGAGAGAAAAGAACATCAAGAGAAGTAGCTGAGTACTAAACTAGCTCAGCCATTAAATTTATTTCGTATGCATGAACTTGGTGTGGTTAGAATCATTATCATAAAGTTCAAAGAGCCAAAGCTCAGGAGCACAGTGGGCTTCCTTTGGTCAGGCCCAGAGAAGGAAAACTCCTGGACTAAGATACTGAAAAATCCAAGGCTGGTTCTTTGTGAGAAGACAGCTCTCCAAACCTATTCAGAAAGAGGTCATTTTAGCCTCTTCATCATTTTTATACTACTATTTGTCTGGGTAAAGGACTAAATTAAATTAGATACTGAAGATCAGTAAAAGATATAGCTAAAAAAAAAAAAAAGCAAGATTGCTTTAATGCATAACCATCTTGTTAAATAGAGGACTCCAAGAATCCAAATATTCTTTATCCACAGGTAAAATTGATTCTGTAATTTCCTTTACTGCTCTGATCTATGATAGATGTCCCTATAGTATATTAGTGTAGAAAAATATTACAGACACCTTGCATTTATGTTAGTTTATATTTTAAGAGTCTTCAACAAGAAGTAATTCTGATAATATTTATTAATTTAGTTAATAATTCCTGCCTAAACCCTCAGTTACTTGCACTTCACTTTGTTGATCATTTAACATAACAAGTACAGCATATTCTGGAGCACGTAATTAATTCTATCGTACTGATACAAGTATTTAGAATGTGTCTTGAAAAAACAAAATATAGTTTTCATAAACCATATTTTAATTTCCAGGACAATATTTTATGGCACAGCAAACTAAATAAATGTTTAGATGATATTATTTCAGCAAGGCTCTAAAGTTCTTAAAGATATGATCATTTCCAGATTAGCTTGATTAAGAACAAATCATCCTCATAGCCATAATCTAACATGTAATGGGTAATCACTTTCTCAGTTTGAGGTCTTATGACCATCCCAGCAGTTTGGGTCTGTTATTAGTCTCAGAAGAAGATCATCCTTGCAGTGTTCATCTACCTGCCAATCTCCCTCCCTGCAACTTCCTTAAAAAATTCCTCTGACCCATATACCTTTAAACTACACCCCATTTCTCTAGTCCCTGGAAAAATTATTCTAAAGAGTTCTACTCATTTCCTGTGATAGGCAGAATAATGCTCACACACATACAAAGACACCTTCATCCTAATCCCCAAAACTACAAATATGTTGCTTTAAATACCCAAAGGTCATCACATACAGGTGTGATTGAATTAAGGATCTTGAGATGGAGGGATTCTCCTGGACAACCAGAGAGACTGGGCTGAGGGTGTGAGGACCTAATCACGTGAATCCTTAAAAGCAGAGAACCTTTCCGGGTGTGATTACAGAGAGAGATGTGACGGGAAGGATGGTCAGAGATGTAGCATTGCATTGAAGATAGAGGGAGCAAGGCACAAGCCAAGGATCACATTCAGACTGTAGAAGCAGAAAATGGTTCCCTAGAGACTCCAGAAGGAATGCACCCGTTAACACCTTGATTTTAACCCAGTAACACCAACCTTGGACTTCTTTTTTATTTTTAATATTTTTTTAGTTGTAGTTGGACACAATGTCTTTACTTATTTTTATGTGGTGCTGAGGATCGAACCCAGCGCCTCACATGTGCTAGAGGATCACTCTACTGCTGAGTCACAACCCCAGCCCCCAAACGTTGGACTTCTCACCCTCAGAACTATATGGTAATAAATGTGGGTTGTTTTAAGCCACTGAATTTATTATTCAGCAATAAAATCTAATACGTTGTCTTTACTTCCCCATCTTTCCCCAAATTCCTATAATATGACTACTCTCTGATTAGCTGACTCTTGTAAGGGTCACCAGGGTCCTTTATGCTGCATCCAATGGATGCTTTTCCTTTCTTGTCCTATTTTACCTTCCTGTAGCATTTGACAGTGGTGGCTGTCTCTCATTGAGGTAAAGCTCTTTTCTCTGCTTTCTATGATATTGTTGATCTGGTTTTTCTTTAATCCATTTTGCCTTTCTTTGCAGAGTTCTCTTACATGGCCCATTTCTGAAAGTCAATGTTCTTGGGAGTTTGGTCCTAGGCAACCTTCTTTTTATTCATCCTCTTGGTCCTTTATTCGTCATCTCCTATTCTCCATTAGTTAAGGATTGCCTCACTGGCATTAACTACTCCTTGTAGTTCCATGTTACCTATGAATAAGTGCCTAGAGTTTTTCACAGAGAAGACTTGAGCCAGAGGTCAAAAAGGATCATCACTTTTAGACTGTTCTTACATGAAGTTGGCCTGAGCTTTTGTAGAACTGGTTTCTATGATCATCAGGAAGAAAAGAAGAAAGGTCAAGAGGGTTTTGTTTTCCTAGAATACAAGAGAGATGTGATCCTCCTTCAAACCCTGCAAGATAGAGGCAAATGTCATTTACGACCTAGCCTCTCTGGCTTCATTCTGTGCCAATTTCCCAACTTGCAATATGTACCCTAGTCAGACTAGAGTGCTTTTCAGAATTGTTAAAATGCCAAGCTCCGTGATATAGTACAGTCCTTTCCCCTATTCCAGCACTGATTTTGCTTTATCATAACTGCAGGACAACTGACAACTCTGTCCGAAGGACCCAGAGCCTCTCTGGAACCTGGCAACCTGTAATTATAATTCATTGAACATTTGCTTATAAATATATGAATGAATGGATGGATGAAAGAATAGAATACACTGAGATTACAGAGTTTAATCATTCTATTTCTTTTTTTATCCATATTTACTAATACATTTTTTCCTTTTTTTAAAATTTCTTACAGACATGACAGTAGTGGAATGCATTACAATCATAATTATCCATTCACAACACCATTTTTCATAACCCTGTATATATCATTCTATTTCTTAATAAAAAAGTAAGTCTGATTTGGCTTTTTGCTGTGTCTTCATTCATTCTTTACTAGGAGAAGCCAATATAAATACCCTTCTAGTTTTCTTAGGGAAAAAATGTTCTCTATATAACAGATCTTTACTGCTGATTGTAAGCCTATTCAGGGTGAAGAAGAAATTAAAAATTTCTCATTTACTTTATTGTATTCTCAAAGATATATTATTCATATTAACTGAAATGTGCTAATCACTTGATCAAATCCATCAGTTCTACTCCCAAACCAACCATGAAAAACAGTGAAATAAATGTATGGTAAATTTAGAAAAGAAATCACAATTACCAAAGCACAAAAATAAGTTTACTGCAAATAGATGTTTTATTTATTAAGCTTCCTTAGAAATGGAGAATTTCTTTTTTATGGACTACTTCAGGAATCAAATAATTATAAACTAGAACCATGTGAAATAGCTTTCCTCACATTTAAAAAAAAGTATTCAAAATTATTTTTGAGCGCTTTTAAGTTAACAGAACTACTGAGTGAAAAATAAAGAGTTTCCATATATCCCCCCATACATATCCTCCAAGATTCCACTATTTTAAATTTTGCATTAGTGCAGTATATTTGTTATAATTAATGAGTCTATTATCAGTCTTGTGTTACTATTTAAAAAGTACCCAAGGCAAGCTACTTTATAAAAAACAAAAAAGTTCTGTTTTGGTTAGTAATTTTAAGGCTGAGAAATCCAAAGAGCATGGTGCAGGCTCTGGTGATGGCCCAATCCTTGGTGGCATTACCTCATGGCAGGGGCATAAGAACAGCTTTCTGTGTGTGATCTCTCTCTCCCTCTCCTATGAAGCCACCAGGACTTAATTATGGAGACTCCACCCTAATTACCTAATCTTCTAACCACTTTCCAAAGACTCTACCTCTAAACACAATGGTTAAATTAAGTTTCCGCCTTTTAAAAAAATATATATTTTTAGTTATAGATGGACACAATACCTTTATTTTGCTTATTTAGTTTTTTTTATGTGGTGCTGGGGAACGAACCCAGTGCCTCAGGCATGCTAGGCAAGTGCTCTACCCCTGAGCCACTACCCCAGCCCAAGTTTCTACCTTCTTAATACATTCAATTAAGATTTGGGGTGTCAAACTCCTGAATGAGTTTGGTGGGAAGGGGGACAAACCATGTACAAACCATAACATTGAACCAACATTGATGCAATATTAACTAAAATCTACAGTTTATATTAGGACTCACTCCTGATGTTGTGCATTCCATGGGTTTTGAAAACTGTTTAATGACATATATCTGCCATAATTGTATCTTACAGAATGGTTACACTGCTGTAAATATCCTTTGTGGGCCTGCCTCTCTCCCTCCAAGCCACTTGCAACCACTGGTCTTTTTATCATCTCTCTAGTTTTGCTTTTTTCCACAATGTCATATAGTTGGAATTATACAATTGGCAGCCTTTTCAGATGTGAATAGTATCATGTCTGGGTTACTTTTGTTGGTGGTGGTTATGATGGTAGGTTTTTTGTGGTTTGGTTGGTTGTTTTTGCATGTAGATAACCAGTTGTTCTTCCAGCACCATTATCAGTGACTGTATTTGTTTAGTTTATGTCCACTGTTCTGCTTGCCTATTCTTTGGTAAATAATACACTGTCTTGACCACTGAACATTTCTACAGCAAACCTCATAGTTAGTCTCAAAGTAAGGGAGAGTTAGCGCCCTGACTTTTCTCTTCTTCAATATTGTGCTGGCTATAATAAGTCTTTTGTCTTTCCATATAAACTTTAGAATAAGTTTGTTGACATCCACAAAATTATTTGCTGGATTCTGTTTGGGATTGAATTGAAGTTTGTTGTTGTTGTTGTTGACTGGGAATTTATAGATGGATAATCAAGTGATTTGTGAATAAAACCAGTATTATTTCTCTTCTTTCTTCCCATCTGTATACCTTTGATTTCCTTTTCTTGTCTTATTGCATTAGCTAGAACTTCCAGCAGATGCTGACAGCAGATGGTGACAGCAGACAGGGTTGCTTTGTTCCTTAATGTGAAAACATCTAGTTTCTCACTATTAAGTGAATGTTAGATGTAAGTTTCATAAATATTCTTTAGCATGTCAAGGAAGGTTGTATTCATTTTTCAGAGTTATAATTTTAATTCTTACATTGTTATATTTTTACAGACACATAACACTTAAATAAGTACTTATTATTTAGAAAATAAATAGGCAATGTCTCCGGACTACTCACAATGTTAGATGAGACTCAGC
The DNA here is from genome assembly GCF_048772815.1 of Callospermophilus lateralis. NCBI lineage: Eukaryota > Metazoa > Chordata > Mammalia > Rodentia > Sciuridae > Callospermophilus > Callospermophilus lateralis. The sequence continues at coordinate 23,031,637 of NC_135320.1, forward strand.
AATTCCACCCTTCTCTCCTCTCATCACCTTCTACTTTCTACCTTCTGCACTGTATCTTATTTGCTTTAAATTTTCAGGTTTGATAATATTTACATTGTGTTCTATAATCACATGTAAATCACCGTGTTTTTTCTAAAAGCCTGAAGTTAATAAATAAGGGTGTATTAATAATGCTTACTACAGAAACAACTAATATGGTAAGATTGTTCTCATTCTTTCTGGGCCCAAAGTCACAATCCTCATGACACTGGAGGGACCACTCCTAAGTTAAGTGGTGTCTCTTTCATAGCATACAATCAATTGCTGAAAGGCACACATGACAATTCTTGGTTGCCTTCACTATTTGAACCATGACTTTATTATACAGGCTGTTTGTTTTTGCTTTCTATTTTTGGTAGAGATCCTAAGTGGAAAAATGAAATATATCCTTTCTTCACAAAGTTACTAACTTTATCTAGCCCCTTAGGCTAGATTTTATTTGTGTGTTTTTTTTTTTTATTTGTTTGTTTTGTTTTGTTTTGTTTTTTATGTTCTTTCTTCTTGGAGCGCTCTGATTCCATTCCCAATTTGGGCTGACTGCTTCAGGATCTCAAAGATAATTCTCATCCTGGTATTGTTTTCTCAAGGCCTCTGGGTGAATTCCATTATTTCCTGTATCAGAAATCATTTCTCTCAATGTATTAATTACCAATGTCTCACAGTTCTGGAGATAAAAGTTCAAGATCAAGGGGTCTGTGAGGTTCTTTCCTTCTGAAGATAGTAAGAGAGATTCTGAACATGTCCCTCCAGGCTTCTGATAGCCTCAAGCATTCCTTAGTTTCTGGATGGTGTTCTCCCTGTGTCTTCACATTATCTTCAATGCATGTCTCACTCTATCTTCAAATTTCCCCTTTTGGTAAGGACATCATCATACTGAATTTGTGACCTCATCTTAATAATCTGAAAAGACTCAAGATCATTGTATTGTCATGAACAACTAATAAAATAATAATAATAATAACCTGAAAAGACTTAATTTGCAACCAAGTTTGCATTTACATATACTAGGGGGTTAGAACAGTTTAAATAGTAATATTTGATATCTATATTCACTTTTTTAAAAATTATTTTTAATATTTATTTTTTAGGTGTAGATGGACATAACCCAATGCCTTTATTTTTATGCGGTGCTGAGGATCAAACCCAGGTCCCGCTCATGCTAGGTGAACATGCTACGGCTGAGCCACAATCCCAGCCCACTAAACTCACTTTTGTAAATTTTATATTATGCATTATATCTCAAATAATTTCCTTACAAAGAGTACAAGGTACGTAAGTTTTCTGAGTTCTGATATAATTATTTTGCCGTCATGCTCTATGGATAGCCTGACTGTCAGAATTTTAGGTTTGGAATTATCGTTGTTCATTAAAATTTTTAATGCTTTTCTCATTTTTCTTCTACCATCATTCACTGTTGGTGATGAGAGTCCATGCCAGCATGACTTCCTATCCTTTATCTACATGAAACTGTTTAGGAATCTTCTCTTTATTCCTGGGTTCTGAAAAAAACAAAACAAAACAAAACTTCAAAACCATGTTTACATGTAAGTTTTCTTTCAATTATTTGCTAGAAGTTTGATAGAATTTTTTCTTTCCCCAAAGAAGAAAAGTTACCCCTCTGATCTCTGGGTAGATTTTCTTTTCTTTGTATTATTTCTTTTTTTCTTTTTTTTCTTTAAGCTCAGGAATAATGATTTTATTAATCACAGGAGAGACTGGCATTCTATTTGTTTGTGCCTTTTTACTGTAGCTGAACAACATCTAGCCATCGACTTTTTGTTTTCAGATATGCGTGACAGTAGGACGCGTTTTTTTAAAAATTTCTTTTTAAATATTTTTCCTAGTTGTAGATGGACACAATATCTTTAATTATTTATTTTTATGTGGTGCTGAGTGTCAGATCAGGCTGGGCAGGCAGCAACCAAAGTTGGCAGACGCCACCAAGTCGCTGCCACCGACCTAACACTGAGGATGGAACCCAGGGCCTCACATGTGCGAGGAAGGCCCTATACCACTGAGCTGCAGCCCCAGCCCAGTAGGAGGTATTTTGACATATTCTCCATACATGAGGTGCAACCCGTGACAACTGTGATCCCATTCTTATGGTTGAACATGATGTGGAGTTACACGGGTTGTGTATTCACACGTGAGTGAGCATAGAAATGTTTTATCTCTTTAAAATATTTCCCCTGTCATCAAGTGCCCATTTTTCTGGACTTCCTATTACTTGAGTTGGACTTCCTAGAATTATTCTCTTATCTGTCTCCAGTCCCCAGGCACTTTGTTTTGTTTTGCTCAGTTGTTGTTTTGTTTTGTTCAATCTCTTTGCTTCTCCCCCCCCACCCACCTCTGTTGTGAGAGACTTTATATTTTAACCTTTTTTTTTTTTTTTTCTGAAATTTTCACTTGGCTCATGATTACGCAGGTAACAAGTGTTCTAATTTTTGATCCCTGCTATAGCTTGGGTCTGGAATATTCCTTCCAGACCCATGTGCTAAAGGCTTGTTACCCAGCTTGTGGTGCTTTGGGGACACAGCAGATATAGAAGATGGAGCTTAGTAGGAGGTCTTTAGGTCTTTGGACCAGACTTTGAAAGAGAACTATGAGAGTATGGTCCCTTCCTTTCCCTCTTTGATTTCCCAGCCATGACGTAAGCAGTTTTGCTCTACCATGCACTCCCCACCATGATATGATGTTCTACCTCACAACAGACCTAAAAGCAAGAGAGTCAACGATCTCAGGCTGGAAATTCCAAAACTGTGAGCCAAAATCAACCTTTTCTCTTCATAAACTGATTTTTCTGATGTATCTGTTATAGTGATGAAAAGCTGACTAATACAATACCCAATTGTTCCTTTCAATCCTTTCACATAGCATTCTGGGCTCATACTTTGGCAGCATTACCCTCTCAAGTCTTTCTCTGACTTGCTTTTGTCTCTTCTACAGATAGTTTTTTTTCTTTTCTTTTTTTTAAATTGTCCTTTCTTTCATGATGTTGATAGTCTTTGGGCATTTGTCCTATTTAAGAAAGAGGAACTGAATAATTTCTCTGTGTAGCAGGGTTTTGTTTCCCCTATTATTGTTTGTAGATCCATTCTCCTGTTTGATTTATCTCATTATCAGGAAGCCTGACTGGGGAATTGATACAAGTGCAACCTGCTTGACTAAATGAAATGAAGCTTTCAGTAAGAACAGCCAGGAAAGTTGGGGGGTGGGGGGGTGGGACACACCTGCACTCCCAAAAGGGCTGACTCAGCAGGATCACAAGTTTGAGACCAGCTTCAGTAAATTAGTGAGATCCTGCCTCAAAATATAAAATAGAAAGGGGTAGGGGTGTGGGTCAGTGGTAGAGTACCCCAGTACCAAAAAAATAAAAAATAAAAAAATCCCAGCATCCAAGGCTCCAATCTTTAACCATGGAAGTCCCAACTGCCATAATGTAATTTCAGGGCTTTATTCTGGGGGTGCTGGCACCCAAAGTTCTAATTCTGTCTATTCTGCCTATATAGATCTTTACATTTCATTAGAAAGACTCCTTAGGTAATTATAGAGATTGAAGCTTTGCTCTTGTGTTAAATATCAAGAACACAGAGAAAGGAAGCAAGAAATGGGTGTGTCCAGAAGAAAGCATTAAGTTCCTCTGAAAATAAACTTCTCAAGGAATCCTGTCCCGCAGCATCTCTCCCCTGTGCAGTCCCTGCCTGTCTCCGGATTCTACTGCTTCTTTGTGTTTTTTTTTTTTTTTTTTTTTGGCCATTGTTGTAAAAAGCTACTATTATATTTTTATCTTGCAAAAATTTGTCAAAGTCTGTCTTCAGAACCTGCTTCTCTTTCATTATCTTCCGGACATGGGTTTCTCTCTTTCCCTACTGTGCAGTGGGGGGTTGAGGAGGTGGTCTGAAAATTTTAGGAAAAAAGATAGATCCTCCGCCAACCATCTCGAACCATCTTTCCATCGCAAGTCTCAATTGCAATATAATACACCTGCTAGAGGAACGTTTAATAAAGGGAATTTATGACAGGAGAAAAAAGAATAGAATCAGTGGTGTCTTCATATCTTGATTAATGGCATGTGCACATACACTGGAACACATGTTCATATGCACTGACGTGTGGAACACAAAGCCAGTTCTGCAGGGAAATCTATGAACTGCCATGTACTATAGGTGGGGGAGGGGCCCACACGACAATTTTTAAAGATAGTTCGGGACCACAGGTTATGCAACATCTGTTTCTTTCATTATACATCTTGCCTCACTCAACCACAATAGATAGATAATGTCCCTCAGGAAATTATAGCACCTTGTGTTCTCACCTCTTTATTACTTAACAACTCTGCTACTCTAATTAAGAAGAGTTGGGGGGGGTCTAATCTTTCTACCTTCTTAACTCTTGGTTGGTCTTGGTAATTATCTTTTCCCTAGTTTTTTAGTGTTTTGAACATAAAGGGATGCTGTACTTTGTTGAATGCTTTTTCTGTGTCTATCGAGATGATCATGTGGTTCTTATTGTTAAGTCTATTGATGTGGTGAATAACATTTATTGATTTTCGTATATTGAACCAGCCTTGCATCCCAGGGATGAATCCAACTTGATCATGGTGCACAATTTTTTGGATATGCTTTTGTATTCGATTCGCCAGAATTTTATTGAGGATTTTTGCATCTAAGTTCAATAGAGATATTGGTCTGTAGTTTTCTTTCTTTGTCTGGTTTTGGGATCAGGGTAATGTTGGCCTCACAGAATGAATTTGGAAGAGCTCCTTCTTTTTCTATTTCTTGAAATAACTTGAAAAGTATTGGTATTAATTCTTCTTTGAAGGTTTTGTAAAACTCTGCTGTATACCCATCTGATCCAGGGCTTTGTATCATTTGAACAACTTTGTGTCATTTGAAAAAATAAAAACTGAAAACAATTTTAAAAATTATGAAAAGGGCATAAGATATTTGCCTGGCAAATACTACAACTTAGTATAAAGCCACAAAATAATACCACACTAGCATGTGAATAGGCAACTATAAGCAGAAAATAGATATATGTATAGAAGTAATAAGGTAGTACTCTTAGTACTCTTAAAAAGGTAGTACTCAAACATAGGGAAGACATCGTACTTCCACCTCACACCATGATGGAATATCTCAAACAATGGGAAAAGCCAGACTTGATAGATAAAACAGCAGTTCTCAGACCTTGGACTATCAAAGCACTGATTCCAAAGAAAGAGAAAATGAACAATGAAACCTATGGGTTGAGGACACTTGGAGCCCAGTTGTAATAATACTTCAGAAAAATAGGTTTAGATGGCTGCTGCCAACAGTCTGAACATCCCAACTTCTGTGTTCAGTGATAGGAGGGAGCCAAGTCCAGAGTTCTGTGAATACATCTGTGGGCCATCTCAGCCAGACTTAGAAGATATCAGAGAAGGCTTCATGGAAGAAATTACTAAATGGTGATTGAATGAGAAAAAGCTTTAACTAAGAGAAGGGAGTGAGAGGGAAGAATGGCCCAGTGGGAGCAACATCATGGAAAAAGGGTGAGGGGGCTGGGGTGGATAAAGGGAGGTCAGATAATGACTATCAAAACACAATTTGGTAGAAGGAGTAATTTCTCATGTTCCAGAGCATAATGGGATGACTGTAGCTCACACTAACTAACTGCCTTAGTCAGCTTTTTGTTGCTATGACCACCATACCTGACTACGACAGGTTAGAGGAAGAAAGGTTTATTTTGTCTCATGGTTTCAGTGCATGGTCAGCCAGCTCCATTGCTCTGAGCCTGAGTGAGGCTGGACAACACAGAGACAGGGCATGGCAGAGGAGGGTGGCTCACCTGTCACAGGAGAATGGGAAGTTAAAGCTCTAGACCCCAGTTCCTGTGTTCTGATGAGTGAAAATTTAAAGTCAGACACAAAAAGCCCACCAATAGAACTTTATTAGAAGTGAAAATAAAGGGAATGTACAGTAAGGCACAAACACTCTCAAGAGAGAGAGTGTGCCGCAGTCTGGCTAGGCACAATTCAGGAGCCACTTATCAAGCAGAAATGAACTTTATTTTTAGAACACACACACCACACCACACAGCTCTTCAGGAATTCCCTCAGAGCCCAACTGCCACCACCGGCTTCCCACAAGCCTCTCAACCTCCCCCACCCCCCCTGCTCTTGAGGCCGATTGGCTGGGTCGTGTGGGCGGAGCCAAAAAGTCCCCCAATGAGCAGCTCTGTGGTCTGAAAGGGCGGGGAAACAGCCCAATGAGCATCACCACAGAGGAGCCAATCAGCTGGCAGCTAGAAGTTTGCTGGCAGCTGGAAGTTTGCTGGGGCCCCTTCGGCTGTGGCTCTCAACAAGAGTGGGTCATCTCTGAGCAGAGAATTAATCAGGAAACAGGGCTGTTTCCAAATCTATTGATGTTTTATGGTTGTTTTGGGAACTGAGGTCCACTTTTGCACTCTATGCCAATCAGGTGCTTAACTCCTCCTTAATGTCAAGTCAGGTAGTGGAATTTTTGACCCTAGTTGGTCCTCTCTGGAACTGTCATAGTGGCGTTCTATTCAGGGGAGATTCATCTACAAGTCAATCCTATGTTAATGTGGATATTGGGGTCAGTGGCCTGATAGAATTTGCCTAAGAGTTCCTACACTACTAAAGGAATTTCTCTTCTGATAATACATTGAAAAATCTATGCCCATAAATCCTAACTTTACAATGATCTCTCTTTCCTGGTGTATTTCCTAATGGGCTTTTTTATTTCCACCTGCTTATTCTCAGGGTTTATGCACCTATTTGTTTGTTTGTGTGTTTTTTCTATAAGTTATTTGATTATTCCTTTGCCTTAATAGTAACTTAAAGAGAACCTCAGCTGGGTGTGGTGGCACATGCTTATAATCCCAGCTCAGAAGGCTGAGGCAGGAGGATTTCAAGTTCAAAGCCAGCCTCAGTGATTTAGCTAGATGGTAAGCAACTTAGAGAAATCCTGTCTCAAAATAAAAAAATACAAAGGCTGGGGAATGTGGATCAGTAGTTAAGTGCCCCTGGGTTCAATTCCCGGGACAAAAAAGAAAAACAAAATCTTTAAAAGTAACTTTAAAATCTATGACCCTGCCATGTTATTGGTTTGCATTCCACTGCTCATTACTAGACAGAGAAGGGGTGTGTGTGTGTGTGTGTGTGTGTGTGTGTGTGTGTAAGAGCCAGGGAAAAGATAAACTCATCAGTGCATGCCCCCAGTGACCTACTTCCTCCAATGAGGCTCCAGTTCCAATCATCCATTCAAATTATTAATCTAGCCAATGGATTGATTCACTGATTAGAGTCCTCATGATCCAATCGTTTCCTAAAAACCCCCTCTCTGGATGTTGCTGTGATGGGTGCCATACTTTCAACACATGAGCTTTTGGGGAGCATCCAAACCACAACACTTATTATGCATTTTCTGAAGATCTATTAGGAGCTTGACAGCTCTAAACATAAAGAAATGGTAAGGAGAAGGAAATGGTCCTTGCCCTGATGTGATCAGTGCATGCTGTATGCACATGTTGAAATATCCCACTGAGCCCCATTCATATCTACAGTTAATACATAGTAATAAAAATACTAAATACACACACACACACACACATACACACAATGGGAACGTCCATTAATTTATTTTAAGCAATAGAGTGTGGAAACTGAGTTTTTCCTTCCTTCTTTAACTGTCAGGAGCTACTCTGGATGCAGACGCCTTTAAGTCCTGATGCCCTGGGTTCTAAACAATTATTGCCTTCAGTCTGGCACGGCAGTGCCAGGGTGCAGTAACTTGGGTGTTACCCCAGCTCGGATAACAAGGCGTGGCTCCAGGACTAACCTATTTAGGTTAAAAATAAACTTTTGTCATATGTGGAAAATGGGGATTTAAAGGAAGGAAAGTGAAAGAGGTTGAAAATACAGGAGAGAAAGAGAAAAACTGATAGAACGTTTCTTGGGAAGGGATGAGACCTGGGGTCCAAAGCACAGATGGAGGACTTCACAGACAGGGTCATCTTTTCTTTCATAATAGAAGAAAGTGAGAGGCACACACATGGCACAGGTGGGTTTGGACATATTTGGGTGAGCAAGGAGTTCCTCCCGATGCCAACTTTATCTATGAAATAGCATGTTAATTCATTTGGTTGGATTGTAAAGTCAGAGGCTGATGAAGGAGAGAACTGAAGGTCCAGATGTAATTGAAGTCTTAGCTTCCTAGAGGCATCAGTCTGATTTGTGGGTGAGTTCCCCCAGCAACACTGCTGCCACTCATAAGTGAACCCCAGAAATGACACCAGGACACAGTGGAAACCATATCGCCCACCATCTTTCCTTATGCCACCTTCCCTCTCTCTCTTCAAGGTCAAACAGCTTCCAAGTGTTCTGAGCACTGTAGAAAAGGAAACAGACGGATGAGTCATTCCCAAAGCTTTCATAAGAAAAAGAACTACAGATCTCTGCAGTGAGCACTCCTGACTCAGCTTCAGCTCTCTTGAATCCCTATATCCTCTCTCATGGAAAGAGATCATGTACTTTCAATCAGGTGGATTCTTTTTGAAATCACTTTCATTTTTGCTATTGAATACATTACATAGTACCCTTTTCTCTTCAGTGTATTTTTCAAACCATTTTTTATATCTATTTTTATAACTTTCAGTATGCTCTTAAGTGTAAATGATGAGTCTGTATTTTTCAGAAGCAACATCTCATAGAATGACTCATAAAAAGATTTGTAACTTACTGAATAGAACCGAATGCAACGCATGTTGACTTCATCAACACTTTTACAAGAGCATTAGGCAGCAAGCAGGTTGCTAGGGAAACTCTAAAAGAAAGAAATAACCCAACTAGGGTGTGGGCTCTTTCTGAATATCTCACAGAAATAAATGGAACCAACGAGAAATAGATCATCCAGAAGGGGTAGATGTTTATTTCATACCTTTATTATTCACATTTTACTTCCAAACCCAAAAGAGGCAGAGAGGGATTAGAAAACTGAAATACCAGTCAAAGAGAAAGTTGGGAAAGAAATTTCCTCTTATTCCCTTAATCTACCTTCAGCTAGGTAAGGTGGCACATGCTTAGAATCCCAGCAGCTCAGAAGGCTGAGGCAGGAAGATCTCAAGTTCAAAGCCAGCCTCAGCAATTTAGCTGCTATGTTAAACAACAATAGCTTTGTGTAACTGAATTTAGATAAGCTTTTTGAGTGCTTATCTCTTATTTTAAATTCTCTCAGAAGCAGAAACAGAAGCCATTCAGGTCAATGGATAAAGAACTCTTGTTTTAATGTATCAGAACTGATGAGACAAATATGGGGAAGTCAAACAAGAAGAATATTTGAAATCTGGACAATTCTGAAAAAGCTGGATAGTTTGGACTCTGAATCAGTTAAGAATAAAGGTGGCCACACTCCATTGATATCAGTTGAGAATTTGTGAAGATTCTCTGGAATTTTCAAGAAGTCAATTTTGATGAATTATGAATAATCAACAAAATTGAGAACCCTCTGTACATAAAACTTATGATTTTCCTAATTTATTTTTAGACAAAGAACTATTATTTAATTCTATAGTCCAAGTTTGCTTTCCAGCCAGACAGGGTGGTGCATGCCTGTAATCCCAGCTACTTGGGTGCCAGAGCAGGAGAATCAGAACTTTTTATTTTAAAGAGACGGGGGGGGGAGAGAGAGAGAGAGAGAGAGAGAGAGAGAGAGAGAGAGAGAGAGAGAGAGAGAGAGAGAGAGAATTTTTTTAATATTTATTTTTTAGTTTTCGGCGGACACAGCATCTTTGTTTGTATGTGGTGCATGAGGATCGAACCCGGGGCGCATGCATGCCAGGTGAGCGCGCTACCGCTTGAGCCACATCTCCAGCCCAAGAGAATCAGAACTTTGAGGTCAGCCTGGGTGATTTAGTGAGACTCTGTCTCAAAATAAAAAAAACAAAAGGGCTGCAGATGCAGTTCAGAGCTTATCTAGCAAGTGGGAGGCCTTGGATCCAATTCCCAGTATCATCAGAGCAAAAACACAAAATCAGACAAAACAAAACAAAACAAACAAACAAACAAACAAACAAAAAAACCAATTTGACTTTCTAATTAAAAAGGATCCTCAAGAGAAAGGAAATACCATATCCTATTTGCAGATTGAAGTATAGGAAATGTAATCAGTTATTTGCAATTCAGTAATTTGAAAGTTATTGGCTAGTAGTCACTATTATCAGAAGAATGCATATTACTTATAAACAATATTCTTCCATTATATGCTTTTACAAGCAGCACATTGTTTGCTCAAAGTTTAGAGGAGGAGATATTCCTAGTGTGCTTAGACATATTGTCATATTGGGACATATTTTAATCCTATACAATGGTTGTCAAATAAAAGAAAAGAAAAATAAATACTGGAGCTGGGGTTGTAGCTCAGTTGTAGAGCACTTGCCTAGCACAGGTGAGGCCCTGGGTTCAATCCTCAGTACCAGGTAAAAACAAATAAAGGTTAAATTCTTTTTTTAAAAAAATAAAGATTCTATCAGAGTTAAGTACCCTTTGAGTTTATTACTAAGTGTCCTCAACCAAAGACTCTAAAGATCAAAAATTATCCTATGAAGTTGAACATTCTAACAGTGCATGAAAAAAGGCACAAATTGCCTTAGCTATTCAGCACAAGAAAGATGCTTACTGATGCTGACCTTAATTCCTAACCTTTTGTGATTAGAAGGAAGTATTTTTCACTTTAAACTTCTTTTCTGAAACTCAAAATAATCTGCTAAATATGTGAGGACTATTTTTTTTTTTTATGTGACTGACACGGTCTTTGAAAATTTAGTTATGGCATTAGAGAATCTGTTTGAGAGCTTCTTTTGAGCTATCTTTGAGGAATGGCTAATAATGTAAGATTTCTTGTCTTTTTTTAAATTTTTTTTTTTTTGGAGTTGTAGATGGACAGAATGCCTTTATTTTATTTGTTTATTTTTATGTGTTGCTAAGGATCAAACCCAGTGCTTCACACATGCTAGGCAAGTGCTCTACCACAGAGCTACAGCCCCAGTCCCTGTCTTTAAAAAAAAAAAAAAAAAAAAAAATGGAGAAAATCTAGTCAAATCAGATGCCACAGAAAATTTATCTTTGATTCAGATCAGAAATTTTCAGTATGCTGTTCTTCATAGGAGATATTACTCATGTCATATACAGACTTTTCAAATGCTCCTTTTTAAAGGAATACTATTTCTATTAGACTCTAAGAAATACTTTGGATGGATCAGGGCGTGGGATTGTCTAAAGTGTACTTGTTTGTTTTTAACCAAAAATAAAGATGACTTATGAAGCTGCTCTAGGCCTTTTTCCTGGGCTGCTCATTAAGCAGAGATGAAAGCATATTTGGACAGTCCAGATGATTCTTATTTTTCAAAAATTGGGTAGCTTGGCATGCAAGTCTCCCAGCTAAGAAAAAAGAAGAAGAGAGAGAGAGGAGAGAGGAGAGAGGAGAGAGGAGAGAGAGAGAGAATATGTTTTTGATACTAAAATGTGCCATTTTCTTTCTATCTCCTACCCTCATTCAGTATCATCTGTACGATACTCATAATCTCTAGCATCCTACAGCAACCCCACCCAACCCCATTCTTTCTCACTTGAAGTTGACTTTTCTTCAGTATTATACAATGTGCTGTGCAATCAGGTTCAAGGTGGGTCCCCGCATTCTTCTGGCCCTGATTCACCTGCTATGAATGTTTCACCATGCAAAGGCCTTCCCAAGAGACCTCACCTGACTTGCAGTGCTCTTTGTAGGCTCCTTTGCCTCACATCTTCCCTTGTGACAAAGAAAATGTTATTATCTACCCAGAGATTTTACCCCACACACTTATGTAGAAAAGAAAATGAGAATAGTAGCTCTTATCTTAAGCCCAAAATCAAAGGTTTGGGTGACAATACTGTACTATAATCACACCACTGAAAACAAAAACCGGTGTCAATGCTGTACTTTTATCACACGACTGAAAACAAAAACTGGGCAAAACAGGCAAACTAGAAACTGAATTTGCTACTCAAATCTTAAATGTCTCTGGGCCAAAGATTTACTAATACACATACATATGTATAATTTATTAATATGCTGAATAAATATGGAAGACATTCAGTCGAGCTGGGTGGAGGACGTGAACACAACCACTTGTAAACATTGATTGTGTTCTAAAGTAAAAGAGCTATATTTAAAATATTTCAGTTCAGAAATACAGTTAACTTATAACAGTGTTGTTTCCTAATGAATGTGTGTTTATTTGGGCTTCCACAGTGTGTGTGTGTGTGTGTGTGTGTGTGTGTGTGTAAAATTATGTTTATGTGTTACATATAAAACTGTCCAAAGATATCAAACATGTTTCTAAACTATGACACATATTAAGAATGCAGATCCACACAAATAATCTTATCTTCTAATTGAGGTAAATAATAAAATATTCATGGCAATTTTTTAAACATAAACTTTGAACAATATAATTCTCTTATCTTAAGATTTGATATCTTTCACTCCCATTATATCAGCTTTTGCATGTTGATCAAGTCTTCATTTTAGGATGAATCTAGTTTACTCAAATGAATGGAATTATTTAGGAAAGCTGAATTTAGAAATAATGTCTTCTTTCCTCCAGACTGAGGAGTTTATATCCGGAATTAACATTAATGGGAATTCTTAGACTTTTCAAGTGGAGAGCAGCCTCCCACAGAGATGGCGGGCGGGTAAACCCAAGAAATCTTGGTCATGTCTACTTCATACTGTTTTCTGCAATTAAACATTAAAATTGCATCTCTAAAACACTGAGTGTTAGGAATAAAAACATTTTGTAGAGTAGCTGAAGGCAAGTAGCCTAATTGCAAGATGTAATAAGTAGAACTAAGAATAAAATCATATCTTTGTGGATACATATAATGCAAGGGAAATAAATATAATAAAATTTAAAAATTTTGCAGAAAGAGTTTCTCTGAAATGTCAAGTATGTTGTTCAGAGAAAAATTTTTTGAGAGTCTGTTTCCCTACATGATTAAGATTCTTTACAATTAAAAACCTCTGGTTTTAAAACATTTTTTCAACTTCAAAGACATTGCTAGTCAGGAAATCCCCCTGGACACCATGATGACACTTCTCATTTTTTTTAGTCATAGGAAATTACAATACCAGAATGCAACAGGGCCCACGCATGTGTTAGCCACTCGGTGGCACGTACTCAATTGATGCAAGATGTGCCTGTTGAAACGTGGGGGAGGGGACACAAAGCAAAGGAATACAACCTGCAGATGGAGGCACCAACTTGAGACAAAATGATAGGAGACACTTTTACCCCATGTAAAGTGTATATGTATATGTAAGTGTGTCTGTGTATGGATGTATTCTGTCTGGGCACAAAGGTATTCGATAAATACTAGTTGACCAGTTTTTGTTTTGCAAAATAGGAATCCCCACTTGAGAAACAGAATTGAAATAGTCACTATCACTCAAAGGGTACTAACAAAACAGGATCTTACTAATGTAATCAGGAACAAAATATAAAATCTATTTACTTAATTTGCCCACTACCTGTGAAGATGTAAGTTAATGTATTGAGAGCAGTGTTAACACTTTCAATGATACCTTTATCACCAAACATCCCAAATAGTACCATCAGATTCAATTTATTCGACACACACAATTTATTCGACACACTGTAGCAAACACTTCCTGGAATTCTAGCAACAACTCCATAGGAATTATCACTCTGTTTTACAGATTAAAAAATTAAGGTGGAGTGCCAGGAGTGGTGGCACATGCTATGATCTCAGCAACTCAGGAGGCCAGGGCAGAAGGATCTCAAGTTCAATGCCAGCCTCAGTGACTCAGTGAGGCCCCAAGCAACTTATTGATATCCTATTTCAAAATAAAAAATAAAAAAGGCTGGGGATGGAGCTCAGTGGTAAAGTGCCCCTGGTTTCAATCCCTAGTACCAACAAACAAACCCAAAAAAAAAAAAAAAAAAAAATTAAATGGAGCCAGACACAATAATGTTCTCCTCCAGTCCCAGCCACCTGAGAGACCAAGGCTGGAGGATTCCTTGAGCTCAGGTGTTTGAGACCAGCTTAAGCAATATAGCAAGACTCCAAAAAATGAAATGAAATGAAATTTTAAGAATAGTGAAGAGATTGATTCTATATAGATGTCAAAATTGAATTGGAATATCCAAGATCTTTCCTTTTAACTATATTGAGACAAAAAAGAAAGATAAAGACATAACTGTAATAAAAATAATTCTGGGGTTGGGGTTGTGGCTCAGTGGCAGAGCGCTTGCTTAGCATGTGTGAGGCAATAGATTTGATCCTCAGCACGACATATAAATAGATAAAACAAAGGTCCCTTGACAACTAAAAAGAAAAAAATATTTAAAAAAAGTAATTCTGAAATTAGAGTTATATTTGTTGATCATTGTTAATCAATTTAGCGCTTGATTGACATCCATTATTATTAACATACAGATATTAGTTTATGTGTATACTTTGTTAACTGTCCATAGATAGATTATAATCAGTCATCATCACTATGTACAGGCAACCATTCTAAAATTTCTTGAACCAAGTGTGATGGTGTACATCTCTAACCCCAGCTACTAAGGAGGCTAAGGTGAATCACAAGTTCAAGACCAGCCTGGGCAACTTAGTAAGACCCTGCCTCAAAATAAAAAATTAAAAGGACTGAAGATGTAGTTCACAGGTAAGTAGTAGAACACCCCTGTGTTCAATCCCCAGTCCCGAAAAACAAACAAACAACAACAAAACCCTAAAATGTCTTAAATATATACATCTATTTACTTTTTAAAAAGCATCTTTTTACTGTACAAAGAATTACCTGTCTCCAGATTGATAAAGAATGAAGAGCAATACACAACTATTATGAGAAAAATAAATAGTTCAATTTTAAGAAATCATGGAAATCGTCGAGATCAATGCCACCATTTTATAAATAAGAAAATTTATGTTCAATGAGACCAAGTGGACTTACTACAAATAGTGTAACCTTTCCTTTATATGGAATTTATATTTGTTGGAGCTGGTCTGTAAGGGTGTGTTGCCACAAGTTTCTTTTCTCCCTAAATGCACATGCCGCTCCTCAAATCAAGAGAAAGAATTTATTTCCCGTCTCTCTGTCTGAGAAAATTATTTCTACTGTATTTTGTGTGTATGGATGAGTTGCTGAGGATCAAATCCAGGACCTTTCAACATGCTAGCCAAGTGCTCCACCACCAAGCTACATTCCCACCTCTTTCTTTTACTTTTGAAAGATATTTACATTGGATATAGAATTTTCCTTCCGTTCTTAATAAATGTCATTTCATTCTCTTTTTTCTTGCATGGTTTCCGATAAGAAGTCTACCGTAAATCTTATTATTATTTCTCTGCAAATAAGGCTTCTCCACTCTCAGCAATTTTCTTTGTTTTTGACTTTCAACAGTTTGAATATGATGGTATAGGCTCACATTTTTTTTTCTTTTTGGAGAATTAAAAAAAAATCTATTCTTGATCTGTGATTTAATATCTGTCATTAATTTTGAAAATATTCCAGCCATTATTTTCTTCATATATTTCTTCTGCCCCATTCTGTCTCTCTTCCCCTCTGGGATCCCTGTTATGCATAAGTTATACCATTTGATACCGTCCCACAACTGTTGGATACTTTGTTCGATTCTTCACCATTTATTCCTTTATGTTCCAATTTGAATAATTTCTATTGACTTATCTTCAAATTTAACTGATTCTCTTCTAGGTGAGGTCAAGACTACTGACAACCCTTTCATCCCTTGCTTCTTTATTATTTCTGCAATTTCTGTTTGATTCTTTTGCATTTTCCATTTCCCTGTTGAACTTGCTTATCTGATCTCGCATATTTCTTTATCACTTGTGCCTTTAACATATTAATCATGCTTATTCTAAAATATCTGGTAGTTCCAACATCAATGTTATATCTGAATCCAGGAAGACTTAATTTGTTTTCCAGAGGTTTCTTTCTTTTATTTCCTTGCCATTTTGTATGTTCCATAAGTGGTTTCTTGCTAGTTTTTTTTTTTAATCTAGGCATGTTGTATAGGATAGCAGATACTGATGTAAAGAATTCTTAGGGCTGGGGATGTGGCTCAAGCGGTAGTGTGCTCGTCTGGCATGTGTGCAGCCTGGGTTCGATCCTCAGCACCACATACAAACAAAGATGTTGTGTCCGCCAAAAACTAAAATAAATAAATAAATAAATAAATATTTAAAAAAAGAAAAAATATTTTAAAAAAAAGAATTCTTAAAATTTGCAGATAAGTTTGTCTTCCCATCTGCTAGGCTTTTAGGTGAGGATTGTGTTAATATAGTCAGAAATTGGGCTGTGTTGCAAGTGTTTTGTTATTATGGCTATTCTTAGTGAACTAAAGCTTCAGATTCATCTAGTGACATTTTATGGTGTGGGTTAATTTGCCAGTGGGTTTTCTTAACACCTGCTCCCCGCTTAGGGTTGGGTATTCTGTTTGTACTTTGCCATCGTAGGTTCCATTGTTATTTGTGCTCAACACTTGTCCGTGTGGTTGGGAGAGGAGAGGTTATTGTCTGATGCTCTGGTTAAACCTCAGTCTTAGGCGGGCACTGTGAACCTGGGTGTCATGAGTGTGCCCATTGCCAAGGTTCCTGTTTCTTCTTTGAATGTGACACTACCTCCAGCCCTCCCTGCTTTCACTATATCCCTGCCCTCCCCATAGCTAGACCTTTTTCTTTCTTTTCCCTTGATTCCTTCCTTCAGCTTCATTACAGTTTTGTTGTCCTTTCCCATGAAGATTAAGACTTTGGTTCCACAATGAAAATAGGGGAGAGATTTCCCAGCAGAGCTGTGGCAGTGAGTGAGCACCAGGGGGGATTTTCTCAGGATTTTCCCTGTGAGCAGTTGAAATTCTTAGCGGGAGAGTCTGCACAAGGATGCAGTCCCTCCTAGACCTGTAATTTCCAGGGGATTGGTGTTCTCATTCTAGCCCATATGTGGTCTTTAATAATTTATTAAAAATTGCTAGCTGAATCTTTTATACTTTTTGGTACCAGGGATTGAACTCAGGGGCACTCAACCACTGAGCCACATTCTCAGCCCTATTTTATATTTTATTTAGAGACAGGGTAGCCCTGTCTGATGAGCACCTCGCTTGGTCTGAGGCTGGCTTTGAACTCGTGATCCTCCTACCTCAGCCTCCTGAGCTGCTAGGATTACAGGTGTGCTCCACTGCGCCCATCTTAGCTGAATCTTCTTACCAGTTTATATGGTGTTTGGTGGTATGTGTCCCAAGTAAGTAAATGCTCAGGTTTTATTTCACCTTGCAGGTACCTGCATCTCTCTATAGATTTCAAATATTTAATGCCAAGTGACCTTAGTTCTCGCAAAGTTTTACAAAATGTCACTGGTTTGCAATTTGTCCCATTTTTGTCTAATAAAGAGAGAGGTTTATCCAGTTCTCCAATCCTCAATTCAAGTCTTCCTCTCCTTCCTTTAAAATCCTTAGACAATAGCCTTATTTTCTGATTGGTTTTGACCAATAGATGACAGTGATGCTCTGAGGCTTTGAACCAGATTTCTAAAAGAACAGCTGCCTCTTAGGTTACTGAGCCTCAATGCAAGAAATCCAGCCTTGGAGAAAGAGTCTGTATGTAGGAGCCCCAAGTTGCCCAATATGAATGAAAAAGCCTTCTAGATGACCTAGCGCCCTCTACTACTTGACTGCAACCTGATGTGAGACCCTAAGCAATGCCAGCAGAGCAAACACACAGCGGAGCTGTGCCCTACACATGGTGATAATTAGAAGCTTACGTAATTTATTCATTTATAAAGTAAGTATTTATTGCGTGTCCATTATATTCTGAGTGGGCAGTAGAGAATCATCCCAGAATCCTGGAAAAACAATAAGATGGTTGTTTCTTGGGCCACTATTTTGGGGTAGCTTGATATTCAGCCATAGATAACTAAGCAGTGCTCAGGAAATACTTGAGGAATGAATAAATGAAAATGTTAGACATTTGCTACAACCATAATTCTCAAAATGTTACATCTTTCATCTTCTCAGAGAGTTTAGGCAACCAAGCATGTGAGGCAATGGACCACTAAAAGAAAAATATCAATCCTAGAGGATCTTAAACATGACAGCTATGTTGTTATCCCCCACCCCAGCCCCACCTCCTGCCCTGGATCTGTATGGAGCTCAAGAGTCAGTTTAGAGATAAGAGAATCAATGTGTTATCTTGATCAAAGTATGCACTCAATAGAATGTTGTCACATTAAGCTCAGAATTCTTTTGTATGGTACTGAGAAGCATTCTATTTGAATACAATATGATAAAAGAGGAAACCATGTTACAATATAAGCTTTTTAGAATTCAACTTTCATGGATAATGATCAAATCATGATCTACACAGAATATTATTATTTCAAGAAAACCATTCCAAAAGTATGTATACTATTCTAAAGATATTTCCATAACTGATCCCATTGTGAAATTGCCCTATTTACTTAAAAAAAAGTAAAATTTTAACCACGCTGAAGAGAGTCGGATAATGATTAAAAATGGCCAAAATAGAGACATTTTTATCAACTCAGTAAACAAATTTCACCACACTACAATAAGTGCTGTTCTCTAACCATGGCAGTTTCCTAAAACTTAATTAAAATTTAACAAAGAAAGTCTAATGAGATAAATGAGTCAAAGGCTGGCCAGCATGAAACAAAACAAAAATAAATTCCAGGAATTTAGATAAATAGGGCAAATCCACAATTGGAATAAATTTAGAGTTCTCTCTGAAGTATTCTGTAGTTCCCTTATCAAGATTTTCCTAAAACAATTCCTTTTACAAATCTACTTCTGATGATAAGAAGAAAAATTATAGGCATAATGTGATTAATTTTATAAGCTGATACTCCTACCTGCCCCAGGTCTACACAGATTAAAGCTAATGAAACATGCTGGCCAACAAGGACTGATTATTGGTTCTACCCATGAAGGAACTGCATATTTTCTAGCACTTGGAGTAAACAAACAAACAAACAAAAAAATCCTCTTCAAATTTAACTTCCTATATTTAATCTTTGGCTTCCCAATTTCCCCAGCTTTGTTCAGCCCGACTGTATAATGCAAGTGCTGGGATCATCAAGATTAGTGGGCAGCCGTAGTACTTTGCATTAAGAACATAAAAATACCATAAAATATATGCCTCTGTTTGGGCCATAGTCAAAACAATGGTCAAAGCAGGAACAAGTGAATAGAGGCAACTGTGAGAATTCGTGCTTGGAATTTCCTGGGGAAGTTGTAAACTTTTTTTTTTTTTTTCTCCTTTCTAGTGGTTGTCAATGGTTAAGACTTTGTTTATGTGCTGTAATACTTCCTGCACAGGTGTAGCTTGAAATTTAGGGAGGAACTTCAAGAGAATAAGACTCTACCGTTTGTTTACTGTTATAGATGGTTGAGTTGTAGCTGAGATTTTGAATTCTGACTCAAAGAGAATAATAGAAGGATAAGTTGGATCCTACAAATCATTTTCGAGCTAGAGGTGATTTTAAAAAAAGAGGAGGGAAAAAAATACATAATAATAATTGAAATTTTACTATCTGCCAGACACTATACATAGGTTAGCTCTTCTAATTCTTAAATATTTACCTCAAAAAATAGTATTACTCCTATTTAAAGATGAGAAGACTCAGAAATACTGAATTTATTGAAGTTACTACAACAAAATGGTAGCCAAATTATAATCAGACACCAGTTTCTCCATGCTTAGAGCAGGACACACGGTGATAATTAGGAAGCTTATATAATTTATTCATTGATAAAGTAAGTATTTATTGCATGTCCATTATATTCTGAGTGGGCAGTAGAGAATCACTCCTACCAGGTGCTCACACTCTGTAATTTCTGTTGCTGTGTCTCGATGTATCATTTCCCCTTGAATAGTCATTTATTCATTCAATAAAATTCTATTGGCAACCTACTCAGGCCAGGCCCTGTTTTAAAGAAACTTTATACACAGAGAATAAAACACGTTCTTTAACAGCCCCTCCCAAACCTATCCCCCTATAACATACAAAGTTGTGGAAGAGACGAACAAATAGTAACGTACATAGAACATTGTTTAATAATAAATGAGGGGAGGGGAAGGAAGTTTGCAATAACAGAAAGGAGAGCAGGAGAAGTCCACACAGAGGGGGTGGCAATCTCAGTAAAAGCCTTAAGGAAGTTAGGAGAGGAAGCATGAAGACATCTGGGTGAAGGAGATCCTTCTGGGCAGAGGGTGGAGCCAGTGTCAAGGCCCAGAGGCAGCCATATTGGAGGAGGAAAATGACTAATGATGTCCAGGGAGAAAACAGGGCTAGTTTTGCAGGACCCAAAGTGAGGACTTGAGTGAGGTGGAATGTCACTGGGGGGTCTGAAGCAGTGGGATGCCATCATCTGACTTCAGTTTGACAGTTGATTTAACCGTATATACTTATCCTAAAGCCTAACACAAAGGCGATCCCTTCCTTTTCATATAAAATCCAACCAGTGCAGCATGATAGAAAGACCTTTAAGAATGACTTAGATTTAGCCCAGATGGGGCAGCCTGAAGAAAAGATAAATGAACTTCCCTTGAATAAGGTATTTCCTGTATTGTTTTCAATCTGCCCATAGCAAGTCCGAGGCTCTGGGCCAAGGGATACAATACCAACCGGCAGTTTTGGCAACTGCTTTAGGGGTGTTCATAGAGCCATGGAACTAAGTGGTTTTCAAACTTTGTGAAAATGAATCCTTTCAGCACTTCCCTCTGTGCCTCCAGGCAACCTATTTTTAAATAATGAATCATCAAAAAAATAATAATAATAACCATGGAATATTTTTCTCAAAAGGAATAGACCAGCTTGAAAATGGTTGATATTCCCACCCAAAGGCATTTCCCTTCTGCTGAGAACTTCACCACTGTGATTACTGGGGAGACATTAGACTCCAGGTTTGAGTGATGATAGTAGCATGGGTTTAAGTGACTTTCCTGAAGTTGCACACTTAAGAGTTGCCAGAGGTTGGCATATCTAATTAACAACAACTTTCATGAATGAGCATCTGCACCATGCTAGGCACTGTGCCAACGAGCTCCAAATGTGCAAAAGGAGAGGAAAAGGGAAGGCCTGGCTTGAGAAGGGAGAGCAAATCCACTCTTCTTCTGCCTTTTTCTATTTGGGCTCTCAATGGATGGATGATGCTGGCACACATTAGGGTAGGTGAATATTTTTTTGGTCGGTCTACTGATTCAAATTCTAATATCTTTCAGAAATGCCTCACAGAATACCTCAAAAATGTTTTACCAGCAATCTGGGCATACCTTGGCCCAGTCAAGCTGACCCAGAAAATTTACCATCACACCATGTCTGAATTAGAGTTTAAGCAGTTTTTGCATAAGATGGGGCTCTTACTCAATGCATCCCCTGACTTTACTAGGCGTATACCTGGAAACTGTTAAGATATACATTTAAGAGAAATTATATCCCATCTGATTCAAATGTATATGTCAAGGTCATTGTACTGTCATGTGTAACTAATTAAAACAACTAAAAAAAAAAAAAAAAGAATACAAAAAAAAATATACATTTAAGGCTTCTCTACTCAGGCAAGGTGGTGCACCTGTAATCCCAGCTACTCTGGAGGCTGAGGAAGGAGGATCAAAAGTTCAAGGCCAGTCTGGGGATATAGCTCAGAGGCAGAATGCCCCTGGGTTTAATCTCCAGTACCTTAAAAAAAATAAACAAACAAAAGTCTTCTCTGTTTACTTTTAGTTACCCATGGGTATGCTCTTTGGGGTAGAAATCCCTAATTTCTATTTTGGTGGAAATCATTCATTGATTTGAGAGAACTCACTAGATCTTGACTATGTGTCCTGATATTTTTTCTGGGATAAATGTTTTCAATTACATAAAAAGACTAAAGTCCCCAGCAATGAGAGGACATAGTTCGAAATTCCAGATAAATAAATAAATTTTCCCAGGCTAATTCCAAAAGACTTTGTGTACTATTCATCCTCATATGTAAATCTACATGGAGAAAAACACATACTGAAGTTTCACTTAAAGATAACCCCATAAACCCCATCCTTGCTCATACGCTCATCTTCATCCTGATGACAATCAGCGATGTTACCAGTATGTCATTTCAGGGAATGTTTTGAAATAAAATTCCGTGTACAGAAGATTTTATTTTAGCAGTATTGAGTGAACTGGGGGCGGAGGTGTTATCAAAAAGTAACCCCTGCCCTTGAGGATTTTTTTTTTTTCAATCTTAAAATCAAACCAGAGAAACATCATGTGCCTGTATGAAATAATGTCAGTCATTCTAAATAATGATTAGAAGCTGATGTAAAGCAGATAGGAAACACTCATTCAATAAACATTTGGTTCACACTTACTGGCTGATTTTGCTTCAGGCATTGGCTCAGACAAGATAAAGAGATTTGATGAAACATGGAATATTGCCCTGCTCTTAAAGTACTTAAAGTCTTGAGGGAAGAGAGAGAATGACTGAGAAATGTGCAGCCTTCTATGTGGCAAGGACCTGCATATGGCAGCACATGCTTTGCATGGGGACAGTAAGACAGGATGCAGTTTGGGGGATTTGCAGAACATCCAGAGGAGGTTGTGTCTTACCCTGAAGGAAAAAACAGCAGGTGACAGGTGACGAGGGTTGGGAAGGAAGAGTGGGAGCTGCTCCAGAAGCTGGAAAGAGGAAGCGTGCTTTAGATCACGTGTGTTTGGGGTGATGGCACTGGTTCTCCAGCCTGAGCCTACACCAGCATCCCGTGGAGGATTGTTAAAGAACAGATTGTGGGGCACCATCCCTGGGTTCCTGATTCAGACCTGGGGTAGGGCCCTGAGTAATCTGCATTTCTAACCGGTTCCCAGGTGCCACTGACACTGATGGCCAGAGGACTCCACCCTGAAATCCCTGGGTTAGAACAGTGTGTGAGGTGAGCCAAGGTATGAGTGAGCCTGGAGCTATAAACTGACCTCTGTCCCTTCCAGGGGTGCTGAGGGCAAAGAGATAAAGGGAGAGGATGATAGGTTGAAATTTGGGTTTTAAGAAAACTTACTCTGAGTGGGGGTGTCATGGTGGATGCCTGAAATCTCAGAGGCTCAGGAGGCTGAGGCAGGAGGATAGCAAATTCAAAGCTGGCCTCAGCAAAGTCGAGGCACTAAGCAATTCAATAAGACCCTGTCTCTAAATAAAAAAATACAAAATAGGCCTGGAGATATGGTTCAGTGGCCAAGTGCCCACAGTTCAATCCCGGGCACCTACTCCCACCCGCCACCAACACCAAGAAAAAGAAAGATTACTCTGGAAATAATGGACAGGAGAGGCAAGACTAAATATTTATTTTGACTTTTTTAATAATTCAGGAGATAGATATAGGCATTAGAGTTAGAGAACAGGAAACCTCCCATTTGACATTCTGGAGAAAACCAGAGCCAGAACACTATACAAAACTAAGTCCAATAGGCTAGAGAGAACTCTAAATGCACCACCTAGTTCAGGGACCAAGAATAAAAGACCAGAGCTGGGCGTGGTGGTGCACATCTGTAATCCCAGCCACTGGGGAGGCTGAGGCAAGAAAATCACAAGTTCAAGGCCAGCTTTGGCAGCTTAGAAGGACT
Organism: Callospermophilus lateralis; assembly: GCF_048772815.1. Taxonomy (NCBI): domain Eukaryota; kingdom Metazoa; phylum Chordata; class Mammalia; order Rodentia; family Sciuridae; genus Callospermophilus; species Callospermophilus lateralis. Next base: position 23,055,369 of record NC_135320.1, read on the forward strand.
CTCGGCAACTTAGCCAAAATAAAAGAAAAAGAAAAAGAATTGCAGTAGTAGCTCCATGGTAAAGCACCCCTGGGCTCAATTCCCAGTATAAATGAATGAATGAATGAACGACCAAACAAATAAATAAATAAAAGACTAGGCAGACAAGTCAAGGGACAAGTGATTCTGGAAATTACCCAAGCAGCCATTTTTGTCCATTGGTCCCCCACTCCTCAGTGGGGACACCCATGTTAAGAAGACCCAGCATGAAGAAATAAAAATTGAAGAGATGTTTTCCTTAAAGAAATCAGTAGTGTTGGGGCATTCTGAGATTCCGTTAATTATTGATTTGTACGTCGGCTCCTTGAGTTCCAAGCAAACTGTAGAACGGTTCCTGGTAAGTCAGTGAAGCTGAAGCTCAGGCAAGATGACAAGTTGGTTAAACTAAAGCTTTATTTTTTTTTCTCTAATCTTCACAAGGATACCAGCATGATCAAAACTAGGGTTTCTAAATTCTGTCATAGGCATTGCAAGAACCACTTGTGTTACATAGTACATGTGGTTGGAGCATTTAACCATAAATTGGGAGCAAAGTGAGGTCTCAGACTAACAGGATATAGTTATTAAGAATGTCAAGGAACTGCTGCCCTCATTAATCATACTAAAATAATTGGAACCTCTAAAAATGAAACAATGGCCAAAGGTCCTTTCCATTTAAAGAATTACTATTAGCTAGAGGAAATATGCCTTGTTACTCTGAATTGATTTCCAAACAAGGGCAATTACACTTTATACTAAAATAATCCCATGAGCCTACAACAGATGCAGGGAAACACGTACCAAACACTTGTGTGCGTGCACACACATGTACACTATATGTGATAAAAAGCTCATTGCAAATGTGTTTTTTTTTTTCTTTTTGGATACCAGGGATTGAGCCAGCAGTGCTTAGCCACTGAGCCACATCCCAGCCCTTTTTTTATTTTGAGACAGGGTCTCGCTAAGTTGTTCAGGAGCTCACTAAGTTCCTCAGGCTGGCTTTGAACTTGTGATCCTCCTGCTTCAGGCTACCTAGCTGCTGGGATTACAGGTGTACACCACCACACCTGACTGTTTTTTTCTCAGTTAAGGGTGGATTAAGTGTTCCCTAAAAAAATAAAATTCTTAATATATTTTGTCATTTATTCATTCTCATTTATGCTCTAACTAACTTGCACAAAGACAAAATCTGCACTATTGAAGCTGTGGAGAAGAATAGGTATTAAAAGTCCATTTTAAATATACCTAATGTTTAAAGCTGAAGAAGTGTTGGAAGAGATAGAAGAAAAATATCCATTTTCCAGAAGGCAAATTGAGAGGAGAGCAATGTGGAATTATCATTAGTGCCAGTGAGAGCTACATTCTCATCAAGAGAAAAAGATAAACCTGATCAGATGCTGTTAAGCTGAAGTATCCAAACACGCTGATCATAGTAAGACACAAATACAAGTTAAAAATTCCTCAAAAATTGCTGGGTGCAATGGCACATGCGTATAATTCCAGTGGTTCGGGAGGCTGGATAGGAGGATCTTGAGTTCAAAGCCAGCCTCAGCAAAAGCAAGGCATTAAGCAACAACTCTGTCTCTAAATAAAATACAAAATAGGGGTGGAGATGTGACTCAGTTGGCTGAGTGCCTCTGAGTTCAATCTCCGGTACAAAAAAAAAAAAAATCCTCAAAAATGAAAATAGCAACATTCTTTAAATAATGTAGGGTCCCCCTGCTGCCCCATAACAATAGCAAATCTCCATTTCCTTATCATTAGCTTGCTTTCCTCCTGACCTGTACTTGCAAACAAAACCTGCTAAGGAGGCTTTTGCCACCAGCAGCAGGGATTCCCTGCTCTTTACATTGTTGGGATGCAAAGAAATTCTTTAATAATTCTTAGAATCATAACATTAAGTGATAAACTTAGGCACATTAAATTTTTTTTAGAGATAGGTGGACACAAATCTTTGCTTTACTTTTATGTTGTGCTGAGGATCGAACCCAGTGTCCCACGCATGCAAGGCAAGCACTCTCCCCTCTGAGCCACAACCCCAGCCCCACATTAAAATTTTAATGAGTTTATTTGAGCAGACAGTAATTTATGCTTTAGGTAGCACCATCAGACCCCAAGAAGTTCAAGGCTCCGCCAAGGGGAAGAACAAGCAAAGCTTTTAGCATGTTCTCAGGGAAGAAAGAACAACAACAACAACAAAAAAAATGTGATTGGTTAAAGTGGAAAGTCCCTACTTAGAGGTTTAGTTTGGCAGTTGCTGATTGGTTAAGCTTATGTTTAGTTTTTCTATTTACATTGAATTGGGCTTTGGTTTGCTTACGTAGAAACCCAAGGTACTGGAGCCTTCTCAGCCCACTGGCTTCCCAGTTAATTTTAACAGTAGATTTGTATGCAACCTTAGAGATCTTCTCAGTGTCACTTATTTCATATATTCCCTGGCCTTATCAAATTGTATGAAGTTACATATCAAATTGTATGAAGTTACTTGCTTTCTTAGGGCAAGTTTACCCATTGCTCTAAGAATGACTGAACAAATATTTCTGTCTCAATATAAACTCTACTAAAACCAAAACAGTGAATGCTTAGAAGCTGACCACAAAATTTCATTTGATCCCCCGTCACCTTCCTAGTGGAAAAAGGGTGTTCAGTGAAAAACTGTGTCCTGATTAGAGCTTTAGCATGCAACCCTGGGAGTTATATGACTTTGATTCCATTCCATGGGGACCCTGTAAACTTCATTGCCCTTGAGCTATCTTACAATTGTAATATGTAGAACAAAGGTAGCAATGCAATAATTCTTGTTCATAGTAATACAAATAAATTCTGTCCAGTGTAGGAACCCACTCCCCCATTCTGCACTCTCAGAGGGACAGACAATAGAAGGAGATGGAGAGGCTATTCTGTTATTCATGTGCATGTTTCTTCCAATATTTGTCATCTATAAATGGCGCAGCTTTTTGACATCCTTGGTCACATTGTAATATCTTGTGTTTTTTCATTGAGGACATAAAATCTTTGATACATGTTCATTTTATATCTGTATAAAAATCATGCATGCCTTTACCTTTTTTAAAAATATTATTCTCTAACAGCATAATGACTTTTAAATAATTCCAGATCCTAGTAATTGAAACTAATCAAATCCATTTTTTTTTCAGCTTTTGTGTTATTTTCTTCTTACTGCAGTAGTCTAGTTGAAAACAATAAATGGCTAATTGGCCAAAAAGCTTTAATTTCAGTTAATTTTCATATTGTCTAAGTAATGAAAAAGTTAAAACATCAGCAAGTAAGTTTAGGAACTAAGCTGTCTCCCCACACCCCCACCCCTGCCGTGTGTGTGTGTGTGTGTGTGTGTGTGTGTGTGTTGAGGTAAAAGGAAAAAGAAATTGATTACACAGTAGGCACTAAATACTAAAAGTACTAACCCAAGAATAGGATGTGGATTGAGAATATTACATGATAAAAATTCTAAAATATTCCATTTGGAGTATCAGAAAAATAAAGTTAAATGAAAGCATTTATCATGAGATAAAACATAAAACTATTATCTTAAAAGAAGTTATTTTCAGGGCTGGGGTTGTGGCTCAGTGGTAGAGTGCTTGCCTGGCACATGTGAGTCACTGGGTTCAATCCTCAGCACCACATAAAAATAAATAAACAAAATAAAGGTATTGTGTCCATTTACAACTAAACAAAATATTTTTTTAAAAAAGTTATTTCCAACTCTATTAAAGATTACGTAGCACTATAAACATGTTCCAGCTTTCCTTCAATTTGTACTACAAGTTGATTTAATATTTAATTACTTAGACTAGTACAAATAAAAAGTAAAAGAAGCACTGGGCTTCTGCCATACTTAGTCATATCCTCAGACAGGTGCACTCACTTGACAAACAGAAAATGTGTTATGTGTAAAGCTTTATGCTGAATATGATGACTGTTGATTTAAGGTTCATTTCCATCTCTACAGTGTTAGCCCATTCCATACCCAGCGGGGCAATGGAGACTGTACTTTGGCACTTGTCTGGCTGAGCTGAAGGAAGGCACCCAGCCACTCCCACACCTCAGCCTCCTCATCCACAATGGGATAAGTCAATCAAATGGCTGTTTAGAGGATAAGACTAAATACTATGTACAAAATATTGTGAAATTTGGCTCATGTTTTATTTATTTATTTTTTTAAGCAATGATGGCTATTGAACCCAGGGCCTTGCACATGCTAGGCATGAGCCCTACCTCTGGGCCACATCCCCAGCTTTAGTCCATATTTTAATTATAATTCTACTGAACTAAAAACCATTCATTTTAAAAACACATGGATAACTAGAGGAAGCTTTTGAATCTATCCTTGGATTGAATTATTATTATTATTATTATTATTATTATTATTATTATTATTATAATACCAAATATTTCCCATGTAGTGTTGAATTTAATGATCACAATAATCTTATGATTTAACCATAACTAAAATCAATTTATATAGGTGATCAAATGAGGATCAGGAAAGTTAAATCATCTCCTAGTCCATACCAGTTAACCAGGGCCTGGGTCAGCATTTGAACTGGGGCTTGCCTTGTTCCAAATGCCTTCCACTGTTCTGTATTGTTGCTCATTATAGTGGGTGATTTTAAACTGGTTAACTGAAGAAGTCAACGTTTCTCAAATAATTATTCTCCCATCAAGAACCAAATCTATATCATATCCTTCACTGAAAATCAACAATGACATTTAGTTAATCCTTGTATAAACTAGCTAACTAGGACTTCAACCTGCTTGATTTGGCAGCAAACAGTTCCTGTAAACCAGACCTCCTTCACTGCTGTGGACATTTTTCAGTATTCAAGTGCATTGCAGGGTCCTAACAAATGTTCCTCCGCAGGAGAAAGTTTTCTGAGGTAATTGAAGTAGCTATGGTGCCTGATGTAACCCCTGCTAGTTCATTCAACTACAAAATATGAAACTGCACTAAAAGGTTTTGGGAATTTTCAAGAGTAAATATTTTAAGTAGTTCTTCCAACAGTGAGATAATCTTGAATAAATAATGCCTGAGATATAACGCCTGTAAGAAATAACCTTTTGAAGCTAAAAGAAGAACTCTAAAAAGTAAACCATAGATACTTCAAGTGCTATCACACAGAGTCCCAAGCAAGGACAAAATTATGATTCTATCAATGTTCTTCATTTCAAGAGTCTCTTGGTCTATTGAAGAAATTCTCATTTTTGCTGGGCACGGTAGTACACACCAGTCAGGAGGCTTAGGCAGGTGGATCACAACTTCAAAGTTAGCTTGGGCAACTTAGCAAGACCCTATCTCAAAACAAAAATAATAAAAAGAATTGGGGATCTAGTTCAGTGGTAGAGCACCCCTGGTTTCCATCCCGAGTATTACATACACACATACAAAAGTTTTCATTTTGATTGTCTGCCTATGTGGTGATGCCAAGACCTCAGCTCCTTCTGTGAATCTGTCCCTAAAAAGAGCAAGGCTGTCCAGAAATAGGAGTCATCAGAACTTGCCTTATATCCACCAAGAGGAGGGACCAAGCCCTGCGCAACTACTACCTGTGGTTAAAGTTGGAAAGTAGGATGAAATATTCAGGAGTCTGGGAAGGACCAGTGAGAGAAGTCAGTGTACATCCACAGCAGTGGGTGATGATGGAGCCATAAGAATCATGTTTTTTCAGAAGGAATACATGGTGCATGGATAGAGTAGTAAGCAGTACACAGGCTGGTGAAACGAAAGAGCAAGAGCATGCATGTCTCTCAACGAAGGTCATAGTGACCCTAAGAGAGTCATTTTTGTTGGAAACATGGGGATGGAAGCCAGATGGAGGGTGTGGAGGGACAAACAGGATATGAGGAAACAAAAACAGTGAACACAAAGCACTTTCTGGTTAGTTGGACTGTGAAAGGTAGGACAAACATAGGAAGGTTGACAAACACAAGAAAGGAGCTTGGGGCCAAGGTTCTGTCTTTACATGGGAAAGATTAGAGTGTACTGAAATGCCGATGGCATGAATCAAAACTGAAAATACAGCAGGAGGAAACAATGAATTGGGCAAAATTTTTTTAAAAGTGGGATCCTGAATATGTGCAGGGACACGGGCCTTGATGAGAAAAGGGACAGGCTTGGGAACAAGGACAGGCTGGGGACAGAGATCATTACCTCTGATGCTGGTAGAAGAAAAGAAAGAATTTCTTCTTGTGGCTTCAGATTTTTGGAATCAGGAAAGTAGACATTAAGTTTACCTGTTGATAATGTAAAGGGTCAAAGTGACAGTATGCTTTTCTTTCTTTATGCTTTATTATTGATTATTGATTTATTATTATTTATTATTGATTTATTATTTATTATTGATTTATTATTATTATTATTATTAATTATTGAGTATGTGCAGATTCCAAAAATTAACTGTGCTGTTTAATAACATTAGCTGGTGAGGGTTTGATGGATTTTTGTATTCTTTTTTTGCAAAAATCCTGAATTAAGGCGACTGGAAACTGTGTTTGAAATAGCTCATTTGTATTTCAGAATAGATTTCCCGGCAGTATTTAACTTTCAAGTCCAGAAGTCAGACAGGGATCTTCAAAATAGAGGGTGGGTCAGTTCAGAAAAGAGGAGGATATTATTGTCTCAGTCATATTCTGATACATGCAGTGAGATGAGTCATATCATTAAAAGAAGATTCCTTGACAGTGAAGACAAAGAAAAGTAAAGCTGTACCTTTTATTGTAAAAAAATAAATAAATAGTCAACATTAACAGGTGAGTTTCTGTTGCAGAGATCAATTTGTTCAGAAGCATAGGGAAATAATCTTAATTAAGGAAAATTTTAAACTAACACAGAGGCATTTTAATTGCTCTATGACATTAATTTAAATGGCTCTAGTTTAAAAAAAAAAAAAAAGAGAGGACAGTGAAAAACAAGATAATAACCTGGAAAATGAAATGGAAGAAATCCGTTAGGGTACGATTTTGTTTCTCTTACAAGTGCTTATCACCAAGAGATGAAATTTCTAGCATTGAAGAAAAGATCATGGGTAATGGACAGGGAACATGAAAAATAAAGAATATAAATATGTAGGTATATACATTATATAAAATATGTGTAATATTGAGTGGACAGAGGAAAAAATCATCTAGCACATATGTGCTACAAAATAACATGTCTTTAAGTGATATTGAGAATCACAATTAAGGAAACAATACACATTGTGCATAGTGGAATCAGATTTTTCAAAGGACTTATTTAATAAGGAACTGGCCTTATTTTTGAAGCATGGGAAATTCACAAGAAAACCATACCACTCGTTAGAAGTAATTAATTTCACACAGGATTTTCTGAGAATAACTAAATGAAAACCAAGTTGCAGCTTATACGGAACAAGCTTTAAGTTAAAATAATGAGAGCAATCAGCTATGAAAGACAAAATTGTCACACGCAAAGCTGTCGTGTCAGTGATGTGTTGTTAGAAGGAGAATCTATGCATCAGCTGGGCCCCTCCGCTCTATTGAATTCTCTAGAGACCCAGACTGGAATCATCATTTTGCATATTGTGGAAATTCAAAGTTTCATACTTGGAGAACAATCTTCTTAAGATCTAATCTGTTCCTAGGTTTATAACTCTGGGCCTGATGTCTCCAGTTAACATCCAGCTGAGCGGGGTATAAAAATCACATCTTTTTTCAAGTCAGTCTGTGCCTGCGTTGGTGAATGTGGTACACTTTAGGATTTGGTGAAGGATGAGCCAGCAGATGAATGCCTCTCATTGTCGGATGCAGACAGTTTCCATTGAGTCTTCAACAGTCCTCTTAAAAAACCCTTCAGCCACTCTATTTTTTCCCCCACTGGTTGCTTTGACTCCTATCATCCAGTATATCCTAATTTTTTTTTCCATAAACTCTGTTCTCTTCTCTCTCTTCTTGGCTTCCCTCTCTTTTACATGTCTCCTTCTCAGAAATATAGAAATTCCTTTTTCATAAAGAACACTTGAACCATTCTCTTTTCTGACTTTGACTTTCCTGAACAATACACCTCACCGTAGTTAATGGAGGCATTTCCTCAAACCAAGGTAGCTTCTTCCCCCAAAGAAATTCTAGCGCAAATTGCTATGAAAACAAATTCAATACCTCCATTACACAAGCACTTCAAAAGGGTGGCTTTATCCCAAATTGCTAGAAAAGCCCACGCCATGTAGGTAATAGAAATAGGCAATGTTACCTGCAATTACTGAGTCTTTCATAGATTTCTTATAGTACCTATAAGAGAATTTTTCTATTCTAAGAAATTTTCAACAAGACTGGCAATTACATATGAGAAACCTTTCAAGAAATAAATAAGGACAATTATGTGTATTGTGAGATAATAGTCTTAATTAAGGAAAGTTTTAAACTAACACAGAGTTAGTTTTTGTATTGTGAGTGGGCATAACCTCCACAAAGTCACCCGAGCTTTGTTTCCCATCAGACCCCTTCTGTTTGCCCAGTGGAGCATTAGGAGCAAGCAGCTGTCAGCTCAACTCTTCCATATCATGGGCTGACTTGGGACCATGGCTGAGTGCCACCTTCCTGTTGGTAGGGAGTTCTTCATGCCGTTCAGTGAAAGCACCTGACTCATTCCGCATCCTCCTCAGTTTGCTATACAGCTGTCATACAAGGATTTCATTGGGAATTCTCCTTAGCTCTCCACTGTATTGGATGTTTGCTACCCTGCATCCCAAGGCTTCCTAATGCTGTTCATAGTTCTTTTGGAATGCCATTCCGTGTCTAGTTTTTATATGTGACCTGCTTTTTCCTCTTTAGAATCTTCTAAAAAAGTTTTGGATTCTTATTTTCCTGTCTTGTATGCATGGAGATTCAATGGATCATTTTAATCTAGAAATGTAGGTTCTTTGGTTCTAGGAATTTTGGTTTCATGTGTGCGATTTCCTGCATATTTTCCTTTCTCTGTTTTCCTTTGGGGGCTCTAAAAGGTCAGGTGTTGGACCTTTCACCCTGATATTCTGGATTTGTTTTAACTTTCTTCTCCAATTTTCTACTTATACTTCATCCACTTTTAGATTCTCAACTTTGCCATTCAGCCCTCCTATTGATTCTCTTAGCTCTTATATATTTTGCTATCTAACAGCTCATTCTTCTGCTTTGATGATTCACTCTTAAATCACATTATGTTCTTATTTTTGTTGATTCAATATCTTCTATCTCTTTGAGGATGGTAATAAAATATTTTTGAAATTGCTTGATTCTTCTTGTACTTTCTTCTTTTTATGAGTTTCACCTCTGTAGCAAAAATGAGGCTAGGCATTTCCTCATTATTATTTTGGGGAGAAATTTTCTATTTCTGCAGTGAAATTCTAGCATTCTGCTAGGAGGAGGATAGGAAAGCCATTGGCTGAAGTTTGGAGAAGATGCAGAAGCCTGTTTCATAGCCAAATTTTCAACTTGTAATTCAAGGATCCAGTTCCCAAGTCCTTCTCAGAACTGAAGAGACACGAATCTTTCTTTTTGTCTGCTTGCCCCTAATACCACGACATTCACCTTTGCCTTTTGCTAGACTGGGTAAATCACTTATCCTTGTCCATTCATTTTCCATACAAGAAAGCTTTCAAGAAATAAATAAGGACAATTCTGTGTATTGGGAGTAGGCATAACTTCCACAAATTCGCCAGAGCATTCTCTCCCATCAGACCTCCTCTGTCTGCCCAGTGGAGCATTCAAAGACTTATTGAAATCTCTTACTTGCTTCTGTCTTCCTTTCAGCTCCTGTGGTCTCCAGGGTTCATTCCTTTTTAAAAAGAAACCTCCATTACTATGTTTTTAATGATGTTATGAAAGGGGTCCTAAGTAACTACTTATATTCAATAGACCTTGTTAATCGGAAGCATAATTCTCTCTTCAATCCTTATCATTTGAGTACCATTTTTATTACTCTAGTGAAATTGTTCCTGTCAAGGTCCTTGTTGCTAAATACATGGAGAATTGTCCTAATCTCATTCTTTTTGACTTTTGGCATTTAATCAACTAATCACCTATGTAACTCTCCATTTTTTTTCTTTGATGTCAAATAATAACAAATTCCGCTTGTTTTTCTCTAACTTCATCATCTAATTGTGAGTCTTGTTCGCCAGATCTTCCACTTTTGTCATCTCCTAAATGATCCAATACATATGTGTATGAATATATGTAAAGATTTATTATGAATAACAGACCTATAATTATGAAGGCAGAGAAGTCCCAAGGCAGCAAGCTGCAGATCCAGGTGATGTTGTTGTAATCCAATACAGGCAGGCTCAAAGCTCAGAAAGAAAGGATGTTTCGATTTCCAAAAGCAGGAAAACACCAATGTCCCAGCTCAGTCAGGCAAGGAGTTACCTCTCAGTAAATTTCTATTTAGGCCTTAGAAGGGCCATATGATCTCCTTAGTGCCCACTAACAGATAAATGGTTAAAGAAAATATGGCAGATATACACCATGGATTATTATTCAGCCATAAAGAAGAATGAAATCCTGCCATTTGCAGGAAAATGAATGGAAGTGGAGATCATCATGTTAAGTGAAGCAAATCAGACACAGAAAAATATCAAATGTTTTCTAACTAACCTTCCCCCAACAAAAACAAAAAAGATTACCTGAAAGTAGAAGAGGGATTAATAGGACAGGGAAGGTTGGCTGAGGGAAGAAAGGAAGAGGGAAAGGGTGGAGAGAGCAGAAGGATGGATGGACAGGATCAATGCAGGAGTATGCATGTGTGGAAATACCATAGTGAAGCCTGTTAATTTGTACAATTAATATGTGTTAATAATTATTATAGAAAATAATAATTACAACAATAAGGGGAAAAAACCTCAAAATAAAAAACCCTCACCAAAACCCTGAAAATGTCTTACCAAATATCTTGGCACCCCATGATCTAGTTAATTTGACAAATAAAATTAACCATCACAGTTAATTAATCAAAAAATCTCAGTCATATTAGACAATCATGAAAAACAGACCTTAAGCTTTTAATTTTACTTCAAACATATAAATGCTTGAAGATTCATTTGATCTTTTGTAGTGGACTCCAAAGATTTTTCTTTAAGTATGAATCTGGTGATTGAAGTATCAGCTGGTCTTGGCCATAATTTATCACCTACATTTTCTACTGTCTGTTTTCTTTAGTGAGAAAAAAAAAAAGAACTAAAGGCAATTACAATATACTTTTTTAAATATTTATTTTTTAGTTGTAGTTGGACACAATACCTTTATTTTATGTATTTATCTTTATGTGGTGCTGAGAATCAAAACCAGGGCCTCGCACATGCTAGGTACGTACTCTACTGCTGAGCCACAACTCCAGCCCTACAATATACTTTGAACAAAAATTTTCTAGGCTTGTGTGTGTGTGTGTGTGTGTGTGTGTGTGTGTTGTGCGTGTGTGTGCGCACGCACATGTGTGGTACTGGGAATTGAACCCAGGGCCTTGTGCATGCAAGGCAAGCACTCCACCAACTGAGCTACATCTCCATCCTTTTAGGCTTTTGAAATTGCTTTTCCAATACATTTATAGTTATTCGATTTGATCTCATTTGGTCACCAGAGTACTAAATGGAGTTTCTGACAGCTTGAGTACCAGAGCATTTTTATCTTTTTAGCTATTCATGAATAAAGTAACTAAATAGTCTTTCTTAGACCAAAGTAATTTGCTTTTTGAGATATTCAATTTAGTTTTCACAGCCACGTTTTTCTTTTAGATCTTGTCATCTATCTGGCTGGGTAATATGTAGTTGTCATATTACTACAGTGACAAAGTTTTGGGATCAAGTGTGGTGGAATCCAGGGAAGCATACAGCTCACCTGACGGGAGGGAGCACAGGTGCATGCGCAGAACAGAGTTAGTACAACTCTGAGCAGGAACTAGAGTCATTCAGGGAGAGGAGGGGGAGAGTCAGTTAGGGAGGTCCGCTCCGTGGAGGCTGGCTTAGAAAGCTGTTCCCAATGTAACTGGGCTAATACTAAACATTAACATCTGTTTGTATCAATTTATTCAGGAGTCCCCAAAGGATACAGACTATCATGAAAATCAAAATAAACAAGAAGAGGAAGAGGAGCCACTTCCAGAATTTTCTAGATTCCTTTTTGGTTATATTTGTCACTTCCTCTTTTCACGACTGCTATTAAATATGTAATTAAAATTTTTGATTCTCACTCATCTTCCTAAGACATTCCCTGTTTATCACAAGAATAAAAGTCACACATGCTGCTTTATTAGTGTCCATTTTTATTCTAATAGACATTAAAAAAAGGAAAATGCTGCTGTATTACATCTGTATATCATAGATGATAACATAATCTGTGCCACACAATGAAAACAACTCATATATGGGTCACTTAGTTAATAACATCACACCAATGCAAGTCGCAATTTTCAATTTTCTGTAATGATAAAATGCAATTTAATATTTACATGAAATGAGATGACACCATAAAAGTTATTTTTTGTTTACTTATTTATTTATTTATTCTTTTTTCAAGTTTTGTTAATTACCTCCATGACTTGCATGTTTGTAAATGTGATGAAAGACTAAAAAGCTTTGATGGAAAAAAAAAGACTAGTTACTTTATGTGAATAGTTAAAAAAGATAATAATGCTCTAGCAGTCAATCTATCAGAGACTTCATTAACTATCTAGTGGCCAAGCAGTAACATTAGGGCAGGGATATTTGACATATTTTTCTTTTGAAGTTATAGCACATTGAAGGCCAAACAGTATGTTGTTTGCCAGAGCGCTCTATGGTCCTCCACCTGAGTCTGAGTTTCAGCCCCACTCCTCCCACTTTAATAAATGTGGGAAATTATTTATTGAAGTTTGTAAGTGATAGACTTGTTCAATAGCGGATTCTTGAAAATATTGCCAGAATAATCGACTTATAAGATAAACCTGAGTTCATTACTTGCTGCAATAAGGAAGAACACTACTTTGAAAATGCATTAGTACAATTTTGGAAGGGAGAGAGCAAAGTTGTGATATTGCATGGTTTGGGGATTGGATTAAGGCAAGTTTTTGGAAGCAGGGGCTAGAGCTTGATGAGGATTGGATAAAGATCACTAAAGAACATGATAGGGTTGGAGGGGGGAGCAAAATGAGGGTTTTGAGGTGAGGTTATGGAAAACTCTTAAAGAGCAAAGTGATGTTTGATACCATCCATTCAAAAGTCAAGCAATCTTGAGTTTATTAAAAAGGAATTTTCCCTGAATCCCTGAGAAGAACATTAAGGTTATTTTTAAGTTTTATCTCCTTGGACAAAAATTTCCTGGAATAGTAAAGTCATAGTGATGAAGACAATGTTAGAATAAAACCATGATAACGAGGACAATGAGTTGTGCTTGTGGGAAGGAGGAGAGCGGATAGTTTTGAATCTCAGTTTCTCCTTTGCAAAATGGGAATGAGAGAAGTAAATTTAAGGGTGATGGTACTAAGTACTAACAACCTCCCAGAAGGAAAGTATGTGTGCAGAAAGCAGCAAGGATTTAAGTTTAGATTTTTAAATCTAAATCTATATCTGAACTACAATTTTTAACAGGTATGATCCTATTTTGAGACTTCTAGTGATGATAAATCTCTTCCAAGAGTGTTGTGAAATTTAAAATAAAAGTATATCTGAGGGCCTGGGGTTGTGGCTCAGCGGTAGAGCGTTCGTCTAGCATGTGTGAGACCCTGGGTTCGAACCTCAGCACCACATAAAAATAAATAAATAAAATAAAGATGATATTTAAAAAGTATATCTGAGGATATAATGTATGTGTTTTAAGCAGAAAAACTACAACTTATTCTTATGGGAAAAATCAAAAAGGGTTTAATGAAGGATAAGTGCACAAGTTAAGGATCCAGTAGAGGATGTTGAAGCAATAGCAGGATGTTATCACTCTTAATCCTGGTGGATCAAGGGAGGGGGGTGGTCAGGAACCTGATTAGAGCTGTAATGCTGGGAGAGAAGGCACTTGAACACCCGACAAGGGCTGAGGCCACAGGTGAAGGTGTGCTCACATTGTTGACCAAGCAGGGAGCGGTATGAAAAAAGATGCTGAACTCTTTTTCCTCCACTCTCCAGTCTCCTGCAATGATTTCATCAAACCCAACTAGAAGGAAGAAGGCAGATATGCCTCCTTCTAGGTCAGTTCTAGGTCAGTTCTACTTCTTTTCTAGAGAAAAGCAGAGGATGTGTCAGGAGACACATACACACAGACAAAGACCATCTCTAGCAGGTGCTTGCAAAGTCTTAGTTTTCCTACTGCAGTATTTTGGGAATAATGTTACATTTGAAGTAGAGGTATAAGCCAGCACAATGCTAAAGAATTCTCTTTTGTCTATTGGGGGGTGGGGCCAGGGAGGGAGACTTTAAAGAACTATGTACAATTTTCGGTCTAATATAAGTGGGTTTATTTAAGAATGTATAATTTTCAGAAAGCTACCAGAATAGATTTTAAATGTTTGCACCACAAATAAATAACAAATGCTTGAGAAGATAGATATATGTAAACAATTTAAACATCACATAATATATACATGTACTGAAACATTACATGGTGCACCATAAATATGTCTGATTTTTATATTTTTGTGTATCAATTAAAATAAATTTAATTTAGATTTAAAAAATAGTATGAGAAAAAAAATGCTTACTTACTAGGCCTGTTCACTCTCTAAGGGCATCAATATTATATCTTGCTTATGTGTAAGAAAATACAACATCCATTAATTTTAGAAACCTATTATCCATTCACAGTGTCCATTCAATTCTAGAAACTTCTCTTTAAAAATATATATGTTTTGCTTTGTTTTAACTTGGAACAGAAAAGAATTGGTTGAATATAAATGAGCTCACATTGTGAAATAAATAAAGTACTCGTGCACACACCACACACACACACACACACACATACACACACACACACTGCAAGTAACGTAAGTGAGTTTTTGTCAAGGCAGTGATGCTAACTACCGATTCATTTTTATAGGGCTTGCTGAAGAGGCTAGCTAGAAGGCACAGCAGAGTGCCTTTCTGGGACCTCTTCTTTCTGTCCTTTTGTATTATCCTCAATAGCAGATATTTAAAAATCTCAACTTGGTTCACTCAGAGTGGTCATTTGCTTATAGCAATGCTTGCTATTTTTTTAGCAAAATTTTTTTTTTTTTGTAGATCCCACTCAAACACAGTTGGTCAGCCTATTTCTATTGCCTTCTAAACTCCTTTTGAATGTCCCTGGATAACTTCCACTGACCCGTATTTCTGCTGGACAGAAAGGTACTCACATCTCCCTCCTCATACTCCCTCTCCCCCAACAGTTTTAAGTAGGGAAAGGAATATCCTCTGGAATGAGTCCTATCTGATGGCCTTTCCCCTATTATTCAAAGCCACTTCCTTTTGTACTTGATTATTGTTGCAAAAATGTCCACATTCTGTGGAACCCAAGCTTGACCTCACCTCCTGAACTAGGGCTTTAGTAATCAAATGCGCTCCTTGTATCAGCTATTCTTAACCTTGTTAAGAAATATGTAGAAAATGTTGAATGGAGGATTTTCTCCATTAAGTAGATAATGGAAAGGCTTCCTTATGGATCATCACCCTTTTGAGAAACCAATTATCGAGGTTCAAGGAATTTTACATCCTAGTGCTCCTTGGTGACTCTGTTGCTGTTACATTATCATCACAATTCATTTTTTAATCAAATAAGCTTTTGAGACATGACAGTGTACACTTTCCAGGAGACCTTTTTAAAAAGACAATGCCAAGGTCAGCATGTAATCTTAGATATGCTTATTTTTTAAAAGTCCCATTTATAGTATGCAGGAATTTTTAAAAAAACATTTATTTTTTAGTTATAGGTGGACATAGTACCTCTATTTTATTTTTATGTAGTGCTAAGGATTGAACCCAGTGTCTCATGCATCCTAGGCGAGTGCTCTACCTCTGAGCCACAACCCCAGCCCTATGCAGGAATTTTTATATGCAGTATGCTCTTATGTACAAGTCTATTCACCTTATCTTAAAGATATTGAATTCCTTCAAAGCTGAGACTATAACTTACTTATCTCTTTCAATTTACCAATATAAATAAAATGTATCCCTTTACTGAATGACTGTAATGCATTGAAGACACTCTGCCATCAAGAGCCATTAAATGAAAAAACAAAAAAATTCCCCTCAAATTTAATGGGAAAGAGAGATTCAAGATGGCTGGCTATTTCAAACAGATTCAAGATGGCTGCTTTCATTGTCCATCCATGACCTGAGATTCAAGCAGCAGGAATTCCGCTTCTCTGGGAAGTGGGTAAAAGAGGGATTTCACTCATTATTTGAGAGCCAGAGTATCTCAGAGATGCAGAAATTTGGGTACATTAAACGAAGAAAAAACACTACATTGGAACCAAGATATTTGCAGCAACAGCAATAGTGGCACTGGTTCAGCACAGAGGGAAGGAGAATGCAAAGAAACACAAAGGACAGATTTAATATGGAAAATCCTGAGATCAGAAGAGCAGCCTGCCCTTAGCTGATCCAGAAGCTGCACTGTGTGCTGGTGCATGAAAAGCACCCTGTGTTTCCCAGGGACCACAGAGAGCTGAGACAGGGGCCATCTCAAGATGGCCCCACTGCAGCTGCTGCTGCAGGAGCTGAGAGATGGGAGCAAAGGTGACTACATGGTCCTGGCAAGCACCTGATGCATGACTTAGGCTGCACCTACCAGAAAGAGAGTGCAACAGGCCCAGAGAATATTTACTCAGGGGGATTCAAGTCAGAAAAATGAAAGGGAGCCCAGCTGAAGCAGGTCAGGAATTTGAACAGGAAGGTGTGAAAACACCCAGGAACTAGCCTGGGAAGCCTGAAAAGGCTGTTGGTGGCAGCAGAGGGGACAAAGGATTGGCTCCCCCCACCCCATGAATAGAATCTTAGGAAGACTCCTGAGACCTAGACTCACAGCAGAGATCCCCAACTGCCAGGCTCTAGAAGCGTGTTGATCTAATCTCTCTGAGCAGTCAACACCCAGCAAAGCTCCTGAGGCCTGTTTAGACCCAAGCCCCACTTGCAGGAAGTCTACTCATAGAACTCTGCAGGGACCTCACCCTGGGAGAGCATTGACCTGGTCTGTGAAGACGAAACTCCAGCTGACAGTACTTCCCATCCTGTCCTACCTTGTACTGGTGAGAAGGGAAGCTGAGAATTTTTTTTTAACTCCAACTGGCAACTTAGTGAGCAACCAAAAAAGAGGAAGAGCCCTTACTCTCATACTTGGTACATAGCTCATGCAGAAATGGAAAGAGAGTTGGGAAGAGACAGTGACCGTATATTCTGGTGACCTCAGTGGGAATAATTTTTAAACTTTTCCTTAAATTCTTTTTTCTTAGTGTGTGTTGGGGGTTGTTCTTGTTTTGTGCTGATTTGTTGTAGACATATATAAACATACATATTTCTTTTTTTTCTCATTTGTAGCAGTTCTTTATATGAAGTTATTTTTCCTTTCCTTGTCTTTTGAGGGTTAGGGCTTATGATTAGTAAATTTTGGTTTTGTTTTGTATGGTTTTCCATTTGTCTGTTTCTCTTCCTCTCTTTTCTTCTGCTAACAGCCAAATTCTATTATTCTTTCTCTCACACATCCTTTAATTTTTTACTTCTATTTTTTTCTCCTTTTTCCATATAACCATCACATCCTACATTTCTTCTGCATTCTCTCTGTTCACTTTTTGAAATTGTAAACTTGTTCCTACCTTCTGTTGCATTTTCTTTTCTCTTAATTAACTGTATTCTTCCCATCTTTTAGCATTAATTGGTCTATATAATGCCTGCCTCCACCATTAATACTGTTGCAATTATTGCTACTGTGGATACCATAGTAGACACCTTTTGATTTAATACAAGATATAATGGGCTTGGGATGTGGCTCAAGCGGTAACACACTCACCTGGCATGTGCAGGGCGCTGGGTTCAATCCTCAGCACCACATAAGAGTAAAAAATAAAGATGTTGTGTCTACCAAAAACTAAAAAATAAATATTAAAAAAATATTCTCTCTCTCTCTCTCTCTCTCTCTCTCTCTCTCTCTCTTAAAAAAATGATATAATACATGTTACTTATTGTTTTTGCTAATGGCAGTTGCTGACCCTACCATTTCTGGTTTTTGTGGCAATTAACATTGTAGATGTCATAGTAAGAATCAAGTATTTAGTTTAGTGCTATATATTGTTTGCATTGGTTTTTACTATGAATTGTGAGATGCTGGGAACCTATAGAGACACTACAAGTTCACAGAGTAGAAGTTTTTCTGCTGAAATAAACTCAACCAAAAGATAGCCCATGCACATAATGACATTCAACTTTCAGCTATTCTTTAATACAAAGAATAGAAAAGACAAAAGCCCAAACTAACAACCAGGCCCTGAGTAGACACAGGAGAAGTGAGTCCTCAGGTCTTGCCTACCAACATCCATTTCTATAGCAGAAACAAATAGAAAAAACACAAAGGCTGTGGACACACTACCTAGGAGGGGAACTCAATCCAGATCACTCTAGGAAACATTAGCAACTGAAGACTGTGCCCTAAAAAAATAGATAGTGGAGTCCACTTCAATTGATGCACAAAACCAAGACTTCTGAAAACAGGAAAAAAAAAAAAAAAAAAAAAAAAAAAAAGGCAAACAGAACTCTCCCGAAGGGCTGGGATTGTAGCTCAGTGGTAGAGCACTTTCCTAGTACATGTGAGGCACTGGGTTCAATCCTCAGCACCACATATAAACAAACAAACAAACAAATAAATAAATATATAAATAAAGGTATTATGTCCATCTACAACTAAAAAAAAATACAACCCCCCCAAAAATCCACAGTCCCCCAACAAAGGAACCCACTAATAGTGAGATAGTTGAAAATTCAGAGAAAGATTATGAAAATCTGATTATCAAAATGTTTAATAAACTAAAAGAAGATCCAAGAAAGGAATTAGGAGAGCATCAGGAGATTAAGAACATTTTAATAAAGAAATAGAGTGAAAAGAAACCAAACAGAACTCCTAGAAATGAAAGACGAATTCAGTTAAATTAAAAACTCACTTGAAGTCATCAGTAACAGACTAGATAGTTTTGAAAACAGAATCTCAGACCTTGAGGAGAGAACTTCAGGCGTTGAAGATAGGCGATCTGATCTTGAATACACAGCAGAAGTAAAGGGAAAAATTATAGAAAATGACTAGAATAAATAAGAACTCTGGGGCAACTTTAAAAGACTAACCCCGAGAATCACTGGGATAGAAGAGAACAAGAAAACAAAAACTAAAGGCATAAAGAACATTCTCAATGAAGTAGTTACAGATAACTTACTTCTCCCATATCAGAAACAAGATGAACATCCATATATGGGAGGCTTGCAGGGACCCCAAATAGCCCCAGCCAAATGAGAAGCTCACTGAGATATATCATAATAAAAATTCTTAATATAGAAAACAAGGAAAGAATATGAAAAGCCACAAGACAGAAAGAACAGGTCACATTTAGAGGTGAACAAAGATATCGCCAACCTAAACAACACTATAAATCAAATGAACCTAATATACATCTACAGAATATTCCACCCCAATACACCTGAATTTACCTCTTCAGCTGCACATGGAACTTTTCCCAAAGTAGATCGTATTCTAGGCCACAAAGCAAATCTTAGCAAATGTAAAAAAAAAAAAAAAATGGACATAATCCCATATAACCTATCAGATCATGATGGAATGAAGCTAGAAATCAACAGCAAGAAAAATAATAGAAACCACAATTGTTGTAGGGACAAACAAGGCAAGGCACCGAAGATAGCAGGAAACAGTTTTATTTGGCTGCAGCCAGGTTCAGAGGGTACAGCCTTTGCTGTAATCAATCAATCCCCTGAACCCCGAGTTCAGGGAGTTTCAGAGTTTTATACCCAGCATGTAAGGGGAGAGGCTCAGAAGTTCACAGTCTGCAGAAGTTCACATAAAAGCAGCTTTTTCTTTCACTGTTTTGGGCACATTAACTCTTCAAGGACAACACCTGAGAAGGGGAGAGCTTCTTCTCCCGCTGCCAGCTGTTACCATGGAGCCCAATTGTAACTTATCTTAAAAATGGAGACATCTCTGTGAAGCCCAGCTCAAGGCCAGAGGCCTTGTTTGCACATTTCTTCAAAGTACTATACTGGATACGTTTTTGAAAAACTAGTAAGGGGGTGTCCAGCACCTGGAGTGCTGGTATCTTCTCGGCCAGTGGCCAAGTAAACAGGGTGACACGAAAATAGCAAGTTTATCTACATTGGACTCTTTTTCTGACAGTCCTAAAATCAGCCATGGTGAAGAGGGCTTTTCTGTGGAGAAAGGGGGTGCCACTTCACAATAAACTCATGGAGTAATGAAGAGTGGATGAAAAAGGAAATGAGAACAGAAAGTAAGAAATTTTTAGAAATGAATGAGAACAAAGACAACATATCGAAATCTCTGGGACAGTATGAAAGCAGTTCTAAGAGGCAAATGTATAGTACCAAGTGCTTACATTAAAAATTAGATCCCAAATAAATAAGCTTATCCTCCACCCCAAGGCCATCGATAAAGAAGAACAAACTAATGTCCAAATCAGTAGAAGACAGGAAATAATTAAGATCAAAGTCAAAGGTGGAATGTTTTCTCTCTCATTCTCTCATTTTACTAGAGTAAAATAAAGAAAGCCGGGAGGGGAGGATAAGATTACATAAAGAACCAATCAAATCAAACTAATACATGAGCAAAAGGAAGGCTAGTAGAGTATAAGACGAAGAAGGGGAGGGGCTGGAAGGGAGGGAAAAGGGGGAGGGAATGGGGAAATTATGAACTGAAATCAATTTCCACACATGTATGAGTTTGTCAGGATGAGCCCAACTATTGTGTACAACCATAAAGCTCAAAAAAAAAAAAATTACTGTGAATATTCTGATGCTTTCCATCAGAACACAAGACATTCAAGTGATTTTCTTAAGACAAATTTATTTTTTAAAAAAGAAAAACATATGAATCAAACAATAAAAACAACTTGTAATTAGTAAAATTTCTAAAGTAAATGAATACAGTTTGTACTTGTAATAATGACTTATTTACTTTCCAAAGAATAAAAGACTCATGATGGTGGGTGGTCGAGAGTGTGAGAAGGATTTGGGATGGAGAGGACATTCTTTCTGTGTCATTTTCACCATCTTCTGGACCTTTTGGGGGGTTCACAGTTGTCTCACGCTCAATTCTACCTTTATAATAATTGCACAAAAGCATACCTTTAGAGGAAAATGAAGGCTCAATAACCAAGAGAACACTTCAAAGCACTTCCAAATAGCCCATGCGAATAGCAGGCTGAAGAGACCTCCCTTCCATCCCCTCTGCTGCTTTTAAGTGCACATAGGACAACATTGTGTGGCCATGGAGTGCAATTTGAATTCATTCCGTATGCTATTCTCTGACTACAATCTTGTTTGGAGTGAATTATGTGTGTCTTTGCCTGAAATTATAGTGTTGACATACAACTTCTTATAGAATATTTATTCCATGTGTTTTGGGGTGAAGTCTTATTTTGGAAAAAAAAAAAAGTCATTGCCTGGAAAGCAGAATAACTTTTCAAAATAGATAATGTTGAAAAGTCATTAACTGAACACTCATTAAGTGAGATAAGGCATACACAGAACACAGCATGTTCTCATATCAATGAACAGATGAATCAATAATCAGATGCCATTCTTTTACCAGCTGTCTTGGATGGTCATTGAAAACCATGATTTAACTGGTGAGTTGCTTCAGATGAAGAAGTTGTTTTGGTTGCAACCATTAAAATGTCTTCCAAAATGTTTACATTGCTATTGAGTCTATTTATTCCCAGGCATCTGTTCAGATGTCTAATAATGTGATGGAGACCTCACATTGGTTTTCAACAATTTTGCAGCTGAAACTAGGGCAACATAAACATGAATGCCTATAGATGCTGGAGGAAAGTCAGGGTGAAGGAATAGTCTTGAAGAGCCAAAGACCTGCATCATTCATATCATCCAGCACACCAGAATGGCTGGTTTTTTTCCTAACATTAATCAAAATCACCCTTCTCTCTCCTCTGTTTATCCTCACTTTTTTTTTTTTTTTTTGGTAGTGTTGTGATGTGGATCTAACACAAAGGCGTCATACATACCAGGTTAACTCCAGAACTGAGTTACATCCCCAGCCCCTCCTCACTTAATCTTTAAAATGGTCAGTACTTTATCCTACTTAGCTTGTCCCTCTTCCTTCCTCCATGTATGATATTTTTCTTTAGTGTACCACTTTATATTTGTGAGGATTTCATGTGATCACACAGACCTGAAATTATAAATAATGTCTTCTTTCCAGCAAGAATGCTATTGCAAATCACAAGTACAGGTTTGTTAGCATCAGGAAGTATAATCCTGTGCCAGGCACAGTAGTGCACGCCTATAATCCCTGTGGTTTGGGAGGCTGAGGTAGTGGGATCACGAGTTCAAAGCCAGTCTCGGCAAAAGCAAGGCACTAATCAACCCAGTGAGACCCTTTAAATAAAATACAAAATAGGGCTGGGGATGTGGCTTAGTGGTTGAGTGCCCCTGAGTTCAATCCCTGGTACCCTCCAAAAGTACAATCCTGGATATTTTTGGATGCTTTGATCAATCACCTTGTTAACTGGTACAAATTTAATAATTGGTTATTTCTTATTATTTTCTCCACTTCCATCACCTTCCTTATCTTCTTAGAGGTTCATATTACAAGACAAATTTAAACAGAAATAAGCTGAAGATTTCAAATTTCTCCAAAGAAAGGTACTATATAGTAATGAAATGTCAGTCCTAATCTGAGTAGTCATCTAAACACAAAATAGTTATCTGAAAATATCATTAAATCCTATCACCAACTTCATGAAAAAAAGAAAAAAAAAGTGGGCCATAGATTTTTGTCTCTTTAAGAGTGATTGCTTTTAAACAAATAGTGACTTTAATAAGGTCAATAGGTTTAGAACCTAAATTGAGCATATATACAATTTTGAAAAACCACTTTAAAAAGTTACTGGAGAAGACCTTACATGAAATTAATGGAAACACCCACCATCCCCCCAAACCAAAGACTGAATGTTTTCTCTGATTCGTGGATGATAACCCAAAACAAGGGAGGTTGGGGAGGGGAGTAATAGAAATAGATTGGACTAAACAAAGGGTTACAAAAGTATGGGAGGTGGGTAGGAAAGACAGTAGAATTAATTGGTTGTAACTTTCTTAGCCTTGTATATATGACCAGGGTAACTCCACATCATGTACAACCACAAGAGTAGGAACCGGAATAGAATAAGTTATACTGAATGTATGTATATTCTGCCAAAATACATTCTACTGTTATGTATAACTAAATTTTTTTAAGAACATTCATTTCCACCAGCAAATTAAGATTCCAACCTACCTTTCAAATCCTACTTGTCTATTTAGTATGTGCGAATGAAGCGACCAATTTGTCATTTACTGCCAGTTTAGAAAACTTTAAATGTACAATTCAGTGGCATTAATTACATTCACAATGTGCAACCATCACCTATTTCCAAAATTTTCATCATCTCAAACACAGATTCCATAGTAATTGAGCAGTTTTTCCCTTTTCCCAACCACTGGTAGCTTCTCATCTATTTTTTATCTCAATGAATTTACCCACTGTAGATATTTCATGTAAGTAGAATCATACAATATTTATCTGTTTTGCTGTTGTCATTGTTGTTGTGTATTCTTACTGTGTTGCTCAGGTTGGTCTTAAAACACAATTCTCCCACCTCAGAATCCCAAGTTGATAGGATTATGGGCATAAGCCACACATCTGGCTATTTAAAAAAATCTGCCCTAATTCACTGAACATATTTTTAATCCTATATCTAAATGTCTATTCCAGTTCATCCACGCTGTAGAATGTATCAGAACTTCATTCTTCCTATGACTAAATAATATTTCATTGCATGTGCATACATAGTATGAGTTGTGTGAATTGTTTTGAGTTGTTTTCTACTTTTTTGGCTACTGTGAATAGACATGAATATAAACATACAAATATCGGAGTTCCTGCTTTTCATTCTTTTAGGTAAATACCTATGGTTAGAGTGTGTGGATGTCTTTGCAGTAATTCTATGGTCATATTTTTTTTCTTGCAGTGTTGGGGATCAAATCCAGGGCTTCATGCATTGCTAGGCAATATCCCTAGTCCTATGGTTAACTTTTTGAGGAATCATCAAATGCTTTTACAGAAGCTGCATCATTTTATGATCCCAATAGCAACATACAAGGATTCCAATTCTGCAAATGTTGCTCAACACTTGTTATTTTTTACTTTTTAAAACTGTAGCCATCCTGTAGGTATGAATTTGTATTTTAGTATGGTTTTGATTTGCATTTTCCCCATGATTAGTGATGTTGAGTAGCTTGTTCTTATTGCTCAGTTGTATATATTCTTTGGAAAAATGTTTATTCAGGTTTTTTGCTCGTATTTTAATTGAATTCTTTGTTGTTGAGCTTTGAAAGTCCTTTATATATTGAGGTTGTTAAACCCTTAACATATTTTTAATCCTATATCTAAATGTCTATAATGTGCAAATATTTTCTTCCATTCTGTAGGTTCTTTGTTTTTTTTTTTTTTTTAGTAATGTCCTGTGAAGCATAGGTGTCTTAAATTTTGATGCATTCTGATTTCCCTATTTTATTTCTTATTATTTTGATGTCAGATCTAAGAATTTATTGACAAAATCTAAGACCATGATAATTTCTTTCTTTTTTTTTCCCTAGGAGCTATGTTTTTTCATAGGAGCAATCCTACATGCCCATCATTAGGCCCTTTTGAGTTAATTATTATATAGTATGAATTATATTTTTACTTTTTAAGATTATATCTTAAGATAAAAGACAAAATGGCATTATTATGAGAACCCCCAAATGCACACGGATTCACATTTGTCCATTCGGGCATCAAATCACTCTAAAGTGGGGAGAATAATGAAGGAAGTAGAGAATGAAATTAACAATGATTCTGAAGTTTTAGTGTAATTCCTAAGTTCAGATGGAAAAGAAGAAAATAATTGGAAGTTTTGATCAGGTAAGATTATAATCCCTATGATCTACAACATACTGGCTCCCCATGTTTCATAAAATGCTTCATGCTAGAAAGAGATAGGGAATTAGAGAGAAGTTTAGAACAGGGAGACTACAGAAAAGAAATCTATGCTCAGCTCCCAGATGGATTCCTAGCAAGAGGAAGAGGCACAATTCCCTATTTGGGGGAATCTGAAAGCAGAGAAACAAGTGCTATATTTCCTACCTGGCTAGTCATAGTGGCTGGAAACCCCACTTGGTGGTATCATGATGGAAATTATTAAAGGAGATAGCTGCATTGGCAACACATGTACAGACAGATGGTCCAAAGATAAGCTTCAGAATTATTGGCTGAGCCTCCCCACCCCCAGGGATAGGAGCTGCCAAACTTCTTATATGAAACCTTGCAAATTGCCCTAAGGGTATAGAGTTTCTGTTACAATGATTTCAAAATCAAGTTCAAAACATGTTTAATTAGATCTAATAAAATTCTATACATTCAAAAGAGAGTTATTACGTTTGTATGAATAGAGAAGTTATTGGTGAGGGCTTTATTCAGTGTTGCTTCACCTCGTGACCAAAAGTTCCTCAACAAAATTCACAACTCCATGATCATTTAGAAGATTCACCAAGTTAAATAATTCTACAGCAGCTTCCAACTAAATACAATCTATTTACATGAAATTGTATCACTATGTTTTAGGAGAATATCGATATTTTTATATAACACTTTTACAAAGTGCCTTGAAACGATCATTTGAGATACTATTGCACTCAAGACAATTCTCTGATCTGTGTCTATATCTCCAGTTCCATTTGACTCAAGAGACAGGCAAGCATTGGGGGCTAGTAAAATTTGGCAGGAGTCATGTCTCTTTCTTCACATCATAGCTTTATAGATGTTGGGGCTCATAAAATAATACCTCAAAGTGTGGTATTTTGAACTATAGGAAATTGGAAAGCCTAAGAAATTGCCTTCGAACAAAAATCTCTCTGGCCTTCCCTTATTACCCTCACTGAAGTGCAAGGAGAGGCTCTTCTCTAAAGTTCCTTTAGCTACCTAAAGACAGGAATGCCAAAATGGAATACAATTGCCTTTAGTCCTCTGAATAAGGTTTTATGACTTAAGGAAGATTAAACTCACATCTCATCGGCAGAGAGTGATGTTGAGGGCCACACCCGAGTCGGGATGACGCATGGCATTTTTGCCAGAAGTAGTGGTTGAGAGATGACGCCAGCAAGCCATTAAGATGATGACTTTTGAGTTCTCGTGGAGTTCCCCTTGAGCTCTGGTTGAGCTCTCGCGGGGATTCCTGAAGAGTTCGCATTGGTTGGGGAAGTGCCGGAGGAGGGATTTCCGGTTGGTGGTTCCTGGAGGAGCCATGTGGCGTTCGGGAGAGTTCCCAGGGAGCGTATATGGAGTGTGCTGGTGGAGTTCAGAAATAAAGTTTGTTCCTGCTTCAGTGGCTCGTGATTTGTTCCCCGTCAGACTGTGTGCGGCAGAGTGAAGCTCAAACAACATACCTATGGCCCTGGGAATTTTTTCTCAGGCCATTGTTTATGCTTCAGGCCCATTCATCGCCCCTAATAATCATCTACCACCCCTGTAAATTGCCTACCCACCTTTCCTCTCCCCTATGAAGAAGAATACATACATTTCTGAATCTCATTGGGTCATCATCTACTTTCTTTCCTGCAACATCCCCATCCACATAAATGAATCTGTATGCTTTGTCTCCTGTTAGTCTGCCTATTGCTGCTTTATTTCATTAGATATAAAGACTCGAATCTTATGAGGGAAAGGGAAAAATTCCCTTTACCCTTACATAGATTTCAGCATGCAAGGACAAAGTCACCTTAGTCTCTGCTCTCACTTCAAAGGAGTTTAGGCATTAAATCTCATGCTTTCAGTGGAAGACCCGTGAAGAATGGGAAACTGATGCAAATACCAGGAAGAGAAAAGGCCTCACATGCAAACACAAATCACCCTGCTGGATCTCATCAGGTCCAGTGTGAGGGAAAATATGTTGAGACAATGTAGAAAACGCTTTGACATATTGAAGGTGAGCATGGGATGTAAGGTTGAGTGTTCCTGCTGGAAGGAACTCAAGGGAGAACTCATGGGTGCTACCTGCCTCTGAACTTGTAGCAAGCAGTTACACTTTCAAGTTCAAAGACTTAATTGACTTGTCTTAAATAATTATGGCTTGTATTTTTAAAAGTCTTGGTACAGAACATTTTGTAGTATTAAAGTCAATAATATTTCTCATTAGACAATAGAAAAAAAAAAAAAGCAAAACAACCCCTACTGGTCAGCTCTAAATTTTCAAACTTCTAAGCACTTTCTTATTAAGTAACCAGCAATGAAGAAAGTATTTTATGTTCAGTTCAATCAACACACACTGAGTATATAGAGTAATTTTAGACCCTGAATTTTTTTATTTGAAAGGAGAGCGTCTGTTATGGTTTGAGTCTGAGGTGTCCCCCAAAAGATTCTGTTGTTAGTGAAAGAATGTTCAGAGGTGAGATGATTAGATTATGAGAGCTGTAACTAATCAGTCCACTCAACTTTGAATAGACTGGGTGGTGACGTAGGTAGATGAGACATGGCGGAAGGAAGTGGGTCCCATTTGGGGCGTGCCCTGGGAGGCTTCATTTTCCCCTGTGGCCACACATCCCTTCTATCTGCTTCCTGGATGCCACGAATGGAGCAGTACTCCTCTTCCACCATGTGTGCTGCCTTATCTCTGGCACAGAGCTGTCTATGGACTCAAACTTCTGAAACTATGAGCCCCAAATAAGCTTTTCCTCCTTTAAGTTGTTTTTGTCTGGCATCGTAGTGATGTAAAACTGACTAAAATAGGGACTTACATATTATAAAACATAAATCAGTAAGAAGCTTTCATACCACAAATATCTTATGGTAATTTGCCAAATATGATAGAAAGCTGACTATAATCAGTGATATAATCAATAAGATTTTTTTGTAAGCCCAGAAAGAACAAGTGCTCTCCTGGGGGAGAAATTATAAAGGCTTTTCAGATAAGGAGGTATTGATGCCAGTCTTGAAGAATGAATAAGGTAATAAGGGATAAAGATGGTAGAAAGAGAAAGGAAGAGCATGGTAGTGAAACAACCTCTGTAAACAAAGGAACAGTCTGAGAAAACCAAGAAGACCATTCTGATAAATATATCTGCAGTTTGGATCAAAGAGTCATAATTTCAGATAGCCATATCCTCCTATTATATTTCTCTAAGAATTTTCATACTTTCAACAAATGATATTTCTAGTTTCTAAGTCAGTTGTATAAGTCAAGGTCTTACAAAGAGCAGGGTTAAACATGATAGAATTTTATTAGAGTTAATGTCTGTGAAAGGAAATGGGGAGGGACCTAGGAAAGGCCAACTTATACATTAGACCATAATGTGTGTCTGCCCTCAAGTAAAGATAGGAAGGAGAAAAGCAAATTAGCAGGAGAATCCTGGACTGCTACAAGTGCACTTGTAAGGAAAGTTGCCAAGGCTGTTGAGGAGTCCTTAACCAAAATCATCCATCAGAAGAGTTCCACATGAGCCAGGAATGGGTCTGTCACAGTATTTCCACCACACTCTGTCACTAACTGAGAGCAGCATATGGGAAACATGGCCATGGTACCAACATGGTGGTGTTGAAGTTCAGAGCCAGGTAGGAAGGACTCTTGGTTAATTATGCTCCCTGCTCTAAAAGGCATAATATCATGGTGGCCACAGCAATGAGTCAGCTCCTTGGGCATGCCCATAGGCATGGATTCAGTATAAGCCACATATCTGTATATCCTTTATCATTATCAGAGTCTGTCTAAATGAGAAGGAAATTAGTTTATGTATTTAATTGGTACATAAATAAATATTTTCTCCTTCAAAAAGATAAATTAATTTATTACTCAGAGAAATTTCGTACCTACTTGACTCCTTTAAAAGCTACTACATGGTTTTTAGTTCCTTTTTTTTAAATGGTCACTTACTTGTTAGTAATTGGTAAAGAGGGAGAAAAAAATTCCTATTGCATTGATACAGTATAAAGAACGAGAAAATCTGTTCATTTTTTCCCCCCAAAGTGCAATTTTCTTCTTCATGGGAATGATTGCTCAGTCTGAAGATACATATCATTAGGATACGGACAAAGGGTGGAGTGATCATGTCTACAGTGTTCTCAGCATCTCTTTATTACAGAATAATTCATTACATCTGTCTTCTGTAGAAAAGTTTCTCCTCAACACAATATTTATTTCAACAAGTTGGGATAAATAAGAAGTGAGCTAGAGTGGCATTCTGTTATGGCTTTGCAAGTTACTACAATGATTTCCTTGTTGTCTTGATGTCAACATTTCACCCCATCATGGTATAAGTTGATCTCATCATCATGGCCTGTGAATAATTACTGAATATTTGTTTTACATTTACCAATGAGAATGCAAACAGGACTTAAGATTCTTGATCTCAATGGACTTATAATTTATTAGGGGAAAGGGGCATGCATATAAAAATCATGCCAGGTAGTATAGGTTATCAGGGTTGGATTTGATTCTATCCCACTTATAAGCTGCTGAATTAATCTATAACAATTTCTTGTATTCTTAGTAGAGGACATGAGATCCTGGGTCAGAAACAATGGACTTCTTTATTCTCAGCACAACAAACATCAGTAGAGCTTAGAGAATCTACTGCATTTCCAGCACGCGGCAAGCTCATCTGCTCCTGGTCTGAGGAAGATACATCACCTCATTGCATAGATTACCATTTATTCATACAACAAGTGTGAGAAGTGGCCTGGGTAACAGGACCTTGCAGTGTTGCCACACTCAGCAAGAAATGGAGGGACTCCAGAAGCTCAAGGAGGACTGCCTCTCTCAATGCAAGCAGAAAAAAACGGGATACTTAGGTCTTAGGTAGGGGTTGATGGTTATAATGGCTACAAAACCAAAAGATTATTGGCTACAGTAACATGTTTATTACCAACCTACCTCAACAGGCAGCAGTGGTTTGCTTAAAAAGAAAGAACAGTGACAGATGTAGGAAAGGAGGACTGGGTCTTTGGGAGCTTTAATTTTTACTAACAATAATGTGATTGTGGATTAATTGCATTTAGAAATACAATGTAAAACTATCATTATGAACATTCATTGTCAGTGATTTAAAGGAAGAGATTGTAAATACAGGAATCTGCTTATAACCAAGTGAGTGGAAAGTGACTCCATCCATACAGTTCTACATATTGTTTATTAAATATTACTCCTAAACCACAAGAGAAGCCCAATGCCAATGTTTTAAGCTTCAATTAGTTATATCATGGTTGATGGGAGTTTGGGGATTTAAAACCATTTATGCTCCTATCAGATAAAAATCTGTGAGCTGTAAGTCATTATTATTCATCAGCATAGGGCCAAATCCTGCTCCACACCCATGTCTGCTTGGCCCAGTTCCCCACATGAGCTCCAGAGCCACACAAGAGGTTGTAGCCCATAGTGACCTTTTGTACCAGAAACTCCACTGATTTTAGCAGGAAATTGGGTTTCCTCCACTTGATTCCAGAGGACACTGTACATGACCTTGAAGTATTTTTTGATCCTATTGTGAGGCCAACAGCAATGAAGCAGCAACATTTCCCAGAACAAAAGTAGATGAACTCAGGCAGACACAAGACGGACAGTTTTGAAGCAGGCTGAGACACTATGCTTTGCAGAAGAGAAATGGATCCATATTTGTGGTCACGTCTTTTCTAAAATAATCAATGTACAGAAAAAGAACATTAAAAATGGAGATTATTGTCTGGTCCTGAAGTATTATACAATATGGAAAAGAGGGCCAAATACAAAAGTAAAAATCTGTTTTTTTCCCCCAAAATAATGTTGATCACTTTCTTATTCATAGGATAAATATAGACTCTGATCAGTGCAAAGCTTTATGTTGCATGCACATGCACATGTTATGGGGTCTCAGGAATTGTGGAATACATATTCCACACATACACATTTTTTTGTATATATATATATGTGTGTGTGTGTGTGTGCACATACACACATTTTTTGTGTGTTATATGTGCGTGCGTGTATATATATATATATGTATATATATATATATTTACCATTGCTTGAATCCAAGGATGCTTAGCCACTGAGCCACATCCCCAGACTTTTTATTTGTAATTTTGAGACAGGGTCTCAGGGAGTTGCTTAGCACCTTGCTTTTTGCTGAGGCTGGCTTTGAACTCGCGATCCTCCTGCCTCATCATCCCGAGCCACTGGGATTACAGGTGTGTACCACCCCACCTGGCACATTTGTAT